>NC_012875.2:48840493-50040493 GCF_000003195.3 Sorghum bicolor
TGAAATGTCGTTTCCTGAGGATCCAGACACCAACAGAAGTGTAGTAAGAAGGGGAACAAGCGACACAGTGGAAACCGGTGAGGTACCTAGTGCTCAATGCCATACCTTCCGCTCCTTTTCTGATCTGCTTGCACGGGAAGCAGGGACAAGATCACAAGAGACCAGGGAGTGTTGCTCGGGATGCACGGGAAGCAGAGATATTAGGTTCACTCTGAAAAACAGGCCCTTAAGCGTGAACCTAATCCACTGCTTTAAGGCTAAAACTTTATTGACAGCTGACAGGCCACGAATGGAGGACGGGGTCCTTGGAGATATGGAGTGTTTGTCAAGGCGGGTTTTGGAAATGAATATGTAGGTGAATTTGTCATGCTGTAATGTTTCTCATGAATACATAGTGCGAAACACACTAGTCAAAGCTAAAGATATTAAGGAATAAACAAAGAAATAGTTATATTTCATTAACCGTTGTGTGAAACTAAGCTCATCACTCAATAATGGATATTCGATTATTTAGAGTTCAGGTACTGATCTATAGTTACCCACCTCCATAAATGTAGACATGCACTTAGGAGGAAAAGGTTGAGCATGCCAATAGCATGAGAAGAATGAAAACATAAAAAATACATAAATAAAAGGCACAGAAAGATGAGTAACACGTGAATAAGTTCTCTGTGCTAGAAGAGTAGAAATCTGATAACTTCATAGATTGAACTAACAATTCTGACAAAAATGGCTGCTGTAAATGATATAGAGAAAACATGCAAGGACTCATCTCCGAAATTGCAAAGTATGACATCTGTCTAAGTTTAGTCGAATGAAATGAAATAGGTCAATTCTTATTCGCATTGACGATGCCAAATCTGTACACAATCACACTATATACTAGCTTCACAGTATGGCTCATGGGCTTACCTACAATTGAAGAACCTGATGAAGGTGGAGGTTTTCTTTCCAGAAACGCTAAAATGCCATCTTGTATTTACATGTTACTATGTCAATCTGTCTTCCACTCCCCTCAAATTGGGTAGGTGGGCCTGATGTCCATCCTCATCTAATAGACAGAGAACTGGTATCACCAGTAATCATTGCAGGAGCAAGTACCATCCTTGAAATGATGAAATCTATTCCGGTCTCGAACAACAATCTCTCTATTGTACACCTTGGAAATCAACTTTGTGGCTGAGTGGCAGTCTGTGCAGACTCTTAGATTCTTCGATAAGCGAATTGTTGCACCAGGGTCTAACTTCATCAGGCCAAATGCAATGGCCAGCTTCTCACTGTGATGGGAAACAGATACTTCCTTCTCATGCTCATCAACTTCTAGCCTCACATCAGCTGTATTTGGGATATACCCAGCCATCTTGATCCTGTCAATCATCTCCTCAACTTTCTGGTATATCTCCTTCAGTTGAGGGTGGTCACTGTCTTCAGCAAAGAACTCGACGACAACTCCATCCAGCTCAATGAGACTACAACCTGGAGTTTTCTCAATCCCTCTATCCTTCATTTCCTTTCGAATCATTGCTGCATTCTTCCATTGTCCCACTGATGCATATATATTTGACAGAAGTATGTAGTCACCACTGTGGCTGGGGTTCAATGAGACTATCTGCTTTAGTGCTTCTTCCCCGATTTCAACATTTTTGTGAACTGCACAGGAAGACAGTAGTGCCCTCCAGATAACAGCATTTGGCTCAATGGGCATGGTTCTGATAAACTGGTACGCCTCATCTATCAAACCAGCCCGCCCCAACAGATCCACAACACATCCATAGTGCTCAGCTCTTGGCTTAATGCCATAATCCTGAGTCATGCTATCAAAATGCCGGCGACCCTCTTCAACTAAGCAGCTGTGACTGCAAGCCATGAGAACACCAATGAATGTCACATCTGTGGGTTCGATACTGGCCTTGCGCATGGATGAGAAGAGCTCCAATGCTTCTCTGCCCCTTCCATTGGTTGCCATGCCCTTTATCAAGGCTGTCCATGTCCATGAGTTCTTCACAGGCATTGACTCGAATGCTTCAACTGCATCGTCAATGCATCCACACTTTGCATAGAAGTCCACCAATGCAGTGCCAAGAATAATTGTGAGAGATAAACGCTTCCTTCTTATGTAGGAATGCACCCACTTTCCTGTCTCGAGTGCACCCAGGACAGCACAAGCAGAGAGCACACTGACCATGGTCACATCATTCGGCTCAACTTCAGCAAGCTGCATCTCACTGAAAAGAGCAAGTGCCTCTCGACATTGATCTGCCTGCGTGTAACCTGAGATCATTGCGCTCCAAGCAACCACATCCCTGGACTGCATCCCATCGAACAACCTCCGTGCCTTACCAAGCTCTCCACACTTGGCATACATGTCGATCAGTGCAGTCATCAAGTTTCGGTTCCTCACCAGCCCCTTCTCATCCACATATTCAGCAACCCACTTCCCAAGCTTCGCATCACCTATTCGTCCACATGCCGTGACGACACTCACCAATGTGATTTCATCAAAGGCCACACCAACCTCAAGCATGCCCTTAAACATCTCCACCACTTCCATCCAATTTCCGTTCTTCATGTACGCCGTGATGATTGCATTCCACATCACCACGCCATTCTCCTCCACCGCATCAAACAGAAGCTGTGCCGCTGCAACATCCCTACAGCTCGCGTACATATGAATCAAGCTGCTCAGAACGAACCGATCAGCCATGAGCCCACGCTTCACGGCGTACGCCTGGATGCCGCGCCCCACATCCAGCGTGCACATCCTGGAGCATGACTTTAGGGCGCAGGCGACGGTGTGCTGGTCAGGGCAGACCGAGGCCACGTCGAGCATTTCGACGAACAGGTGCAGGGCGTCCTCCGGGTGGCCCGCGTGAAGCAAAGCCCGCATAAGGACGTTGTAGCACGGCGTGGAAAGGGGCGGCCGCGGGCCCAAACGGAACAGGCTGACCGCGTAGGGGAGCAGCGTTGGAGAGGCGGCGGCCGCCTCGAGGAGGGAGTGGAAGCATTTGGGCGAGCCAGTGAGCTCCCCGGACTTGATTAGTGCCGCGTGGAGCTGTGGCAAGTAGCGGGGATCTGTGCGAAGTGGAGCATGCGGCGGCGCCGGCCCGGCGCCGGCCGGTGTGGGGAGAGCCGCCGTGGGGACGGCGGTGGCCATTCGAGTTGCCTTGGGTTTAACTGCTTATCGTTGGTCATTATTATCCAAACAAGTAGCATCTGCCGGCTGCCGCGTGAGACACTGGTTTCTGGGCCCACACGATAGAGATACCTGCCCTCCATTTAAATTCGGATCTCCGCACACCAACTAATCACCATGGCGGCCTCCACCTCTCCACTGCTCCTCCTCGCCCTTCTCCTCCTACCCGCGCTCACGGCGGCGGCCTCGCTCCCGGCGCTGCCGCTCTCGACGGCGTCGCGTTGGATTGTGGGCGCGGACGGGCGGCGCGTGAAGCTGGCGTGCGCGACCTGGGCTTCGCACCTGGAGCCCGCAGCCGCGGAGGGCCTGGCGCGGCGCGGCGTGTCGGACATCGCAGCGCGCGTGGCGGCGATGGGGTTCAACTGCGTCAGGCTCACCTGGCCGACCTATCTCGCCACCAACGTTACGCTCGCTTCGCTGCCGCTGCGGTGGTCGCTGGAGCGCCTTGGCATGCTGGAGTCCGTCGCCGGCGTGCGGGTCAACAACCCCGCCCTCCTCGACCTGCCCCTCGTCGACGTGTTCCGGGTACGTATTTTTTTTCGCTCAGTGGAGCACTCAAAATTGTATCTAATTGCTCAAGAACTAGGATTGTTGGTTTAATCGGGGTTCTATTTCTTCTTTCGCCTGATTTTGTGCTACTATCAATCAAGCGCTGTTGATGTTTTTTTTAGATAAGGTTTACTTAACCTGGTCTTCTATGGGGGGCATTGTAAGAGCCAGGGATCGAACCCTGGCAGCCAGCTCCCACACTGCAAAAGCACTGTTACTGTTAATGTGACCGGCGCTGGCCCAAGGCCTTTCCCACCCAAAAATTTTTCATCCATCCTATCGAATCTTTGGACACATACATGGAACATTATATATATATATATATATATATATATATATATATATATATATATATATATATATATATATATATATATATAAAAACTAATTACACAGTTTAATTGAAAATCACGAGACGAATCTTTTAAGTCTAGTTAGTCCATGATTAGTCTTAAGTGCTACAGTAACCAAAATGTGCCAATGACAGATTAATTATGCTTAATAGATTTGTCTTGCAGTTTCCTAACGAGCTATGTAATTTGTTTTTTTATTAGTTTCTAAAAACCCCTCCCGACATCCTTCGACATATTTGATATGACACCCAAAAAATTTTTATCTCCAATCTAAACAGGGCCCAAGTGAGAACGAGGAAAATAATTTGATATAGCTTCTTAGCTTTGAATTGGTAAGTACTGTTCACACAAAAAAAAAGAATAGGCAAGTACTAGTTTTTGTTAAGTGAAACTTATCTAGGAGTAAGTTTGATCGAATTTGTAAAAAAAAATGCATAACATCAACGATGCCAAATAAAGGCACTATGAAAAAAATATTTAATGGAATTAATGGATGCGGTAGGTGTTGCCGTGTTAGTGCACTTTGTGAACACTTAGTCAAAGGTACAGAAACTATACTAAGGAAATAAACTCAAATAACCTATTTCTTTAGCAGATGGAGTAGTATTGCAGAATTGCTGGTCTTGCAAGGTCAAAATGAAGTTGAATTTAACAATGCCTTGTCAGTCAACACCATACCTGGATTGCAGGCGTGGAATTAGATTGTCTTGTCATGGTGTAAAGTATAGGAAATAGCGACCCGCATACAATTGTCTTTTTTATATAAAAAAAAAAATCAATAAATTATAATGGACAAGTGACTGCCTTAATTATACAGTCTGAAGCAAGATTATGTCATGAATCAGTTGTAATTATAGCTAAACCAGCAACTCGCGCTGTTTTTGGCCAAAACAGGTTGCTTAACAAGTCCAAACGTTACAAAGAAGAGGAAACTTGAATACCTAGGATCTCAGTGCTATTTTATTTTTACTAAAACAAGTTGTACATCCTTCCAAACTCTGCTGTTGGCTAAAACAGATTGCTTAACAAGTAAAAACTTTACAAACAAGTGGAAACCTGAATGCGTAGGATTTCATAAATGCTATTTCATTTTACTAAAACAAACTGTACTTGCTTCAGAAGTTCAGATTCAGCAGATCTGGGTTTCCAACTAAAGCGCAGAATTTCATCAAAGAGCTCACCAAAGAAGCTTAGCATATTGCTCCTCCTTTTAAAAGTATGAAACATTTTTTTTTTGCAAACTGAGGGCCCAAACCCGATCAGTAAAGATCTGGTCACTTTTGCTATTTCAGGAAACACAAAGAATAGTTGCTTAATAGTTCTTCTTCTCTCTTGTGTGTTCTAGGAAAGAAATAGTTCTCCTTCAACTGTTCTTATCCAATTAGTTTCAACACAGACAACATACCTACTACTCATCAAATCAATGGTCCAATGTGAGGGTGCCTTAAAAGTATCAAAGTTCTAGCTAGAATAGGTATTGCTTTGTAGGTTTTGTTATGATGACTATAAAAGATGCCAAGTTGTCAACTGGTGTATTAGGTGTACTGTTCTTGTGACGTGATTTCCATTGCCCTATGGTCACTTGCTTAAAAACTGAAAAGACAGAATACTAGACTAGAAATCAAGTTAAACTAAAAACATTTGCTATTAACTTATCAATGGATAAATGAATTATGATAATTGTAATCTTCTGACATTAGTTGAATTCACCATAGGAAGTGGTGTCATCATTAGCCAGCAAAGGTATTATGGTCATACTTGACAACCAAATGACCACTCCAGGATGGTGCTGCAGCAGAATTGATGGCAATGGCTTCTTTGGAGATGTGTACTTCGACCCTGATGAATGGTTGAAAGGCCTCAGTGCAATGGCAACTATGTTTAACAACACAAAAAATGTTGTTGGCATGAGCTTGCGGAATGAACTTCGAGGCCCAAAACAAAATGTTAGTTTGTGGTACAGGTATGTGGGCATGTTGCTGTGATGGAAATGTATTTTTCATGTGACTCTTGGTATCAACAATTTTATTTACAATTTTAATCCCAACTTAGGTACATGCAGATGGGTGCTGAAGCTGTACATGCTGCAAACCCTAACGTCCTGGTTATTTTATCGGGCCTGGATTTTGACAACACTCTCAGCTTCTTGTTCAAAGAAAAAGTCCACCTATCATTTTCCGGAAAGTTAGTTTATGAGCAACATTGGTATGGCTTCTCAGATGGTGGCAATTGGGAAACTCAGAACCAAAACGATGTTTGTGCGATGGTTGTTGATTTCATATGGGCTAAAGGATTATTCCTACTTCAACAAGGCTGGCCGTTGTTTTTCTCTGAGTTTGGATTTGATATGTCAGGCACACATATTGGTGACAATCGCTATCTTACCTGCTTCTTAAGTGTGGCAGCTGAAATGGATCTGGACTGGTCAATTTGGGCTCTGCAAGGGAGTTACTATATCAGAGAGGGTATTTTAGCTTATGACGAATCATATGGATTGCTATCATGGGACTGGTGTACGGCTAGAAATCCTAGCTTCATTAAAAGGATCAATTCTCTCCAATCACCATTCCAAGGTTTGGGACTTCATCTATCTAATTAATAGTCTTCAACATTATGAGAACCACAGATAAAATATGTCAAAAGATTGTTGTTTATTACACATTTTTATGATCAAAGTATGCTCAAAGTAATACTATGTGTACATATTTTTATTCAATTTTCAGTTCATTCAAGAGATTAACTGCATACATATGAACTTTCAAACTCTGATTCATTCAACAGCATTGCATGTAGATTTAACCCGTAGAAGCTGGTTGTGTATAAACAGGACAGTAAAATTTAAGCAAAAGTGCAAAACTGAACTCCATGGAATATAAAACTTCACTACTTTTTTTATCATGGCAATGCTTACTGAATTTTCTTCAGCCAGTTCATAATGAATGTATATTTACATGCAGGTCCTGGTCTTCCAAACAGTCAAGAGCCATACAACATAATCTTTCATCCCCAAAGTGGGCTTTGCGTCTTGGCCAGGTCTTCAAAGTTACTTGAGTTGGGTCCATGCGACGAATCAAACGCCTGGAACTACACCTCAGCATACAACCTAGTAGTGAAAAACACAGGACAATGCCTTCAAGTGAAGTCGGTGGGCAAGAATGCAAAGCTTGGCACCGATTGCAGCAAACCAAGTTCGAAGTGGAACCTGATATCGAATTCAAAGATGCATGTTTCGGCTGAGCTCACAAAAAATGGAACCAGGGTTTGCTTGGACGCCAGCCCTGCTGGTGCCATCATAACAAATCAGTGCAAGTGCCTAAGTGTAGATCCGACCTGTGACCCTGAGAGTCAGTGGTTCAAAGTGATCGTAAGCAGTAGAGACATACCTGGGGGCGACTCCATCTTGCAGTTGCCGTCACTTGGTCCCTGGCCTTCGACATCCCTTAGTTCTTGAAAGTTTGAAAGCAGCTCATTTTCATGTGATGTGACCAAAGAGGACTACGGGCGAGAATTACGTGGAAAATCTGCAGCGTTGTTGAAGGCAGCTGGATACTGTAGCATTGCAGTTTGGGTTTTTGTGTACAGTGTGAATAATCTATATTATGCTTTGGAAGTAAGCTGTTTCTTACTTGGTGTGGCGTTTGTGGCCGACAAGGCCGAGTATGTTCCTCTGTAATTTGGTTTCATACATGTTCATGTATATGTTGCATGTACCAAGACATGATTAGATATCCACCATCACCATGTTCATGTATATGTTGCATGTACGAAATCTTCGAGAGTTAAAGGAAACTGAGATAGCTCAGTTAATTAGACCAAGCAAATGCAATTTCACGTCAAGGCGAATTTGGATGCCTATTTTGTTCTTGTTAATAAAATGTTACCAAGTTCCTCTTAGGTCTAGTTGTTTTTTTTAAAAAAAAAAATCGTGAGTTCATGGCTCTCTAGACCTATGGCGATTTGATTTATCGCTGTTGCCAGGTTCAATTTTGGCCCTTTAAAAACTAATACGCAGGAAGAGGGGCAGACATGAAAGCGAGATTGTTAGACACCCCAAGTAACGCAAAAGACAAATCCTGGGCGTGAAGCGTGAGCCTGAACCAGTTTTAGAACAACCTTTTTTTGGTACGCTCTGCTTGTTCATTCGCATCCCGTCGCTTTCCGCACTTTCATTTGAACGCAGCCGTACCAGCATTTGGCAATGCTTTACTCTGCTTAGAAAATTCTTAGCCCGTGTGATGAAGACATATATGGAATCACATGTATATAGTTTGCATGATCTGGCAGCACCACTAGCGCGGAACAAGCGGATGAGTAAATGAGTTCTTGATTACAAGCAAAACCATCGATTTGCACTAGTACAGATTTTCTGCACATTGCAAGCAATTCCGGTTGTGGCACAGTGCACACTGAAATGGTACGCTGGTTGCTGAATGCAGGCACGGGCACGGCATCGGCGCAGGAGGTAGGTGGCCATTTAACTCCCTCCAACCCTCTACCGGCCGGGCCTGGCCTCCGATTTGTTTTTTTGTTTTTCCCATCCTCTGATGTGAATTAGGAGCACAGCACTGATCTCATTACTCACCACAATGACCTTCCTTGAAGCATAGATTATACTCCGTATCTGAAACAGTTAACTTGTCGAATTGCTATGCTGCCATGCCAAGCCTTTAATCATCGGCAACAAGACTAGTACTTGTTGAGAGAGATCCCACAAGCGCAGTGCCGCACACATGTCGAGGCCCAGCGGCGCCTGCCTGCTCCGTCAGGTCAGCCATGGCGTGAAGCAACCAGCCCTGCTATAAAAATCCCCACGTCCACCGCCCTCCGTGTTGTGTTGTCCCTCACTCACATTGCCCGTCACCACCATGGGGTGTTCGAGTTCTCCACCCGCCGCGTGCGTGGCCGCCGCTATTCTCCTGGCGGCCTCGCTGTTGGCGTGTCACCACGGGTGCGCGGCGGCGGCGGCTGTGCCGACGCTGTCGACGGCGTCGCGGTGGGTGGTGGACGAGAGCGGGAGCCGGGTGAAGCTGGCGTGCGTGAACTGGCCGTCGCACCTGGAGCCGATGCTGGCGGAAGGGCTGGGCAAGCGGCCCGTCGGCGCCATCGCCGGGGACGTGGCCGCCATGGGGTTCAACTGCGTCAGGTTCACGTGGCCCACGTTCCTGGTCACCAACGCCTCCTACTCCGGCCTCACCGTCGCGCAGTCCTTCCTGCGGCTCAACCTCACCGAGTCGCTCGCCGGCATCAGGGTCAACAACCCTGGCTTCGTCGACCTCAAGCTCATCGACGCCTTCAAGGCAAGTCTCTCCTGTCTGTCGACATGTACGGGCACGGTCGTCGTTGGCACCGAGCTGAGCACTCAGACCGTCAGACGTGACATTGTGGTGTGGGATCGGATGTGCGTGCATGCATGCAGGCCGTGGTGAGCAGCCTGGGCGAGCACGACGTGATGGTGATCCTGGACAACCACCTGAGCAAGCCCGGCTGGTGCTGCAGCAACACCGACGGCAACGGCTTCTTCGGCGACGCCTTGTTCGACCCGGACGTCTGGGTCGACGGCCTCACCAAGATGGCCACCATGTTCGCCGGCGTCCCCAACGTCGTCGGCATGAGCCTTCGGAACGAGCTCAGGGGACCCAGGCAGAACGCGAACGACTGGTACAAGTAAGCGTTAAAACTGTTCACCGTGTGTATGTATCACTTGTTCTTTCTGAGGATGCAAACGCGATTAGTGCAGGTAGAACACTTGGATAAGCCTGGTTTTACTGTACTAGTTTCTCTGTCATGGGTATTAATACCCGTGCTCAGTGTCGTGATTAGGTCCTACCCAGTACCCAGCCGGCCAGCCCACCCCATGTTCATCATCTGCGTCATCTGCCATGCCCATGACCCTTAAATCTTAATGAACCCAGTGTGTGGTTGGCACCTTGCTTCCTACCACCATAGTAGTCCAGCATGAGCACAGTGCATACTGTTGCAGAGGACAAAGTTCTTTGCTATCTTTACATCTCCTGCACAACATGTGAAGATCAGTAATGGCGTTTCTTGCACAGTAGTACGAGAGTTTTCTTCACTGATTCACTGTAGTACGCCGGTAGTACTGCCCGCAGCCATGTGTTCCGGAGGACAAGCTTTCAATGGCACGGTTGGGTTGGTAGCCCCGGCCCCCGGCTGGCAAGCGGTGCAGTTGACCGAGCTGCTGACAACCACCCGCGTCGACACGCACACGCAGGTACATGCAGCGCGGCGCGGAGGCGGTGCACGCGGCGAACCCGCGCGTGCTGGTCATCCTCTCGGGCCTCCAATTCGACAACGACCTGGCCTTCCTCAACTCGCGGCCGGTGAACCTCAGCTTCACGGGGAAGGTGGCGTTCGAGGTGCACTGGTACAGCTTCTCCAACACCCAGGAGTGGAGCTCGGGCAACGCCAACCAGGCGTGCGCGCGCATCACGGCCGGCATCGCCCGCCGCGCCTTCTACCTGCTCGACAGAGGGTGGCCCGTCATCCTCAGCGAGTTCGGCGTCGACAACCGCGGCGGCAACACCAACGACAACCGCTACTACGGCTGCGCCGCCGCCGCCGCGGCCGACCTGGACCTGGACTGGGCGCTCTGGGCGCTGCAGGGGAGCTACTACCTCCGCGAGGGCGTGCTGGGGCTGGACGAGGTCTACGGCGTCCTCGACTGGGCCTGGTGCAAGCCGCGCAACGACACCGCGCTGCGCAGGGTCCAGGCGCTCCAGCGGCCGCTCAGGGGGCCCGGACTCGCGGAGGCGGCGCCGTACGCCGTGCTGTTCCACCCGGTGTCCGGGATGTGCGTGGTGGTGCGCCGCCGGTCGCCGACGCCGACGCTGGCGCAGCCCTTCGAGCTGGGCCTGGGACCCTGCAGCGAGACGGGGGCGTGGGAGTACAGCGCGCAGCAGCAGCGGCTGGGGCTGCGGGACACCGCCGCGCTGCTGTGCCTCCGCGCCGAGGGCGCCGGCAGGCCCGCGACCCTCGGCGTGACCTGCGGCGACGCGATGGCAAGGTGGAGCCTCGTGTCGGACTCCAAGCTGCACGTCGCCGTCAACGCGACGTCGTCGTCGTCGGCCGGGGTCAGCGACAGCGACGGCAACGGCTTGCTCTGCCTGGACGTGGGCGCGGACGGCCGGAGCGTGGTGACCAACCCGTGCCGGTGCCTGAGCGCGGACAACAGCTGCGACCCGCAGAGCCAGTGGTTCAAGCTCGTGAGCAGCACCAGGAGCGTGGTCACCAAGCAGACCATGCTCGCGCAGCTGCCGCTCAAGCTCAAAAGCTGGAAGATCAGGTCGTTTTGAGCGTCCGTCACCCCGTAGAATATAACGTCAGCTAGGCTCAACTTCAAGACGTACGTAAGCCGTAGAACGGCGGGAATAGAGAAGCACTGACCTAGAACTTGAGCATTGTTCGCGAGGAGACTGAACAGGTCTTTATGAAGAATTCTACTACTTGCTACGAGACTTTCAAAAAAAAAACATTGTATGCACGAGAAATATATTGTCTAATGGAATAATCAAATGAATTGTTCACAGGATATTTTAGATAAAATTATAGAAAGATGTGATAGCAAAGAAATAGTATGACGTAGATGCTTTGTACATTGATAGTCTTAAAATAGTAATTGTATTTAGTGAAAGATGATGTAGCACTTATTAAAAGATAATGTGGTGCTTAGCAGAGTGCGGCACTAGGATATGCACATATTGACAGTAACGGTTGCTTTTTCTCCTGTGCCTAAGTAAATTAATTTCTAGATTTATCTTAACTAAAATTTTCAAGTTTGATCGAATTTATTAAAATAGTGTTAACATTTATGACGCCAAATTAGTATCATTAGATATCCATAAAATTATTTCCATATTACGTTTGGTATCATTAAAGTACTGTGAAATATATTTTCATAGCATGTTTATTTAATTTGATGTCATAAAACTTGGTGTCCTTTATCTATAAATTTGATCAGATTAAAAGGTCTGAAATATTTTTAGAAGTTGATTTATTTGAGAACTGAGGAAGGGCCATGAGAAATAACCACTATCCCGGTAGCGTAATACATACAGCACCGTATCACAAGTTCACGTTGGGACAGCCTGACAGCATTTAGTAAGGCGCCATGTCAAAAATCTCTCTTCATCATAGTTTATATATACCATGTCCATCACATTACAGCAGCCCAGAAGGCATGACAATCATATACAACAGATATTTGCAGGACAGCATACTGCTACACAATCAAATCCAACAAGAACAATGTTTCTTTGGAACATTACCTCAATGTGCACGTGTTATGGTTACTGAAGAACACGGCAGAAATTGCATGCTTGAGCGTAAGAATCATAAGGGTAAATGTCGTTCATAAAGCTCTGTAGACAATTTCAATGTGTCTCAGGTTGTCCTGGGAGGAAGAAAGGGGGAGATAAAAGGTCAGCAGGCCATCCTCTGCATGAGTGAACTCCACTTCGTGTTCATCAACTCTGCAAAGCTCTGGCCTGGTGGCTGAATACGCCCCAAACCACCCTGGTCCTCGGCATCTGATATGAACGGTCGTAGCTGAAGAATCTGCAACACTTGAAACATTGTGAAGTGCACCACCGGAGTTGAACATGTCGATCAGTCCAAGAGGCGCAAACCAAACGGCTTCGCTGAAAATCTGGAGTAAGAAACAAAGAATTTCTGTAAAAACATGATTATGTAGAATGTGGGATACATGTAAGAAGGGAGGGGAGGGGAAAGTAATCTGACGTCTGACCTTTATTGGTGAAATGTTGTAAATCTCACATGCCATAGTAGACAATGAAACCTCCAAACTTTTGTGCTTCTGAAGCCTTGAAAGAGAACCTGGAAGACAAAATAGAGGGCTAATCAGTCACTGATAGTATAGTGATATGATGGGATTGTTAGAAAGAAACAGTCGGCCAACAATATTTACATGAACCGAAAGCATATACTGCAGTCTCTCCATCCCAATCATCACCAGCTATCTCCTCGAGAGACTCTACATCGGACGGTGAGAGCTGACCAATGATGTTTACGTTGATAGGAACATAAGCAGTTTCTTTCACTGGCCAAACCCACTGTCCAGCTCCCTGACAATTGAACACTCCAATGACACCAGTGAAATTGTTCAAGTTCCATATCTTCAGCAGACTGCAGAAGAATTCACAGATTAGTATGCTATAAGGAACAACTTAGTAGCAAAAGAAATGGTAAACCTATATTCGTGCTCATACCTTTTGCCATCCATGACTGGGTCAGTGAACAGACAATCGCGTGTAGGACGACCAGCATACCTTGCTCTTAGAATCGAGCCGTCTGGTAGAACAAGCTTTTTTAGAACATTGAAATCATGCACCCCAGGTTTATCGCTGCATATCACAACAAATATACATGCATGATGAACTCCTGTGCTTGGGTTAAAAGCAACCACAAGACAAGATAGTAAATGTTCTACACAAAACTACCTGACATAAACCCCACCACCACTCAGGGCTCTAGCAGCTCCGTGAAATTCCGCTGATTCATGCTTGCTCTTCACAAGGAAAACGAAAATTAGCTGATACTGAAGTATAGATACAAGCTTAAATATACTGCCCAAGATGTCAAAATCTCACATGGAACATATCCCAGTCAGGTATGAAGATCTCTCCCAACAATAGGCTATTGAATGCCACAGAAGCGATGTGCAGAGTTTGCAGTGTTGGTTCCCTAGGCATGAAATCTTCTGAGGCTCTAGCAACTGCACTCTTCAAGGCACTAGAAAACAACCAAGAATTATATCAGATTCTATCTACACAGTATCTCATATTTTCCACAGCTAGAAAGATGCTACCTAAAGATGCTGTCTGAATTGTGACTCATGCAGCAGATTAGGTTGTTTGTTTTGAAGTTCTGGGCAATGGATTCCTCAAGAGCCTGCTGATACTTTTGAGTTACTGCAACACGTCCACCAAGTCCGCGTCCAAGAGTTTCCAACACGTTCTGAACATCAACCTTCACTCCATCCACACCCACACTAGAAAGGTAGCTGTGCTGATCATTGTAGAACTCATATATCTTGTCAGGATCAACGATGCCCACTCCAAATTTCTCCAAGCTGTCCATGGCAATATCCCTCAGATTCGCAACATTACCCGGTGATTGGACTGGGTAAAGAAGCTTTGGATTATACTTCTTCATCGCATCAGATGTTGCTAAGACGCCTCCCCAATATCCAAGTAGAGCATGCCACATGTAGATGTACCTATGGTTTCATGCATTGCATTTTCATCAACCAAAAATAATATGAAGATTAAGTCATCATAGAACAAGTACTTTGACAAAAAAAAAGAACAATTACTTGACTCCATGTTTTTCTTTTATCTTCTTAATGAGGTCCTCAAGATTCTTGCAGGTTTCTCCCCTGAACTTATGGTTCTCCTTCAGATCACTCAGCCTATGCGCAAATCTGGCATAATTACAATACAAATCAGGAACCGACCCTCACCCTGTGCACACTTTTATGGGTTACAAAGGACGGAACACTAACACGGCCTGCTCACGGATGGCTTCGTCCCCTTCCTTGAATTCGTCAACTGTTTCTTGCCAGCCATCATCTATAATCAGAAACCTTGGTGGCACACCACCTTCACGCAGACTGTAGGACAAGAAATGCATTATCATTTTATCAGTAAGTGATAGCTAGGAAAAGGAGGCAAAATCTTAGTGTGTATTCCAAGTGAAACATTTGTTCTTGCAAACCTTTGAAGGCCCTCCTCAATCCCACTTGGGTTAACAGCTTTGTAAAATGCATCCCAAGTGCACCACCCAAACCAGTCCAAATTTGAAGGAATCTGATATTTTGTGATGAGTTTAAACAACGCATGAGAAAAAGAGAAGAAATGAAAAGCTGCCCAAGAAGCAACACTACCAGATCAGGTGAAATGAGCATAGCCTTACCTCCTTGTCCTCTATATGACTGAAAGTTCCTTTGATCTTGGACACCATCCTAAATGAAGGAGTTGAACATGCAATTAGGCCAATTGTCTATGTACAACAAAAAACCATGTCCATGTGGTTATTTTAAGACTTCATTTTTATCGACCATGCCTAAGCAAGTAGAAGTATAAGAGGAGGGTTATTTTAGGACTTAAGAGAATGGCATTACTTGATGGATTCCTTCAGAAGCTTGAAGGGGTTGTCCCCTGAGTTGATAAACACTGCATCAACTGCTTCCATCGTCTGGACATCAGGATCACCTACCAACAGTCCAGCATGTAATTCCAATCAAAATCCCAAGTTTTGCACATTAGTGCTTAAAGTTTCAAAATTCAGCAGACGGCGGCAGACAAAGCTCACCGCTCTCGAAGCAGAACTGGAGCTCGTCCTCGGGGCTCCCCTGGAGGCTGGCCCGGAAGCCGCCGTCAAGAACCGGCAGCATCAGCGCGTACAGTGAGCCACGCTCCGTCCTGGCCTCGCTCCTGTACTCCAGA
Source organism: Sorghum bicolor (assembly GCF_000003195.3). Taxonomy (NCBI): domain Eukaryota; kingdom Viridiplantae; phylum Streptophyta; class Magnoliopsida; order Poales; family Poaceae; genus Sorghum; species Sorghum bicolor. Next base: position 48,856,072 of record NC_012875.2, read on the forward strand.
AGCAGCATCTGCGTCTCCGCCGGCATAGCCGCCGCGCCGGCGCCCGTGGCCGGGATCATCCACCAGATCTTGAACCTGAACAGTGACAGCCACCTCCACCCACTGCGCGGCCACCGATCCAAGAACGAAACCATCGGTCACAAATCGAATCGGTGGCACGGGCGCCCCCAGCCGGCGCGACCGCGTTCTTGCACGATTACGACTAACGAGTAACGACTGACTTACCTTGCCAGGTTTCCGACGGAGAACACGTGGCGGCTGGACGCCGCCGCCGCCGTGGCTCCGAGGAACGCGGCGCCCGAGTCGGCGGCGGCGGCGGCCTCACCGGCAGGCCGTAGGGTGACGTTAGGCGGGGCGCGGACGAGGAGCTCGCGCCCGCCAACCAGTAGGGACCCGCGCTCGAGCTGCGCCGCCATACTCTGCTGCCGCGGCGTGGGCGTGACGGTGCTGAGGTCATGGCAGGCTCCTACCCGCATTGCGCTGCGGAGGAGTCGGCGACCGCGGTGGCAGTGGCAGCAGCAGCACCGCGATGTCTTATACGACGGCGACGGGAGCGAGAGCGAAAGCGAGCACGGCGGGCGCGAGGCCATCATGAGCAGCCTCGTCAGCGCCATGTAGGAAACGCATCAGACGTTGAACTCCGGCCGTCCCGCGTGTCAAGAACTCAAGACGATAAGCTAGAGGCATAGTAAGCCATGTGGTTGTTTGTGGCCTGTGGGGCATGGCCGCGTGACTGGGCCCTGTTTAGTTCCTCATCTAAAATTTTTCATCCATCACATCGAATTTTTGGACACATATATGGAACATTAAATATAGATAAAAAAATAAACTAATTACACAGTTTGGTTGAAAATCGCGAGACGTATCTTTTAAGCCTAGTTAGTCCATGATTAGCTTTAAGTGCTACAGTAACCCACATGTGCTAATGACAGATTAATTATGCTTAATAGATTTGTCTTGCAGTTTCTAGACGAACTATGTAATTTGTTTTTTTATTAGCTTCTAAAAACCTTTTCCGACATCCTTCTGACATATCTGATGTGACACTCAAAAAATTTTCATGCTCAATCTAAACAGGCCCGGAGACGTGCGGAAGACGAAGGCAAGTGGGGAGGAGAGGGAGACCAGAGAGACCCAGAACGACCTCGAAGCTGTCGGGTCCCCGCCGCAGCTGCTTCTGCGAACCAGCGCCGGAGCTGGCCTTGTGTACTTACAAAATATTTTGCAAAATATGAATAATACTAATTTTATTTGTATTTGACAAATATTATTCAATCATAGACTAAATAGGCTTAAAAATTTATCTTGTCAATTCCAACTAAACTGTGTAATTAGTTTTTATTTATCTATATTTAATACTTAAGAATCTAAAAAAATTTATAAAATTTTTTTGAACTAAACAAGGCCTAAGGCCTTGGGTGAGGGCGCGTCGCCGTTCACCAGCCGCAGGAATCGGCGAATCGCGCCCTCGGAATTTCCACGGCCATACGTGTCACGTGCGACACGATTTTATCTAGGGCTATCGTGTGACATGGAGCAAATGTGTAAACACACACACACACACGCGAGCAAGCCCATTCTGCTGGTTTACCCAGGGCAAGAAGTAACCATTTTTAATCTTTTTGGGCAATTCAACCTATTTTGTTTTTCATGACGAAGTAAACTAAGAAAATAAATCTAATAATGGTGGTTTATTTACTGGAGTAGTTCTGAGTAAATCTATACTCGTACACTCAATAATTCGACCAGATAATAACTTTTTTCAAAAAGAAAGGAAGCCTCGACACGATGATAACACAGCACTCGAAAGCGTGCAACGGGTGAGCCCGCACGCTCCACGCGACCACCATGCTGTGCACTCCGCCCCAACCGCTGCAACACTCCTCGCGGTCGCGGCGCCCGCTCCGGGCCGCGCCGGCGCCACGATGCTCCAACGACGCCCAGCCCTCGCCGTCCACCGCGTCCGGCGCCGGCGGCGTCCGGCGCCTGGTGCTCTCGCCCGAGGGCCGCGCGAAGCTGGACCCGCGGCCGGACCGCGACTTCTACGCGTTCCCGCGCCTGGTGACGCACGTGGACGACGGCTTCATCGCCACGCTCACGGACCTCTACCGGGACCGCCTCCGCGCCGGGTGGGACGTGCTGGACCTCATGAGCTCCTGGGTCAGCCACCTGCCGCCGGAGGTCCAGTTCCGGCGCGTCGTCGGCCACGGGCTCAACGCGCAGGAGCTCGCCAGGAACCCGCGCCTGGACTACTTCTTCGTCAAGGACCTCAACAAGGAGCAGCAGCTGGAGCTCCAGAGCGGCACCTTCGACGCCGTGCTCTGCACCGTCAGCGTGCAGTACCTGCAGTCCCCTGAAAAGGTACGTACTTGTCGATCATCTTGGCCTTTGGGTTGGGGCAGTCGTTTCCCCCCTATTGGCATCATCGCATTGGGCGATTTTTGGCGTGAATTCAGGTCTTCGCGGAGATGTTCCGGGTGCTGAAGCCGGGGGGCGTGTGCATCGTGAGCTTCAGCAACCGGATGTTCTACGAGAAGGCCGTCAGCGCGTGGCGGGACGGCACGGCGTACAGCCGCGTCCAGCTCGTGACGCAGTACTTCCAGTGCGTCGAGGGGTTCACGCAGCCCGAGGTGATCAGGAAGCTGCCGTCGGCCGGCGGGTCGTCGCCGTCCTCGCCGCTGGACGCCGTGATGAGGCTGTTCGGCGTGGCGGGCTCCGACCCGTTCTACGCAGTTATCTCGTACAGGAACTTCAAGCCAATGTGAAGCCCTGAGTGACAGAGCCTGTGCCAGCATTGGGATAATACAGTAGTACATACAACCTATAGGATTACTGGTGCAAAGCTAGTTTGTACTCCTACATGTTACACTACAGCAGCAGATCAGCTGCGGACAGATGAAAGTTCAGAAGCTGAAACATCATCCATCGACCATCTGATTCAGAAACAGGCTAGCAATCCTTGTTATTACAGAAACCACACTTCCACCCAGTCAACGTCGTTCGTGAAACATGAACGAACTAAGACCACCTAGCTATTCTGAAGAAGAAACATGAGCAGCTAAGACCGTAGGGATCATATATGTACATGCATTTCGAGGTAGACAGTAGACTACAGAGCATAGAGAACCTTATTTAGGGGTCCTGCAACTGCGCGGAGCGGCTGGTCAGTGGGACGTAGCGCACAGAGGCGTCGTTCCGGACACTGATTGATCCATCCGTGTTCTTGTCGACCACCTGCAGGTCCTGCAAGTAGGTACCAACTGGTATGACCATCCGGCCGCCAGGCTTTAGCTGATCAAGCAGAGGCTGAGGGATCTCGGGTGCCGCTGCACCAACATGGATAGCATCATAGGGTGCTGCGTCTGGAAAGCCAAGCCTGCCATCTGCAGTTTTGAGAGCGGTCAGACATCTTAAGCTCCAGGTTATTTCAGAGTTTGCTGGCCTCAACAGAAGCGAGGTTCTCTAGCTAATGAGCATCAAGAACAAGTTTCAGAACCGGTATGTATAATGAAAAAGGTCCTTTTGAAGACAACTTGATTTGGCCATTTGGCACAAAAATGACATGTACTAGCACACGGATGAAGCCCATTTGAAGCTTAAGAAGACCAACTTTAGAAGCTTTAAAGTCTAAGCATAAACTTCTGCTTAATAACGAATTAATAGCCCAATATATTACAGATAAACCAGTCATCACTCATCATACCTGTAACATGAAAAGAGAGTGATCCATCCCTCAGTAGTGGAGCTGCAGCACTTCTTTGCACATTTTCAATAGAAGAAGCAACAAGCTCAGGAATGTGTTCAATTCCCACAGCACGGCCTTCTGGTCCAACCATCATGGCAAAACAAGCTGTCAGGTAGCCGCTACCTACAATGTGACAGGAATGCATTTGTGACATCAATTAGAAAAAAAAATAGCACGAGCTGTTTATTCAACCGCAATTGCTGATGGACACTGGCAAATGGCTAAAGTATCAGCAACAGACCTGATCCAACATCCAGAGCATGCATTCCTGGTTGCAAATGATCCTTCAATAGCTCTAAGCAGGTTGCATGCATGTGAGGAGCAGATATTGTTGCGTTGAAACCAATAGGCATAGGACTGTCAATGTAAGGGGTACCCTCTGGTACAAATAGTGCTCTATCAATCGTTTCCATTACTTCCGCCACTTTTTCAGTTCTAACAACACCATACTGCTTTAGGTACTCAACCAGAGCCTTGTTCCTGTCCAGTGATGGTTGACTCCAATATTGCTGAAAGTTAATCAAGAATCGGTGAGACTACACTTGATATGTATGGCTACAGGATGGAATTGCAGCAATAAACAGGCAATCGCAGTGCTAATTTGAGCTCGCTTTCTTTTCTTATACAGAAAAACGATGAAGCATAAATGAAAACAGAAAGGACTAGTGTGGCATCAAGCCCTATAACATTAATTAATACAAGTTAAATGCCTATTTACTTGGATATTTCACAGGGGAACTACAGTTTGTATGGAGGGAATGCCCCTTCCCAAAAATTTACTGGTTGAAGCTTCTCTTGAAGAATAGTTCTGTGAAGATTCAACAATCTCATCAAATTACAAGCACACACTAAAACAGTATTTATACAGCTAGTTCAACTCTAAGATCAAAGAATCCTCTCATCTTGTCCAGTATATTATCATCTCAGAATTATCATGGAGCAGCTAGATATTTGCAAGCAGCAAATGGCCGGTCCAAAATTCTCTGTGGATTACCCTAAAGAAATTATTTGTGGATATCTATCTATGTACCAGAAAGGTCCTACAAGAGGTGAGCTTCGGATACATCACCTCTGCTACAACTGACAGAATTGAAGCTGGATATCTTCAGCTCCCCACAAACAAGAAAGGAACTTTTTCTTTTCATCAGGACTTAACAAATCAAATCTTAGAGTAGCGAAGCCATGTAATGTAACCAAAATCAAGCTCTATTCAAATTCCAAATTTGTTGCTCCAAACTAAGCCTAAGCCTGACAGCCTGTCACTCAATTCCACTTAATCTGCTTAACCCAACCCGTGCAGCCATCCAATTTAGTGTATCCACTAACAACTTGACAGGTGCCCGTGCGAGATAATCCGAGTAAATTCCACAACAAAGGGAGCTCAGAGACGAAACGGAGGTGGAAGGAGGGGGACGGCCGGACAGAGGCGTTGGTAGCGTGCGTACCGCCATCTGGTAGAACTTGAAGCAGCGCCGCAGCAGAGGCGGTGGCGGCGGGGAAGAAGGCCTCGTGGGGGTGCTGAGGAGGCTGTGGAGGAAGCGGCGCGGGAGCGCGGTGGAGGCGGAGGGCGAGAGGCGGCGTGCAGGGGAGGAGGCGGACGCGCACGCGGCGGCGAGGCACATGGCGATGGCAGCCGTGTCGGGGGGAAAAAAAATCCGTTATAAGAGAGCCGGGTGAGCAGAGCGATCGGCTGCGGTGGCGGCTTGGAGAAGCCTCGTCTCGACAGCTGGGGGTGCCGCCGCCGCACGCGTTCTACTGCTAGCAGTCTAGCACAGTACCACGGGCCACCGGCCCTTCTAGTCGCAAAGGCTGCCAGCGCCCGCGCGAAGGCACACAGACACGTCGCCACGGCGCGGCGAACCGACCGCACGAAATGCGCCGGTGCTATGGCCTACCCATCGCGGCCTGTGTTCCACCGGCACCTAGAGAGGAGCTGACTAGGCCTTGTTTAGTTCCGAAAAATTTTAGAAAATCGACACTGTAGCACTTTCGTTTGTATTTGACAAATATTGTCTAATTATGGTCTAACTAGGCTCAAAAGATTCGTTTCATCAATTTCGACCAAACTGTGCAATTATTTTTTATTTTCGTCTATATTTAATACTTCATGCATGCGTCTAAAGATTCGATGTGATGGGGAATATGAAAAATTTTGTAAAATTTTCTGGAAACTAAACAAGGCCCTGGAGGTCCAAAGGCAACTAAAATTCTATAATATATAGTTTCAAAAAAATCTATTATATATACTTTTATGCGCTGGACGAGTCGAAATGATTCTAAAGGTAGAGTCATTGTCTTGAATCGAATCATTCAAATATATTTTTCTCTATATTGCAGGCTCACATATTTATCACCTGGATTCTGAGCTCCAGGCGCGGTGATGACGGCTGGGCTGTGTTTTGTTATGTCAAATACCATAACAACACGAAAACAATCCAAGAAATGCATTTGCAATAACTTTTTAAAGCGATGTAGAAGCTGCGTGTTTATCTTTCATCAATGTTTACAAGAAATTGATCAGCCACACGATTCCACTCACGCTTAGATGGTTTTGGAAGCTCCATGGAGTACCTCAAAAGTCCAAGAGCAGCTGTGGCAACACACGCTCTAGATGGGTGGGTTCGATGACAGTACCATCCTCCGCTTCGGCGATAAAAGCAGAGCGTTGAATGGCCTCTGCAAGAGAAATTTCATTTAAACTACAGAAATGGAATTACTTCCCCAATATGGTAACTAGATTGTAGTGATGCAGCATTTTCTTCAGAGGTGCAAACCTGTAACAAATATTCGCAGAAGTTCGCAGCTGACTTTAAGAGCATTTGCATTGGCTGTCAGGTGAACATATCATGTCAGCATATCATGAACAAGAACAATGCACTCAAGTGAAGTTACTTCAAGCGAACAGGGCCAATGTCCACTAGAATCCAAAGGGTGACGATAATTGAGTCAAATACATCTTTCAAACTCTTTCTAGTGTCAATTCTTCATCTCTTATAAAGAAAGAAAACCAGTCCTGCAATTTTCGTTAAAGAAGACCATTTCTTCACCAAGTTCAATCTTACTGATACTCTTACGGCCTTACCCCAAGTCACCAGCAGAATCAAGTCACTGAGACATAAAAAAAGACAATTACCATTTACCAAAGTTAAAAGCCAGTTTTAACATACATTCTAGTTCCAATCTAGATAAAAGAACATACATTCTTTTTAAAAGTAACACTACTCATATGTTGTGGGTTGGGGGTGGAGAAACAACTCAAGCCTCTGAGCTGCATTAGATAGAACACAGGGAAGTAGGCTCTTTCCAAGCTTGATTTCCCAGTTCAGTCATTCCTCACATATAGATAGATCTGCTCATTACAGTCCATTCAAGCTATCAAACGATGTGCTTGTCTGACAAACTCAGCTCCAATCCTAACAACCAAATCAACCTAAAACTTGATAAGGAAAAAAAACTCTATGGCCTACGGTGTCTGGCACGGCCTTCTTGCAACCAATGTTCAAATGTGTGCCCTAACACATGAGACATCCTACATAACCTAAGAATCAATGCTTTGGGCAGACAGCCAGACAGCCTTGAAAACTTGAGCCATTTTTTTTTCCTTTGACTGTTAAACTTGAGCCATGTAAGTGCGGATGAACAAGTCAGTTTGTGACAAACAATGACAAATTGTCTTAGCCATGTCATATAGTTATTGCCTAACAAGATGATATTACACCTGCTGTGGCAATACAGCTCACACTCGAAAAGCCATCTACTTGGACAGAAAACAGGTGCTAAGCTGAAAGAATTTTCGTGTGCTTGGGAACAAGATAAGTGCTTACTATTACAACTACTAATCAGAGCAAATGGAAGACTGGTTCATGAATATCTGATCAAAACTGATAAGTGCATGTCTTGCCATATAGAAACCTGCTAAGAATTGGATTTATGCAGACCCTTAGTAATTTTGGAAAGAACCTCTAACCACAAAGTTTGCCTGATGGGCATATGTTACTGCCTTACTGGCCGTCAATACTATAATAGCTAAGCACATCCCTATGCAGGGAGACAAAAGTCAAGCACCAATTTTGCTTTATTAGTGCTTACACTTAGGTTATGCAAGAGGACACATTAGAACGTGGGGAAACATTGGCTAACAGACTGTTCGCAAACTGATGCCATTTGACTGCACCAACACGTTCACTTCCTGGAAGCCATTTCATGTCCCTAGCTCTAGTAAAGACTAAAGAAGAAAAGGACTCGCTTACCAGTTGTACTCCGATTTCTCCTCGAGGTCTCTGGAGCAGGCTGACGATTATTTAAAAAATAAAGCACAAAGGTCAGTAGAAGGGGAAGGGACAGTTTTTTTTTTTAAAAAAAAAAAGAAAGGCCTAAACATCTAGGTGTACGCGGAACCAACGAATCACCTCCACGTCGATGTCCTCATTGCCACCGCCGCCCTTCCCCGCCCGCCGCCTCCACACCAGCTTGAAGATGGCGTGAATCAGGTCCTGCTCAAATCCCAGCAGCGCGTCATCGGATAAATCAACACAAACCGGATAACAAGAGTTGCAGACGGAAGGAAAATCAGAGGAAGGAGACTGTGGTTCGTGCGAGAAACTAACCGGATCAAATGTCTCGGCGGCGGGCGAGTTGCCTGTGGTTGCCTCTTCGTCCATGGCGGCTTGTGATTTCGGGGCAGGGCGGGGCGGGGGTGCGGGGCATCCGGGCAAGGAAGGAAGAAGGACCGAGCATTTTCTCGCGAGCACTAGCGGGCATCACGATGGAAGGGCCTACACAAACGGGCCGGCCTCCGTGGGCCGTTAGGGAGTCGTAGCCTTTCGATATCGACTTCGTTTCGATGTGAAAATTCATACTGGGCTCATCGGGACCCATTCTGGAAGGCCCATATATTTCTGGAGTTCAATTTTTGCACTGTAGCATTTTATTTGAATTTGACAAATATTATCTAATCATAGACTAACTACACTCAAAAGATTTGTCTCGCAAATTACAGATAAACTATGCAATTAGTTATTTTTTATTTATATTTAATGCTCAGTACATGTGCCGTAAGATTAGATATGACGGGAAATCTTGAAAGATTTTGCAAAATTTCTGAAAAGCAAACAAGGCCATTATCTCTTTGTTTTTTTACAAAAAATCAGTTTTTTTTCTTCCTGAACTCTAAAATCGAGAAAAACATCTTTCCTTAACTTTTAAAACAATTCATCTAGTACAATAAAACTCTAGAGAATTTATTTTTAAAAAAATTATATTATCATGAGTCATCTTTATTTTCAGTACACAAACAAACCGCGTGAACGAAGTAGATGGAAGAATTCGATGAAGTTAACGAGGTAGGAGTATGCTTTAACTGGACACTTCTCTAGCTCTGCACTTCTGCAGCTAGCCTAGCACCACACCAGCATTCACTACTTGCCACGGTACATAAGCACGAACAGGTCGATCTCGAAGAGGACCGTCGCCGGAGTCGGGTTTCCCAGCAGCTTGAACAGGGAGTAGCCGCGGGCCATCCTGAACTTGCCGGTGCCGCCCACCAGGGGGCGCTCGATGGTTCCGTTGAACCCCAGGACGGGGCCCTGCATGGACAGCGTGCTCCCCTCGTACTCGCCGGCGGTGAACACGTAGGTGATGCAAGTCAGGTAGTCGGCGCTCCCATCGACGTCGGTGCCGACGACGATCCCCTGATACCGCCCGACGAGCTCGGACGACCTGTCCCGGCCGACGCGCAGCTCGTCGTCGAGCACGCCCACGGACCCGAACGACGAGTTGGAGCCCCGCGGGGACGCCACCGCGGTGATCGCGGTCGCGTTGGCGCCCTTGAACGTCTCGTGGAGGTAGAGGTGGATGTGCGTCACGCCGCCGTCGTCTTCGCCGCCGCTGGATGCAAGAACGGTGGTGGTTGAAGACGACGACGCTGCCAGGATGATGAGGAGGAGGAAGAAGAGCGAGAACATCGGTGAGGAGGTGGCCATGGTGATTGGTGACTTTACAGCAGGCTTAGCAGCTGCAGGAAGAAGCCATGGTGTCCCGGGTCTATATAGACTTGACGCCGCTACCTGGCTGAGGCCTCCACTGCTCGACGCCGTCCCCTGGTAGTTGTTTCATCTCGATTATTCTGCAGTGCATTTCAAATTTTCAATTGTATGTACATCAGTTGTGCACTGCTCTGCACGTGTAAACGCGCGAAGAAGAAGAAGGTAGGTGATGCGAAGACTTGCGAACTGCTACCTTCCTGCAGCTGCTGGTTAGTCTGTAGAGTACACACACGCTAATTGTAATAGTTGTTCCAGCTTCTCCTGTTGATTAATTACTTAAATCACTACATGCTGATGATACCAACTTCATTAGCAGTTTCAGACTTCCTCTACTAATAAAAGAATCACTGCAAGAACGGTCTGCTTGCTTAAACAAAAATCTATCTAACATTCTAACTGCCGTGCCTTATCATAGCAGCTTAAGACTCCAAAATAATAAAAGAACCATTGCAATAGTCTACCATTCTAGCTAAGCCAGTTAACAACCTGACCAGGGTAGAGTCAGAGAGTAAGGTTTCACTTAATTTATCTATTCACATTGAGGGCCTTCCCAGAAACGAGTGCGCTCAAGCGGCGACATGTCCGCGTTTCTGCGACTGTCTTGTTCGTTTAAGCTTATCAGCCGAATCTGTCAGTTATTCAGCAGTGTTTTTCTTTCACAATAAATTAGCCAACAGTACTTTCTACCATGGCTTATCAGCCCCTCGACGACCAGTCACGCGCATGCTGGTGGGTCGGGTGTGTGTGATCAAGCATAAATATTCAAAACCAGATATATTTCTTTTTTTTTTTGTCAGCAGGGAGCCCCTACTTATTTTTTTACAGAGGGCAGTTCGACCTGCCTCGCTTGTCGCTTCCAAAGGCAGTTCGAGTTTCAATAATCACATCTAATGGTTGGAGAGTCAGGTTCCAGTTTATATAAATGGACTGCCAACAAGTTGAGCTTAAGGGGCACTCAAAGAACAGTTGCATGCTTGTCTCTTCACATGGATTATTCCAGAGGGCGCAATTGTAGTCATGATTGTAGAACTTGTCCAAAATTTTGTTGACTAGGGCTACATTTCGGTTCTTCATGTTGATTATATGCCCAATCCTCCTTCGGTTCTGCAGGCAGTCTCCCATACACCTAGACAGCTACACCTGTTCTATTAATACTCCATAGGCAATGCTTGCGGTGCCTGTCAACTTGTTTGATGATTGTTCGAGGCAATTGGAGGCTACACTACACATATAGAAAGTTGGTAGTGCTGAAAAAACCGAGTTGACCAAGATTAGCCTTCCCTGATAGAAAAGAAACATGCTGATTCCAGTGAGCCTTCTCTCAATCTTTGAGATCAGTGGAGGGGAGATAATCCCTCTTTAACAACGTGTGTATGCAAAGCATGTTCGTGAAAAAAAATGTGCACAGTATCACTAAGGCCAGTCTCAATAAGAGATCCGTGAGTACTATTAACTGCGCGGACGTGGTATAGTATAAATAGAGAGAAATGATAAAAGTTTCAGGGCACTCCCAATGCAAGACTCTATCACAGAGTCCAAGACAATTAATTACATATTATTTATGGTTTTTTGCTGATGTGGCAGCATATTTATTGAAGAAATAGGTAGAAAAAATAAGACTCCAAGTCTTATTTAGACTCCAAGTCCACATTGTTCGAGGTAATAAATAACTTTAGACTCCATGATAGAGTCTGCATTGTGAGTGCCCTCATGGAAATGACACTCATTTACACTATTTCCAACATCCAAGTGTCTCGAAACTGGGACACTAAACTTCCAATTGCACTAGCCTAACGACGCGGTGCTCTTCTCCCTCCTCTTCAGTCTTCACACACTTCTTTTTCTTTCCCAGCTGCCCCCGCCACACCAGCCACCGTCGCTGATCAGGCCACAAGCGCCCTCGCCGTCATCTTCAACGTCCACCTACCACTGCTATCGCTAAAATTCTTCTCTTCCCTAATGTTCATCCTCTTCTTTCTTCTCTCACCCCTTTCTCACCATGCTGCCTCGCCACCGCCACCCTGGATGACAGTGACCGCACGGGGACCTTACCGCCCATCTTCCACCTCCAGTGCCTTCACCCGCTCTTCCTGTCTCAATTGGAGAGGAGTTGAGTAGAGGTCTACTAGAGCCAACTAAAATTTCATTGTATATATACTTTTATGCATTGCATAAGTTGAGTTGATTCTAGAGGTACTTATAAATAGAGTCATCACTTTAGACTTTAGAGTCCGTGTTACAGCAAACAAGACAATACTGCATGCTCCGATATTTATCAACTGGACTCTGCGCTTGAGCACGGTGATGATGGCTGTGTTTTGTTGTGTTTAAACACAATACAAACACGAAAATATTCCAATAAATGCATTTGTAATAATTCCTTAAAGCACGGTATAGAAGTTGCATGGGTTTACAAGATAAGGATAAGGATATCCAGGCATCTTCCTTTCATGGTAGACATGAATGGTTTTCGAAGTTCCATGGGGTACCTCAAAAGTCCAAGAGCAGTTGTGGCAACACACGCTCTAGGTGGGTGGGTTCAATGACAGTACCATCCTCCGCTTCAGCGATAAAAGCAGAGCGTTGAATAGCCTCTGCAAGATAAATTTCAGTGAAATTACAGAAACGGAATTGCTTCTGCAACATAGTCAATTAGCTTGTAGTGATTTTTTTTTCAGAGGTGCAAACCTGAAACAAATATTCGCAGAAGTTCACAGCTGACTTTAAGAGCATTAGCATTGGCTGTCAGGTGAACATATCATGTCAGCATATCATGAACAAGAATAATGCAGAAACCAAAGAGTGATGATAGTTGAGTCAAATACATCTTTCGAACTCTTTCTAGTGTCAATTCTTCATCTCTTATAATAAAGAGAAAACTAGTCCCACAACTTACATTAAAGAAAACCATTTGTTCACCAAGATTCAACTTACGGATACTCTACCCCAAGTCACCGGCAGAATTAAGTCACCGAGACATAATAAAGACAAATACCAAAGTTAAAAGCCAGTTTTAACATAGTCTATGGGAACCTTATACCATCTAGTTCCAATCTAGACAAAAGAACAAAAGTTCTTCTTTTTTTCTAAAAAAAACATTACTCATGATGTTGTGGGAAACAACTCGAACCCTTGAACTACATTATTTTAGATGGAACACAGGGAAGGAGGCTCTTTTCAAGCTTGATTTCCCAGTTCAGTCATTCCTCATATATATATATAGAGCTGTCCATTACAATCCATCCAAGCAAACAAACAATTTGCATGTCTATTGTCTAACAAACCCAGCTCCAATCCTAACAATCAAGCCAAGCTAAAACTTGATAACAAGGCAAATAAAATCTTTGTTTGATGGCCTACGGTGTCTAGCACGGCCTTCTTGCAGCAAATGTTCAAATGGGTGCCCCCAAGTAACACATGAGACTCTACATAACCTAAGCATCAGTGCTTTGCGCAGACGTTCTTGAATGCTTGAGGCATGTAGGTGCAGTTACACAAGTCAATTCGTGACAAACAATGTAAAATTGTCTTACCCATTTCATATAGCTATTGCCAAATAAGATGATATAACATCTGTTGTAGCAATACAGCTCACACTTTGAAGGTATAAAACCTATCTACTTGGACAGAAAAAGGTGCTAAGCTAAAAGAATTTGTGTGCTCTAGGTGATCAAGATAAGTGTTTACTGTTACAACTACTAATCAGAGCAAATGGAAGACTGTTTGATGAATGATCAAACATGTTAAGTGCCTGGTTTGCCATACAGAAATCTACTGAGCTGGATTTATGCGACCCCTTAGAACCAAAAAACTTGACTGATGGGCATATGCTGCTGCCTTACTAGCCACCAATACTACAATAGTGATGCAGAACTATGTCGGAAGACAAAAGTTTAAGCACCAATTTTGCTTTATTAGTACACTTATATATAGGTCATGCAAGAGGACACCTTAGAAAGGGGGCAAACATTGGCTAACGGGTTCTTTGCAAACTGATGCCATTTAATTTGACTACACTAGCCACTAACACATGCACTTCCTGGAAACCGTTTCATGCCGCCAGCTCTAGTAATAAGGAAGAAAAAAAAAGACTCGCGTACCAGTTGTGCTCCGATTTCTCCTCGAGGTCTCTGGAGCAGGCTGAGGATTATTAGAAAATAAAGCACACAGGTCAGTAGAAGGGGAAATGGGTAGTAAAAAACCGCCTGAGAACATCTAGGTTACTGGGGTCCAATGAATCACCTCCGCGTCGATGTCCTCGTTGCCTCCACCGCCGCCCTTCCCCGCCCGCCGCCTCCACACCAGCTTGAAGATGTCGTGAATCAGGTCCTGCTCAAATCCCCAGAAGCGCGTCATCAGATGAATCGACACAACTTGTTGCATAACAAGAGTTTCGGCCGAAAGAAAAAATCAGAGGAGGGAGGAGGGTCGGTTGTGGTTGGGGCGAGAAACGCACCGGATCGAATGTCTCGGCAGCGGACGAGTCGCTCGTCGTCGCATCTTCGTCCATGGCAGGGCAGCCTGCGATTTCGCTTGGGCAGGGCAGCGGGCGGGGTGAAGGCTGAGGAAGGAGGAAGCGCACAGGACCACTGTGGGGGAGCACGCAGCAGGGACGGCAGCGTCACAATGGAAGGGCCTACACAATTGGGCCTCCGTGGGCCGTTCGACATGGACTTCGTTTCGAGGCCTGCCGACTCATGGAATGTTTGAGGTCGCGTGAGACTTCAATTTTCTAGCCCACTTGCATGGTTCTCCCAATTTCAGTAGCCCATGTACGCTAGGTCCAGATCTTCTTCTTCTTCTTTCTTTAAAAAAAAATGTATTTTACCTCCAACTATACACATCACCCAAGTTTCCTTCTCGGAGTAAGAAGAACCTGATATCCTACACCTTAACACCTCAAATTGTCTAGTACCCGACAAATCATACCGTTAGTTTGTTTTAATGACGATTTCTATCTATATGGTAAAACCGACCAGAATAGATCCTGACGATCAAATTTCCGACATACTTTTATTTCCGTTTTTAGAAAAGAAACTAATTCCACCTTTACCTATTTTGAACAGCGCGGGTGTGCTTCATTATCTTTTGGGTTCTCCGCTCCACACACCCTCATCTCTTGTAGGCTGATGTCAGCGCTGACGCATACAGAGAAAAAAAATATATTTATTTTAAATTACTATAACTTTTGAATGGTATATTTATTTTTAATTCCGTCTGCACCAGTGTGTTCTACGCGATAAGATGAATAAAAATAGATCCCACTTGTATATATTTCGAAGATTTTTTTCTAGTAATAATTTATGCGTACTAACTTATAATATATAACTTATAACATATAACTTATGTGAAAAACTTAAACTCAAGAGTTATCAAAACACAACTTATTTACAAAGAGTTATTAAACATAAATGAACAATATCGTCGTGTTCTACGCGACGAGACGAATAAAAATAGACCCTAATTACATTTATTTTCAAAAAAATATTTTAGTAGCAATTTATGTGTACTAACTTATAACACAAAGTTGAGTACAAAAGTTATATGAATTAATTTTATCATAGTAACTTATGTAGACAAGTTATATAGAACTACCTATGTACACAAGTTATTAAACACAAAAGAATAAATTAAACTTATAGCTTATGCCAGTGCAAACATGAAAAGTTATTAACGCACAAGGGAAAGAGTTAACTTATAACTTATACTACAATTTAGAAATACAAAAGTTATAAAACACAATTTATGTACATAATTTTTTGTATAACTTGTACAACTAAGTTATAGTTATAACTTATATGTTATAAGTACTTAGTACAGATAAATTATACTAAAACAAAGTTTTTCAAAACATATATAAGTGGGATCTAGTTTTGTTTGTCTCGTCACGCAGAAAACACCGGTGCAGACAGAATTGAAAATGGATAAACCGTTTAAAAGTTATAGCAAATTTAAATAAATGTTTCGCTTTTTAAAAATGACGTCGGCACGAAATCAGCGGATGCTCCTACACTGTGTCGGAGTTAAATCGTTCGCTGAGTTCATTTTAAATGAACGACCGCTCTGTAGTGGAATCGTGATGGTAAACCCCGATGTGGCGATGTGGTAAACTGAACTACGTTAACAATTGGAGAGGTTTATGACTTGTGTACTAACCGGTAATAATCCTTAGGACAGGTAATCTGTGGCATAAATTACCCGTAGTGAAAGTTTCAGACAACTCAAAAATGGTTGACAAGCTCCGATTCCTTTATTTGGCATACTCAAAATGGAGCCGGTTCCATGAGTGCGTCGCCACTATGATTCCTTTCGTATAGTACTCCCGCTGTCGACATGGGCAGACATGGCATATTGGCATGAGACACCACGATCCATTCATCATCGGATCGCGATCCATATAAACTGCTAAAGAATAGCTAAAGCTAGCTCCATCCACCATATACAGGTTCGAAATCTGCAGTCAGAGACGCGTGCAGCCGTGCATGCAGTGGCAATGCAGTGCCGTGCAACTTGGCAAGCACTGCACACAGGCCGGGACCGCATGAACAGAACAGCTGAAACAGTACTAGAAAGAAGCGGAACTACGGCGCGGAGGTGCGGGCGCTGTGTAGCGGTTGGAGCTGCGTCCTTCTCGAAGGTCAGGTCAGGTCTCTGCTCCCCGTGCCCTGCCTGTATGGGTCGGCGATCGCTCGGTAGCTTCCGAGATCTCAAGAAATTCGACGCGCTGCACTGCTCCTGCACAGGCACATCAATCAATATCCATATCGCCAGTCATCATACATGCGAGCGGCCCGCCGGACCTACGGACTCCCGTGTCGGCTATTAGCTTTTTGCTATGCTCCCCGGTGGGCAGTGGCGGGGGCACACAGACACAGCAGCACTGTGTGACAGTTGACCAAACGCGCGCCATCATCACTTGCAGTCCCCTGATCACTCTTTCTGCATGCGAGGCTGTACATGAACAGGACGTGTTTACCGTATATTTTTAACTATAATAGTTAGTGTCTAATTATAGACTAATTTGACTTAAAAAATCATCTCACAAATTATTTTTTAGCTGTGTTTTTAGTTTCGTAAATAATATATATTTAATACTTCGTATATATTTCTGAACATTTAATATGATACAGACCAAAGTTTATAAGAGGAAACCAAAGGGAACATAAAAATCACAACTTTTTTTTTATTTTTGACGAAACTGGAGGTGTCTGGGCCCCTACAGATATTTATTTCAAGGAAAACATATGAAGTTTACAGGGTCTGGGGAGGTTAAAAAAAGAATCACAACTGTTTCGTGCACCATCAGCATAACAGCGATCAGGTAGCTGGATTGGATATCACCTGCGAGCGTACTGGTGATGAAGGTTCTGGAAAGCAGGAAAGGGAATATATCGAGTCCAATCAAAGTATGGGGCCTTGCCTCTATAGTGTACACTACTCCTTTCCAAAAAAAATAATTATGAAATTTATGTCAGTCAAAATAACTTAAGTTTAATCAAATTTACATTAAAAAATATTAACATTTATGTTTCCAAACAAAAATTATTATAAAAATATATTATCTAACTAATCTAACAGTACTTATTTTATATCATAAATGATAGTTATTTTATATAAATTTAGTTAAAATTTAAACTGTTTAACTCTTTTAAAAACGAGAATTACATTCTTTCATAGATGGAGAAAGTGTTATTAAGCTCACACTAAGCTAGAGCTAGTCCCTTGTCCTGGAGACCACGATTTTAGAGGGTGTTTGGTTCCCCTTTTTTACCAAAAAATTTTGGGTTTTAATTCATTATTTTGCAAAACGAAATTAAACACTATGTAAAATTTTTAGCAAAAATGTTTTGAATTTTGGTCTCAAGAGGCTAAAAAAACTAAAAAGATCTTCAAGAGGCTCTCACGAGGGCGATAAATTCTGCATTTTGGATTGAACCCTGAAAATTTTGGTATTTTGTATTTCAGCACTTCAAAGTAATTAAACACCCCCCTTAGGGTAGGTGACTAGAGACTAGAATAGCTACGATATTTTTCTTCTTCTGCTCGCCAACTCGCCATGCATATGGCTGTCCTACTGCGATATCGATATTGCTAGATGCAGGGAAGAGGAGAGGCAAACGCTCGTTCTCGTCATTCCCCACATGGACCTACCATACCACACGCATCATGTAGCTGAGCAGGCGAGCAGAGATGACACTTTGTCGATACACTCAGTCATGTCACTACTGTTAACAGTAACATTATTAACAAATAAAGGTCTTGTTTACATCCATCTAAAACTAAAAACTTTTTAAGATTTCCCGTCACATTGAATCTTACGGCACATGTATGGAACACTAAATATAAATAAAAAAATAATTAATTATATAAATTATTTATAATTTGCGAGACAAATCTTTTGAGTTTAATTAGTCTATAATTAAATAATGGTTGTCAAATACAAACAAAAAAATTTCTATAAATTCCAGGTAGAGAACTAAACAGGCCACACTCCGCTGGAGACAGGGCAGACGGCAGCGTGGCTCGCGGCACAGTGCACAACTGATGCATGAGATTGTCGAGGTTGGTATGGTTCGATGCCGCCACTGTGCTCTGAATCTGATTATTGCCTGGTCTTGTCTATATTAGCCGAACGAAGAAACCGCAGCTCTCGATCTCTACTACCTTGTTTGGCGTCGTCTCAATCCATTCACGGCGGAGGTCGATCGGTCGGCGGGCTACACTGCACACGGCTACCTCATGACTATCCAGTTTTAAATTATGTATTTCGCCCTGTTTAATTTTGTTGGCATCGCAACCGATCGACCAACGCCAGTCGTTGCCGACCACTCGACCAGGCCATGAACTACACATAACACACTGGATGACTGGACATACACGCAGGCACACATGCATGCATGCAAAAGCAGCTGTGTTGACAAGACTTCTTGCTAGTTGCTAATGACCAAGTAATTGATCCACTTGAGCTAGCTAGGCCTTGTTTAGTTCCCAAAAAAATTTGCAAAATTTTTCAGATTCTCCGTCACATCAAATCTTTAAACGCATTTATAAAGTATTAAATATCGACGAAAATTAAAACTAATTGCACAGTTTGGTCGGAATTGACGAGACGAATCTTTTAAGTCTAGTTAGTATATGATTGGATAATATTTGTCAAATACAAACGAAAGTGGTACTATTCATATTTTGCAAAATTTTTGGGAACTAAACAAGGCCCTAATGTTCGAGGTGGCCGAATATTCCAAGCCCCCAGACTCTCCATGTGCCACCACCAGGATACTAGTACACATCTATTTTGTGGATGTAACTGCATGCCTGCCCACGATCTTACTAGTTAGTTACGGGTAGTCAGCTCAGCTAACTCGTGGCCGTGGCTTGCTCTGTTCGTGTGTCGAGCCTTCATGCATGCGCCTATGCCTTGTTTACTTCCATTTTTTTTTTGCAAAATAGAAATAGTAGCACTTTCGTTTGTATTTGACAAATATTGTCTAATTATGGACTAACTAGGCTCAAAAGATTTGTCTCGTCAATTTCGACCAAACTGTGCAATTAGTTTTTATTTTCATCTATATTTAATACTCTATGTATACGTCTAAAGATTCGATGTGACGAGAAATCTGAAAAATTTTGCAAAATTTTTGGGTAACTAAACAAGGCCCTAGTAGCTAGCTTCCCAGCTCCGTTGAAACCACGCACGAGTGGACGTGGTTTTAAGGTTTCAGCCGAAAACCGGCCACTTGTTTCTGACGTTTTCTTTTATACAAATTGTTTTCTGACATTGACATGGAATCTTGGAATCGTGTACAGTACAGTACCAGCTCGATCAACTTCAATTCTTCCAGCCTGCCTTGCCGAACTTGGCATTTTAGAAACAGGTGGTGCATTCGTTCAATCCTTTCACATTTATGTTGGTCAGACCGGTTCTTTCCCTTGTGGCCTTTTATAGCTTTATTATTTATATCCGTGCCAACGAGCGCTTAGCTAGTGTCCAGTGTATGTACACGGTTGCATCATTCTAATATTACTAACGGTCTGCATTTTTCTTTTGTTTCCGTTTATCTGATTAATCGCAGTGAACCCTTTGGTCTTAACAACGAACACTGGGCGATGTTCCTTTTGTCCAATTACTAGATATATATAGTAGATGCAGTGCGTTTCATTATATAAGTACAATTTCTCTCTCACACACGCATTTTCAAAATGTGATATAGAACGAGATTAGATAACTCTGAGACATGTACATTTCCTCTTTTTTTGTATGTCTCCACGCACCGACTATTTATTCTCTACTAGTAGTTGGTTATTAATGTATAGTATTTGCGCAGGCAGTCGGGGACGGAGAGAGTATTTTCTTGGCATACGTACTAGTTGAAGATATACTACACACACAATGCATGTTCGCACCTGTCTTAAATTAACAGAGTAATTAAGTAGAATCGGATGATGGTTTGTAGTGGTTGTGACTTAATTTGGACACAATAAACGCTACTCTTATTAGCTGACACTCCACTACATATACACATGCATCGCATTTGCATTTAGCAAGTTGCCTACTACGCGTCCACCATACTGGCCGATTTTCGAATTAAAGCATAAACACTTTAATTTGGCGTATCTCAACAACATTTGAGTTTGAATCCACACGAATAACGAGCTAGTAGCTCGGCCTGCTTGAGCCTTCAGAATAGTCCAGAATCTGATTGACTGACTGACTAATTAACTAACTAATTAATCAAATTAGAATATTTGATTACACAGGAACGTGGAGACGTGATTTAGCGCGAGCTTAAAAAACTATTTCCACTCTTGCACTGCTCCATGGATTCGGCCACCCGCGCGCAGCGACCCTCCTAGCTCTGTCAGCGTCTAATAATCAGCGCAATAATGCTTAATTAAACTCTATGCAACTCTGCAAGACACTCTCTCAGTTTGTCGCCTAGCTAGCAACTACGATTAGCCCGGCTTGATCGCCCAGACTGAACTAAACAGCCTGTTAATTTTGAGGTACAGAGTTCCAGACTGACATGATACTACTCCCACTCTCTATGTGAAAATCTACATACTAAAAAAGTCTATGTACTAAATAAAAGCTAAAATAACTTATAATTTAGAAGAGACAGAGTAATTTCTCAGATTTATTTATCATTTTTTCAGCATGTATAAGGCCCTGTTTAGTTCCCTACCCAAAATTTTTTCATCCATCCCATCGAATCTTTGGACACATGCATGGAACATTAAATGTAGATAAAAAAATAAACTAATTACACAGTTTAGTTAAGAATCGCGAGACGAATCTTTTAAGCCTAGTTACTCCATGATTAGCCTTAAGTGCTACAGTAACCCACATATGCTAATGACAGATTAATTGTGCTTAATAAATTTGTCTTGCAGTTTCCTGACGAGCTATTTAATTTGTTTTTTTATTAGTTTCTAAAAACTCCTCCCGACATCCTTCCGACACATCCGATGTGACACCCAAAAAATTTTCGTTCCCAATCTAAACAGACCCTAAATATAGAGGTATATTGGTGAGGTGCTGCGTGGTTGCTGTTTTCAATAGAAGGTGCGTACATGTGTCAACTCAATTGGTCATCCACCTCATCATGCAGTCATCAGCACCTGCGAAAATATCTGCAGCAGATACGCAGCTTGTTTCTTTGGTTAACCGCGCCAGTGGACAACACCGAAAGGATAACATTAATTAAGGCCTTGTTTAGTTCGCAAAAATTTTCAAGATTCCCCGTCACATCGAATCTTTGGTCGCATGCATGGAGCATTAAATATAGACGAAAATAAAAACTAACTGCACAGTTTACTTATAATTTGTGAGATGAATCTTTTGAGTCTAGTTACTCCGTGATTGGACAATGTTTGTCAAATAAAAACGAAATGCTACAGTAGCCAAAAACAAAAAATTTTGCCAACTAAACAAGGCCTAATTAACAATGATCCTCTGTTTTCTTTTCAAAAAAAAACAATGATCATCTGTACTGATACTGACAATGGAGATGCTTAACCTGAAGAACTTGGCAAAGCCTGCCGGCGCCATGTTACGGAAATGTCGCGTTAACAAACATAGAATCAATCTATTATATCTATACGATATACAAGTATTAAAATAAGCTCACGTTTACTGGAAGGGCTTAGCTTGTAAACTATGAAACTAATAAAAAAAACAAATATAGATTTTCTAACAATCTAAATTTAAAGTAAAAAACATGCCACTATAAACTTCAAGCTCTTGTACTAAACAAGCGCATCTTCAAGAAAAGACGCAAGAGACATTGAGATAAATAAAATTAGAGTAATTATAAAGTCCATAAAGAATTACAATCACAAGTTAAAACAATTACAATCAGAAAGCCATCAAACTATATATTATGCATGCACTGGAGGTAAAGTTATTTTTGCCATCAAGGTCATGTGCTCCCTCTCTCTCTACCACTGGATTCGCATTGAGAAGTATGCAAACACACATGTCAATGCGAATCTGCTTTGAGATATGTATTTACACACTTATCAATGCGAATTCAGTGATGGAGAAAGTGAAAGTATATGCCTTTGAGGAAAAAAAAAACTGCTTTCATGCACGGGAGCTATGCGAGTTGGAAACCGATACCTGGCCATAGCCATACACTAGCCTATGATAAATCATAGAACCACTTTGTTGGATCCACACGTACGAAGCTTTGCTAGTTGTCACTGACAGAGATGCAGCAGAGGTCGCCTGTTGCATAACCGGATGAGCAGTGTAGAAGGTTTGATTTGGTGCTGGAGAAGCAGTGTAGCGCTGGAGGCAAAATTTAAGCTGAACGGCGAATCATAAGAATATAGATTACACAACATGTTAGAGTTGCTCTAATGCATGCGAAGCATGGCATGCATGGATGATTAGCTCATCGAGAAAGGTGACAGAATCTTGTTATCGTAGTCAAGCCTGACCAGCAGAGTTAGACGGGGCTAGCCGCTACATCGTCAGCTGATATGCTCACGTCCACCCCAATCAGCCACGCCACACTGCCCACTAGCGTGAGAACGACTTCACCTCACCTGCAGCTGCAGGCCGAGATGATCCAGCTCCAGCTCCCCAGCGATAGGCAAGGCCGCTTTACAGGCTCACTCATCTTCAGCGTTCATGCGTTGCGCGTTTGCGTGCCCACTCCCCACAGGCCAACTCCTTTGACTGACTAAGATGGCAGTCGATCGGATAGTTGTTTCCCTTTTGCTTTTCAAAAGGAACGATCGACAGCGGAACATCGACCTAAACAAGCAACCAGGTTGTGTTTTCCTTGCTGTCTTGCCTACTTTTGTCCATAAACAATTTATCAGAAGCGGTAAAAATTTACGAAAGGCAGATGAAAGGAATATAGAATTTTCTCAACACATTTGTAACAAGATAAAAACTAATGTCCACACACTCGACACTCTAGCTCTCTTCTGTATCTACACAAACGTACGATACGACTGCTTGCCGTATTCAAAAGCCAAACCAAAACTTGGTGTATAGAGATAATAATCATATAATAAGGGGAAGAAAAAAAGAATACACTGCCCTACGTCAAAAGATCGCGCCAAATCGCACCTACTACAAACCCGACACGCGCAGCGACCACACCCGCACCTCGCCGTCGAAGCTCGCGCTGCACACCTTCCACTCCTCCTCGTCGCCGCCGCCGCCGTCTACACCGTCACCGCCTGCGCGGGACCGCTTCTGGACCGGCGGCACAGGCGCCGCCGCGACGGACCTGACGGCGGCGTCGTGCAGGCCGTCGATCACGGCGACGCACGCGTACCCCCTGCCGTCCGCGGCGCGGCGCCATGCCCGCACCGTCTGGTCCGCGGACCCGCTGACGACCAGCCCGCCCGGCGCGCACGCGACGGAGAGCACGGCCCTGCGGTGGCCCCTGAGCGCCCCGACCGCGACCATGTGGCTGGCGCTGTCCTCCCGCTCCCACACCAGCACGCACCGGTCGTTGCCGCCCGAGTAGAGCGCCTGGCCCCCGCACCCGACGGCCACGGCGTTCACCGCCGCCGTGTGGCGGGACAGCGTGGCGACCAGGTGGTATTGGTGGTGCTTCTTGCCGCCGCGCGCGCCGCGCCGGGACGGTGGCGGCTTGTTGTCGGGGCGGCGGGTCGCCCACACGCGGACGCGCTTGTCGGCGGAGGCCGTGTACACGGTGCCGTCGGGCGCCACGGCCACGGCGTTCACGGCGTCGTCGTGCGCCGGCAGCGACTGCAGGCACCGCAGCGACGGCAGCGCCCACACCTTGAGCGTCTTGTCCCAGGACACGGAGAAGAGGAGGCGCCCGTCGGCCGACGCCGCCACGCCCGACACGGCGTCGGCGTGCTCGATCCAGAGCCGGCGGTGGTGGCGCCGCACCGTCACGTGGTTGGACGGGACCGGGAACCGGCGGAGGCGATCGGACACCGTGGGGAGCGCCGCGGCGAGGCGGAGCCTGCCGGGCGACCGCGAGGACACCCGCCACACGCGCAGCCGCCCGTCCTGGTGGCCCGTCACGGCCGCGGCGCCGCCGATGCCGTGGAGGTGCGCCACGCACTTGACCGAGCCCGCGGCCGCGGCGGCGTCCGCGGCGTCGGAGGTGGAGGTCGCCTCCATCGTCGACAGGTCGTGGAGCGCCACGCACGCCGGCCGCGCCACGACGACGAGGCCGCCGTGGAGGGAGTCCCCCGCCGCCGCCGCGACGACGGCAGCGGACGACGACGCGGACAGAGGGAGTAGCGTGGTGACGTGGGCGAAGGACGCGGCGAGGCTGGCGCTCGTCGCTGAAGAGAGCGATGGGAGCGACGGGAGGGACGTCGAGGACGACGACGCCTCCGACACGGCCGCCGCCGCGGCGGACGACGTGGAGACGGTCGACGAAGAGGACGACACCGCGGTGCCCAGCTTGCTGCTGTTGCCGTTCCCCTCCCTGTCTCCGTCTCCGTCGCCGGTGCCGGTGCCGGTGCCCGTGGCCATGCAGAGGCGCGGAAGAAGCTGCATTTGGAGTACTATTCTCTGGCCGCGGCTGGCACAGCTGACAGCTCGAGACCTCGAGTAGAATGTGAGTGACTGGTCAGCCGCGGCTGCTCGACGGCAACGCGAGTCTATTTGTACAAGGCGGGGGGTGCCGCGGGACCGGGCATCCGACGGTCGGGGCCGCGGCAGCACGTGTGCGAGGAAACCTTGGACGGTCCAGATGGACCTGATGTGACCCGTCGGCACGCGGTCGGGACAAGGTGTCGGAGGCCGGAGGCGGGTGTCCGGACGGCGACGGTGAAGGCGCTTGCTGTGACCTGTCACCTGTGAGTCGCTGCCGTGTCAATGTGCGATGTGATGAACGGGTGTGCGCGCTTCCTGCGAGTCCCGATCAAGCTGACACAGATGTTGGTGCACTGTCGGGTCGAGGCAGAGTATTGCATGCCGTGTGAGTTTTTTTTCAGTCAGTCGGTATGAATCTTTGGAACGATTTACTGCGTTGTGACATCAAAAATCACTGTGAATTTGTGCTTCGCAAATGGCGCAAACAAGTTCTTCAACGTTGCGGTGGCCAGCGACAGTAACTGATTTCAGATTTCAAATGTCAATAAACAGTCATGTTCACTGTCAGCGGTTTAATTTCCGTCCCGTGTCCCGTGCCTCCTGCCCTAAGTCCTCGGTACATGTCGAAGCTAGTACTAGCTAGCAAAGCTAGTCGCAATTGTAAACACATGCCCGAGACACCGATCTTGGCCTTTTTGGGAGTAGAATACTTCTGAAATTTGATGCGCATGCAAGGATGCAGCTCAATGGGGGTTTGGTCAGCAGCTATATACATACTACACTATGCAACACAGTTCAGTCATCAGTCATGTGTGTATGGATGATGGAATAAGCCCTAAGCTAATGCTCACTCACTTTGCAAGGTATTGTGGCCGCAAGTAGTATATGTAATAGTAGTAAAATATTGGCCGCAAAAGTGCAAAACTAAATAACTAGTGTTCCATAAAAAAAAAGGATGGTTATGATCCAGCATGTTCAGATAAAAGCAAGCAACAACAGATTTGGAGAATAAAATCTTGCAAAGCGACGCCCCCCAAAATGGTGGAGGGGTTAGAGACAAACTTTCTCGGAAAAAAGAATAGTTTTCAGGACAAACTCTTTGCGCTTACGATTCGAACAGAGACAAGATTGCAGCGTAGTGTTGCTCCTGCTGCAGAAACTAGCTAGTGTCCTGAAACGAGAGTAAAACAAGCATTACGACAGCCAATTCAGCTGTTCCACCAAGAGCTATATGACGCGTGCCACCAATAACACAGTGCTTACACGTTCCAAAAAAGGGCTTTCGTCTTTGATCCAATCCCAGCACGTTCTGCCCAAAAGCACTGGATTGATTAGAGAAAGATTAGCCTCCAACATGCATGTAATAATGGGAGAAAAAGCTAAGAAGGCAGCGACAGATCTCAGATAAAATATGTTGAGTGAATATGATGTACTGTATGTAGCTCACTCCCAGCACTCTCAGAAAAGGCAGATGTGAGGATCATGGCCCAATCTCTGCTTGTTCCCCAACTGCTATACGATCAGAGCGCTCCGGCCACTTAATCTTAGAGCAAGTTTAATAATACAGCCCACTTGCTGGCTGTAAGGTTTCTTGCAGCCTTCTTCCAGCCCACCCATACAATAGTTAGCTATTCACTATTAATACATGGCCCACTTGTCTCTCTCACAAAGTTTCTTGGTTCTTGTGCCCAGGCTGGCTGTAAGCTTACAGTCTGCTTCTCCTCTCTCTCCTCCCTTCTCTTCTCCACCTCAGCATCTAGCCAGCTTACAGCCCACTATAATACTTGCTCTTAGGCAAGCAAATTTAACAGGTTTTAATTTGGGCATGCAGCTGGCCTGCTAGCTGCTTTGCGCACTCTTGCTCTTGGTCCCCCGCCACCGCCAGCTGATCTGTAGCCGCCGCCCTAGAATACAATTACATGTTAGGTTTAGTGTGTTAGCCTATGAATTCTTCAGCTCGGATCTCAAAATGTTCGGCGTTTGCAAAGAAAATTAGTCAACTTGTGAAGCAAGTCGGCCGGCCCTGGAATGGCGCTGCGAGGGTGCAAGGAATATCATGGCGCGAGCCTGTCGTTTGAGTGGAGAAGCGGCAAAGAATATGTGTTATCCATGATTATCCCCCTGGTCTATACTTCCTATGTCACACACTACTTTCTTTTTCACTTTTTCTTGAAGAAAATGAACTTGCTTTTCAAAGCTTGGATGTGTATTATCTGAAAATCGAGATTGTTGCCGATTCGCCGGTTCAGAGATTAGGCTTCTCCAATTTGCTATCCTGGCCATTGGATTCACCAATTTGCCAAGAATAAGAGCTATTTTGATTATTATCCTGCCATTTTGTTATTTTTAATCCAGTTTTTATCTATTTCACAAATCCAGCCCTGTGGAATGACCATCTTGCCATTTATATATTTACACTATCCAAATTTCACGCCTTTTCTCGAAGAAAGCCACGCCGCCGCCACTCGTTGAGAGAGTATGACTTTCTTTAGGAAGTATGACTTTAGGAACAAGGAGTATTCAATAAAGGGTCACCTCGAATAAGATTAAGAGCCCAGTTGCCTTGTGAGGTACCGAGAAACCATAGAAATAGATGAAGCAAAGTTTCTTCATATATAATGTTGTGCATATAATACTCCATATAATACACAATCCAAAAGATGGGAGGTCCATATTCTGATATTCTCTTTCAATAAGTCTCTTATGCTGAGCCTATAGTTTAGAAGTAAGCAAAATAAAATATTATTCTTATATTGACATAATCATTTCCAAATCTAATTGAAGGCATGGTGTACCGTTGAATGCCCAATAAAATATTTATATGCCTTTGCCGAAGAATTAAATGCAAACCATGAGAAATCTTTCAATTTTTGATCAAAAGCTTGTACCGAAAGAGGTAAGTGGAACAAGTTATGTAAAGTTGTACTATTCTTTGCTCCTTGAAAACATCAATCCCTTATTCTTGGCAAAGGAATAGAACTCATGGTATACTTGCCTCCCCATAATTTTTCCCAAAACAGACATAGTATGTAATATATATATTTCAGATAAGAAATCTACCCACAAGAGGTTCAGAGCAAACCTTTTGTTTACATGGATTAGCAACTTATCATTCTGATAGTTTTTTCCGGAACTAGATGGACCCTAGGTGTATTTCCCTACTAAGACCCCCTTTTAGATGTGGGAAATGTTTCCTTCACATTCATTTCCAAAGAAAAATCATAGGGGAAAACATCCACTCAATCAAATCTCTTTGTTTCTTATGTCCTACTGCCTCCGTCCTCTAATATAAGAATATATATATTAAACAATCCTATCTAATAATGCTAGTTATGTATAATAAATATTAATGTTTTTATTTATATATTTAATCAAACTGAAAAATGTTTAATTTCTTAAAAACTAAAAATGTTATTTTCTTATTTTAGGACTGATGGAGTACTTTACAGTGGACTCGCCTAAAGAGGGTAGCTGTCGATATACTCCGTGCTGATGGAAAGAACATTGGACATGCATGGACAATCGGTGATTACATGGCGTTTGACTAGCGCCAACCTGATCGGTCGCGCTCGTTTCCAGCAATGCAGGCGCGTCAGTTAAAAGATCCACTTGCGTACGTGGAGCAGGTCACAGCAGCGTTGAGCAAGTGGCCACTCTTGTATGCTAACATCGGTTTCAAGCGACATCTGCTGATGATACAAGTATATGTGTATAGAACGAGCCACGGTCGTAACGACGGCGACGTGATCGATCAACGTTGAAATATGTACTCCTCTGTTTCTGTCACGGAAAGCTTTCACTCATAATATCCGTGCCAATTAAATATTTTTAAGTTTAATTAATTTTATAGAAAAACATCAATATTTATAATATAAAATGAGTATCTTATTTAAAATATATTTTATGATAAATTTAATAATATTAATTTGGTATTATAAATCTTAATATGTTTTTAGAGATTCGATCAAAGTTTTAAAAGTTTGACTTATGACAATTCTACAAGTTAAAGTTTTTATGGAAAGAGAGTATGTATATACAATGACGGAGCCACCCTATCGGCGGGGTGGGGCGGCCGCCCCAGCTACCAACGGCGTCGTCCAAGACCCCCGAACCCCATCTTCTTCCTTAGCTTCGGCTACCGGGCTACCGAGGAGAGGCCGCTCCGCCGCAAGAAGACCACTGCCGCCGAGCGAGAGCGAGCCGCAAGCACTGAGTATCGAAGAAGACGATGTCTGGTTCTACTAGGTAGTGGGGACTAAGCCTTTTTTTAAGATTAGCCCAAGGGTCCAACAAGGGTCCAATTTGGCTCCCTAAATCTCCAATCCAGCAACACGGTCTGGCTCTCATGCTTAGCGTCCCGAACCCCCAATTCCGTATTAACGCAAATGCTCTGCCACCATTGCCAGGCACCGCCCGCTGCAAGGAATCAGCCACGCGCTCGCTGCCACCCTCGCCGGCCGCTGCTAGGCGCCAGCGCGGCACACTGCTCGTCCGCTCACCGCCATCGCTAGGTCGCTAGGAACCATGGAGGGAGGAGAAGCAGAACTTGGCAGGGGCAGCAGCTTTGCCACTTACTTAATTTATTTTGCAAATTTGAGGTAACATTTTTTACAATCGTAGTCGATGCATACTGTGCGATTTGTGCCATAACTAAGCTTTTTCGTTCATCTTCATATTAGAACTCGCCCCAGCTATAATTTTTTTCTGGCTCCGTCATTGTGTATATATACTCATCACTCTCGTACAGTATGTAGCACGGCCCGATCGTTGTTAGACAAGTGGTGTTTCTGATTGAAAGGGGGGTTTGAGTATTATGAATCGCGCGCGCGAGCGTGACGTAATAAGCCGACCCCATTGACGCTGGGTCTGCTGATGAACCAGCCAGGGAAGCACGCCGCAGTGACGACGTTTTCTCTTTCTCTCAAAAGCATGTTGGTCCTCCAAATCGATCATTCATTCACAGCAGGCTCTGACGAGCAAGGGGGGCGGCGATCGGTAATACTATTGTCGAGTGGTAGGGCAAGTCAAGTCAAGGGCCTTGCTCTGCTGTACCGAGAAGAACTAGTACTCTTGGATGCAGGTTTGTGTACGCGGGGAACAAATTGCCCAAATAATTGCAGTTAGGAATCATCGAAAGGGAAAAGAGTCGGAAAATTGTGGCCTCCTCGTACGGTCTCTAGCTACTGATGGCTGTCGGTATCATGGTGTTGGGTCCGGGCTGTCATTGGGTGTGATAGATCAGAGGGCTGTCCAGGTGGCGAACGCAGCATGCATGCAGGCAGAGGCAGAGTAGGTCAAGGACTGCATCGAGTAGGGATCGAGGGGCCTGAAAACCTTTTTGTTGTGCACGCAGACAGTCAACCCGCCGCGCCGCACGGCACATGTACGTGTGCCTGCCCGTGGCGTGCTCATCGATCACGATCAGGCAGAGGTAGACAGGTACTACTAGTAGTAGGCCCCGTCCAACCGCAGCAGAGAACACCTGGCCTCGCCTCGTTGGGCGACAATACTCTCCTACGCCCGCCGAATTGGAGCCGAGCAACGCGTCGTCTACTGCCGTGTTTGCTGCACCGTGTCGTTGGCTGCTGTACTGTAAAGCGCCGTGGTGTGCGGATCATGATTGGACGGGTGCGTTTTGTCCCGTCGGTTGTCTGGAAAATTTTGAGAGATCCATCCGGCGGGGGGCCGGAAACGGGAGAGCATCGGTGCACCGGCCGGACGCGCGTACCTCTACGTCGTTTCCGTCGACCGTCCATCGGCTCCGGCGTCGCGCGTGAGGTCACTCGGGCGGTGAGGTGTCGTCTGGTGGCCATCCGTCCGTGTCTCGGACACGTTACGTACGTGCTCCCAGGCCAGCAAGTTTAGAACGGGCGAGGCGAAAAAAAGGGGATGGCTGGATGCCCGGATGTGGCCTAGCTCCACGATCGACCAGAATGCGCGCCTGCCGCACGCGCACGGCGCGCGGTACACCGATGGTCGCCTGCTCTGATTCATAGCCAACGCAGCCATATATAGCGACGTGCTCGTCGACGTGATACACGGACCCGCTCCAATCTCCATATGCATATGATTGGCATGTTGAATAGAGATGATCGCTTCTCCTGTGGGCGCGAGACATGGATCGTACGTTGTCGCACGTTGACGCTGGGGGATGGCACGCAGCGCCAGAGAAAAGGAGATGAAGAAGAAGCACACAGAAGTTGACATCGATTCTGCTAGCTTTGCTTCGTTTCCAAGCGTCGTTCGTTGCTTCCACTCGTCTTTTATGGGTGATACTCCTTTATATATATAGCGCCGACGACGGACGCAGTAAAAACCAAAGCAAAAGCAAAAAGCAACAGATCCAAGGCGTCAAGGTGACATTCCTCGAGTGTGTGCGCGAGAAGGCGACCTGTGCGCAAATGTTTTCGTAAACACGATTGACGCGTGATATAGACACATAGTACCACGAATCATGCATAAAAAACATATACAAAAGCGAGTCTCAAAATGCGGTCGATCGGTTTTGATTTCCTCGTAGTACTAGAATCCAACAGCCGTCGACATCGTCGCGTTCGGTGCGATTTTGTTTGCCTTCGCCGGCGGCGACCATCATAGACGCTGAACGGTGCGTCCAGCGTCCAGGTGGCGGCCTCGCAGGTGGTAGGTCAAGTTTCGCATCATCAAGGCAGAGGGACCCGAAGGAAAATTGTGTAGTACGATGAACACCAACCAACAAGCTAGAAGAAAGTAGGGAAAGGCTCCATTGCTGCTGGCCGGTGCTCTGCTCGGTGGTGCTCCATCGAGTGGGGCTGCAGAGTGCAGACAGGAGGGCGAGGTCAGGTTCAGGTAGGCCATAGGCCACAGCCCACAGCAGGCAATGGCAACACCTGCCCCGGCCTCGTTGGACGCCGCCCGAACGAAATGGCCCTGCAGAGACCACCGTAGGTTGCGTCGCTTTCTCGCGCCATATATATGCCGTGCTCCTGCGAGCGTCCCTGCCGGTGCTGGGCCGCTGAGCTTCCAAGGAATTAATCGATCGAACGGTTGGTGTCAATGGCAAGAATGATGAGATGGATCGGGAGGACCGTTTGGCGCTAGTGAGATTTCGCTGCTGTCGTCTCCCAAAAGAAGGATGATGGACCCTGAAATGGGAAAAGCTAGCGGTTGTGGTTCGTCTCAACTGCTCGACAGATCGAGTCGTCTTTGGGTCCGGCCTAATTGCCGTGCTTAATTTCTTCGGCCCCTGCCATATCTAGGGCTGAGTTAAAGGTGGTGGTTGCCTTTCGTGTCTGTCTGGTTGCTGAGTTTCCATTTCCAAAGAGAAATTGACGCCGGCGAGCGAGAAGGCTTGGCGCCTCCGTCCTTTCGTCAGCGTGGCGTGCCCCATTGCCATTGCCACTTGGCCCCATAGCCCAGCCCATACAGTAGCAGCTGTGATGACCTGCTTGTCATCACCGCACGAGGCGACGATAGACGGTACTGTACTAGACGTTGGGCACGGGTTTAGTTGAGTCACCAGACGAGGACGACTGTACTAGACGTGATGGTATCCAGATTCCAGATGAGGGGATTTCTCCGGAGTGCATGTGGTGTCATGCCTCACGCGCCCTCGTTTGCAAGGCCATGGCAGCGCCTTTTTTTGCGCGCAGCACAAAAATGGGCCGGGACGAGCGGCCCGGAGATGATGGCCGGTGCAAAGCAAAGGGATGGGCCTCCACCGCCACGCCTGTGACCGTCACTAGCCCTACCTACGCGGCGCACCCATGCGGCCATGCGTGATGACTCCCGAGTCCCCCCACCATGTGCGGCTTCCCTTGGGCACGTAGCACGGTGAATGAACAAGTCAATGAACTAGTAATAAGAACTACAAATTTTATTGATGTCTTGGTTGTACGGAAGGGATGTCTTGAACGTAATATAACAATTGGAAAGTGAGGAACATGCCCTATCAGTAGCATTGTTATCTGACTAATAATATCTCTGATTGCTTCTATCAATGGACGAGATCACCACTTTAAAAGATGCCTGCTGTAAACAGGTATCGTTTAACAAAACTATCCGTTGAACGAATCTTCCTTGAGATTAATGCAAGTGCTAGCTGAGATGTTTGTGTAGATATGCCATAAAAACACCTTTAAATCTTTAACAGAAATAAGGAGAAAATAATAATAACATATTCATGTATGATTTTAAAAAACCAATATAACTTTGGTATCCCGTTTCAAACACCCTTATGAGGAAAAATTAGAGATACGACATAAATATTAACTCCCCAAAAAACCTTAGGGGGGGGGATATGAGGATATGTTGCTAAAACTCTTGTGAAACCTAATGGGAAAATTAGGAGAAAATATGACTACATATTATAGGTATTCCCTCTTATATAACTCATATGAAAAACCCTTACAGGAAAAAACCATAAATGAGTTGTGAGGGCAATGTGTCTCTTTCAATTTCCCAAAAAACCATAATGGATATAGCAAAAAATATGCACATGTCCTTATTTGAATGTAGAGGCAAGAGTGGTAGAAAACAGAAGTTATTGGGCCCATATAAGAGGCGGGTAACACCTCCCCTTGTGGCGCCACTAGGGTCCATCTTCAGTGAAAATCCACCAAATGCACTTCAATCCATTCTTAGCCATTGGATAAAGTTTATGTTTTCTCTGGATAGAGGATATGCAAGTTATATCGATTGATGTTTTCATATATGATGTTCACATGATTTTCATGTAGTATAAATGGAATATTCTATAATTATGTTGGAGTATTCACATAATACTCATGAGATGTACCATAAAGGTGGCTTATATAGTATCCATGTGATGTTCTTTCTATTTTTTCTCTATTACAAGCCTTTTAATTTTTTTTTCATTGTGCTTTATTCTATCTTTTATCATTTTTCTATTTTTGTTATTTGTTCATTCATTTATGTTATTTTATCTTTTTTCTGTGTAGCATAATAAGACCATTCTCATACTATTTTAGAGGTATAATATAAATTATTGTTACTTTATTTTTGATATGTTTAGTGATTTAAAATTTTTCATTACATTTGATGGTCTATGATTTATTTTATAATGCTTATGTAGTATACATGTGATGTATTTTATGTTATTCAATCTATGATGTAATTCTGATGTCTAGTAGTATACATGTAATATTCTAATATAAATTTTGTGATGCACGTAGTATGCATGTAAAGTTCTATTTTTGTGATGTGAAGTTCTTTTTTTTTATTTTCCCCGGTTACATGTTTTTTTATTGTTTTTTGTTGACTCGTTATGCACATATTATAAATATTTGAGTGTGAGAATCGAATTTCTTTGATATATTTTAGGTTGTCTGGCATGTGATGTCCTATGTGTTTGTTTTATTATGGTATCTTTGTTTTGCATTGTCCCATACTATATTATATTTTTTTGTTCCACTTATTTTATTCTTATTTATATTTTTTAATTTATTTTCACGGTCAAATGACCTTTTTTCCCTTTGTCTTATCCTTTTTTATTGTTTGTTTCCCTATTATGTAGTTTTACTCTTTTAATTTCCTATATTTTTATAAGTTACATATGGTGTTTGTATAGAATACATGTGTTGTTGTACGATATATTTTACGATATTCACATAGGCCTTGTTTAGTTCCAAAATATTTTGCAAAATCGACACTGTAGCTTTTTCGTTTGTATTTGACAAATATTGTCCAATTATGGACTAACTAGGCTCAAAAGATTCGTCTCGTCAATTTCGACCAAACTGTGTAATTAGTTTTTATTTTTGTCTATATTTAATACTTCATGCATGTGTCTAAAGATTCGATGTGACGGGAAATTTGAAAAATTCTGCAAAATTTTTTAGGAAGTAAACAAGGCCATAGTACAATATATGTTTAGTATTTCATGATTATCTTTGAGTTTTCGTATAATACTTATGAGATGTGTGATATATCTTTCTCGAACTTAAATGGTTTCATATGTTCGTATAGTATACTTGTTGTGTTGTTCAATGATAAATCAACCACATCTGTAAACATATTTTCAGGGTTGTCAACTTAAATGAGTCGCACCTAAAAATCAATTTCCAAGACTGGTTTGGTTTAAACAAAACCACCACTACAAATCTATTTAATTTTATGAAATTTTCTGCCATATTTTAAATCTTGGCTTCGCACCAAGTTCAAATTTCAGACCGTATTCTATTTCATTCAAAATAACTCCGTATGTTGAGAACAAATATATGCATACATTAAAGTACTAGTTAATGCACACTTAATTTACAAACTATTAACATCGTGCTTCGTGTTAACAATAAAGAGAAATGCATATAACTCGAAGCGCAAAGAGCCTTGCACTTAGGGTATTTTGCATACCCGGAAATCCGATCATGGAAATAGCCCTTCTTGTTAGTCACCTCGCACATTCGGAACTTGCAGAAATCATTTTGAATTTCTCGAGTTTCTTTTGGTCAATCAAAGCAAAGAGAACAAACGTACGATGATGTACAAAAAATATTGAAAAAATAGATTAGATCAAAATTAATGATCATGTATATGAATTCAAAGTTGTTCAATGCTTATGAGATAACCTATTGACTTATTATTACTCTTCTGGGTTATTGTACTGTAGCACCCATTTGTTATAAGTCATCAACATACATAGTACCCTCCAAGCACTCTTTCAAGAGATTACTTCAACGCACTTTAAGGCGGTGACATGCAAAAAATGATACAGTCAAGGGCATTGTTCTATCTAATCAGTATGCTCGATATTTAGAAGTAGAACCGTGTTCATCTTCTTTGGCTTCTCATTATGATATGATCTATGTATCCTATTATGTGCACATGGATTTCTTTTATACGGATTACTACATACATAGTTCGTATGATATAATCCATAGAATAATTAATGGTCAAAGTCAAAATGTTCGAATATTAGTTGAGCGTCTAAAGAAAGAAGTGAGTGCAAAAAAATACTATTAGTCCCATGAATATTCTGAAGAACGAGGTGACTATGCTCGATACTGTACGTGAGACGAGGTCGCGGCACAGTTTGGCCGTATCGCCCGGGACAAACCCCGCGCTCACCGAAGCTACCCATCCGGGCGCGGCGGAATAAGCTTGCCCGATCGATGACACGTCCCCTTCCGCCCTAGCATATTCCGCACTTGAAAACCTCCGCGCGACGCGAGACTAGGTGACAAGGGGCTCCCCGGATCACGCCATCCGATTGGAGCATATGCAACCTGCTGCAGTGGCAGTCAGTCGATCACTAGCTGTTTTCGTCTGATTGCATCGTCTCTCCATTCGATCCCGAGTCCAGAACGCAATGAACTGTTAAGCACAGCACAGGTTGTCCACTTCACACTCACACAGCCACACAGGGAGGGACCATCGATCGGGGGCTGAGGTGAGGTGACTTTTTTTTTTTGTGAGCGAGCCTAGCTTGTTGGCGGTCGCGGGCAGGCTCGATGGCCGCGGGCAGCAGGGAGGAGAAGCAGGCCTCAGTCCTGGAGCTGGTCCGCTACGCCGACGCGCGGGACCGGTGCCTCATGGCGCTTGGCGTGCTGGGCAGCTTCGGCGACGGCATGATGCAGCCGCTCTCCATGCTCGTGCTCGGTGACATCGTCAACAGCTACGGCGGCGTCGGGACCGCCGACACCGGCTTCAGCTCCAACGCCGTCGACAAGGTAAGTTCTCACCCGTACATACCCTGTCACATCACATTGCCGGCACGGGCAGCACTCTCAACGAACGTTGCTGCAGTTCGCGCTTCGGTTGCTGTACGTCGCGGTTGCCGTCGGCGTCTGCGCTTTCCTAGGTGAGCAGTAAACGAGCAGCAGTATCAGTTTTCAGTTTTTTACCCGCCCACTGACGCTGTCAAAATTGTTTATAGAGGGGCTGTGCTGGACGCAGACCGCCGAGCGGCAGGCGTCCAGGATGAGGCGGCTGTACCTGGAGGCCGTGCTGCGGCAGCAGGTGGGGTTCTTCGACACGTCCGGCCCGTCCTCCTCGCAGGCCACCACGTTCCGGGTCATCTCCACCATCTCCGACGACGCCGACACCATCCAGGACTTCCTCGCCGAGAAGGTCTCTCCCCATCGCTCCTTGCGCCCTGCCCTTGCATGCATGCATTGCAACGCCGTGCCGGGCCGCTTAATGTCTCCTCGTTCATGTGTTCCAGCTGCCCAACATGCTGGCGAACATGACGCTCTTCTTCGGCGCGCTGGTCGTGTCCTTCGTCTTCGCGTGGCGGCTCGCGCTCGCGGGCCTCCCGTTCACGCTCCTCTTCGTGGTCCCGAGCCTGGTCCTGGGCAAGCGCCTGGCCGCGGCCGCCGGGGAGGCCCGCGCGGCGTACGATGAGGCCGGCGGCGTCGCCGAGCAGGCGGTGTCGTCCATCCGCACCGTGGTTTCGTACCGCGGGGAGCGGCAGATGCTGGACCGGTTCGGGCGCGCCCTGGCCCGGAGCACGGCGCTCGGCGTCAAGCAGGGGCTCATCAAGGGCGCCGTCATCGGGAGCCTGGGGATCATGTACGCCGTCTGGTCCTTCTTGTCCTGGATCGGCAGCGTCCTCGTCATCCGTTTCCACGCGCAGGGCGGGCACGTCTTCGTCGCCTCCATCTGCATCGTCTTGGCCGGAATGTAATGGCTTTGTTCATTGTTCATTCTCTGAAAAAAGTCAGATAACTGCTTCCATTCAATTCGGCTACCCTGATACGTACTTTATACGTGGCGCTGCTCTGACTCTGAGGTTTCCAGGTCCATCATGATGACTCTGCCAAACCTGCGGTACTTCGTCGACGCCGCGACGGCGGCGGCGCGGATGCGCGAGATGATCGACAAGCTGCAGCCTCTCGAGGCGGAGGGCAAGAAGGGCGTCACCAAGGAGAGCATCAGGGGCCAGATCACGTTCAAGGACGTGCATTTCTCGTATCCGTCAAGGCCTGACACGCGGGTGCTCGACGGCGTGAGCCTCACCATCCCTGAGGGCGCCACCGTCGGCCTCGTCGGCGGGAGCGGGTCCGGGAAGTCCACCATCATCTCCTTGCTGCAGAGGTTCTACACCCAGGACTCGGGCGAGGTACTGCTGGACGGCTGTGACATTGGCACGCTCAACGTGGAGTGGCTCAGGAGCCAGATCGGCCTCGTGAGCCAGGAGCCCGTGCTGTTCGCCACGTCCATCAGGGAGAACATTCTGTTCGGCAACGAGGCGGCGTCGCTGAAGCAAGTCGTCGTGGCGGCGAAGATGGCCAATGCCCACGATTTCATCACCAAATTGCCCCATGGATACGAAACCAATGTACGCAGACATTTCTAATTCTGGAAATGGCCAATGCTCATACTTCAGTAAATGACATGAAACTGTTTGGTGATTGCAGGTCGGGCAGTTTGGGACGCAGCTGTCGGGTGGACAGAAGCAGCGCATCGCCATCGCCCGCGCGCTCATCAGGGACCCCAGGATCCTGCTCCTCGACGAGGCGACCAGCGCGCTGGACTCCGAGTCGGAGCGCGCGGTGCAGGGCGCGCTGGACCGGGCGTCCGTGGGCCGGACCACCGTCGTCGTGGCGCACCGCCTCTCCACGATCCGCAGGGCCGACATGATCGCCGTGCTCGACGCGGGTCGCGTGGTGGAGTGCGGCACGCACGACGAGCTCCTCCTCGGCACGGAGGCTGGCGAAGGCGGCGGCGGCGTCTATGCACGGATGGCGCTGCTGCAGACGGCGTCCGTGGCGACGGAGGAACGCCAGCGGGTGGTGGAGGTAGAGCCGGAGAGCAGCAGGGTGTCGTTCCGTAGCGTTGAGATCATGTCGGTGGCCAGCGACTTCCACCCAAGCCCGGTGCCGTCGTTCAGGTCCGTCGAACGCTCCGTGCAAATGGAAGACGACGAGCTCAACGGCCACGCCCACGACATGGCGCGCGGCAGAAAGCCTTCGCAGCTCCGCCTGCTCAAGATGAATCGGCCGGAATGGAGGCAAGCTCTGCTCGGGTGCACCGGCGCCATCGTTTTCGGTACGGTGCTGCCGCTGTACTCTTACAGCCTCGGAGCTTTGCCGGAGGTCTATTTTCTCGGCGACGATCACCTCATCCGTTCAAAGACCAGGTACCGTGCCATGTGTCCGTCTGTGCTCTGCTCGCTGATACAGATTGCAGAGTGCCATGGCGATGTCAGTGACGATTGTCTCAACTCTGTTCTGAACAGGCTGTACTCCCTCGTCTTCTTCGGCATTGCCATCGTCTGCATCACGGCGAGCATCGTGCAGCACTACAACTTCGCCGTCATGGGCGAGCGCCTGACGGAGCGCGTCCGTGGACAGATGTTCGCCAAGATACTCACCTTCGAGGTCGGGTGGTTCGACGAGGACAAGAACTCAAGCGCCGCTGTGTGCGCGCGGCTGGCCACGCAGGCTACCAAGGTCCGCTCCCTCGTCGGCGACCGGATGTGCCTCCTGGTGCAGGCGGCCGCCAACGCGGCGCTAGGTTTCTCTCTGGCGCTGGCCGTGTCGTGGCGGCTCGCGGTGGTCATGATGGCGATTCAGCCGCTGATAATCGCGAGCTTCTACTTCAAGAAGGTGCTCATGGCCGCCATGTCCAAGAAGGCCAGGAAGGCGCAGGTGCGAGGGAGCCAGCTCGCCAGCGAGGCCGTCGTGAACCACCGGACGATCACCGCGTTCTCGTCGCAGCGCCGGATGCTCCGCCTGTACGAGGCCGCGCAGGAGGCGCCGCGGAAGGACAACAGGGTGGAGTCGTGGTACTCCGGCTTCTGCCTGTCCCTGTGCCAGTTCAGCAACACGGGCAGCATGGCGCTTGCGCTGTGGTACGGTGGCAGGCTCATGGCCAAGGGCCTCATCACTCCCACGCACCTGTTCCAGGTGTTCTTCATGCTCATGACCATGGGGAGAGTGATCGCCGACGCCGGCAGCTTGACGTCCGACCTAGCCAAGGGCAGTGACGCCGTGCGGTCCATCCTCGACACGCTGGACCGTGAACCGAAGATCACTGACGACGGCGACGAAGTCCACGAACCGAACAAGAAGAAGAAGAGGAAGCAGCAGCAGCAGCAGGAGATGAAAGGTGCGATCGAGTTCAGGAACGTGTACTTCAGCTACCCGACGCGGCCGGAGATGACGGTGCTCGATGGGTTCAGCCTCGAGATAGGCGCGGGGAAGACGGTGGCGCTCGTCGGGCCGAGCGGATCCGGCAAGTCGACGGTGATCGGCCTGATCGAGCGCTTCTACGACGTGCAGAAAGGCTCGGTGCTGATCGATGGCAGGGACATCAGGAGCTGCAGCCTGGCGCACCTCCGGTCGCACATCGCGCTCGTCAGCCAGGAGCCGACGCTGTTCTCCGGCACGATCCGTGACAACATAATGTACGGCGCTGAGCACGCCACCGAGGACGAGGTGACCTGCGCCGCCAAGCTTGCCAACGCCGACGAGTTCATCAGGTACAGATGCTGCAGCTGGCTGTGCATATCTTTGTTCGATTCTTCACCTGATTCCGTCTGTGTCGCAGCGCGATGGAGGGCGGCTATGACGCGCGCGTCGGGGAGAGAGGGGCGCAGCTGTCGGGCGGGCAGAGGCAGCGGATCGCGCTGGCGCGTGCGATACTGAAGAACGCGCGGGTCCTGCTGCTGGACGAGGCGACGAGCGCGCTGGACACCGTGTCGGAGAGGCTGGTGCAGGACGCCATCGACCGGATGCTGCAGGGGAGGACGTGTGTGGTCGTGGCGCACCGCCTCTCCACGGTGCAGAAGGCAGACATGATTGCGGTGGTGAAGAGCGGCAAGGTGGTGGAGAGAGGGCGGCACGGGGACCTCATCGCCGCCGGACGTGGAGGGATATACTACAACCTGATGAAGTTGCAACAGGGTAGATCGCCGTGCCTTAGTCCTAAGTAGACAAACTTCAAATTTAGGTCATGTTCTTGTGTATTAAACTAGGAAGAACTGGCCTGTCAATATGTGCAAGCAACCTTGGATGATTATTTAGACGCATAAATATTTTTCAAAAAAAATGTCATCAACTACTATCTCTATCCCAAATTACATGATGTTTGATTTTTTTTACCCCAAGTTTAAATACTTCT
The DNA here is from genome assembly GCF_000003195.3 of Sorghum bicolor. Lineage (NCBI taxonomy): Eukaryota > Viridiplantae > Streptophyta > Magnoliopsida > Poales > Poaceae > Sorghum > Sorghum bicolor. The sequence goes on from NC_012875.2 coordinate 48,896,963, forward strand.
CTTATTAAAAAAATTTAAGTTATTTTGAAGAACTTTTATTAATAAACTAAGCCACGATAAAAGAAATAGTATTTTGTATAAATTTTTGAATAAGATATGAGTGGTTAAATTTGGTGTAAAAGAATCAAACGTCTTTAGGATGAATTGAGTACAAAGTAGTACATTATCTTAAAAATATTACATTTTTCATCTAGATTTTTTTTCTCATATGAGTTTGCATAGAACATTTCTGAACTTTTCACCATTGACCATCCCACGAGAAAAGTGCAAACAGATGCTCACTTTTACGACCGGCTAGACAAGACTGACCAGGCGGAGTCAACCGCCCAGCCCGCGGCGTCCCGCAGGAACGCGACCATGGCCTCGCACTCGGCGATCACCTGCTTGTCGGCGCCGGGCCTCGTGATCGGGGGAAAGAAGAGCCAGAACCCCGTGACGCCGACGAACGCCAGTGTCAGCGGCGTGGCCAGGGCGCGCGGCGGGCGCGGCCACCCTTCGTGCGCGGCCCACCACCCCTCCGCCACCGCGCACGCCCCGTGCAGCGTGAAGAACGCGGCCGCCTCCCCCGTCGGCGGCAGCAGCGTGATGTAGGAGAACATGGCCTCGTGCATCAGGCCGGAGACGACGAACGCGGCTAGCACACCCGCGCGGACGCCGAGGCGCGCCCGCACGGGGCGGAACACGCACTGGCGGAGCAGCGCCGGCACGGAGAGGTTCCACCTCCGGCCCCAGAAGTCCCGCAGCGAGGCCGAGAGGTAGGGCCGGTCGAACTGGGGCTCCAGCTCCAGCCCCGCCAGCGCGCGCGACGCCGCGGCGGCCGCCGCCAGGACGAGCTCCAGCGCGAGGTACACGTGCACGGAGTAGAGCGTGAGCAGGACGTACCCGTTCATCCGCTCCTCGTACCGGTACAGCGACACGATGGCCGCGAGCAGCGCGGCCATGACGGCGGACTCCACGAGCCCCAGGCCCGGCCTCGCGGCGGAGCTCTTGCTCTTGGGACCCCGTAGCGTAACGGGTAAGGTGGCGATGGCGACGAAGGTGGGCAGCGGGAGGGTCGGCTGGAGCGGGCCCTGGCCGGATGCGAGGAGCAGGAGCTTGAACTCGGCGGCCCAGGCGAGGAAGAACCCGGACACGGCGCGCGGGTGGAGCGCACGGAAGGCGAGCGGGAGGAAAGGCAAGGTGGCGAGCACCGGGAGGAACGCGGCAAGGCGGGGCAGGCCCGGGCGGAGCCGCCGCGCGGCGAAGCGGGCGTAGCCCATGCACGCGATCACCGCGGCCGCGACGGTGGCGAGGCTGTGAAGGTCGTCGGCGGCCATTTCCGCTGGAGGTGAAATCTAACAAGTGAGTTTCGGGTCCGATCCAGGAGCGCGAACCAGATCGGGCATTTGGAGTGGGGCTCCTTCGGGTTGGCCCCACGCCATTGAAAAACGTGTCTTCAACTTCATATATGGGAATCTTCCTAGCAGTAGCAGATTACTACTATAGCGTAGTCTAGACAATGATAGTACTAACATGCATGGTATTTTTGTCCTTATGTTTCAAATCGTCAGTAGTTTTGGTTTTGCATTAATTCAATCGTGTTTCAAAGAAAGGCATATTAATTCTACAATAGTAAAATAAATGCTCTGTCAAAATGTATTCCATGTTATATCTAATAAATTATTTTTTAGATTAATATAATATACATATATGTTTATGTATTTTTCAATACACTTGGTTAAAACTAGTGAATTTGTGACTTAGGGTTGGAATCTTATGACAAGTCAGTTAGTAAATACTAATATATTATGAATATCTATGACAAAATTGACTTTTCTTGGTCACCCCCTCTTTCTTTTCGATGTAGAAGAGACTATTGTGTGACACCTTTTTATATATATGATTCGGCCATATTCGTTTGAATTTATTGGCCATTAAATAATAATTTTTTTCTTATAACAAATTAGCATTAGCGCCAGCAACCGAAAAATCAGTCAGCCAAATAGGGCCGAATAGGAGGGGAGGCTAGAGTTTGTCACTGGAGCTTGTGTTACAACTTGTTTGTGGAGCTCACCATCAACAGATCAAAAATATAGTCAAGACTATTAGGTGTTTTAGTGAAATCATCTCATTCTAGCTAGTTGAGGTGGTGTTTCTATGAGTTCATTACATAATTTCGTAGAATAACCACATTCCTTATTCTTATACAGATTATTAGTTTGATAAGAATGTGGTGATGAATCAGCTCATTACATTGCGTAAAAAAGAGAAGTGAGATGGACCAACCCTTCTAAAACCAAACATTTTATATGTTCATTGGATGGTTAGGGGAGGAGAGCGAGGCCAGCTAGAGATTGAATTGTTTTCAGGCTGTCCATCTTAGCACCTCATAATCCTCACGACTTAAGACCACTCTCAGTTGTTCAAAGGATGAGAATCATCATACTGGATGCACGTTGCTGTTATTTTTCGAAGCTAAAATATTGCTGAAATTAATAATGAAAGTCAGAATATTTTTTTGATGGTCAAGTCAGAACATTTTAATCGAGAGCAAATCGCCTTTCGGAGAGGCCGAGAGGGGATCTCAAAACTCTCCAAGTTATTGTTCGAAATTCGAAAGCACAACAAGGCATTAGGGGATGTTTGGTTGGGGTGTTAAAATTTAATAGGTACTACAATATTTTCATTTTATTTAATGATTATTGTCTAATTATGGACTAATTAGTCTCAAAAGATTTCGTCTCGTAAATTATTGTCTAGCTGTGTTTTTATTTTTATAAATAGTATATATTTAGTACTACATGCATGTGTCCAAACATTGAATGTGATGGGTGATAAAAGAAAATCACAAGTAACCAAACAGGGCCTTATTTACTGTTCGAAATTCAATAATCACAGCAAAGCATGGGTATTGATGATAATAATAATAAAAAACCATCACGAAAACATGGGTTTCTTTGGAACGCCGAACGCAAGAACAAGAAGCAAATGTTAGGACTTATTAGGATGCCATATATGGTCCATTTTCCAGACTCCAATTCTGTAGGTAGAAAAAGAATAAAAAAAGAGCGCCGAGTTCAGCTTTCCACAGGAGAGGGAGACAAGTACTGTAAATGCTCGTGCACGGCGCATCCAAGGATGGAACATCGCAGCCTTGGCCGATCCGCCGATGGCTCCAGATGTCCCCCCCTATCAGTATCAGCCTGTCTTGGTGTGCTGGTGCCACCAGATTGTTATGGTCACCAAAGCGTCATGAGCAGCACATCTGACCAGAGTAAAGAGCTTTAAGCTGAACAACCTACCCGTAACTCATTTCAGCGTGGCAAATGGCGGTGCGTAGTTGGCAAGGTCCATCATGTCTGCCCGTGCGTGATCCTACTAGCTAGTATGAACTATGAAACGAAACTTCACAGAGGAACCCTGTTCTGAAACCGTAAAGGTTTTTTTTTTTATCTAGACCATTACAATTCTTCGAGTTTTGAGAAACGTCATTACAATTTATCTATTTAGAGATCTGCCATTATAATTTTATCTCTACTGCACCCATACCATTTTCTACGTTTGCCGTGTACAGGGGACCGTTGTTAGACAGTATGCATACACAAACACATACGGACACGTCAAGTCCACGTCTCTCCTCTTTCCTCCGTTAGATCGAGCATGCCTGTGGGTTGTGGCGGGCAAGCACTCGCGCACGGCGACCTGGGCGCGAGCGGAGCTGTGGCGTGGCCTGCGCACGAGGGGGAGCGGCCGCACGGGCGCGAGCAGCAGCCGCCGCCACCGTGGGCACGCGGATGAGCAACAGTCGCCGCCCCGCCGAGCAACACGCACGCACGAGCACTTGTAGTCTCAGCACGCTGTTGTGGAGAATGAAGACGACAGGGTGCTGATCTCCGTGTGGGCCTCCAACCCCGTCTCGTGCTGCCCATGGAGGAGGCGAGGAGCACAAGAAGCGCACATTGCGGCACCAGCTTCGACGCGCTACAGGCCACTGGAGGAGCTCGCGGCCGCCGTGGTCTGTTGAGGACGCCGCAGAGCAGGTGGAGAGCACATCCATGCCTATGGAGCTGGTGGCGTCCAAGTGCCCGACGACATCCGCGGGTTGGTCGCAGCCATGCATGAAAACCACCTGGGAGACAGGTTGGTCGATCGCGTGCGCCGTCGGCGCGAGCCCGCCATGCCGCTTCCCCCGCGCCGCGGTTTGCTGGCAAATTTGAGCGAAGCCGCGTCCGTCGCATCATCCGCGCGCACGAGTGGCGTTGCAGCTCCTCTGTGCGGGGCGCCGGCGGGCCTGGTCCTTGAACGCGGTGACCATGGCCAGGTGCCGCTGCAGCTCCTCTGTGCAGGGCGTCGGTGGGTGCGGTCCTTGAACGCGGTGACCACGGCCGGGTGGCGCTGCAGATCCTCTGCGTGGGCCGCCGGGAACGCCTCACATCGAGTCCTCCAGCGGGCCTGGGGCAGCGTTCCAAGGGAGGCAACGACGCATCTGCGAGCGTGCATCAGGCCAAGCCCAGTAGCCCACGACGACGGCTACCACAACGACTGTGACTCGTTGGCCTCCGTCATGGACGACGGTGGCGATTCCTCCATGTTCCGGTCGTGCTCCAGCTACTCGACCTCAAACTCGCATCCATGGACAAGGACGAAGGGAGACATGGGATGGGCTCTGGGTAGACACGCACCGGGGCCCCTTCTTGGAGCTGCGCTGGGGCGGCCGCCGTGCGTGCTCTGCACTAGGGCGGCGTGCCGTACGAGCTGGCCAACCCCACGGCGGCTGCCATCAGGTCGGAGCAGCACGGCGTCCGCGGCTACGGTAGTCGGAGCAGCGCCAAGAGCGGAGGTCCGAGGCATGTCGACATGGGCACAGGGTCCGCGGGCGGGCTCGGTCTCGCGAAGGAGACACGGACTTGATGTTCGTATACATTCCTGTAGAATACGTGACTGACAGTGGCCCCTTGTACGCTGCAGGTGTAGGGAATGGTATAGATGAGGTAGAATGGAAATTATAATGGCAGATATCCAAATTGACGAATTGTAATGGTGTTTTTCCAAACTCCAAAAATTGTAATGGTCTCAATCAAAAAAACCCAACCGTAAAACCTTCACTATTCCAGGATAAGCATCCACATATAACCGTCACGATCCATGCGTTTATTCCAGCACAACCATCACCTACATAGACCTCTGAACAGCAGCAGTAGCACGATTCACAACACAACGTCATCTTGGCACTAGGTTACGGTACAAATGCAGCACAATTTGATTCACGGCGTCCGGTGCTGGGCTGCTGGCTGGGGGTTCGGGGCGTCAGCCGTAGCAGCGGATGGGATCGCTGCATCCCTTGTTGGCGGACTGGCCGCCCTTCTGGAGGTACTGCTGGTGGTACTCCTCGGCGGGGTAGAACCGCCGCGCCGGCAGGATCTCGGTGACGATGGTGTCCTTCCAACCCTTCTGCTTCGCCGCCAGCGACTCGCGCGCCAGCTTCTCCTGCTCCGCCGTGTAGTAGTAGATGCCCGACCGGTACTGCGTCCCAACGTCGTTGCCCTGATGTGAGGAAGAAACGCAATTAAACAGGGTACAAATCGATCCTACCAAAAAAAAAAAAAACGTGCGTGGGCGGCGTGTTTCATTTATTTATGGAATCAAACGTATAACTGGCCAAACGACTTGATGTTAATGGTCAGGTTTCATACTGTTAACAGCCGCTTGTCTATCGCTATCCACGTTTCTTTTGATGAATGAATATGATGCTTCTCTACAAGAGATCGATTGATGCTGACTTGTTTACCATTGGGAACTTGGGATAGATTATCGATAGTATTTCTGAATTTTACCAGCGCTACTAGCATGAGGCCTTGCTTAGTTGACGAAATTTTTTTAGAATTCAGTGTATTTAATAATTATTATAAATTATATAATTAATTATTTTTTATTATATTTAATGTTATATATATATATATATCTAAAAATTCGATGTGACTATGAATTTTAAAATTTTTGTAAGGCTTTTCCCACCTAAAATTTTTTCATTCATCCCATCGAATCTTTGAACACATGCATGAAACACTAAATGTACATAAAAAAATAAACTAATTTCACAGTTTGGTTGAAAATCACGAGACGAATCTTTCAAGCCTAGTTACTCCATGATTAGCCTTAAGTGCTACAGTACCCACATGTGCTAATGATATACTAATTATGCTTAATGATTTGTCTTGCAGTTTCCTAACGAAATATGTAATTTGTTTTTTTATTAGTTTCTAAAACCCCTTCCGACATCCTTCCGACGCATTCGATGTGACATCCAAAAATTTTTCATCTCCAATGTAAACAGCGCCTAACACCTGAACAGCTAAAGTCAACGATTCGGGATATTAGCTACGTGGTGCAATAAAGAAGCAGAGATCGAATTCAACGGTTCCGATTCCGAAAGACGCAACTTGGCGTATCCTATACCGCGGAATCCAACAGAGTGACCAGGTCCATTGAACCTGGCTTGCACTTGCAGTGGACCCCCAACCAGCTCTGCCACGCCGGCGACAGGAAATCGATTGGCTAGGGCCGGCGCCGGCGACGGCGCCGCGGCGCCAGAGATAAATAATATCGAGCGTTTGTTTTCGCAGGAAACGCGGGCGCACCTGTCTGTTGAGCGTGGTGGGGTTGTGCTTGGCCCAGAAGACGTCGAGGAGGACGGCGTAGGGGCAGGCGTCGGGGTCGTAGTGCACGCGCACCACCTCGGCGTGGCCCGTGCCGCCGCCGCAGACGTCGCGGTAGGTCGGGGCGTGGCGGTGGCCCTGCGAGTACCCGACCTCCGTGCGCGCCACGCCGGGGAGGCGCTGGTACGCCAGCTCCACGCTCCAGAAGCAGCCCGCCGCGAACTGCGCCAGGGCCAGGCCCTCGCCCGCCGGCGCGTCCCCGTCCGGCGCCAGCGCCGGGCTCGCCGCGTCAGCGGTGGACATGGCGGCGCCCGTGGTGGTCGGTCGATCTGTCTGCTAGGGGTGGTGGTTGTCGAGGGCGCGGGTGATGGATGGATGGATCGCCTCCCAATCTGATGGAGGCCTGTAGCAATAGCCGTTTCTGCGCGTTTGGTTTTTGTTTAGGGGCTAGTTGCTAGTACGTGTTGTATCTTTCCATTTCCTCGGATGCCGCCGGGCGCCGGCCGGACGTCAGTGGTGACGTTTGGCCACTTGCTCGCGACACGTCGAGTTGCAGGTAATAAAGGATCAAAGATGCCGATACCCGGATCAACATTATTAATAATTTCTAGCTAAAAATTACCCAACATGTTTAAATCTTAAACAATGGGTGTGATATATATATGCCATCTATTCTAAATTATAAGACGCTTTAATATTTTTACTAAAGTATCAGGTATATAGTTTTTGTTATTCAATTAAGTATACTCCATCCGTCTGATAATAATGCACTTTCAGAGTTCAAATTTATCAAAAATAAGTTCATCTCTAGGTATAAAACAACCTAATTCTAATTGTTTTTTACTACTTTCTCTCTTCCAATTGTATCTTTATGGGCTATATTTGTAATTTCTCATTAGCATTGATCTCTCCACCAAAGTCCTAGAAGCACACTTATTTTAGGACGAATGGAGTACACTGTATCTAAATATATAATAAAATAATATTTCTGAAGAATTTAAAATATCTTATAATTTGAAATATAGGGAGTACATCTCTAATAATAACAAATAGAATACCTTTTATCTGTCTTGTTTGTTTTCGTGCTCTCTTAATAATGATGACTCCTTTTTTAGACCTAACTTTTGTCATAGTCACAACATACGTGAGCTCCACTTCATCGAACATGTAGAAAAGGCGGCTAGGTTTGAGCATAGGTTGATCTGAAAAGCCTCGGTGCAAAGAGTTCAATCGGCTAGATCTACGTATCTCGAAGTGGCGAGATGACTAGAATAGTGATGTGGGGTTGGGGATGAGCTTTCCTCATGGAGCGTTGTTAGCTTCTCCGTCTCCATTACCTCTGTTCACTAGTAGAAACATTGTTCCATGGCATCAGTTTCATGCACTCTAGCATTGCCCTTCAACAGCTCTTAGGGGACGATGACAAAGCGGCTCAGCCACGTAGGCATGTCGATAGACGTCCACGCAACCACCTATTCCCTAATGAGGTCATCCCCAAATACTTGGCTTAGATCTTCTCATATGCTAAGCTAAGACCTATCACCTGACGAGGTCATCTTTGAACGCCTGGCTCAAGCCACCTAACACATCGCATAGTGGAGCCCCCTCAACAAAGCCTGCCACGGGGCAAGGGGCTCTCCTCCAACATCATGCACCATATCTTCTGAGATGGATATGTGAAAAGGAAGCAAGTATGGCGTGCATTTGGATGATTTGGGGCTAATAACATGTTGTTTTGAAAGGATGGAGCTAACAATAAGCCTAGGCTCTTTCACTTTTGGACATATTGGTATCGTCAACTATGGAGAAGGGAGTCTCCTCACCCCCTCGTCTACATTACTAAAGCCTCTCTACACCAAGTTGTAAGGCCCTTAACATCACTAGTGATCCACACATGTTCCCATAGCCCTGATAGCCCAAGAAGTACTTGAACATTCGCCTCACAATATAACATACACATTTTTAGTGTAAGTTTCACTAAAAGTTTGGATCTTTTTTATACAATCCTAAATAGTGTGATATGGTTTATAGCAAAAAATTTATTCTCATATCCAAGATGTGCATTAAACTATTTTTGACCAACTAAAAAGTGTTTTTTGAACCAAAGAGTATCAACGAGATGGAAAATCTTTGCGCGTAGCCAAAAACCAAAGAGAAGAACCAAACACTCTAACACAAACCTAAATATTGGCTGGTCAAGAGTGAACGCTTAAACATTGATGGACCAACAACACCTGAAATAGCAACACAATAAGAAAGGTGTACTAACCCTCTGTTCGCTTAAACTTATCAGCCAAATTACGAGCCATTTAGTAGTGTTTTTCTCTTACAACAAATCAGCAAACAAGTATCATGGCTTTTCAACTTAGCACCAAAAGTGGATGAACGGCAAGTCGGCGGCGGAGGACCTCTTGAAGTTAGGGTGCTCCACCAGGCTCTCCCTGAACACATGCCGTGACACGAGAACGTTGTTCCTCGGCGTGGCCACCGAGCGGACAGCCCTAGCCGTCTTCTTCCTCGCGTTGTACACCAACAAACCGCAGTGGCTACCCAGCATGATGTTCCCTTGGTCGTCGCACGCCGCGGCCGTAGACCACAGACTCAGTGAGTAATGCGGTATTGATTGCCACGGCATTGGAACTTGGTGGCGGCGTTCCCACCTTCCGGCGGCGCCGTAGTCGACGAGGAACCAGAGGTCGACGTGCTTCTTCGCCCCGAAGTTGGCCGCCACGAGCAGCCCGTGCATGACGAACAGCTTCATCAGCGCCCGGGTGGCTGTCGAAGGCCCCGCCATCAGGTGGAACTTCTCAGAGTGCACGTCGAACGCCACCATCTCCGTCGTCGTCGACGACGACGACGAGTCCTGAGGACGACGTGGCGGCCAGTGCATGCTGTCGTGAAGGGCCACCGGTGTCGCCTCCGACGGTGCGTCCGGCTCCAGGTCATCGTCGTCGTCCGCGGCGTGTGTGTCTACATGCCGAGGCTCGGCGGCACCGGTGGAGAGGATGCACCACGCCCGGCCGGCGGACGTGACGCGGCCGCACAAGAGCCTGTACTCGCCGGACTGCTGGTGGAAGTAGAAAGCATACTCTCTAACGTTGGCGGTGCGGCGGCGGCCCAGGCCATAGCTTTCATCATCATCAGTGATGAGCTTGGGGAGCTCGGCCCACTGCCTCGTGACGGGGTTGCAGAGGAAGTAGATGCCCGCCGCATCCGTCCTGAATAGGAGGACGCCGTTGCACGAGTCGAGGAGGAGGGGATCCATGGAAGACAAAAGCACGGACCTGGGGTACCGGATGAGACGCCGCCGCTGGCCCGCCGCCGTCTCGCCGGAGACAGGGAGCACGTCTAGCGCGATGCCGACAGCATAGCCGTGTTGCGCCGATCGAGTCGAGAGGTACGTGTACAAGACAACCTTAGCCGGCTGCCGGCGCGCGTGGGCAGCGAGGAAGAGCGGGCGGGTCGTGATGTCGCGCCACGCCTTGCAGACGGCGCGGAAGCGGAGGACGGACTTGACCGGGAGGCGGACGAGGATCTCCGCGCAGATGTCATCGGAGAGATGAGGCGGCGCGGCGGCGAGTTGCGTCTCCATCCTGAAACTATGTTACCGGCCGATCAACGGCTCGGATATATGTATAAGCGTAAGAGTTTGATCGAACGCCGGATGTTCAAGCGTGATGGGCAATGATTCTCTTGATGGCTGCAAGCCCTGCAACCGTGACGTGAAGCACTGCAACTAGTAACCTTGAAGCGTGCGTTTAGAAGCTTAGAGAAACTCCATAAGAAAAAACAATTACCTTTTCTAAAAAATTGTCATTAGAGGAAATACCAGAATAGGGTGAAAAAAAACTCAGATATCCTTTCCTTATTTTTTTTCTCAATCAGTTGCCTCCCAATGGCTAAGATATAGATCGACCCAATTGTCATCAGTTAACAACTTTTTTATTTGTTTTGTTGGTTTCCTTCGTTAGAAAAAAACTCAGCTAACCTACTCTACAACTCTACCGAATAAGCAAGCCTTGGATGAAATAGACCTACCCATGGCTCCTTAGGCTTTGTTTGGATGTTGTCGGATTCATCTCAATCCACATGTGTTGGAGTGGATTGAGGTGGAATTTAGTTCAAGTTCCACTCCAATCCACCCCAATACATGTGGATTGATGCGAATCCGACTACATCCAAACAAGGCCCTAGATTGGTTTGGTATGGGCTAGATCAAAAGTAGGGGCGAGCTGGGCCCATCAAGAGGCGCACTGACTAGCATCAACGTCGACGTCATGGTTGGCTATGGCTTTATAGAGCGTGTTTGATTCTCAGCTGTGGAAGGCTAGGCTTAGATAGTACGAATGTCATATTTGATTTGTCTGTTCCTTCAAAGCGGAGCTCTACTGAGAAGATGTTTGTTTGCAAGAGTATGATGACCTTGGATTTGAACATGGTGACTTTACCACCCCAACATCGTCTTTGGCAGTTCATCGAACATATGGAGGGTGTCGGTCCGGTGAGCTCTGAGTGTCGGTCTGGTGGGCTCCTCCTCCTACCGCACCGCCCAGGGATGTGTGGATCCCCGAGGGCGATGCCGAGGCCTGCCGCGTAGTGGTGCGCCTTGAGAAGGGGGAGTCGCGGTGGACCTATCGCGCCTCACAATGGTAAAGAAAGTTGTAGGCCGAGTGGGCGGAGGTCATGGAAGCAAGAGAGGGGCCACGCTGATCATGGTGTCGATGGCTACCGACAGAGGAGGGGGAGCATTGGCGAATCCAATACTAGGGCCACTGGGGCCATGGCCCTAGTCGTGGCCCAAGTAACCACGGAGCAGTTCTTCTATTTCTTGGCCCATCAAATGCCAGCCAACTGAAGTGAGGTAATCCGGCTAGCGCTCAGTCGCTCACTAGTATCACATTGGAGTCGCGCCTCGTCTCGCTCGTGGAGTCGCTCCACCCGGTGCATAGAGCCAGTCAGAGTCAGGCAGAGTGCAGGCCGTCTAGCAGGAGCAACAGTGACATGCTGCCCTGGTGAGTGGCTTCCTTAGGCCACGCATCCATGCTCAAAGCTCACGTAGTCGCAGGCCGTCACGGAAGCCGCTGCTCCCCTCCACCGATTTGGCCTCATTTGAGGTATTTTTCTACTCCAATTTTCAAATCCCAACTATTAAAATTTATAGTAGACTTGTAGTGTACTAGCATCAATTCAACAGGTTGAAAAAACAAAGTGAAGGCTTCATCTTGGATGGATGTAGCAGGTGTTATATTAGGCTAGGAACGTTGTTTCATGTAGAGAGAGATGAAGAAATTGGGATTAGGTACTCAGCTCGGCGCTTCAGCTGTAGTTTAATTGGTCTTTGAGAAAAAATACAAAATTTAAGTGATTTAGCTTTTTGGTGATCGATGTTGATTGTTTTATGATTTAGTCCTATATATCAATTGTTTCTGATCATTCACCTATGTGGGAGTAGTGGGGTAGTTATCCTAACCGGAAATAAGTGACCCTAGTCTTGAATAATTTCTAGCTAGATCCCACTTAGGGGTGGAGGGTGCCCCCCACAGCAGCAGCGTCATCGCACTACTGCATATAGAGGCTTTGCCGAGAGCCCCAGACGCTCGGCAAAGGCAATCTTGCTCTCGGCAAAGCCTTTGCCGAGAGTCCCTCTCGGCAAAGGCCTATCAGCACATCTTTTATCGGCAAAACGGTCTTTGCCGAGAGTCATTCATCGGGCTCTCGGCAAAGGGTTTGCCGAGAGCCAAACCAAGCTCTCGGCAAAGAAAAGTAGCCGTTACGGCTGTTGGCGGTTGACGACGACTTTGCCGAGAGCTACCTGACCAAGCTCTCGGCAAAGAAATTTAATTTTTTTTTCTAGAAAAGGTCTTTGCCGAGAGGTGGCAGGAGTGCTCTCGGCAAAGTATTAAATTTTTTTTTGGAAACCTCTTTGCCGAGAGCCTCCAGGAGGGCTCTCGGCAAAGCTGGCTATTTGGCCATGCAGGTGGGCTTCTTTGCCGAGAGCCCTGGCCCTGGCTCTCGGCAAATCGACCATTTTTCAGCTTTGCCGAGAGTCCCTCTCGGCAAATCGACCATTTTTTCAGCTTTGCCGAGAGGTGCTCTTGGCAAATGGACCAAAATATTTTTTTTTCTATTTTTTCATCCAATTTCCACCGAGAAGATCATATGACACATATATTTCCAGAAAATCATATATTTCACATCCAAGAGCCTATAGCTCACATAATCGACATCGATGACAATATATACCACATAAATGATTATTTCCATCACTTTGTCTATCGTAACAAGTTCAAATACTCCAAACTAAAGTCACATACATCCAAACTAACTCCAACATGTTCAATAACCACATTCCACAAAGTTCACATGTTTAAACAAAATAAATCCATCACCACATAGTCCACATGCTCCAAACTGTGTGGCCTGTGTGGCCTGTGTGGCCTATGACGCCACAATATACCTGTGTGGCAAGCATAGGAGATATAATAAACCTGTGTGGCCTGTGACGCCACAATATACACATCTTCTCCTAGATAGGCAGAATCCTGTCGAATTTCGACAAGGCTGAGATGAGGGGTCTTTCTTGTTACTGTAGGATCAAACCAATAGCATTTGAATATGACAGCACGAAGATTTGTGCGTCCATAGAATGAAATTTCAAACATTTCTTCAACTCTTCCATAATAGTCTAGGCCATCAGTGCCAGGCGTCAAAACTCCACTATTTGTGGTTCTTCGATTGGGCCGACTTCGCTCATATGCTGATGTGTGAAATCGATACCCATTGACATCATAACTAGTATATGACTTAACCTTAAAGGCTAGACCGCCGGCAACCTGTCTGAGCTCATCACTCATAGACGCATCGGTGCGGGACTGCAAGTTCAAGCAGGATAGATTGCTCTATTAGTTGAACATACGAGGTACTGAATAAAAAGAGGTATTTTCAACAGTACCTTGGTTTTGAACCAACCAATGAAATCAGGGCTCCCTGGCCCCGCACCCTTTGAGAGAAGGGTATCTAATTCTTACGGGGTAGGGTCCCTTGCTTGTTGCCAGTACTGATGAAGAAATTCCCTGTAACGAGAATCGGGGTTAGAAGGAGAATTCTAAGGAATTATTGAAACTAGTCTGTTAAGAACTTACCCAATGTACGGGTCCACCTCGTCAAGGTTGGTCAAGACATATAGCATGATACAACGCCAGTCTTTCATCGTCAATTTCTTTGTGGTTGGTGCACTTGCCCTTCCAAGTTGCCCTCTGAAAAGGCTTAGGGTCGATTCATTTTCGTCTTCATTGTAACGAGGGGTTGGATTATGCACGCTTGGAAGCATCTCAGAATAGTACAATGTTGTGAAGTTTGAAACCTCCTCCAAAACGAATGCACTTGCAATGGAAGCCTCAATTTTGCCTTTGTTTCTGCATTTTTTGCGAACAGTCTTGAGTGTTCTCTCGACTGTATAGCACCAATGGCCCTGCACAGGCCCCCCCCATTCGTGCCTCATACGGAAGGTGCAATATCAAATGTTGCATCGGATTGAAGAAGCTGGGTGGAAAGATCTTCTCTAGCTTACAAAGCAAGACAGGTGCCGCTTTTTCTAAGTCTTTAATCACGGTCCGAGATATTTCCTTAGCACAAAGCTGTCGGAAGAAGAAGCTCAACTCTGCCAACACTATCCATACACCCTCAGGGACAAAGCCTCGAACCATCGCTGGAAGAAGCCGCTCAATCCATACGTGAAAGTCATGACTCTTCATCCCGTTGACTTTTAGAGTACTTAAGTTCACTCCCCTCCTCACATTCGCTGCATACCCATCAGGGAACATTAGCGTCTGAATCCATTGAAGGACTTCCCTCCTTTGTTTGGCAGTCAAGACGTAATCAGCCTTAGGTCGTTTCCAATTCTTTCCGTTTGCAGGAGGCCGCATCTCTTGAGATGGCCTATCGCATAACGTTGCCAGGTCCACTCTAGCCTTAGGTTTGTCCTTTGACTTTTCAGTTTCCATCAGGGTTGCCCACAGTGCCTCGGCGACATTCTTTTCAGTGTGCATTACATCAATGTAATGTGGCATAAGAAGATCCTTATAATAGGGGAGCCTCGTCAAGCCCGACTTATGAGTCCACATATGATGCTCATTATACCCTTCGAAACGATCAACTCCTTCCTCAAGCATGAGAGCCTCTATCTGATCATAAACCTCAGCACCAGTGAACATTTGCGGTTGAGGATCTGTCACTACAACACCTTTCCTAAAGTTCTTAATGTCATGACGAAATGGATGGTCAATAGGGAGGAATTGACGGTGTTGGTCAAAAGACGAATACTTGCCACCCTTGTTGAGCCATATGAACTTCACACGATCCTTGCATAATGGACATGGGAATTTACCGTGAACACACCAGCCACAGAATATACCATACGCTAGGAAGTCATGTATGGAGTACTGGTACCAAACATGCATTTTGAAGGGCTTCTGTGTAGCCCGATCATATGTCCATACCCCTTCGTTCCAAGCACTGATTAATTCATCAATCACAGGCTCCATGAACACACCCATATGTTTCCCTGGGTGCCCAGGAATTATCAACGACAAGAATATGTGCTCACGTCGGAAGGCGACACCGGGGGGGAGATTGAGTGGGATAACGAACACAGGCCAACATGAGTATGGGGCAGCCATCAATCCATAGGGATTGAACCCATCTGTTGCCAGCGCAACACGCACATTACGAGCCTCTTCTGCTTTGTCATGGTGAATTTTATCAAAGTGGACCCATGCTTCACCATCAGCCGGATGCACCAGCTTATCAGGATTGTATCGTTTGCCCTCTTTATGCCACGTCATCTGTTTCGCACATGTCTCGCTCATGTATAGCCGTTGGATCCTCGGAACGAACGGGAGGTGGTGTAGGACTTTGACGGGGATCGCAAGTTGTTTCTTCTGGCCATCCCCAGAGTCAGCCTCTAGATATCTGGAGGAGTTGCACTTTGGACAGTATTTTGCATCCTTGTAATCTTTCCTAAATAGAACACAGTTTTTTGGACAGACATGTATCTGCTCGTAGGGCATCTTAAGTCCAGCAAGGAGTTTCTGGCACTCGTACAAGTTCTTTGGCAGAACGTGGTCAGTTGGCAGCAGGCTACCAACCACAGTCAGCATTACATTGAAGAATTCTCGACTCATGTTAGCATCGGACTTAAACGCCATCAAGCGTCCGATGGCATCGAGCTGACAAATGTCAGTTTGACCGTGAAGAGGTTTCTGTGCTGAAGACAACATGTTGTAGAACGCCTTTGCACATTCCTCGGTCTCCTCATCTGCACGTCCATCAAAGAACTGTGCCTGCTGATAGTCATCTAACATGTCTGCGACCCCGGCATCATCATCAACATGCTCGATGCGTGGTCTGACGACCTCCTCTCTTGTCCGATGGGCTTCACCATGGTAGACCCACCGAGTATAGTTCGGCATAAATCCATTCTTCAGAAGGTGTTGACCCATTCTTATCTTGTCTTGCCATCTCCTATTTGCACATTTCATGTAGGGACACAACACTCTATTGCTTCCTTTCGTAGCCGGTCCAAATGCACTCTCCAAAAAAGCCTCAGTCTTCGTGGACCATTCATTGGTGAAATCAGTCTAACTTCTACGGCCCATGTACATCCACTGACGATCATCCATCCTCTAACATATATAGCGACGAGTAATGTGACTTGCAGATAAAAGGTGTACCTAACATCTAATAGGATAGGATAGGTCCTAATCCCACCCGCGTATGCGTAGTAGGGTTAGTTTCCATAGTCTGCTCTGATCCGAGACAGAATTTCGGCAGCACCTCCCCGCTGTTCTCCAGATACACGTCCTACCATGGAGAGTGTGTATCCGAAGAACAACGTCGAGGTGATGCCGAAACTCTATCTCGGATATGAGCAAACCATGGAAACTAACCCTACTACGCATACGCGGGCTGTCCAAAGAACGTGGACAATCCGAAACTGATACGGTCAGAGAGATATGCAGTAATCTGCATACCTCCAACCGTACCTATTTCGGACGGGAGACGCCTAACTGGGTCACGTGATCTACGACAAGAAACCCTAAACCCTAAAAAAGAATGCAGGAAAAGTAGAAGATGCGGGACGAGAGGGTATACCTAGTGCGAAGGTGTAGCAGAGACACTCCGGGTCCGCTCCTATGCACACACCTCTCTGCAAAATGAAACACCACGTTTAAGGTCAAATTTTCGGCAGCACCTCTCCTGCGTGGAGAGGAACCCAAATCCTGCAAAAGCAACGACACGATGGCCGGTAACCACAAATCATATCAACCGAAAAGGCACGAAGGCCGACACCATCCACCATCATCAACACACTAACACCACATGTATATCAAGTCACTACTAACTACTAACTACTATTAACTAATAAAACTAAAAACTACTATAACTACTAACTACTAACTACTATTAACTAATGAAACTAATAACTACTATAACTACTAACTACTCTAACTACTACTACTAACACTACACACACTAGTACTAACACTACTGACCATTACCTTGGTGGCGGTGGAGTTGGCCGACGCGGTGCTCCGACGACGACACGGATGGCCGCCGATGACGAACAGCTCCGGCGGTGGAGCCCCTCCTCTCTCTTCCTCCTCCTCCCTCCTTCCCCTGCCTGCTCCTCCCTTCCTCTTCCTCTTCTGTCTCCTCCCTCTCGGGTGGGTGGCTGGCGGTGGGCACTGTGGGTGGGGGGCTGGTGGGGGCGAGTGGGAGGTCGGCGAGGGCGGGCTGTAGGGGGCGAGCTGGGTGGCAGCGGGGAGCGGCGGGGTGGACGCCGCCGGCCCGGACGCGGGTTGCGGGCAGGGTGGCGGCGGGGAGGGGGCGGAGTTGGGGCGGTGGGTGGCGGGACGGGAGGCGGGTGGAGGCCGCCGGCACGGAGGCAGAGGCCGGCACTTTATGATGTGTGCATCACATGTGGAGATGTTCAGGTTTCTGAGGGTCCGACGTGACGCCGTGCACGAAACTTTCTCAAAATTTTACCACAAGCTACACATGACATGTGATGACACCTCATAAAGTTTTGCGATTTTTTGAACTCGTTTGGATTTTCTATAATTTAAAACATATTCCGCACCGTCTCAAAAGTCAGGGTTCGCGAATGAAACGTGCGAGAGCTAGGGTGTCTTCGTGCACACGGCCTTGAATTAGCGTAAGTACCATGAATATCGACATTTCGTGCATAGAAACGCGTGATTTCATGCACTTGAAGTTCTTACCAATATTTTTCAACAAACTCACTTAAACAAAAAAAAAGCAAGAAATATAGCAAAATGTCTACAAACTAATCCATACTTTGACATGTTGTCACAGTAAGTGTAAGAAGGTCAGAGAAAAAGTTTGGTAGATAAAAACAAAAAAAAAGAAGTTTGCCGAGAGCCCTTGCCCTAGCTCTCGGCAAATACACCTCTTTGCCGAGAGCTAAGCCCTGGCTCTCGGCAAAGACAAATTGTTTGCCGAGAGTTTAACGTTGCTCTCGGCAAAAGGAATGGTGTTAACCCCGTCAAGCTCTTTGCCGAGAGCTCTAACCAGGCTCTCGGCAAAGAGTCCACTATGCCGAGCGTCTGCCTATGCCGAAAGTTGTGCTCTCGGCAAAGACCTATTTGCCGAGAGTATTTGTTCACCGAGAGTCACTGTTGGCAAATTTCGTGTTTGCCGAGAGCCCGATAGGATGCTCTCGGTAAACTTTAAAGCTCTAGGCAAATCTAGTGTTTCCCGTAGTGTCGAACAGCGGGGAGAGAGGTGGACTCGCGTGGTGGCCTGCGGGTGGAAGTGGAAGGCCATGGCCATGGGTGGCAAGCTACGGGAGGTGACCGAAGCACTCGCTCCAGCGCTCCCGCGAGCCACTACCGCTCGAGCGAGCCTGCCCGCCTAGAAACGGACTTTCATCGCATTTTCTGGGAGCCAAAAGAGAGAAGAAGAACCGCATGCCACGGACCTCACAGAAAACTGTGCCAAGTAAATCAAATAAGAGGAGTTGTAGCTGGATAGCCAGGCCAGAGAATTTTGGCCCATATCAAACGCGTCCATAGAATCGATGTAGAGCTCGCCGTGTTGATGATATATTGTTAAATACATCATCAGCAATTAATGATATCTTTCGTCTCCTATCCATCTCTTACGATTAACATAATAGATATAAGTGGAATAACGTAAAGACAGAACGTAGAGGAAGTACTGTTGATAGTCTCTAAATATTAATATTTACGGCGTAGAGCTTCCATGTAAGGCCCTGTTTAGTTTCCCACCCAAAAATTTTTCATCCATCCCATCGAATCTTTGAACACATGCATGGAACATTAAATGTAAATAAAAAAATAAACTAATTACACAGTTTAGTTGAGAATCGCGAGACGAATCTTTTAAGCCTAGTTACTCCATGATTAGCCTTAAGTGCTACAGTAACCCACATATGCTAATGACAGATTAATTATACTTAATAAATTTGTCTTGCAGTTTCCTGACGAGCTATGTAATTTGTTTTTTTATTAGTTTCTAAAAACCTCTCCCGACATCCTTCCGACACATCCGATGTGACACCCAAAAAATTTTCGTTCCCAATCTAAACAGGCCCTAAGCATAGGCTGTACATGATTTATTAGATCTATTAGAGTTTAGTATGTAAGAGCTTTCCTCCTTTGCTCTCTCGCTACAATTCTTACTGTGTGTTTTTCAACAGTATATAATTTATTGGCATACACGCACGGCGATGGATAGACTAGTCGATCTCGGACAGAGGGACGGCCGCCGGCGGCGGTCAGCCGTAGCAGCGCATGGGTTCAGTGCAGCCCTTCTCGGCGGACTGGCCGCCCTTCTCCAGGTAGCGCTGGTGGTACTCCTCGGCGGGGTAGAACCGCTTCGCCGGCAGGATCTCGGTGACGATCTTGTCCTCCCACTTCTTCTGCTCCTCCGCCAGCGACTCCTGCTCCGCCGTGTAGTAGTAGATGCCCGTCCGGTACTGCGTCCCGACGTCCTTGCCCTGACCACCGACGGCAGATCGATGATCGATCGAGAGGTGCTCGACCTGAACCTGAACGTACACAGATCGATGATCGGACGTACGTACCTGTCTGTTGAGCGTGGTGGGGTTGATCTTTGCCCAGAAGACGTCGAGGAGCGTGGTGTAGGGGCAGGCCTTGGGGTCGTAGTGCAGGCGCACCGCCTCGGCGTGCCCGGTGCCGTGGCCGCAGACGAGCTCGTACGTGGGGGCCTGGTGGTGGCCCTGCGTGTACCCGACCTCCGTGCGCGCCACGCCGGGGAGGCGCTGGTACGTCAGCTCCACGCTCCAGAAGCAACCCGCCGCGAACTGCGCCAGTTCCAGGCCATCGCCCGCCGGGGCGTCCGTGTCCGGTGCCAGGTCCAGGGCCGCCGGCGGGTTCGCGGCGCCGCCGTCGATGGCAGTGGAGCACGACGACGACATGCCGTTGGTTCTAGTGGGTAGTGGCTGCTGGCCTTGCTTTGGAGGTTGGACAAACTACAAAAGATCAGTGGCCTTCGTCGCTGTGAGGGCTGTGTGCTACTGCTCTGAATCTGATCTATATATCGGACACTGCTTGGTTGGTCTTATATTTTAAGCACTTCAGCTGGTATTCAGGCCGCCGGCGCTTTCTTTCGCATTTTTTTTCTATGGATGTCGTCATCCTAAGCGAGGACCGATTATGTTTAGCTATTTGTTTGTATTGAATATCTTGTGCTATCAAAATCCAAGCACGTTGCAGAAGAAAAAGGCTATTTAACGGCCTTCACGAGAAATGAGGTGTGAAGAAAACACCTCTGTGTGGTACGAGCGTGTGTGGATTATGCACGTCTATTTAGATTTATAGCGAACTCTTTTAGAAAAGAAATGAGATATAAATGTTGCGATCTATTTAATTTTTACTCTTTCTACAAAAATCAAAAGGTATAATTTATTTATAATGGCCATAATATCTATAATATAAGTTAATGTTGGCAGAATATGGTAATGTCCTTTTAACCCTGTATTGAATTAATTAAAAGAGCAATCTTGATATATTTTCCTGTCGTTGCAAAGAGCCAAAATATTCACTCATAAATATATCACAACTTAATTTTCATAGTATTGAATTTGTGGGTACAATTAAATATCCAGTCCATTATTTCCTTTAAGAACCCATAAAAATTGTAATTATAATTCTGATTAAAGTCGAGCATGTTCGCATCTGAAAAGTCATGGCTAAAAATACTGTTCGCTGATTTATTATAAGAGAACAATATTATTGGCCAGTAAAAAAAAAGTAAGACTTATAGGACAAGCGAACATGCTCAGTTTGTCAACTCATGATATGACAACAAAACTCTCAATTTTAAGATTCGAAAATTGCACTAAGACTTGTTAAGAACCAGTTTGTCAACTAATGATATGACAACAAAAACTCTCAATTTTAAGAATCGGGAATTGCACTGGTAGTGTTGTGCAGTTTCAAGATATTTATTTAGATTGGATCTAGACAACAAACTATTCAATATTGGAGCAAAAAAATAAATAAATAGTTCGACGTTTCACCACTTCTTGCCGTCACAGAAAATCAAATGGTTTGGAGCTGTGATTTAATATAGACCACAATTTCTGGGTGTATACCGGTACAATTTTCATTGACCTACAAATACAGGTCAAGTGTACATAAACCAAATGAAACAGCAAAAATGTCAACAAAAGGACAGAAAAAGTCGATAGAGCGTGGAACACAAACAATGAGAAAAAAAACATACGATTCGGCTCCAATCAATCAATTGGCATCATGCTTAGCAGATCAGGCCATGTCTACATCAGAGTATATTGATGGTTTTCTCTCCTTTGAACCTCATGTCCATATTGTGGGCCCTTTTGCCTCCATTGATCCTGATCATACATTAACAATATCTATGAAAACGGCCGGAAAGAGGGGCAAAATACCCTCTCTAATTATTTCCTTCACCGGATTAGCTCATGATTTTATATATTTGTGATACAAACATTCCAGTCATATGATTTTCTGATCCTATGCATGTCCTGCTAGCATTTGTTCAGATGAGTTGTTGTCTTCTCAATTGTATACTTATTTTTCTTTCAGTGGTAACAAAATCTCTTATGCCAACCCCGCACCCCACACACACACACCACCCTCCTCCTCCCCGCCACTCTCTCAAAACAAACATTTGCTTTCATGTTTCAAAGTGTATTTCATAATAGTTCATGTTTTTTTTGACATAATTGCATATAATTCCATTCCTACCATATCATTCCCTTATTGGCTGCTAGGAAAATAATATCCACGGTATTTGTATAGGTGAGTTGTTACCTTCCTATCTATATATTATCTAGTACTCTTGCGGAAATGCTAACAAAAAAAAATACGCAGGATATGAAGACACGGCCCGCACACCCACACCCCGCCCCGTGCCCACACCTCTCTCTCTCTCTCTCCACTGACGGCAACTCTGGCATCCACCCCGCGCCTGCGCTCGCACCCCCATCGCCTCCCCCACACTCAGACATGGCGGCGGCAGCAGATCGCTTTGGCGGCGGCAGATCCGTTGGATCCAACGGTGATGAGGCCAGGTAGGCCTCCTCCTCTCTCTCCTCCTAGATCAGGCTAGGGTTCCGACGAGCCCTTCTATTTCTTCTCCAATCCTGGTGGGGTGTAGAATGACTAGCCTAAGGGAGGCAGGTAGGCCGAGCAATGAGGATACGCTTGATCGACGACTTAGGGGAGTTAACGACAGCAGAGGCAATCAACTCTCTCTTGGCAACTCCGGTGTCCACCTCGCGCCTGCGCCCGCACCCCCATCGCCTCCCTCACACTAAGACATGGCGGCAGCGACAGATCTGTCGGCTTCGGCGGTGGCAGATCCACTGGATCTAACGGTGACGAGGCCAGGTAGGCCTCCTCTTCTCTCCTCCTAGATTATGCTAGGGTTCGGACGAGCTCTTCCCTTTCTTCTCCAACCTCGGTGGGGTGTAGAATGACTAGCCTAAGGGAGGAAGGTAGCCGAGCAATGGGGATGCTTGAACGGCGGCTTAAGGGAGTTAACGACTGCAAAGGCAATCAAATCAGGACGAAGAAGGCTCACCAAGGCTAGAGAAGATGACAACAGACAAGCTTGCTCAAGCTGAAGAAGATGGTGGCAGTGGGGAAGAGGGGAAGGGAAAAGGGCAGCCGCCATGGGTAGAGGGGTGGCCGGCGAACCCTAGATCTGGTCAGTTTTTTTTTCTTTTTTGGCAACCAAAACAATTCTTTTCCCAAATTAGTTTGCAGCCGAAAATTGCGTTTCCTGCACGCGCACGCCCATGTAAAGTCCATACTCTTGATATATAGCCGCTCAAAAAAATCTTTACAAACCAACCTCAGTTTTACATGTTGAGAAATGAGAATGAGAACCATGTTCGATACGCGCGCGGCAGTAACTAGTCATACAAAAAGTCAGCGAACTTTCCTATGCACCAGACGAGTTCAACTTTAGCATGCGAACCTCCCATGCATCTATGCTATGTAACTCATCTAATAACCAAAATAAACAAACCTACAACATTCTCTATCTACCTTCTACTCTCTTACCCTTTTAGCAGTTCAGCCTCTCGTCTTTCAAAAAGTATTTCAGTTTCTTTGGCAGTGGCGAGTGGCAATCAGTGCCTTCCATGTGCCGTTTTGCAGGGTTGCTGCGGCTGTGATTCATCAAATCATCCTTGGGTGGAGCCAACTTTTCAGCTTCAATGTCATACCTGACGACGTTTGTTACAATTCCATGAATAGATGTCTCAGCTCTTGGCAGGATCTCTCTTTCCAGAACTTCTTGTTGCCCACCGCAAGTCTCATGCTCGGCAGCAGACTGCAACTCCTTTAGGACTAGAGCTCTATCTCTGACGAAACTGTCTTTTTGCTTCTGCATTGATAAGATTTCTCATTAAATATATGTGATGTAAAACAACAGATCGACATGGTGATAATCAACACCTTCAAAAGAGTCACAAAGAACGAATCTAGAAGGTAAACCGAAGAAGGTACCATACTATCAAGGATGGAAGGAATAACAGAATTGCTACCCACATAAGTTGCCATTCATATATGACAAATGCATGGCACACTACAAGTCCACCATAGTTTGCACATGTGCCAGAATAACTAAGATATGTAATCCACATGAAAGCGCCCAGTCTATTTTACTTCGTCTATTCTTATGCAATGCAAGTTGGGTCATTAAATTTGCACTACAATACAGTTATTTGTTTTGCTGTGTAGTCTACATACTGGTCCTTCCAATCCGGACAGGGGTTTCACTAGCCGCACAGGAACTTAGGCACTTTAGGTTTATCAAATGAAATAATGGTGCCAGCACATATATAAGATGTCAAAGCGCGCACACATCGTCAACGGCAAGCACTTGGGGTACCTAGATTTCCAGTTAATGCTAGTAAGCAGAAACCTTGGGTACCTAGGTTGTCCACTGAAAGTCAGCTTCTATGAGCTATACAAACTCTGCACCAATCCTGAAATCTCCATTGAGGATGCCTTAGAGGGTGGTAGGGTTCACTTGCAGAATACTGGAAGAACTGATTGAGAGGTCATGTACGGTTCAGCTTGCAGATGGGCAAGATAAAGTAGTATGGGCCTTAGAAAGATAAGGCAATTTCTCAATGAGATCTTTGTACAGGGCTTTAAAGTTTGGAGGAGCTATTGATCAGCAGATGGTAGAAATATGGAAAAGTAAAGTGCCTAAAAAAATCTTTGAATGGCTGCCCACAATAGATTTCAATCAGCACAACAACTTAAGAAGTGGAAAGGGGAAATACTGTGCAAACTGTGTGGCAAGGAGGGAACCAACAGATCATATCCTTTTTCCTTGTCCAATAGCTATATTTGTTTGGTCCTTTTTAGCAGCTTCCTTTTAGTTTGAACCGTGTTCCTGTTAGTTAGTCTACTTTCTGGCATCTCCGCATCTGTTCATAATTAATAGAAATGCTTCTAGGCATATGAATATATGATCAATCTTTTCTATGGCAGCGACCTGAATACAAGTTCCTGGAGTTTGGAGGCCCCTGCCGAGAACCAGAGCCCTCCCTCCGAGCTAATACCCTAAGGACCTCCTGAACGTTTGGCCTCTTATTATAAAAAAGACACAGTGTTGGATGCTTCCAAATGTCCCATGCCACCAAAATTATCAAGGAGTTGAGGCCTTTACGCGCTTCTTTGGGGATAGCTGCAGTTGACCTCTTCCACCAAAGTTCAAGTGTTTAGCTATGCTGGAGTTAGCTTTTGAGTTTCGTTGATCCTCTTTTGTCTTTTCTAGCCTTTTTTGGTTGGCTGTCAGACTTCAGTCGAGGACTCACGGTGGAGGCTGAGTTGCTCAGCAAGCTTGCTGCAGCAGAGTGCTTGAACTGTAAACTGGTCTCCCCAGTCATAAGACTAAGTTAAGCTTTCAATAAAAGCTGGACCATAATGGCCTTGAGTCTTAATATACATCAGAGGGCCACACAGCAACAACTGAACAGAAAGGAACTTCAGGAGACTTTTTTTTTAAAACGCAGGAGAGCTGTGTTTCATTGTATTAAAGAGAAAGGGTGGTCCTCAACATGATCCTCACTCATACGGGGACCAAATATGAGTGAGGCAAATTACACATACTCAAAACGTTTCCACATAGCTCACACACGACACACTGCCCTAGGTTGCAATAGTAAGTCCTAACCCCGGCAGTTTCTTCGCACCAGCCAAGCAACATAAGTCGTGCTCATCCTTCAGTTCACACAAAATTGTGTTAACTGAAGGAGAAGCCCCCTTAAACGCACAAGCATTTCTATGTTTCTAAATAGTCCAGGCGCCAAGAATAATTAGAGTGTTCACTCCTTTTTTGTGATCCTTCTTTACTCTTCTCAACGTCTTACGCCACCAATCTGCAAAGCTGCTTTCATTTTGACGGAGGACTAAATCTGTTAGCTCCAAAGGCTGAGCAATCTGAACCACACTTGTCTTGCCACCACGCACGTCGTTAATAGGTGTTGTATCGTCTCATCTTCTTGATCACATAGAGGGCATTTATCCGGATGAGGGAGGCCCCTCTTAGCAACCCTATCTGCTGTCCAACATCTGTTTCGGATTGCCAACCACAGAAACATTTTGCATTTAGCTGGGGCCCAGGTCTTCCACAATCGACGCCAAGGCTCGAAGGTCACAGCACCAAAAAAATAAGCTTTATAGGCAAGATTTGGAGACTGGGAGAGGGATTTTACGGCTTAGTGTTCAAAAATCTTGGATCCTACTGGTAAGGCTGGATGCAGGTAAATCATACACTATAATTACAATGTTAACTATGGCCAATGAAATCTGGAAGAGTATCAGGTACTCACCTGAAAATCAACAGGCCATCCGATTGATGAGCTCAAGCAGCTGCAACCATCACTGAAATTTAATGTCAACAGCATGAAAAATGGTTTATTCATTGATGTTTCCCTACAAAAGGAGACAATTTGCCTCTGTTAATCACATTTTTTCCTCAAACACATGAGAGAGTTGTGTATCACTATATTAATAAGATAAAAGGGGAAGAACCATGCCAGGAAAACTATAATATAAACAATACTAGATCAATAAATAGATTGGAGATCTTTCCCTTCTACTTTACCTCTGCAATGAGAATGGTTGCTCTTTAAGCACTACAGACTTCATGTCAGGTCTTTCTGGAAAGGAAACCTGTTAATAGATTATTAGAATTTTTTAATCAGATATCTGTGACTGTGAACAAGTATTTCATTAGAGCACATAAAGATATGTTGACAAATCCTATAGGACAACGTTTCAAGAAACTTCATTTAAAGTATAACTTTCAAGTGGTAAATCTTGAGCTCCTTGGATGGGCTCTTAGAATCCGGTGGCTGTGGGCGCAAAAAACAAACTCTGATCGACCTTGGGCTGGCCTCGCTATTTCTGTTCCTCCAAAGGCTCAAGCCCTCTTCAATATTGCTGTCAATGCTATTGTTGGAAATGGAGAAGATATTTTATTTTGGTCTGACAGGTGGCTGGAGGGGCACACAGTGAATGAGTTAGCTCCTAACTTGTTCAGTGCTGTGCCAAAACGTACAACAAAAAGAAGGACCGTGGCGCAGGCCCTGCATAATATGAGTTGGGTCCAGGATATTAAAGGAGCTCTCACGGTGGAGGTCTGGCTTGATTTTTTCCGCATTTGGGATTTGGTTCATGGAATCATATTACAGCCTGAGAACCCAGATAGATATGTTTGGAGATTCACGCAGGATGGGTCCTATAGCAGCAAATCTGCTTATGCAGCTTTCTTTGTAGGATCCATCAAATTTGGGTCTTGGAGAAGAATCTGGAAAACATGGGCTCCTCCTCGTTGCAAGTTCTTCCTTTGGCTTGTGTCTCACAAACGTGTTTGGACTGCCGATCGTCTTGCGAAGAGGAATCTGCCACATCCTGAATCCTGCCCCCTTTGTGATCAAGAGGATGAAACCATAAACCATTTGCTTGTGGGTTGTGTTTTTGCTCGCCAGGTCTGGGCCCAGGTTCTGCAGCAATTTGGCCTGCTTCATTTGGCTCCACAACCTGCTGTTGACCGTTTTTTGGGTTGGTGGAAGAGGTCCTCTGCTGCTGCCCCAAAAGAAGTGAGAAAAGGCTTCAATTCCTTGATAATCCTAGTGGCTTGGGAAATTTGGAAGCATCGAAACTCATGTGTCTTCGATAATGGGCAACCAAGTGTCCAGGATGTTCTAAGGTCTATTAGCGCAGAGGGGAGCCTTTGGTGCTCAGCTGGTGCTTCTAAGCTCCAGGAACTTTTCATCAGGTCGCTGTCCTCCGAAGTTTAAGGCTTGAAGGATGTTGGTCGACCCTTGGCCTGGGTGGCCTGTGAGGTGATGGGTGTGTGTGTGTGTGTGGCGTTGTATTTGTGTGTTTGTGGGTTTTTGTGTGTGTGTTGTGTTTGTGTGTGGGTCTGTTGACCCTTGGACTTTGTTTCTTCTACCTTAATGAAATGACGCGCAGTTCTCCTGCGCTGTTCGAGAAAAAAAAAACTTTCAAGTGGTTTGACCAGTAGCGTCTCCCTAGTTCCCTCTTTTTAATGAAATGACATGTACCTCTCCTGTGTGTTCGTCTGTACGAGGAAAAAAAAAAGTAGCATCTCCCTGACATTGCATAGAAAGCTACCGCAGTGCAGTGACACTATTAGTCACTAGTTCATATTCAATTTTTTGCTTCATATAACATTGTAAGCAAGGACTCAGTCTTTTAAATGACAACAAAGTGCAAAAAGAACAAGGTAACATAAGAATGTTGACAAATTGTATGTGTCATAATGGCACAACCTTGACAGACTGAAGAAATGGCAACGGTGCTCGGAGGCCATGAATACTTGTTACTCGAAGAGTCCATCTAACACATTTCTCTGAAAAAACAAAAGTGATAATACAATATAAGGGTGACTCTACACATTTACATAAACATAAAGGAAACAAATATTTAATTCTCACAATACATTATTCAGAAGACATTTGTTACATGAACAGTTGGTGAAACAAAAATCATTTCCAAACCATAGTAGAATAAATTATACAAGTTATTAACTTATTACTGCTTTTAAACATAAATGTGACCATGTCACAATGTTTGCAGAATTCTAAAAATCTTTTCCTGATAAAATCATATCGATAGGTAGCTTTGACCATGCTGTTCGTTTGGCTGATAAGCCATGGCAGAAAGTACTGCTGGCTGATTCGTTGTAAGAGAAAAACACTGTTGAATGACTGGCTGATTCACTAAATTGATTTCTTTTTCTCAAACAACACAGGAGAGCAGCACGCCATTTCATTTAAACAAGAAAAAATACAAAAAGGGGATGCTAAAGCTCCTCCTCCCAAACGCACTCATGAACTTAACTGATTTCTTCCATGCAAAAGTACAAGAAATTTCAAAAGCTTGATAAGCACAATGTTATGACAAATTGTAAAATGAGCTCACTTTTCACAGAGTGCCTGAGAGTGAGCTGAACAAAGTCAGTACGTATATATGGAGGAATTCGCAGACTCAACTTGCTCATGACTCCAGCAATGACCTGTTTTAACACATTGTCAAATAGATCGCTGTCAGATATATGGGTATGATTATAACAGCATTTGAGATATTAGGGTTAGTCAAGAATAAAATTTGGTCCAGATTTCTGAGGCAATACACCTATAATGCTGAGGGGTGGTAGGCTATTATCATAAAGTAAAACAAGGGTTAGTCATTTTCTCGATGCAAAGGTTATATCATCTATGGCCTCACTACTCTCTTAATGGTGCATCCCTTGGTCCTCAGTGTGGTGATTACCCTCATAGAGTCATAGAAGAAAAACAAAGATAACAGGAACAATGGAAACCCAGGTCCTCAATGACTAAGTAATACTAGCTACCTTATCAACAAGTCCATGGATGACAAGGCTTGCCTTTTTATCCTTTGGAGTTGCCTGAAAGTGAAGGGGAAAATTACAGATTTAAGCATTAGATTGCCAAGGCTTTCTTAATACATAAAGAGACAGCCAAAGGAGCAACAATCAGAATTCTGAAACAAACAGTTTTAATGATCACAATTGATCAATGGTAAATAGGGGAATCTAAGAGTGATACAAAGAAATTATCTTACTTTAAGGCAAGTTTAAATTTGAGTACAATACATATTATATTTAGTTAGATATGTAATCTAGTGTGTATTTACAATATCCATTTACTGCAAGATAAGAAAGAATACACTTCTATTAAGCAGCATGTACCTGAAGATTTACAATAGCCACCCTCCCCCCATTCTTGATTGACATCAGAGGCATATTACATGCAGGAGTAATCTGCAAGCTGTGAAGTATTCGATATTAGGAATGAAAACGAGAACAAGGGGCATATTGACATGAAGTCATTCAACAAATAAAAGTAAATCAGATATTTACGAAGCTAAAGTAACATAATGAATTGACAACTTGACGTGAGCCCGTGAACTTTTTAGTGGAAACAAACAGTTCTCTTACTCATAATGGAAATTTTAACTGTTTCCAAATCAGTCCTTTTGTAGTTACATAGTGTGTGTGGGTTGTATTCTTAAGTTTTCCCCTTAATACAATGATATGCAGCTCTCCTATGTGTTCGAGAAAAAAGTGGAACCTAGTAAGTTAACAAGAGCAGTGTAGCTCCCAGTGAGAACTTGTCATTTTTGGGCTGTTTTTGGCATAGTTGTTTACAGTTGAATAATCAAAAAGTGGAGTAAAAAAGAGAAATATCACATGAAAAAGATGGTCATTTGCTCCTGGCTAGGGGCCAAAACTTTTATAAAAAACTTATATATTTTCTGAAACCTCAAGCAATAGAATTAGGATGATGAAATTGGTACCAAGCAGAAGTCCAACAGAAGCTTTCAGTTATCATCCTTTTCATGTTACCTAAGAAAAGACTTAGCATGGGTTCAGCTGCTTGCAGTTTCCGTAGAAGGCTAGGAGACCGTAACTAGTACCAGAATTGCAAAATCCACATCCGCCCTATAGGCAACCCCTTTACAATGCCTCTCATGTAACCTGTTAGAGTATATTTGGTAGTTTAGATACTGCGTATCGTAGACAGCCATATGCATCCGTGCGTTGCCTTGCCTCCCAAGTCTTGTACTCTATATAAACTGCCAGGGCTCAACACAATCCATCCAATTACACCAATTCTATTCTCCTTCATAACCAGCTAGGATCATGCTGATTGGGTCGCTGTACTCTCCTTACTTATCTTGTCAAGATGTCACTTATATTTAATAAAGCGACACCATAACATTTTGGGAAAATGTAACGTTGCCAGGTACAATTAACTGACTTGCCACTGACCAGGGAAATGGTCACTGTTCGCCTAAATGGCTGTTCAGACCAAAAAAAAACATTGGACACTGTTTGCCTTTTTTTTTCTCCAACACACAGGAGAGTTGTGTATCATTTCATTATAAGAAGAAAGTCTGAAACACAGGGAAAGATATTCCCAACAACGCTCTCACACACACAAACACCCACAGCACTCTAGAAGACTAGAACAGAACTGAAAAATAAGGACTGCAAGAAAAACAACCAGAACAAGCAAACTATGGTCCTGTTTAGACCATTTATACAGCACTTAAACAATAAACGAAGGCCACTGATGTTGTTTAGGCCCTAAACGGTACATTTTAAATGATTGAACCATTTAAACCATCAAAGACGGCATAAACAGAATGGAGTTAAATGTGATTAAAAAGGCTAAACTGCCATTTAATTCACCATTTAGTTCATAGGAGGATTACAACTACCACATTAGCACCCAACTAATTAGTAACATCTTAAATATATATGTGGAGTGGGATTTGGTTTCCATCCCAAAAAAAATTATTTGCTAGAATAATGAACACTCCATGCATAAATATGTTTACTTTCTAGCATATTTGACTTTCACGTATACAAAACCGTTTAGGCCGATTCAACTCCGTTCAAACACCGTGACGGACTGTTTACCTTTAGGATAACTATAGAGATGGTACAACTATTCTCTTGAAAATAATAAACGGGCTGAACATCTCATGTTTTCAGAAATTTCTTAGTTACTATGCTATCTGGAAATGGACATGCATGCATGTACTATTGTCCCTCAGATCTTGTACCAGCTTGACTAGCTTTAAATCTTGCATATAAAATATTTCTATTCTACACTGGGAATTTCTGTTGTCTTTCTTTCAAAAAGAATTTATATTGTCCACTGGTCACCTTCCTGACGATATGTCCAAAATCAGTAAAGAAAATACATAATTACAGCTTTGTTACCATCAACCATTGCCTCGACAATGGCAACTACAACTCCAGATATCTCACCGTCCACTTGTACATATTATTCTTTCATCTTAATTGAGCGGCAGGGTTCCTGCCTTTGTTTTTTAAAAAAACAAAAAAGATATCTCACCGTCCACAACTTCCTACCATAACTCCAGCAATCTCAATAATCCACAGAACAGCACTGAGAACCTCACACACCCACAGCTCATAACCAAATTTTGCCAACCCTACTCGCTGCCAGTGCCACCATCCGAAATCCGCTCTGTACCCATTTTCCTAGGGTTAGCAAGCCGGTGGTAGAGATACCAAGACAGTAGCTTGGCAATGATAACACACAATCATGCAACACAAATCACCAAGAGACACAGAATTAAGACTTTAGTTCAGTTAGTGCAGAACTGCAGAACAAAAGAGTAGGCACTGGGACTACGAATGTAGGAGGCTAGGCAGAGAAGGGAACAGGTTGAGGGAAAGGACATTCAAGAAGGGAAACACCAGCTGTATCTAATGGTTGAGGAAACTAAGTGTGTGATGTTATGGGGGTTCAGAAAGGCAGCATTGAATCCATATAGCATCAGAGAGGTCCACAGAGGTTTTCTTTCTTGCCAGCATGCAGTCTCAGAAATATGGCAATGGGCAGTTGAGCACACTACAATGTTTCATGATTGTGGACCCAAAGTTTGAGCAGTAGGTTTGCAAATGGCTCAAACTGAGTTGTAAATGAAGAACTTCTTTCACGAATCTGCAGGTGGCCTGTGTAACTTTATTAAAGAATAAGAAAATTACTAAACTAGTTCAATGTCCATTGACGAAAGCAACTAGAGAGATACAGCACCCACCACTCTTTGTTTGCTTCTGGTTTAGACAGATATGCGAAACAGAACCCACAACATATATTAATGTATCACCAAAGTATTGAAGGTCAAAAAAGTTTTTTTAAGATACTATAATTCCAGCAAAGGAACTTGCAAAAACAATTCCTGCTATAACAAAAGAATAATATGGCTGATACCTAGTTCCTAGACAAAGGACAAGATCAGCTGATCGACAATGCTCCTTGGCCGAATTCATCTCCTCAGGGGGTAAAGCATCCTGCAAAAATGTGTTTAATAATCTGATGTCATTGATGACACTTGCATAACTTCAAATAATATACAAGATGGCATTCAGCAACCATCACTAAACTGATAGAAGTCCATCTACTACTAGGCGCAACATACAGTTCTCACAAAAAACATCACTTCTTAAAAGGGAACATATACAGTGTCCTCATAAAATAGATTGACACTTTCAAAAAAATATTTACTAAGCGCATGGTATTCTAGGTTCTGATCCTTAAGGAGCAACATAATCAACTACAAACAGAACTTATGCATAATCTTAAGCCACAGGAAATACACTCAAGTAATGCTGCTACTCATCCCTGAAAACCACTGACACTTGTCAATAAATATTTTGCTAAGCATGCCACTAATCTAGGGTTCTGATCCTTAAGAAGCAATGGAGTCAATCAGTCAACGACAAGTAGAACTTAACAGTGATGCATAATCTTTTGTCACAGGAAAAACACTCAAGTAATGCTGCATCACTGCTATGCATACCTGAAAACCGAAAATACAACCACAAAAACAGTACTTATGAAAATTGGTGCAGTGTTCTGTTGCAAATTAAGCAACCAACACCTTTTAAAGACAAAAAATTATAGAAGCACTAATAAAAAAATTCTGTTACAACACAAAAGGTTTGCAAGACAGAATAGCTAGTATGTCAAGAATTCAAATGACCTCTTCAAATATTGTGTTGGCTATGGATTATTAAAATAACTTCTGAGGTACTAATGACTTCAGCGATAACTAGGGTCCTAAATGGGCATTAATCCAACTATACCATAAGGTACACAAAAAAAAGAATATAAAATTTCTGTAGCAGGGACTAATAGGCGTGTTTGGTTTGATACCTGGCTGGCAGGTCAGCTGCCAGGCAGCAATCCTGACCACCAGGCGACCAAATCCGATGGCCTGGGAAAGCTGCCTGGCAGGCGACTCTGCTTGGCTCTTCAACAAACATGCCCACAACACTATGGAACATGAAAATCTGTAGTGTTTCATAGAACTTCCATTTGCCAAAGGTAATATTTCACAGTA
Source organism: Sorghum bicolor (assembly GCF_000003195.3). Taxonomy (NCBI): domain Eukaryota; kingdom Viridiplantae; phylum Streptophyta; class Magnoliopsida; order Poales; family Poaceae; genus Sorghum; species Sorghum bicolor. The sequence continues at coordinate 48,930,609 of NC_012875.2, forward strand.
CTTCCTACTGCCAAATGAAATATGTCGATAAAGAATTTTGTAGCTTAACATGTAGAAGATGCAGATACTTACATCCCAGTCAAGAACTGTATCTTTTAATCTAGCTCCACAATTCTTATCAGAACAACGCCTTGGAGTATCCTTCAGTCCTATTGTCTCAATCTCAAAATCACGAAGGTACCTTCAAACAGAGAACAGTCTCTTGAATAAACCAAGACGGGAAAAAGGAACTATATGGATAACTGATATATACTCCTGAATAAGATGTAATATAAGTAAATCATACTCAGTTTTACAGCATGGGCAGATCTCCTTGAAAGAATTGCCATGTAATTCAGCCAGCTTCTCCCTTGGGAAACCAGAACGGAGATGTAGGCTGTCAACATTCTGGAAAATACAGAATACTCAAATTAAATGGGTGTCAGAAGCAATCCATTAATCACACAGAAGAATACTGTAATAACTAATAATAAATAAAATATTGCATTATGTATATTTTAATTTTACATATTTAATATTTTCTACTTTGATAAGTTGTTTCATATTTTGATATGTTAAACTCCTTAGCAGTAAGATGAATAGAATGAAGAATATCAGCAGGTACTGCACCTAGAGCATACCTGGCTTATGACGAACTTTAGAAACCCTCCTCTTTCCAGTTCGACTAGTGCCATATGAGTCAAGCTTGGAACAGCACGATGGAAGGGAAGTGATGCATTAGGAACACCTTTTCCTGCACGCTATAACATTTAAAATTATAAAACTGAAAGTGTTTATTCAAATAACTGTTCATCAGGAAAGTAGTTTCTTCCTATGAGGAATAGCAGGTTTTGATTATTGAAAACTTTGTTTATTTAAAATAAGAAAAAATGGAAGAATTTCATAATATCATTCTACAGTAAAAAATACCTGACACTTGGACATGACATAGTCTCAAATGTGAAAAATTGATCACTACTTTCTGTTAGGATATAGTTATAAAATCCAAAAAAATTAAATTATGATAGTAAAATCTATGAATGTATGTAAATTTTTGGTTTCTAAACTAAATAGTTGGTAGTTACTGAAAAAAGTTTCTTAAGTTTGACTAGGTCTTATCCAAACATCAAGTATTTGTGAAGGAAAATAACTTTTTGGTGGGCACCAAAGTCTAATATTACAATAGGAACACATTTCTGTCATTCTATCTCCTTTCTATCAAACATACACTCAAATGTAGATTGCATGCCATGCAAGGATGTCTGGCTTGCAACCAAGCATCAAAAATCACTTAAAATAAATACATTCACATGCTAAAGGGGTCCATACTCAAGGCAAGTAACACAGACAACAGTACTACCTGCAAGGTCCAGACACCCTTGGGCCCTCGAAAATCAGGTATGCCTGATGAAGTTGATATCCCTGCCCCAGTAAACACCACTAAATGCTTACTCTGCATTGCAAAGGCCAATTAATACCATCAGTATGAGGAAATCATGATTATGAGTTGAAATGAGTACCAACATGTAGCACAACCTTTTGCACCATGGCAGCAAGCTCTTCTATCTGCATCAACAATCCAGGAAGGAAAAAAAAAATAGAATGTCAATACAGAGATTATTTAATGTGCCTATATTGGTCTATAAAATATTAACCACAACATGTTGCTTCAAAAAAAACATTAACCACAACATGGATTTGCACAGCTATAAGTTTCATTTTAGTACATTTTCCAAAAAGGTGCCATAATATGGCACATGAACAGAAGTGTTCTGGTCGTCACCATGACATTATGATCACTGACAAGGGTGGATCCAGGGCCCAGGCTGGGCGGCTGCAGCCCTGGTCCAGCCCAAGTATAAGCCAAGACCCCATGTAGCAATACCAGCCCATAGAAGAAGCCAACAAGGTCCAGCCCAGGTTAACACAGTAAACTCACACCATTCCAAGACTCCCATGCTCTGCTTCGTCCTAGCAGGCTTGCAGTCGGCGTTCAACCAATCCCCATCACGACTTGGCCGTCCTGCTGCTCCCAGCATCCTTGCACCCAACCACAGACAGCCAGCGCCTCCAGTAGATCTGCCGCTAGCCAGCCAGATGGCCAACCAGCCGACCAAGCCCAGGTCCCAGGCATGCAGCCACTGGTCCTCCATCCCAATCCGTCTGGCGCAGGCGCAGCTGCAGCTGGCGGTCTGTAGGCATAGAGGCACCAGACTCACTCCTGTTCATCGCACAGGCGGTGCTTCTGCTTCCGGCCAGAAGCCTTGTAGAAACTAGTGATACTTCATACTCATATGCCTCAAGTATTAGTGTTGTGTTCTCTCTTTCTAAACTATTGTGACTCTATGAGCAATATTATGTCTTGAAGATTTAGTCCCAGCATATGTGTTTTAGTACTAGAGAAAATATTGTTATAAGCCTTCAACCATCAAAAATAAGTGTTTCTGCCATTTCAAATGACGAAACATGTTCTGTACTCAGATGTTTACAATGTTGTAGATGCGAGTCAGACGAAGCAAGCTAAAGTTTCACACATGAAACACTACTAGTATAGAGGCCTACATGCATTTTAGATTATTATTATTATTATTTATTAGTTATTTTTCTTGTTATACTTATTGCACCATTTAGTTTAACTACAGTAAAATTTATAGTCTTCTGTTGTTAGCCCCCCTCGCATCCCATTTCTGGATCCACCACTGATCACTGATGGCAATATATGTTCCCCCAGCACCCTGGTGCATGATCAACTACCTTACCAGAAATTCCCACAAAAGAGAACTTAAGTTCTCTACTGTTCTTTGCAAATTTCAGTTCCCTTTAACAGCTAGCAGATCAGCCTCTGAACCAGGTTTCTACATATAAGGAATTACTTGGCGCGAAGGACGTAATTTATGCCCCATGTGCCATCAAACTGAGGGTCAAGCTAGAAGTCAGCCACACCAACTATAATGCCCTAGAGTCCAAACAGCTCAAATGAGTGTCCATCAACCCACTGAAGCCTTCATTCTCGCTTCGCATAAAAGGGTAAATCCCAGGTTAGTGATATGTGTTCTAGAAACCTCTCAACCTTATATGATGGTCTAACCCACCCTCAACTAGCAAGGTGGAACTAAACCCCCACAATCTCACATCAACACACACATGGGCCACCAAATGTCTAATTCAAATTGGACGAGATGTCACACTGATCAAACCCTGGGCCAACAAAATCTCATGAAAGCACCAATGATACATCCCAAAAATTGTCTTTGCTTCATTTAATCTTCCCCGCAGCTAATCTCACATCAACACACACATGGGCCACCAAGTGCCTAATTCAAATTGGACTGGATGTCACACTGGTCAAACCGTGGGCCAACAAAATCTCATGATGAACGTCCCAAAAATTGTCTTGCTCCATGTAATCTTTCCCAAAGCCAATATAACAGTAACACAGTAAATCTCCCTTTGTAGCATCGTTCTTAATCTTCTCAGCTTAGGACATTCTTTGATAGAACATATCTAAACTCACCATACCTCACAAAACTAATTTTATAAAAAGGGCAGCAACTCTAAAGAGGAGGGGGGGCAAACAACCTAGCATTGTGTTACGAGCGTCATCATTTTTCAAATATATTCCAAGCAACATGCACATGCTTGATCCAAAAAAAAACATCACATAATCTTAAGCAAGCACTTAAATACGTGATTAAACCACGACCTAACACAACCAAAACACTTGTGTAGCTCATTTACAGCCTAAGAAAACAAATGCTTCAAAGTTAATATCATAATTAAGTGCAAACATCTCACAAGTATTTTGCTGGCATCAAGGGATATTGAAGCATTTGCATCCAATAATAAATCCAAGTAAATAGGCCAGAGAGATTAACCTTATTCTGGACTAGCTCAGGGGGCTCAAAGATCTCAGGCATTCCCACAGTACCCACATCCTCCCGGTAGGACAGCTTCTCAGCATAGCCCAATGACATCTCTCAGACCTTTTCAAGCTTTGCTGAGATCTTCAGTCTAAGACACCCTATAAATTGGTTCCATTAGTCAGTGGCAGATCTTGATAATTTGTAATAGGTAGTATGCTGGTGAGAAACATAACATCAATGCCACAACTCCTAGTGGCCGACCCAGGATTTAAAATAAGGGTAGTCCTAATCAAAAAAATTTAACACATTATGGCAAAAGCCAAAAAAAAAGTTCAGTATAAATTAACCAAATTGCAATAATACATTTAAAAGGTTCAAAACTTGCATAAATAGGTCCGAAACTTACATAGATTCATACATCAAATAAGGTCTTTACATAAATAAGAGACTGTAGTAGGCTTTTGAATTGTTCCTGAAAAATGACAAGAAATTTCATTCAATAAATTTACTGCCTAATAACAATGAATCACACACCAAATTCACATACACAATCCCCTAGCCCAAATTTACTACCCAGCGCTCACTGTCCAAACCCTAGGGTATGAGATTAGCTCAGAACTTCAGAAATCAGAAATTCAGAAGCACACTTACCGTTCTAGGGCGCTGGCGCGCTGCTCTGCTTGCTCGGCTGCTCGGCACCTCGGCCACGCGCGCAGCCCGGCTCGGCGACAAGCGCCAGGGGCCCAGGCCCAGGCGGGGGCACGGGGTGGCGGCCGGCGGGGTGCCTCTCGGGCGGGCGGGCGAGCGGCTAGACCTCGGCACTCGCCGCTCGGGGCGGCGGCGCTCGCGGTCGGAGTCGGACGCGGCGTCTTGCGTCGCGGCCTCTGGGGCTCCGGGTGTGGGCTTCCGCACCGCTGCACTGCCGGGCTCCCGGCTGGGCTCGCTGGCTGCTGCTGTGCTGCCGAGCCAAGCCGGCGCGCCCTAGCCCCTAGCACCGTGCGCGTGCTGGACTCCTGTTGGAACGCATTGAGCCGGCGGAGGGTGGCCGCTGGATCCGTGGATGTGAGGCCGACGGTGTGGCGTTCGCAGAGGTAGCAGCGGTGCAGGGAGTGCGGCCCATCAAAATGGTCCATTCTTTCTCGGCTCCCATTTCTATTTTCCTTTTTCTCCTTTCTTGTTGTACCATGACACCTTTGGTTCGTTTTTCTTCTTTTTCTCAAATATGCAAAAGCATTGTGTATCATTATATTAAGAAGGTAGAAGTTTTAATAAAAATACAAGAGTGGCCATTACCGGCCATTTGGTTCTTCCAGTTGCATGAGGAATAGTTCCAGCTGATCAATAAATTATATAAATTAGCCTAGCAATCCGGGTAGGAATTGTTCCTCGGGATGGATCCCAGGAACCAAACAAGCCCTAAGTATTTTCTCCCATTTTTGTTCATTAGTGTAGGGTAAAAATTGTTATAGATCTTTTGGATTCTAATTACGTTTATAATATTTTATTTATATAAACATCATGAACATTTTTCACATGATATGGGAACATTTTTTTCTCATGATTGATGGAATAAGTTTCTCATAAACATGGCACGTTTTGGCTGTCAAACTAGAACAAATATTTTTTTCACGTTGCTAGAACATTTTTTTCTTGATTTGGAACATTTTGTGGTAAACAATAAACTTTTTTATGTTGTATGTGACAAAAGGTGTCCTCATGAAGGATAATCTAACAAGAAGAAATTGTATTGGAAGTAAAACATGTATTGGAAGTAAATCATGAAAAACATCCAATGCCTTTTAATTTTATTATACTAAATTTATTTAGCATGCAGTTTGTTCGTTTTTGAAATTATATCACTGATAGATTGAAAAAAGTCTACGTAACCCCCCAAACTATCTAAGGTGGAATACTTCATCCTCTAAAGTATAAAACTGGATATTCTACCCCCTAAACTTTCAAAACCGGTCAAATAACCTCCTAATGTGGTTTTAGAGGGTGGTTTTGTCTTTTTCTTTTTTATTTATTTCCGCTGAATCTTTGAAAAATCATAATAAATCATAGAAAAATCACAAAATAAAAATTTCAAATTTGTTGGACTTTTGATGAGTAGATCTACACAATGAATATATAATATGGTATACTTTAGTACAAAGTTTTGGTTGTAGATTTAAATCTATGTTTTTCTATAATTAAAAATAATAATTCATATGTGTAGTTCCAATGGTTCAATTGTGGTAAATTTTTTATGGTGGACTCATTATTGTATGCTTGAACTATGGTAAAAGTTTCGTATCCATTGGATCAAGTAAAATTTAGTTATAGATTTATTTAGCTTTATTCTTGTTAAATCTATGCTTTATCTATAACTAAGTTATATGTGATCCAATGAGTATGAAATTTTTAGCGTAGTTCAAGCATACAATAATGAGCCTGCCATAAAAATTTTACCACAATTGGACCATAGGAACTACATATATGAATTATTCTAATTAATTACAGAAAAACATAGATTTAAAGCTACAGAAAAAACTTTATACTAAAGTATATCATATTATATATTCACTATGTAGATCTACTCATCAGGAGTCTAACAAAATTGAATTTTTTATTTTATGATTTTTCTGTGATTTATTATGATTTTTCAAAGATTCAGCGGAAATAAATAAAAAACAAAAAACAAAACCACCCTCTAAAACCACTCTAGGGGGTTATTTGACCGGTTTTGAAAGTTCAGGGGGTAGAATATCCGGTTTTATAGTTTGAGGGGTGAAGTATTCCACCTTAGATAGTTTGGGGGGTTATGTAGACTTTTTCCCTGATAGATTTATATATGATTTATTTAACCCGTGGAATGTATCGGCGGTAATGTGCTAAAGTTAGTGACCAGCAATTTTATTAGGTACTATGCATGGCTATCGAGAAACAATATTATTTTTGATAGACCGCCTAGCAGCACAACCCTTGTATTGCTCTCCCACAAGCCAGTTTCCACGGTTTAGGTTGCTCCCATCGCTCGCCGCTACTACGGGAATCGCTTTTGCTTTCTTTTCCTCCGGCTACTAAGATGTTTCAGTTCGCTAGGTTATGTAGTTTTTTGCATTCTATGATGGATGCTTATATTCATAATTGGTCAATAATGTTAAACACTTTTTCATGATGTTTTTAGAAGTATTGTGAGTGATTTTTGTAATCATGGATGCCTCTTTGTAATAATGTTGGGTATCTCGTCTTTCCTAAGGCTGAAACCAGAATAAATTTCTTTTGTTAACACAAAAGAGGTCTGCCATAATCGTATCAGGGTTGCTTTAATTATGAAACACTAGTCCGCATAATAACGTACGAAGTGCAGAATATAGCTCTTCAGTTTGAATATAGTCCTATTTGTACAAACAACAGTATAAGGGCATGATTGGTTTGCGTATCAACCAAGCTTAGCTCGTATCCATGAGATAGGCGGGCCCTCAGGGTATAGGTTGAGCATATATGCTACAGTATCATGTTCGGTTCTCATATGAGAAGGCGACCATTGTACCTGCCTGCTTGCCTCAGTCCTGCAGCAAGCAACTATGATCTGTCCGAATTTAGAGGAAAATGAATACAGGCAAATGATAGTGGCATGAGTAAATAAACACCATCAATCCATCATTAATTTATAATCCATACATGAAGCCTGAAGGATGTCCAAAATCAGTTGCTTGCAGTTGCACCGTTACGAGCAAAACGAGACCTCAGCTGGCATGTGGCACACACACAGTAGCACCGAGCACCGCACCGGCATCAGCACTCAAAGGCAGGAGCAGCATCTGTACCATGCAGCATCGAGGTGAACAGTTTCTTCAACGCTTCCGCGGAGGAAGCACCACCATTCTTACGGGTGCTGCTGCCGATCAGCTCCCGAATCTCCTTCACGCGCCGCCTCATCTCGGCCCCTTTGGCGGTGTCCCCCATCACCGTCTCCAGGACCTCCGCCAGCCGCGCCCGCTCGACCGCCGGCGAGCCCTCGGCGTTCCCCCTCGCCACCTCGACGCAGGCGCCCCACTCCCGCTCCAGCATCTCGCAGTTGAAGAACTGGTCCCCTTGCAGCGGCCACCCGATGATGGGCACGCCGTGCGCCACGCTCTCCAGCACCGAGTTCCACCCGCAGTGGCTCAGGAACGCGCCGGTCGACGCGTGCGCCAGGATGCTCAGCTGCGGCGCCCACCCGCGGACCAGGAGGCCCGTGCCGTTGGCGCGCACCCTCTCCTCGAATCCTTCCGGCAGCCACTTGTCCGATCCGAACGCGAACGTTCCCGTGTCGTTGTCGTCGCCGAACCCGACGGGCGGCCGGATGGCCCAGACGAATGGCCGGCCGGTGAGCTCCAGCGCCGCGGCCAGTTCCATCATTTGCTCCGGCCGTAAGCTGTTCTGGGAGCCGAACGAGATGTACAGCACCGACAGCTTCAGCTTCTCACGGGCGTCCAGCCACCGCATGATGCTGTCGCTGTCGCCATCGCGGTGGCTGGTGTGCTGTGTCGGGAGGCGGATAAGCGGGCCGATGGGCAAGACCGGCACGCCCAAGGTTCGCCGGAGCATGCGCAGCCCGGCCGGCTCCAACTCCTCCACGGTGTTGATGAGCACGGCGTCGGTGTCGTACCCGAGCGCTATCTGCCGACGGTGAAAGGCGGACCACGGGTCCGTGCCGTCGGCGAGGAGGAGGTGCGCCGGGAGCTGCGAGCGGTGGACCGTGACCTCCGGGTGGTCCAGAAGGCAGAACGCCTCCGCCGGCTGCTCGCCTCCGGGTGCGCGGCGGTGCGGGAGGTGGTTCCAGAGCGAGTGGTACACCATGCTGCCGAACGCGCCGCAGGAGTCGAAGAACGCGTGCCCTGCGCCGCGCCGGCGCGCGGCGGCAGTCGTCCACGCCTGGAAGGGGTCAGCAACGACGACGACGACGACCGGCGCGCCCTCTTCTTCGTCAGCAGCAGCGTCGTCGGCGCAGACGTCGGCCAGGAAGGCGTCGAAGGCGGCTTGGAGCGAGGGCGACTCGGTGGACTGGAAAAGCTCGAGGAAGTGGCGGACGTGGACGGCGTCGGCGGACTCGGCCCCCGCGGGCAGGCCGTGCTCCTCCGGCACGAAGGGCAGCGCGTGGAACCTGAGGAACGGCGCCTCCACCGCCGCCGCGGAGGAGGAGGAGGAGCTTGCGCGGAGCGCGACCACGTTGCGCGGCGTGGAGACAAGCGTGATGGCCGCCGAGGGCAGCGCGGAGTGGAGGCGCGCCGCGAGGGAGAGGAACGCGGCGAAGTGGCCCTGCGCCGGGAACGGGACGAGGATGACGTGCATGCGTACGTGATCGCTGGGCATGGTGACCATCTGCGTTGGAGACTGGAGAGCAAACTATGTTGCACGTTCTCCTCTGCTTTAAGACTAAACGAACTAACACGGGAGACCCACGTTCCGCGAGGGAATAGAATAAAGATGATATCCTTACAATTACAAACCATGTGTTTGGTTGGTGTGCGCGCGCGTTTCGTATGGTTTGTAAGGCCTTTTTTAGTTCCAGAATTTTTTGTGAAATGGACATTGTAGTATTTTAGTTTCAGAATTTTTTGTAAAATGAATATTGTAGTATTTTTGTTTGTTTTTGATAAATATTGTTTAAACTAACTAGACTCAAAATATTCGTCTTATAAATTTCAAACAATTTATACAATTATTTATTTTTTTATCTATATTTAATGCTGGAGGAAAAGTTGATGCTAGGAGCATGTATGCCGAATGCAGGTGGAGCAAAAAGTTGATGCAATAGACCAGGTTATGCGTTCACCAGAATTTTCGTCTGGGACCATGCATGGTTGTCGATGAGTACTGTTTGTTTTCCGCACAACGAATGGACGAACCAGCAATTGTATTGACAGAGTTTAATTATACAGTTTGTCTCTAAATTGTAAAATAAATTTTTTAAGTCTAATTATTTTATAACTAGATAATGTTTGTCAAATAAAAATGAAAATAGTACAGTGTCGAAATCTAAAAAAAATTAAATCTAAACAAGACCCAAAGCGTGTTCGCGCGGGAAGGGGCGACCAACCATACGCTGGAATAGTCTCTGGCAGAGGGGTAGACTTCCGGGAGTCTCGTGAAGCTTCCGTCCGTAGCTCCGCCGGCGAGCACTTGCAGCCGTCGGCGTTCATCTCTCTCCATCTGTTGCTCCGCTGGCGTGCATTCCTGCTGCCGGTGGTGTCCATCTTTCTCTTCCTGTTGCTCCACCGGCGAGATCTTGTACCTGTCGGCGTCCATCTCTCTCCGTTCCTAGCTTCGCCGGCGAACACCTTGCAGCTGTTGGCATTCGTCTCTTTCTCGTTGATTTCTAGCGTGAGTTTCCGTTAATTTATCCCCAATCTATTCGGATTTCAAGCACACCTACTCCCTATCGTGATTCGGGCTGGTTAAAGGGTAAACATTGGGTTTGCTTCTCGGCCTTGGTCACGATTCTGGGCAGCAGTGTGCTGGTATCTATCTAGATATTTTGGGAACAAGATCAAATCCAACTCGAATTTGCAATCGAGAAGGATAATGGAGCAGGAACTGAATGATTTGCTCCAGCATTTGGAGATTCGTGAGGATGAAGAACAAGGCATTGTGCTGGAAGAAGACCTAGAGGATTTAAAAGCAGAGGCACGTTGGACAGCCTTGGCAAAGGTTAGTTCTTCTAAAGCCTTCAGTCATACTGCATTCTTTGCTAATATGAAGTATGCTTGGAACTTGGCAAAGGACGCTAGATTTAAGGCCATAGAGGAGAATCTTTTTGTGGTACAGTTTTCATGCCTAGGGGACTGGAGCAAGGTAATGGACGAGGGACCTTGGTTCTTTAGAGGACATGCTGTTCTCTTAGAAGAATATGATGGAATCACAAAGCCCTCCAAGGTACAATTTAATCATTTGGCAATGTGGGTTCGCATCTATGATCTACCAACAGGCTTCAGAACAAAGAATATAGGTCGTCAGTTGGGAGATAAAATTGGTAAATTTCTAAAAGTGGAGCTGGATGATGATTTTAGTGGTTGGAGAGACTATCTACGCATTAGGATTAAGATGGATATATCGAAACCACTAACAAGAATTATTTATGTATCTTTGGGGGCCGACGGAAAGCGTGAAGCATTCCGTGTTAAGTATGAGAAATTACCTAAATTCTGCGCTGTCTGTGGGTTGATTGGTCATGCTGATACTGAATGTGGTGATGGAGTGCATGACAAGAAGTCCTTTCAGTATGGAGACTGGTTAATTGCAAGCCCCGAGAGGAAAGTGAAAGTAATAGGAAGCAGATTTTTGGGTTCAGCAGATACAAAAGGATCAGATTCCAGGGAGCAATCCAAGTACTCTCTATCCAAGAGAAGCAATGAGACTAATAAGAATGCTGGTAGCAGTCAGAGAGACTCAGTGGGTGATGAAGTTGATATTCAAGTAGATGCGAGAAGCCCTTTGAATAAAGATAGTGAAAATGCTTGTGGAGAGCTTATTGATAACAACCAAGCTATGGCACTTGTTCCTGTCACTAATAAGTTGGAAATACTAGGAAATAACATTGAAGAATTTAGTGGTTGTCAATTGATGAAAGATGGTGACTCAAAAGGGCGGGTCCCAAAACGTCAAAGAATGGAAGGGTGGGAAGGCGAAGATATTGAGATGAGATCGGCGGGCTCCCTAGTGGAGTACCGCCGGGAGCAATGAAAACCTTGTGCTAGAACTGTCGTGGGATTGGCAACCCCGCGACAGTCAAGGAACTTCGCGATCTTGCGAAGGACTATGCCCCCTCGGTTATGTTCATCATGGAAACACAAATTAGCAAATACCGAGTGGAAAATTTGCGATATACTTTGAGTTTCGATAATAGCTTTGCTGTTAATAGCTCTGGAAGGAGCGGAGGACTTGGACTTTTTTGGAACAATGATGTGTTGTTATCTATCCAGAAGTACTCAAATTACCACATTGATACAATAATTTCAGAACACGGGAAGGAACCTTGGCGCATGTCCTTTATTTATGGTGAGCCAAATAGGTCTTTAAGGTTTCGTACTTGGGACATCATGAAGCAAATGAGAAGTGATACAGACTTGCCTTGGGTGTGTATGGGTGATTTCAATGAAATTCTTAGGAGAGAAGAACAGTTGGGTCCAAATGAAAGGGAGGAGTACCTCATGGAGGGCTTTCGAGGTGCAGTGGATGTGTGTCAGCTTCGTGATATTGGTTATATTGGTTTGGGCTGGACTTTTGAAAAGAAGGTGGCAGGTGGACACTATGTTCGGGTTCGTCTAGACAGGGCTCTTGCTTCAGTGAATTGGTGTGCTCGTTTTCCTCTGGCTGCAGTACAACACCTTACAACAGTTAAATCTGATCATTGCCCTATTCTCCTATCTCATGTGCCAGATGAAAGGAATGAAGGTGGAGGGTGTCAAGGGAAGCCGTTCAGATATGAGTTAATGTGGGAGACAAATGAGAGGCTATCCTCACTAATAGAGCAAATCTGGAAGAATGGGCAACACTGTAACTCTGTAAAGGATATGAAGGATAAACTTTTCCATCTTGGTGAAGAACTTAAGTCCTGGGGAGGGAAGACTTTTGGTGCTGTAAGAAAGGAGCTACGTGTTCAGAAGAAAAGATTAGAGCAATTGCGTGTTGATCCATCTAGAAATATCGTGTCTGAAGAGGAACAAAAGATAGTGAATCGCATTACTTTGCTGAATTATCAAGAAGAAATAATGTGGAGACAACGATCTCGCATTACTTGGCTTCATGAAGGAGATAGTAATACCAAATTTTTTCACCAAAGAGCAAATAGGAGAAGAATTAGAAATCGAATAGTCAAGCTTAATCGACCAGATGGGTCAGAGTGTACAAATGTGTATGAGCTGCATCAGATGGCAGTGGATTTTTATCGCAACTTATTTGAGTCTGAAGGCATATCTAATATGAATCTTGTACTTGATCACATTCCTCGTAAGGTGACTGATGACATGAATCAATTTTTATGCGCTCCTTTTAATGAGACTGAAGTAAAGAATGCTCTTTTTCAAATGTTTCCAACCAAATCGCCAGGTCCTGATGGCTTTCCTGCTCATTTCTTTCAGCGCAACTGGGATGTTTGTGGTGATGATTTAACAAGGATGGTGCTGAATGTTCTCAATGGAGATGAGTTGCCAACTGAGATAAATAGTACGTTCATTGTTCTAATCCCAAAAGTACAAAATCCAACTTCCTTGAGCCAATTTCGACCAATTAGCCTATGCAATGTGATATACAAAATTATATCAAAGGCACTGGCAAATCGACTGAAATGTGTTCTCTCGGATATCATCTCTAAAGAGCAATCAGCATTTGTCCCTGGTAGAGTTATTACTGACAATGTCCTAGTGGCATATGAATGTTTGCACTTTATGCGCACTAATCGATCCAAAAGAAATGCTCACTGTGCCTTGAAACTAGATATGACAAAAGCCTATGATAGAGTTGAGTGGAGCTACCTTGAGGCCGTGATGCTGAAATTAGGTTTTAGTCGAGTGTGGGTGGACAAAGTTATGAAGTGTGTTAAATCAGTCTCCTTCTCAATCTTATTTAATGGAGAACGACTTCAGGAATTTAAACCATCTCGAGGAATTCGACAAGGTGATCCTATTTCTCCATACTTATTTCTCCTATGTGCTGAAGGACTATCTAGTGTGCTCAAAGGAGTAGGTGAAGATGGTGGTGTCCAAGGAATTGAAATATCATGTACTGCTCCAAAGATTAACCATCTCTTGTTTGCTGATGACAGTCTTTTATTTTTCAAGGCAGCAACAAGGAATGCTCAAGCAGTTTATGAATCTCTAACCAAGTATTGTGAAGCATCTGGTCAAAAAGTGAACTTGGAAAAATCATCAATCCTGTTCAGCAAAGGTTGTAAACAAGTGATTCGAGATGAGATTAAATCTATAACCCATGTCGACAATGAGTCACTAAATGAAAAATATTTAGGATTACCAACTGAAGGCGGTAGAACAACTAATGGAATTTTCAAATATCTAAAAGATAGAGTTTGGAACAAAGTACAAGGCTGGATAGAACAAACCTTATCAGCTGGAGGAAAGGAAGTTTTAATTAAATCTGTTGCCCAAGCAATTCCCACTTATACTATGGGTTGTTTCAGGTTACCAAGGGGATTGTGTGATCACATAAATTCTTTATTACGTAAATTCTGGTGGGGAAGTGCAAATGGAAAAAGGAAAACAAATTGGGTGTCATGGGAACATATGGTTCAACCAAAATATATGGGTGGATTGGGATTTAGAGATATTGAAATTTTCAATCTTGCGCTTCTAGCAAAGCAGGCATGGCGCATTCTTACTAGGCCAGAATCACTTTGTACTCAGATCCTGAAATCAGTTTATTTTCCCTCAGGTGACCTACTTAATGCTACTCTTGGAAATAATCCGTCGAAAACCTGGAGGGCTATATATGATGGGATAGAGGTATTGAAACAAGGGTTGATCAAGTACAGAAATCTGGAACTGCAATTGGATACCGAGGAAGGGTATGTGTAGGCCTATGTGCTCTAAGGAGTCTAACCCTCCAACAAAAGTATGTGAACTGATTGATCATACCACTATGACATGGAAGTCTGAGTTAGTGAAGCGTGTTTTCTATCCAATTGACAGTGAAGCAATTCTTCAGATGCCTTTAAGCATGAGAAAACAGAAAGATTGCTGGGCTTGGCATCATGAGAAAAATGGTCTTTTTACTGTACGCTCTGCTTATAGAATGTTGATTGAGCTTAAGAAAAGTAGGGAGGATTACTTTGAAGGCCGAGCTAATTGTTCTGATTTTGCAACAAGTCAAAAAGAATGGAAAAAACTATGGAGTATGAAGTTGCCATCAAAAATTAAAGTGTTCTGTTGGCGTCTTGCTCTAAATTCAATACCAACTGCGAGTGTGCTGAAAAGCAGGAACCTAGCATCTACATCTCATTGTAAAATTTGTGGAGCTGTTGATGATACATGGGAGCATTCTTTGCTTTTCTGCACAATGTCCAAATGTGTTTGGGCTCTACTAGATGAGGATATAACAAACTTAATTTCTCATTTGCGCATCTCTAACCCAAAACATTGGATTACCTTTATGTGCTGCAATATTCCTCAAGCTGATGGGATACGTGTTCTTGTTACTTGTTGGGCAATATGGCAGGCAAGAAGGAAGGCGATTCATGAGGGAGTCTTTCAGAGCCCTTTCTCCATAATGGTTACGATCAATCGACAAATTGAAGAACTACAAATGATAAGGGGAATGGAGCTTAAGGGAGGGAACCAAAATCAGTCTAAACAAAAAACTCGGCTTTGGAAAGCACCAGATCAAGGTAAATGCAAAATAAATGTAGATGCTGCTGTAAACCGGGTTGGATCCAAAGGAGCCGTTGGAGTGGTCTGCCGTAATGATCGAGGAGAGTTCATTGCACCTAGTGCTATGATTATACCAAATATAACTGAACCTGAGACTCTTGAAGGAATGGCTTGCTTGGAGGCACTAGCTCTTGCTGAAGATTGTGGTATTCGAAAGATAATAGTGGCTTCAGATTGCCTTAACATTGTGAGGAACATTAGTGAAATGCCTCTTTGTACTTATGTGATGATCCTCAAGGATATCCAGGAAAGGGCAAAATCCTTTGATTATGTGCGTTTTGCACATGAAGGTAGGGAATGTAATAGGGAGGCTGATCGTCTAGTTAAATATGCATGTTCACTTGAAGATGGTCGTCATGTATGGCTTGGCTCTCCTCCTGTATTTCTGAATGTAAACATTTCAATTGAGTAATATAATCCCTATCTTACACTCAAAAAAAAAAAACATACGCTGGAACAGGCTGCCCTGCTGAGCGCACGCAGAGTCGCGATGGCGAGCGAGAGCGGCATTGGCTAAGGCTGTGTTTAGTACTGAAGGGAAAAATTTTGTGGTACTGTAATACTTTCATTTGTTTGTGGTAAATTATTGTCCAATTATAGACTAATTAGGTTCAAAAGACTAATTAGTTTTTATTTTTGTCTATATTTAATATTTCATGCATACGTCTAAAGATTTCATGTGATGGAAAATCTTTAAATTTTTTTAATTTTGTGTTGGAAGTAAACAAAGGCCTAAGCCAATCCTAGCGACCGAAATTTCCGGGATGGAGAGCGAGCTAGTACGAGCACATCGAACGTTGTTGTGGTTTCATGTAGTTGTGGTAAAATGTTTGGTACTAGCTCGCTCTCCCAAAATTTCGATGGGTAAAGCTAGTGCAAATAACAGCATCACCAAACATTTTAGTACCAGACATTTTAGTACTAGCTTTACCAAACATTTTAGTTACATTTTAACTGCCTCTTGGAGTTGCTCAGCTATATCATGATGTTGTTTCTGAATCGAGTTCAGGTATTCAACGCCGCACGCGAGCAAGTGGAACACGCAGCAGGCCGGTGGAACACACGCCACGCTCCCGCAACTGGGCTTGGGCCCATTCATTACGGATCCATCTTTTGTATCAGGGCCTTGTTTAGTTCCGAAAAGTTTTCGGAACTGTAGCACTTTCGTTTTTATTTGATAAACATTATTCAATTATAAAGTAACTAGGCTTAAAAGATTTATCTCGTGATTTATAGATAAACTGTGCAATTAGTTTTTATTTTCATCTATATTTAATATTCCATGTGGCGTAAGATTCGATGTGATAGGGAATCTTAAAAAGATTTTAGTTTTTGAGGTGAACTAAACAAGTCCCAGGTGGAGCGCTGCTGCGCCTGCTGGGCGGTGCTTCCTGTTCAGTGTTCACCATCCCGGCTGGAGTAGTGGTCATCATAGCGCCGCCCTCCGTGCCGTGCGCCGTTGGTGCCGCTGCACGCCCCGCAGCCGCAGGGGCAGGACTCGCCGTTGTCCTTGTCACGGCCTCCGGTGGCTGCAGCGCGGCCGACCGAGAACCCAACGCGCGTGAACCCGAAGTCAGTCACAGGTCGCCATGCACGCGCGTAACAACCACGGCCCACGCGAGCGTCGCCTTGGCGCGTTCTCGTGAAGCCTCTCATGTAGGTTCGTCGTTCATAGTAGCATAATACTACTCTCGAACACCAACGTGACTAAGAGAACCCAGCGATGCATACATCCCGTTAGATGAAGGTGATTTTTGATTTAGTGGAGGCTTTTGCACACATGATCCGGCTTTGGATTACAAAGACACGAACCTTGCAATCACGTCACCATGTCTCATCTAGTCATCAACCATATGTTGTCCAATTAATCTCACCACAAAGGCTAATCATTGCCTATGATTCAAGAACACAAAAAGCAACTTGCAACTCCCACAATGGGGTGGGCGCGTACCCTTTATCCTACTGTTCGTTTTGTTCCGTGATTCGTACAGGTCTAAAAAACAATTATACTTAGATTTTAAAACACTAGGACACAAATTTTGGAGCACTCCAGCATGAATCTTAATGCGAAATAGATGATAGGAGATAAGGGGAGGGCGCCCACCCGTTGTGGTTTGTATTTACTGCACAAACAAGGCAAGATAGATGTAACTCAGTTTGCAGATGATTGATTAAATTCAAAAGTTGAGGTTCCACAAACTGATATATAGTGAAACTATTCGGAGACAAACTAATCTAAGGAAAACTCAAACCCTAACTTGGACGACGGGTACAAAATATACAGTATTAGGGGCAGCCAAGTACCTTTGGTTGTCTATCGCCGTGTCGGGCCAACCCTCCAAATAGGGTACCATTAGCAGGAGAGAGAAAGGATGAAAAGAGGTAGAGAGAGAGAGAGAGAGCATAGGTCTGAAGGGGAGAAGAATCATGATGAGAGAGGGAGCATACCATAGGCATCATTTAAGGTGACATGCATGCGGATAGGTTTTGCCTATCGTCCACTGGAAGCACAAGCAAGTGATACAGAGCGAGGGGTGGGGGGGGGGGGCTCAAGTGGTTGAGCCGCTTAGCAGCATGTATGGGTGGTGAAAATGATTTTGATACAAACTAGTGGTGAAAATGATTTTCACCGCTCAAAACCTCCCTAAATGTCATTGTCAGTTTTTCATACAAATAGGTGGTGAAAATCTCTCACTTTAATATGAACTGGCAATCAAAATACTATTGGCAAAACCCATTTTCCTAACAATGATGTTTTATTTAATATGATACATATTCTACCATTAGTAATTGTAATATAGTAAAGTTGAACAAAAAGCTGTCGAATTGGCCTATTTCTTGGGTGTACCAATTGAAGTATTTTGAGTACCAATTGCAAATTTTTGTAATTGTAAGGGGATTTTCGAGTGTTTATCTAAAGGAAGAAACACATGAGGATAAGAGAAAATTGCTTCGAATTTGTTTTGTCCAAGTGAGATATATGACATACTATTTTTTCATTTTTATATGAAAGGTCTTTTTTATTTCTCTATTCCACTCCATTTAGATCTAAGAAAGAACTCAATACAATGAAATTCCACATCGCGTGCCTTCGTGGAGGCATCACTACGATTTGGGCAGCTCTTGAGGGGACATATGAGGCCTAAGCCTAAGTGGTAGCGTGAGCGACGACTGCAGCCACACGTGCTAAGCAGGACACCAGCCAGAGGCGCGAGATGTGGCTACCGCGGCGGCGAGTGATGCCTCACGGGCAGCCCGAGCCCGCTAGAGAGTCGACGCCATTGTTGCCATGGTTGACGACCGGCGAGAGATAGGGCAAGAGCGAGTATGTTCTCTGTTGGGGTAAAGTTTTTCCTATCAACATATGCTCCCACTCTCTCATCTATTGGATTCGTATTGAGAAATGTACAAACACACATCTTAATGCGAAACTACATTGAGATATGTGTTTGCACACTTCTCAATGCGAATCCAATAGGTGAGAGAGTGAGAGCATATGCCCTTAATGGTAGAAAAACCGTGTTCTGAGTTTGTTCTCTGTTGGTGTATGTTCCTCCCTGGGTTGCCGCAAATCTCTCTGTCGTCCATACCCGAGCCCCTACCCTGCCCACCCGGCCAAAACGCCTAGCCTACGCCTCGCACCATCATCGGCAGTGGCCCATCGAAGCCAAACACACTCTCTCGAGCGATGGCGACGCCAAGTCGAGTCACCGCTGCCTCTCCTGCTCTCTCTCTCTCTCTCACGCGCGCGCTTGACCAGTTGACCGTGTCGCCCCTAGTCTGCCCCATCGAGGAAGGATCTAAACCACACGCCACCTTCTATATGATGATCAGGAGGCTTGCCATGTTGGAGTTTTAGGTCTTTAACATTTGGGACTGCAGCAATTTTATTATTATAATACTGATATATATTGAGACATAAAAATCCGATCACTGAAAATTCTTCTGTTTCTAAGCACGTGTGATTACTTAAGGTTGTGTATGTATGGAACTTCTTTGATGGTGATTGTAGTGCAACATCAGTTCCTACATCATACGTAGGTTTTGCATCTCCATGATAGCAGGTTCATGTTTTTTCCACATCTGTTTTCGGTATATAAAGAAATTGAGCATATGTGAAAGGATAACAGGCAAATACGCATGTGGCTATACATATACGAGGAATTGAGGAGCAGTCCTTTTTGTTTTAGGAATTAATTCTGCAATGAACTAACTCTCTTGGCTAAATCATAGGATTGCCTGGATTGGTCAGGTCAGCTAATAATAGGGCCAATGGTAAGGGCGCAAGGCCCTCCTATTTCATTATAAATATCACGCTTTGAAAATATACCATTATTATTCGTTGTATTAGAAAGGTGCCATTACAATTTCACAAGTCTTTGAAATATACCATTACTTACCCCTTGATTCATTTGTCTGAAACTTTAGACTAAATTGCCCTCTTCACGAGCTAGACACCGCCTAAGCATGGCCAGAGGCATGCATCGCCGCAGCTTGTTCATGTGCACCAGCCTCACAGAACCTTGCTCGCCAACCCACCACTGCGCCCGTGCCGGCACACCAGCCCCATGCCTCTCAGGGCTCACCAATTCACCACGTATCTGCGGCATGCTGGCACATCCGCCTGCCCTTAGACGACATGCTCCAACTTATCGTACAACACAGAGCCTCTAGAGAAAGAAGCAGCCATATCCATGGCTGTGCTGGTCGCAGGGCAGAAGCACGAGCTTGTGGGCACATCATGGTGCGCTTTCGGCTTCATCGAGCACTCTCCTATGGCCACGTCATGGAAGACGTCGGCGAGCCGGTCCTTGGCCACCACCAAAGGGAGCTGGAACGAGTGGAGCAAGGAGTCCTAAGCATGTTTAGGCAGGCCAAGCTTCCATAAATTTGCAGCGACTATGACGACATTGATAGGTACTGTGTTTGGGCTAGGCTCAGGTACCCATACAACTATAGTGTGGTCAGTTTGTAGAAAATGGAAGAGGGAGAAGAGGGCAGTTTGGTCCAAAAGTTTAGATAAATGAATTGAAAGGGTATGTATTGGTATATTTCAGAGATTTACGAAATTGTAATGACATACTTCCAATATCATGAATAGTAATGGTATTTCTCCTAACTAGTAGAATTGTAATGACACCATTCCAATTAATAGGGCTAATGTGAACCTCAGAGATATGATAGCTGCCAGATCTGGTGGGCGCAGCCAATGTGTATTCAGGACTGTCGCAAGGTTTGCCAACGATTTGGCGTGCAATGTTGCCAAAGCAAAAGAGTTCGCTTCAGCAGTGCCATCAGTTCCAGTGAAAGTTAATTTGTACCTATCAGTTTTTAGAGTTATATATAGGGCCAAGCCCCTGCCTTAATCTAGACAACCAAGTTGACAGCATCCAGGTGGAACACACCCACCTATCATATCCAACACACAAATTCGGCAGATAAGTTTACTGATTTGTCATGAGAGAAAAACATTATTGAATGGATGGTAGATTTGACAGATAAGTTCAAGCGAACAGGGCCTAAGAACCACCCAGAGAACCCAGCACAAAACAAACTCCAACTCCCTCACATATCCCAGGAAACACCAAGCGCAGCTAAATTCAGCCATTTCCCAGATTCAACCGCCTCCTCAACAGACGAACTCCTGGAGAGCAACTCTTCTGCTTCAGCCTGCAAAGTCTTGTCCTTCCAATTCATAGCATTCAAGAATAGAAATCTTCTCCATTCAGCAGCATGTCAACCTTGCTGGGCTGACTGCTATCCTTCTTCAAGGCAGCAAGCTTGGAGCTGAAATCCTGGCAGGCAGAGCACCGACCACCCTTGGATCGTGATCAGAATCTTCAGAATTACAGACTTTGCATCTTTCCAAGTGTTCCCCTGAAAACATAAACCATTCCTTAATTTCCAAAGCCCCCACAGGGCTGCAGCAGAGAAAATATTAGCTACCACAAACTTTTTATCACTATAAGCCACATCTGTCCAACAGCTAAGAAATTTACACCACAAGCCCTATTAAAAAACAGCTAAGATTGCTTCCCAGAGCTGTTTTGCAACTACACATTCAAAAACAGATGATTGATTGATTCAGCCTCTGAACAAAAAAGACGCGAAGGATCATCTACTTTTCTTCTCTCTGGTTAAAAGCTTATTTTTGGAAAGCAGCCATAAAAAGAAATGAACTCTTGGGGAACTTCTATTTTCCAAAGGGCTGGTATATAGATTGGAATAATGCCTCTAAATTTGTACCTACAGTTAGCTAAGTATGAAGAGCAATTGCTTTAAGTAAGGTGTAAGGTATGTGTTAAGTCAATGAACATAAATTCGTAATTCTGATGAGCCAAGCATCTTACTTGAATCGGGTCAGCCTGTTCGCTTGAGCTTATCTGTCAAACCTACCAGCCATTTAGCAATGTTTTTCTGTCATAACAAATCAGCGAACCGTATTTTCAACCATGGCTTTTCAGCCAAGCGAACATGCAAGTCTTTGCAACAATATACATGTGTCTGGGATGCATCATGCATGAGTGACTGCACTTGATGCAGGCTGGGGTACCACCAAACATTATCCTCTCGTAAACGAGCTATTGTGATAGTGCATTGGTATCCAGTGTTAGAAATTATTAAGGAGTTTAGCCACAAGATCTCTAGTGGATTACTCCTATATTACTAACCGTAGCTGCCATTGGTAGTTGATCTTGTTGGGTTCAGCAGAGGTCGCTTAGGCTTGATGTGACGCCGGCCTCAGGAAGATCCAGTGCCTGTCTTAGGATCAGAGTTAGTGGGAAAATTAACTTCTGAGCTCCCACTTAGTGTTGGCAAGGCAGGCCTACATACATGAGTAATGAATATGCAGCTGTTTTCAATACCGCAACTTCCAAAAACTCATTGCCAATAAAATTATAATGCTTGTGAAGCACAGACATAAGGGCACAATCAGGTTCCCCAGCACTATTATGTTAAAGGATCGGCATGAGTCATATTTGGTAGCTATGCCATTTTCTCAACGATTCTGGCAATAGAACCAGGAGATCATTCTCCATAATGCTCCCTTTCTTAATATGAAACTTATGCACTTAGCATATTAATTGATCCACCTAACTAAAAGCTAGTTGACTAATTTTTAGCCCATAAGGACCCAAACAGGTGAGTTAATGAGTGAACTAACCTTTAGCTAAGCCTCTAACTAGTTGTTAGTCTACTAGTTGGCAAAACCCAGCTAATTGGGTCTAATAGGGGCAACCAAATCTCGAAAAGGTAAAAAATACCCTCCCGCGTGGGGAAAGCAATAGGTAGGCAACAAAGGTATTTGCGTGGAAATAGTATTACCCATTAGTCCTAGGATGCAAACAACACAGGACTAATTTTTAGCCAACTAACAACTAGTTCTAGTCCTAATCCGAACTAACAGATAGCTCTAATCCATCCAAACAGAGCCTAATTAAGTTATGTTGATTTTCTATACCAGCCTTTATGAAGTGCTTCAGATCGTCCGGGTATAGGAGAGATTTAGAGATATACCCATAACTAGAGTCAAAAGTTATTAAGGTAGCAGAAGAACTAGAAGTCTACCAATGTCACAAAAAAGAACTAGGAGTACATGTAGTATCGAGGCTTATGATTTCTAAAAGTTTCAAGCTCTTTGAGGCTCCTCTCTCAACTATTTGACATAATTTTCCTTGATACAAGATAGGAATAAGAGAGGTCTAAATTTAATACAAGAAGACACTCCATTTCCCCCCTTCAAAATGTCTTATATAATCAATAATGCCATATTTTCGATCACAGTCTCATTAGTTACACTTCTCTTATATTTATTGTTAGAATAACACATAATCATCATAGAAGAATCCTTCATAGGCAGTATGTAAATACCTATTCCCCAAACATACAAACATATAATAAACTAATAAAGAAACTCAATTAACGTTCCTTTGTGCAGGGACATAAATTACATTATTTGACAAAACATAGCAATGGGAGAGTGTAGCGGCCTCATTTTCAAACTTAAGAATTCAGCACTCTAATCCTGTGCTCCCCCATTGCTAACCTCTAGATAGCAAGGATACCCTTTAACAAATTACTCCATAGCACCTGAATTAATCATCCAAGTATCAACATAAAACAATTAAAATTACATCATACTCATAATTACCCTTTTTATCGAGCCAATCCTTAAAGTCATCATTGTCCTTCTGCACATGCACATCTTCTCAGGAACAGCCCAGTACCTGCAAAAAGCACACAAATGTAGACCAACAAGTTGTTTCAAAGTTCATGCAACGACGCCCAACTGAGGCACAAAAATCTTGCGCACTTCTGACGTCCTCCATTGGTGCAAGAATGCTTTGAGTACAGTGTAAACCTGTGGCAGTGTAGACCACGATCCTTTGCAATCACAGTAAACGTCTTTATTTCTGAGAGGGACCTGCAGTACTATTCCAGCTCCAAAACTACAATTCATTGTCTTCTATGTAGCAAGGAAGCTTGAGAAGTGAAAAGCCTACATAAAAGGGGGCCAATTCAAAAGAATGTCCTATTTTATCATAAAAGTGTTTACAGGAAAGATTGCACAAATATTAAAAGGCTGATCTGCACTCAGTGTCATGCTAATAGCCTTGCCTTATGGAGATAGATTGATGATCGAGGTATTTTTCAAGTAATACAGCTTTCCACCAACCAGGACTACAGCTCATGCCTTCAAAATCCTATGACTATTATATTCTACCTGAATCTGAGTTTTCAAGCTACCTCCCTATATCACCACAATTGAAGGCAGCATATTATGAATAGTGAACATTGAGCTTTGTAGGCTTGCAAGATTTGACCAAACCTTCACTACTGAAAGATCTATTATGCCAGCATGTCCAAAGAGCTCATTTAGAATCTAAGGTAGTTGCAGGATCGTCAACAGTGGAATGTTCGTTGCTGATTTTCTCAGAAGCAACTCCCTCACGGTTCTTGAATAAAGCAACATGCTTCTTGTAATCTTCAAGCTCCTTCTCTAGCTTCTCAATAAACTGGCTGGTATGCTCAAGGGATTGTAGATATCTATATTTCTCTAAGGCCTATGGTGGACCAAAAAAAAATCATCATTACATAAAGGCCTAAATAAAACTGAGTAAATCAGACTGATGTTGATGTATATATATAAAAGAAACATCAGGTATATCTGGACATCAAGCTGCAGAGTTTACTGTAGCACAAAAACTAGCTTTAGTTACCTTCTGCTTTGAAAGAGTATCTGGAGGTGACATCACCTGTGGTTGCACATAGTTCTTCCCCCGATAAAACATAATTGTATTATTGGGTTTAATATCAATGATTGTGCCTTTGCTGAGCCTTGTTAATTCCTCAGCATACTCGTAAACTTGTCCAGGTCGACAAGGCTTGCAAACCACCTTCACAGTCTCATGATTCTTCCAATGGAGGTGCATGTTGAGAACCACACCACCAAAAACCCCTCTCCTCCCAACAGGAACATAATTCTTCTTCTTCTCCCCAGTTCGCTTGAGATAAAACTTCTCCTCCTCAGTAAGAATCTCAGGGTCATGAACTGGCTCCGGTGTCCTCGGGACATCATACTTCCTCAGCTTCTCAATCAACCATTCCTCCTTCCTCTTAGCCTAAATATCCACGAAACAACTTGTCAATACAACTATTAATCCTAGTAAATCAACAAATCCATTGGCAAGCTAGCACAAACAATGCACCGTAATTTAGTTGAAATCCAGACCTTTTCAAGCTTGTATCTGATCCTAACTTCGGGGTTGGGGGACTTCATCTTCTTCTTGGCCTTGAGGCGGTACCACTTAAGCTGGTTGACCTTGGCCTTCCTGGACATCTTCTTCTTTGGAGGCGACTGCTGCCTCCCCTTCTGTTTGGCGACGCCCGTGTCGCCGACCCCGAACCTCGCAAACTTGCCGTCCGTATCGAGTGTGATCCCCGTGCTCCCGCACCTCACGGGCTGCTGAAACCACGGCCTCCACCTCCGCCTGTGTTCCTCTGGCCCAAACCATCCCCACAAACACTCGAACGACGCTGCAGGAGATGAGGAAGAGGAGCCGCACATTCGATGCCATGAATCACTGAAAAATAAAACAGCCGATTCGGCGGAGATTAGACCAAGCATGAAAACGGCGGTTGAGCTGGCGGGGCGAGGGGACTAACCGAATGGAGACCAGAGACGTGGCAGAGCGGACAGGTCGCCGCCGTAGGATCCATGGCACGAGGGCCGCCATGGCGCCGACGGGCACTAGAGAGGCCACCCAACGGCCAAGGAGGATGGGCCCCGCTGGCCGCCTGGGGCCTCGGCAGTGGCGGTGGCGGCCTGGCCAGCTGTCAGCCTGGGGCTTCAGTCGCCCCCCGCTGCAGCCTGCAGCCGGCGCTCCGGCCTTCGCTGCTCAGGCTGCAGCCGGGTCTCCGGCCTCCGGCGACTCGGACAGTCGGCCTATCGAAGGCAGTGGGCGGCGCCGGCGCTTCGTGACTTCGGGCGGACCGCGCGGACGGGAGCTGTATCGGAGGCCCTAGTCTTCGTAATGGGCTTCACTTATGGCCTTATGGGCCTAAAAACTATATGAGCTATAGAGTGTTAGTGGGCCAACTAGTAGGACGTCAGGCCAGGTTCGCCTTTCAGAGAAGGCGAGGAGCAGAGGCAGAGAAAGGCACTGCACAGGCCGCAGGGGACGCCGGCAGGCCGGCAGACAAGGGGACGGCCAGACGCGCGGGGCAGATCGGCACCGGCGCTCAGAAGGCGAACCTGGCGGCGGCGGCGGCATCGGCTTCTTGGCAGGGGTAGCGTGGTCCATGTTGCCGGCGATTCGGCGTGGACGTCGACCACTGAGCGCGTGAGCGCAGCTGCGCAGGCGAGCCGCCGCCACGTGATGACTGACGACAGGAAGCAGGGAATGGAGAAAATACCTAGGGTAAACAATATATCTAGAAAAATCAAAAGTCTTATAATTTTAGAATGGAGAAAATATTTTTTATGTTTTATAAGTAGTACTTTTTTAATACAATATTGATCAAACTTCAAATCATTTGGCTCGTCAGAAACTCAAAAAACCATTTTGTTATGATAGATATAATAGTTTTTAGTGTGTATACGGATAGTATATAACTATTTACCATTTGAAATGGTGAACGTGATTGGTTCGCGGCTTTCTGGAGGCAGCGCCGCTGTTAGTGTGAGGCAGCAATCTTTTACCTTATTTGTTTGAGATTATTTATCTAATTTACCAATTATTTAGTAGTGTTTTTTTATTATAACAAATTAGTAAATAATATTTTTAACTATACCTTATGTGCAAAACGAACGTGCTAATTCTCCACCAGACGCCAACGTCTGACAAGCTTCCAAGCTGCCCCGAGTTGGTCCGATGGCGACGTGTACGGTAATGGGACGCTGAACCGCGCGATTGAGCCTCAGCCGTCGGTTTTCCCGACCAATGAGAGGTGAGAGCCTATGTCATCACACCTAGGGCCCGCCCTGGCTGACCGATGCGAGGTTGGTTTTACATTCGCTTTTAGCGATAGTAAAGTTGGTGAAAAATTTTGGCTTTGGCTTCTATAGCATCTTCGTTTATATTGGTAATTATTGTGCAATCATAGATTAATTAGGTTTAAAAGAATTCGTTTCGTAAATTACAGATAAACTATATAATTAGTTACTTTCTTATCTATATATATATATATATATATATGTCTAAAGATTTATGTGACACGAATTTTAATAATTTTTAGAACTAAACAAGGCCGTAGTATGTAGTACGTAGTACCTGCTGAAACTGATAGCCTACCGCGCCTATCTGTTACGTCTCCGTGATCGGCTATCAAAGAGACAAAGACAACCAATACCCCCTTTTCTTTTTTAAAAAAAAACGCAGCCGATATCCTACGATTTAATCCTCCGTATGTACTATCGTGGTACTCCTCCATAGTTTATGGTAACTAATTTGAGTTCATGTTAATCAAACTAGTTTGAGTTTTTGACCAGATTATTAATAATTAATATTATTACTTTTACATATAATAAAGTTTTCTATAAAAAATATAATTTATAATAAATTCAATAGTACTTATTTTGTATCATAAATGCTAGTAATTTTATATAATTTTAGTTAAAATTTAAACTATTTAATTTCTTAGAAAACGAGTTTTTTTTTATGTCCGGAGGGAATGGTAAACACCAAAAACTCTCGAGCGAAGGCAACGAGGGTTTTCATGGCCGCACACCTCGTTGTGCAGAGGAGCTCGGTTCGTAAGCCTTGAAGCATCCCTTGTTGCATGTGTTGCAAATGTGTAGGTCAAAGTGTGAAACTTCACCCATCCGACGTGATCCACACGATTAAAAGCGTACTCTTTCTTTTGTGCTGAAAAAAAAGTGTACTCTCTCTCAAAAGTGAGGGGATATGCATCCAGCGCAGGTGATTAATTAACGCGCGTTGCCTAGTCAGCAACACCTGTGCCAAAAGAACCAAATCTCCGTTGCCAAACTAGTGGCCTGCGCTTGCGCTGACGTGTCGTCCCCGCCCACTCCCTCGAAGCCTCTGCCGGCGGGCCCAGCCGCGGCCTTACCCGCCGTCGGCCTGCTGACTCGGATCCTAGTCCCGGCGGTAGCGCGAACGGTCACCGACGCGTCTCCACACTGGGCGGGCAGGCTGCTCCCCAAATCGCCTGCCTTCTCGTTGCAAACCCCGCGTCCGGCGTATTGTATAGCTGTATCCTCTGCAGT
This sequence comes from Sorghum bicolor, assembly GCF_000003195.3. Taxonomy (NCBI): domain Eukaryota; kingdom Viridiplantae; phylum Streptophyta; class Magnoliopsida; order Poales; family Poaceae; genus Sorghum; species Sorghum bicolor. The sequence continues at coordinate 48,958,589 of NC_012875.2, forward strand.
CTGCAGATATCTCCCCCCACTCGAGCTTCCCCTATATAGCTGTCGCTGAGCTTTGAGCTGCTGCATTCTCGGTTCCCCGCAAATCCACTTCTGTTCCAACAACGTCGAGAGATCCCATTCTTGCACCAGTTCGTTAGGTTCGTTTAGATCACATTCCCAGGTTCGTTGTAGCCTGTACACCCGTGTTGCCTCAATTTAATTCGGGGAAGGAGGCAAATTCGGAGGCATCAGCAGAAGCCAGAAGGGAGATCCATGGCGTTGTTGTACGCGGATCTCGACGCGCTCCGGGCGTCAGCGGCCGACGTGCGGATCGTCACGTCCGACGGCCAGACCATCGCCGCGCACTCCTACGTTCTTGTAAGGCACTTCATCTTCTTCCCCCTCCTTCCGCCTCGGTTAGTTCAGGTCGACTCGATCGCCGTGCGTGGTTGCTGATCCTGATCGTGGTCGTTTATTTGTGGTTTGGATTTGGAAATCCAGGCGTCGGCGTCGCCGGTGCTGGAGAGGATGATCGACAGGGCGCGCTGCCGCGGGTGGGGCGCCGCCGCCGACTGCACCATCGCCGTCCTCGGCGTCCCCTCCGACGCCGTCCTCGCCTTCCTCCACCTCCTCTACTCCTCCGACGCCGCCGCCCTCGCCCGCAGCCGAAGGTTGGTGGCGCCCGGAGCGGAGGATCTGGTGGCCGCGCACGGCCCGCAGCTGCTGGCGCTGGCGCACGCGTACCGCGTCGGGTGGCTGAAGCGCGCCGCCGAGGCGGCCGTGTCGGCGCGGTGGCTCACCGCGGACCGCGCCGTGGACATGCTCAAGCTGGCGAGGCTCTGCGACGCGCCGCGCCTGTACGCGCGGTGCGCGCGCCTGGCCGCCAAGGACTTCGCCGCCGTCGAGGCGTCCGACGGCTGGCGCTTCGCGCGGCGCCACGACCCGGCGCTGGAGCTGGAGCTCCTCCAGCTGCTGGAGGACGCGGACACCCGGCGCGCGCGGTGGGCGCGGGCGCGGGCGTCGCAGGAGGCCTACCGGCAGCTCGGCCACGCCATGGGCTCCCTCGACCGCATCTTCGCCGCCGCCGGCGGCGGCACCGACGACGACGCGTCGTCCGCAGGCACGTGCCAGGACGGCGACGACGCCACGTGCCAGGGCTTGCGGCTGCTGATGCGGCACTTCGCGACGTGCGCGCGCAAGGTGGCGCCGGGCGGCTGCGCGCGGTGCAAGCGCATGCTGCAGCTCTTCCGCCTCCACGCCTCCGTCTGCGACCGGCCGGAGCAGGACCAGCCGTGCCGCGTGCCGCTCTGCAGGTGAGACGAATCAGAATCGCACGGAGTAAACGACATTTTTTTTTCTTCACGCAGTAGCATAGTAAAAATGGTGAATTGATCTCTCTCCGACTGGCGACAGCACGATCGGGGAAATATCTGTGCTCCAGATTTTTTTCACTCACGGCTCCACGAGCGTCCAAACAAAATAGTCCGGCGATCGTACGACGCCATTGATCGCCAGCCAAGAATCTGGTTGGCGAGATGCCCTCTCGGCGAATAGGAATCGCTCGCTCGTACTGGGCTAGCTTCCAATCATTCCCGTGACAATGACACGAACGGCCGGCATGGCACTGCCTCTGAAAATCACCACAAAAAAAAATCTGATCGACACATCAATATACTTGCTGTCTAGCAGGAGTAGGAGTACATGCATTCTGATTTGGTTTTCGTCACTCAGATTCTGACTTGTTTTTAAAATTCTGCGCAGCCATTTCACGGCGAAAATGCAGACTGAGAAGGCGGACAAGACATGGCGGCTCCTGGTGAAGAAGGTGACGAGGGCTAGAGCGATGGCCGGCTTGGCCAACAGGCAGGTGCCGGAGGTCGTGGCCATGTCATGGGCGAAGTACAGCACCAGCAGCAAATGGGCGCGAAACTGAGATGAACAGACACGCCTGTGGGATGTGCATGGTTTTGCTGTAGTCTGTAATCCTTCTGCAATTTTTTTTCGCTGTTGGACTGCGGCAAAATTCAATCTCGCATCGATGGAGTCTGTCTGAGATAAAATAGGCGGAGTCGATCTATACCGGATAGATTTAGTGTTTATTTTTAGAGAGATATAAAGAGAATATATATATAGTGCTATGTATAATATGTTCGTTTAATAAATTGTAGCAGTACAAATTCCATCTTTCTTTTAGCAAATTCCATCATTTTGGTAATGGTAATCGTTTTCTCTTTCTGAAAAGGAGGCCCACTTTGCTCATTGCCGACTGCCGCCCTTGCGAGGGTAGAAGGGTGTTCCAAGGCCCAAGGAAATGGGGATGGGTGGGTTAGACTCGAGAGAGGACTGCTGTGCGGTAAGAGGGCCAAAGGCCTAATATGATGCGAACAGGCTCTTTAATAGGGCCTGCTAAGACGAACTCCTTTCTACGTTCACTATCAAAACAAATCCTTTTGATACTTAATAATTTTTGCGATCCTTCGATTTTCACCTATCATTATTAAGCTGGATCTTTACAATCCCTAAACATTTAAAACCGTTTTTTTTCACGCTAGGCTGTTTTGGAAGGCAATTTTATCTACCGCTCAAGTGTAAAATAGATTATATTTTATTCAAAAAGTTATCCTAATATTTTGTTTCTAAAAAATTAGAAATAAAAACCCTAAAATCTTGTTTAATCCTATAAAGAATCATAAAAAAAGATTAGCTAAAAAATGAAAGCAGTTTCAATTTTCCTAAATCATGCTCTATCTTATTATTCCTAAATTGGACTTATTTGAATCATCAATAAACTCCTTTTAGTGTGTTTACTTGTTCTGGGTATCTATTGCAACCTGACTAGGTAGAAGGCCACACTACTCTCGATGGTAGACTAGTTACGATCGACACAGAGAGCATGTACTAGCAAAACTAAAACTAGTCCACAGAAGACCCAATTTATCCCAATTTAGACACAATAATATAGAGCATGATTTTAGCAAAAATATGTAATCAGTTTTTTTTCTAAGCTAAAACAAATTTTCTAAGATTAAAGAAGATTATGTGATTTTAGTTGCTTATTAAAATGCTAAGAAAAAAATAAAAAAACATTTGTTTGTTTTACCTCCCGAAAATATCAAAGAAATCCCCCCTTGCCAAAATCGTTCAAGGTGAAATAATAAGGCCCTATTTGGTTCCACGAACTAATATTTAGTCACTATCACATCGAATGTTTAGGCACATGCATGAAGTACTAAATATAAACTATTTGTGAAACTAAAAATACAAATTGAGACTAACTTCCGAGACAATTTTTTTAAACCTAATTAGTCTATAATTAATGATAGAATAATCCCTAATTGCTACAATAAAAATATGCTAATGACAAATTAATTAGGCTTAATAAATTTATCTGTAGTTTGTTTTTTATTAGGATCCAAAAATCCCATGGACCACCCCATATGACATCCGATATGTCACTTATTAAACTTAGTCTATCCAACCAAACTTAGGGTAAAAAGAAAATTTTCCTTCTCTGCTAAGGCCTCCTTTAGGAATGGAAGGAAAACCTTGGTCTCCTATATTTTTCTTGAGGAAATAAACTGATTTTTGTAAAGTTTTTATACAATTTTTATGTTCCAACTTCCAAGAGACCTTGGCCTAACAATCCGGGTAGATAGGACGTGTTTGGTTACCCGCATGTGGTTGAATCAGACCAGTGAGATGCAAAGATCATATGTTTAGTTGTCCGCACGACATCTTGGGCTAGGCTCTGCTCATGCAAAAGTGCCCCATAGCCAGGCTCCAGGCGTGCGAGCAAATCGGCGTCTCCACCGACGCCGAGCCAGGCTCAGCGCATGGCAGTGGAAAAAAACACAAAGCACAAACGCAAAATCGGGCAACCAAACAGCTGCGCTTCCTAGCCAGCATGCAAATATAAGAGCATCTCCAACCATTATGCATTTGAAGTTATGCATTTTAGGCAAATTGCAAACCCCCAAATGAAAATGGCAAGGTTAAAATCGGTTGATCTCCAACCGTTATGCAAAATGCCAAGTCCATCATCTTTTTTTTCCGGACATTTTGTTTCGCGGCACTCCTTCCCGCGCGGCCAATCGATCCCGCGCCAAACAGCCCGCCGTCGTCTCCCCTTCACCAATTTCCGCGCCAAACAGCCGCGCAGTACCGATCGTGAGCTGCGCAGTTCGTCGTTCCCGTTCGCAGTACCGATCGCATTACCGATCTTCCGTTCCGTTAGTTCCCGTTCACCGTACCAGTTCGTCGTCTGTTGGCCATCAGTTCGTCGTCGTACAGGTTCGCCCCTTGGCTCCAGTACCGATCTCCATCATGTCCTGTTCCCCATCAGTTTCCGGTCGCCGCCATCAATTCGTCGTCAAGGCAGGTCGCCGCCATCAGTCAAGCCGTTGCAGCTCGCGAGCAGCAGAATTTCGTGAAGCCAACATGGGATCGAGGGTACCGGAGAATGGATCTAGCCGTATTGCACAGCGCATCGCCAAGCTGGCGAAGGAGGACGCGCAATGCTTCTCCTATCGCGCGAAGTGGTGGCGGCGCGAAGGGAAATCACGCGAAGGGAAGAAAAAAGCCCGCGAGGTGGAACCGAGAATCCCGTGATCTCTATTTGCATAGCCGGACTCCTTTGGCATATATGCCAAGTTTCCCCCTCCAAATGCATAGCTATGTAAAATGCAAAGTCCAAATGCATAACAATTGGAGGGTTTTTTTTTGGAGTTTTATGCATTTTGGTAAATGCCAAGTCTATTTGGAGTTGCTCTAAGCGAACCAATCATCGTGACTTTGCATGTAGCCAGCCTGTCCAGTTCGGGCCTGGCTCTCATCTGCGGGACAGGCTGCCCAGTGCCCACATACACAAACCAAGGCCTTAGTTCCGGAATTTTTTTGCAAAGTGCTACTGTAGCATTTTATTTGTACTTGACAATTGTTGTCTAACTATAGACTAATTAGGTTTAAAAAATTTATCTCTCAAATTATAAGAAAACTGTGCAATTAGTTATGTTTTATCTATATTTAATGCTTTATATATATGCCGTAAAACTTGATGTACAAAAATCTTAACCATTTTGCAAAATAGTTCAGCAACTAAACACGGCTCAAATAGGCCCTAAATGGGTTGGTGGTCGTCAAACGATCATGGCTGAACAATCGGAGCAAGTGATGAAATGGGCCGTGGTCGTAAGGAAGCAGAGTAGCCTCGGGTCCCGGAGTATACTGAAAGGCCTACGAAAGTCTGAAACGGTCGAGAGCAGAGAAGGCCGCCGCCTGTGTTTTGCCAGCTCTGCAAATCCACGCACCAGAAGCGTTGAACTGCCATAGCAACGGGGCTTCGGTTAGTTGCAGTCGCCAACCAGGTCGGTGGATCAAACCTCCGGCTGACGTGCTGAAAAAATTAGACATTTTAATATTTAATTTAATCTAGAAAATTACGTATAATACAGTAGTGATATATATATATATACGTGTGCAATTTTATCACTACTCAGATTAGAGATAAATATTACAAGAACTACTGCATACATACTGAAAATAATAGACATAAACAATCGGTTAAGATTGTACCCCGAGGAGGGACCAGTGCCGAAGGCACCGGCGGCTCCATTCACACTAGTCGACGTAGTGTGTTGCTTGAAGTAGCAGAGCATAGTCGATGCAGGTAGATGATCAACATCCTCCAGGAAGAAGACAAAGTAGCCGATCTCCACCAGGAAGAAGCCGCCGATCTCCGCGCCACCAGGAAGGAAGTAGTCGATCTACGCCACCAGGCGATTCCAGATAGCGAGCAGTCGTGGAATATCTCTGTGCGCGTAGAGGTTCGAGACGGGGATGAACAGAGAGTAATTCCCACCAGGCGATTCCAGATAGCGAGCAGTCGTGGAATATCTCTGTGCGCGTAGAGGTTCGGGACGGGGATGAACAGAGAGTAATTCGACTAGAGGAGGATTGTGTTGTTTCTCGCAGAAGGAAAATGTGTCGCGTATGCTCGCCTCGCCACGGCTCGGTGGCAGCGGCGCGTGCGTGTGGCACCCCCTTTCCCTTCCTCAACTTCTCCATAGGAGCTATCAGAGCCCACTTATTTAAGTTGAATTAACACATGATCAACAATTAATACGGTATTAAACCGTTTTTATTATAGCATTTATTATGAGTTGTTGAATTAATCATCAAATAGAATATGGGCTAAAAGCCCACATTATATTCAAGAGAAGCTCAATTGTGATGCCTCATTCCGATCTGAATCCAAGACGGATAGTTTTTTTTTTTTTTTTGAGTTTATCCAAGACGGATAGTTGGGGTGTTCAGATTGTGATGGTGATTTGGTGGTCACAAAAAAAAGATAGAGTTAATAACCATCTCAGTGCTCTCCACGCTGAAACTATAGCTTGCTTGCAAGCGATCCAATTGGCGGTGGACTTAGGCATTAGCCGGATCATTGTCAAGACTGATGCCCAGGAGGTGGTGAAGGCTATCAAGTCCTGTACCTATGATGCATCAGTTGTTGGTCATTTAGTTGACGAGATCAAATCCTTATTGGTTTCAAATTTCATTTGTTGGGAGTGTGTTTACATAATGTAATAGGGCTGCTCATGAGTTGACTGCGCTGGGTTATGTGTGTAATGAGGATGAAGAGGTGATCACCAACTTTTGCCTGAAAATATATCTGTTATTATCGCTAACGATTTGTTAGCCGATGAGTAATGAGGAGAGGTACCGAGTTTCAAAAAAAAAAAATCCACGCACCTGGAGGAGGTGCTAGCGGACAAGACCTTCGTTGCCGGCGACGGGTTCGGGTTCCTCGATGCCGTCCTCATCCCGTTCTCGAGCATGTTCCACGGGTACGAACAGCATGGAGGATTTGATCTTGACGTGGAGTGCCCGGGCTTGATGCGTTGGGTGAGGAGATGCAAGGAAAGGGAGAGCGTCAAGGGTGTATGAGCTGCACAAAAAGTGGTACCACATTGAGTGAAGCAATGAACAAGCGAGATGGAATGATGCCGGTTGCAAAGAACGCAAAGAGGGAATACTCCTACAAGCTAATTATAACTTATTTTTTGAGAAAGGCTATAACACAACTAAGTGTTTCTCAACCTCGCAACACTTGATCTCTCTCTCACATTCTTCTCCATCTCCGCCCTCTTACCCTCTCTTCTTCTCCAACTCTGACAGAATTAGAAGTGGCTCTAGAGAGCCAGGTCGACCAGACAGTTAGGACGATAGGAGTGTGGCGGTTAGGGTTCTGATGGCGTAGGAGGCAGTCGGGCCAAGTTAGGGTGAGGACACCCATGGCCATAATGGTGCGCACGGGAGGAGGGGAAGGGGGGAGAAGGAGGTCGTCACGGGCATGGTAGGGTCTTGTTGGAGCTTGATTTGTGTGCGGCTGCAGTGGCGAGATCCTACCGTGCCGCGGCGGAGTGCTGAGAGCATGAAGAAGACGTGAAGAACAAAAAAAGTATTTTGGGGTCTCAGACACTCATCTCCCTGACCCTTCGCTACTGCTTTCCTTTAACAAGCTACTCCACCTTACCAATGCTTGCTAAGAAATAAGGTTGTTACTATGTTCAAAATTTTGGTTTTAGTACTCTTTCAATTCAAAAATATAAATCACTTTGACTTTTTTTTGGGTATATTAAGTTACTATGTTCGTTATATCTAGATACTTAGCCAAGTGGGTGAAAAAAATTAAAATAACTTATATTTGGAACAAAGAAAGTATATTCTATTAAAAAACATGAAGTTTGTCCTGACAATCAACGGATTGAGTGACTAGCGTAAAAAGCCATTGCACAATGCGCATCCTTTTGCTTGATTGGCTTGCTGAATCAGCATACGGATTGAGGAACTTCAGTTGGATCACTATATAATTTTCAAAAGCGAGCTCACTAAGGCCTTGTTTAGTTCAAAAAAAACAAAAAGTTTTCAAGATTCTCCGTCACATCGAATCTTGCGGTACATGCACGAAGCATTAAATATAGACGAAAACAAAAACTAATTATACAGTTTAGCTGGAAATCACGAGACGAATCTTTTGATCCTAGTTAGTCCATAATTAGATAATATTTGTCACAAACAAACGAAAGTGCTACAGTACTTTTCGGAAACTAATAATATATTCCAAAGAAAGAAAGCGACCTCCACAGTCACTGTCGACAGATATCGTTGCAGAGCTTTGACAGCGTAGCGGTCGACGACCCGCCATCGTCGACGGCATTCCGGCACGCCGCCTGCACCACCGCGGCCTTCTCCCTCGCCTTCCTCCCCTCCTCGCCGTCACCCATCAGCGCCTTCACAGCCCGCTCCAGCTCCGCCGCCTCCACGAAGTTGTCCCTCTTCCTGTCCACCTCCATCGCCACGGCGACGCCCATGGCGGCCACCAGCGCGAACGCGTTCAGGTGCTGCTCGGCGTACAGCGGCCACGGCGCCATGGGCACGCCGAACCACAGGCTCTCCAGGACTGAGTTCCACCCGCAGTGCGTCACGAAGCCGCCCACGGCCGCGTGCGCGAGGATCTCCTTCTGCGGCACTGCCGTCGGCCACACGAGCCCCCTGTTCCTCGTCCGCTCGACGAAGCCCTCCGGGAGCAGCTCCGCCAGGTCCGCGTCCGTGGGGCTCCTCGTGTCGGGCGCCGGTGCGCCGCGCAGCACCCAGAGGAACCGGTGCCCGCTGCGCTCCAGGCCGTGGGCGGCCTCGTGCGCCCGCGGCGCGGTGAAGAACCCTCCGCTCCCGAAGCAGAGGAAGACCACGGACGCCGGAGGCTGGGACTCCAGCCACCGTAGGCACTCGTGCGGCGGCTCTGCGGCCGGCGGGGGGAACGAGATCACCGGGCCGATCGGGTACAGCGTCGGAGCAGGCCGGCTCCCGGTCCCGCGCGTGCACCGGCCCTTGGCGATGGCGGAGAGGACGCCCTGCTCGAGCTCGGCGGCTGTGTTGACGATGATGCCGTCGGCGTCCATGAAGCGCCTGCCGTGGCACGCGTACCACGCGCAATCAGGCTTCTTCCTTTCCATGATTGGCGTCGGGAGCGAGAGTGCGGGCACCGGGGGCAGCCCGGGGATGTCCGCCGCGCCGTCCATCTCCCCGAACTCGCCGGCCACCTCCTCGCACAGCGCCGGCAGGCGCAGGAAGAAGGAGAGCGCCGCGGCGTTGCAGGTGAAGTACACATACGCCGGCACGGCGAGCTCGCGGGCCACGTCGACGAACGGGGTGCAGAACAGGTCGAGGACGAGCGCGGCCACCGGGCATGACAGGCTCGAGACGGCCGCCCTGACGTGGGGCGCGTGCAGCTGCACGACTCGGGAGATGAACTCGACGGGGCCAGCGTGGTCCGTCGGCGGCTTGACGGCGGGCAGGCGGTGGAAGCGGACGTCGAGGCCGGCGGCGGCCTCCTCCGCCCGGCGTATGTCGCCCTCGAGCTCGGACGCGTGCTGCTCCGTCGGCGGCCGCATGACGAGCACCGTGACCGAGAGCGCCCGCCTACTGCCGCTAGCGAGCAGCCGCTTGCCGGCTTCTACCATGGGCATGAGATGGCCGGCGCCCCAGACCGGCAGCAAGACGACGGTCGGGGTTGCCATAGGCGGTGCCTCTCACAGGTGATCGCGGTAGAAGAAGGCAGAAGCGACAGAGTGATGGGTGGATGGAAACGCCGAAACGCATCAGCGATAGAGTGATGATTTGGAACACGGCGGTGCGGGCAAAGAGATCCGGTGGGGAAGGCGACGACCTGCCGCCGGAGAAGCGAGAGGCCCGCGCCACGCTAGTGCCACATGGTCAATGCACAAAGTCACGTGGAGTAGCTATAGATGTGACAACCTGGTACAGAAAACAATGAAAAATTACACGAGAAGTGAACAAAAACATTATATTTTTTTCTTAATCGAAAGACAAAACTCCTGTCACCACGTTAAAGAAAAAAGAACAAAAATCATGAATTTGCAAGTGTCAACTTGTCAAACTGGCCCAAACACTCTCAGACCTTGTTTAGTTTCCAAAATTTTGGATTTTTTGGTACTGTAGCATTTTTATTTTTATTTGATAAATATTATTCAATTATGGGCTCAAAAGATTCATCTCTCGATTTACAGACAAACTATGTAATTAGTTTTTGTTTTTATCTATATTTAATGCTTCATACATGTACCGTAAAATTCGATGTAACGGAGAATTTTGAAATTTTTTAGAAATTAAAAGGCCTCAATAAATCTGTGCTTTTTACAGTCGATATATTCTGTCACTTCGCTCAAGCCACCAAAGGGCATCATCAGTGACATGGATTTTTATAGGTGGCGTTTTCTATGGACAGTTGGACACAGGTGCATGCAACACATCATAGGAAGACATGCAAGGTTGCATTGAAGTAAGCTCATTGCCCCCACCAATCTTGGTGTGCTAGGAATTCTTGACCTTCAACGTTTTTCTACAGCACTCAAAATTAGATGGTTCTGTCTAGATTGGACTTCTAACAACAAAAGCCTTGGTTCGGGATGTAGGTATCACGTACAAAGTCAATTGCCGCCTCTATAATGTTAGCACAAAGATCACAATTAGCAAACGGAGCAAAGCATACTTTTGGCACTCGATCTGGTTGAATAGCAAATGCCCAATGGATGTGGCACCCTTGATTTTTGAAATTAGTAGGCCTTGTTTACTTCCAAATTTTTTTTGCAAAATAGAAACAGTAACACTTTCGTTTGTATTTGACAAATATTGTCCAATTATAGACTAACTAGGCTCAAAAGATTCATCTTGAGAATTTCAACCAAACTGTGTAATTAGTTTTTATTTTTATCTATATTTAATAATTCATGCATACGTCTAAAGATTCGATGTGATGGGAAATCTGAAAAAATTTACAAAATTTTTGAGGAACTAAACAAGGCCAGCTTGAAATAATTGGGCAAAAAGCAACGGCCAACAGCGGCGGGCAGGCCACACAACACAGGCGGGCATCTCTTGGGGCGAGGGGAGTGAAGAGTGCCGTGCATTGGCGAGCGCGGCGCACCAGACCTCGTGTCGAGGGCCCTCCCTGCCCGTCCTCGTCCTCGTCCGGACACCCCGGCCCTGATCTCAAGCCGCGCCCGTGCGCCACCTCGGTCTCCACGGCGCGTACGTACGTACTCCTACGTACCCACGCGCGGCGAGACCGACCGGCCCCAGAGACCACACACACACACGTCCCTCGCTCCGTTCCTCGGCGCGGCTGCCACCGTGCCACGGCACCCCCGTCCCGGCCTCGGCAAGGTCGCCACCGCCAGCGTCCGGCTCGCGGGGTTGGGTGCAATGTCTGCTCGGCGGCTGGGATCCTCTCGGTTGCGTTTCTTTTGAACCGCGCGCTGTACGGCCGCTCGTGCAGGCCCTCGGGTGTCGGCCGAGGCAAGTCTTCGGGTTTTCACTTGCCCGCGCCGCCTCGTCCTCCGAGTCCGACCCGGTTGGAGCTCACAATCTGGTACCGGGCGACATCGATCCACCCCGGCGGATGCGCTTCCGCGGCGATGTCCTCGTTGCCGCTCGCGCTCGGTGGCGCCGTACTAGGTGTACGTTTACCACGCGGCGCGCCCATTTCGCAGCTCCAAAAAAGTCCAAACCGCGCGCAAACTCGCTTGACCACCCGTCTACCAGTAGATTTTTCAGTGCGATCTATCATTTGCCCTGCTACTTTTCCCCCCGTTTTCACGCCCCGGCCAATCACGATGCCCAGCACGCCGAGCTGCCCCTGGCACACACACAGTACGTACTCCGTAGCGACTAGCGCCCGGTCCACTGCCCGGCAGCCCGGCGCACTTCGCCGTGCGACTGTACATGCGGCGCAGCACGCGCAAATGCGTGGGGACGGCGAACGGGAACGGGTCCGGCCGACCAACGCTCACCTGGAGATGTGTGTGCTTTACGTACAGCCGGGCTTTCGTCGCCGTACGACGACACGTCTGAAACTGAAACGGCTCCGGATCGGAAAGGCAACCGTTTCCGTTCCGAGGTCACGGCCGCGGCCGCGGCCGCGCCATGCCATAGCACGCCACGCTCCCACGCCGCGGGCGCGTGGGGTGGGTCAAAGCGCGGCGAAACCGGTGGCCAGTCAAAAGCCTAATCGCCGTTCTGCCTGGAGCCTCCGCGGCGCCCCAGGCGATCCATGTGATCTCGCTTGCCCGCTCGCGCTCGCTTTCCGGAGGACGATCAGGGCGGTCGGAGCAACCTTTTGGTCTGGTGACTGGTGGTACGGCTGCCGCGCGCACCGCCGATGTGAACAGGACGACGAGCGGCGCGCGGTAACATGAACAACGCGGTATTTGCCCGGCGATTTCGCGGTGCATTCAGCCAAAAATTGGATTCGTGCCAAAAGGGAGATCACCATATTTGCCCGGGCTGAAGCTCTGAATGTTCTGTCCTCTTCTCTTCTGGTCCTGTGCTCTTGCACTTGCACCGTTGCATGTATCCGTATATGAGTTACTGCTCCCAATAATTCTGTTTCAGGCTACAAGTGCTGTGAATTACGGTCTGTGCCAAATAACTAGATACTGCTAGCAGTTTGATCTGAAACACAAGGGAGCCGTATAGTACTTGTCGACTAAACTTAGATCATATTTATTTTATATTAAGATAAACTCAGAAATCCTTATATTTTAGGACCGGGACAGACTTACTAGAATAGCAAAGTGTCCATCACTTGTAACGGCTGAAATCAGTTACATGACTTGTAATAACTTGAGATAAACTCAGAAATCCTTGCATTTTTTAAGTTGTCTACCTAGTAAAACTTAGGTCAAAATGCATGCTAGCCATATGGGCAGTGGTGCAACAGTTCCCATGGCATCTCATTTCTCCTTTTCTGAATTCATCTTCTGAAACCCGGCAGCCGCGCGTCGTAGCATTAACTAATTCTGAATATCTAACAGATTTAAGCAACAGCTATTATACATGGCTTCGTTCATGAATGAAGTATGATGTCGTTAAAGAGGAGACAGAACGTGGGAAAAATGAATAGTTGGTGAATAATACTAGCTAGTAGAGTCTACCATGAGGGGGGGAAAAGGAAAGAAAAATAAGCTGACGGACTTCCTCCAACTGAAGGAAAATAAAGAACCGATGAAATTGACAGAGACAATGTTGCAAATGCTCCTTCAGTTTACTTATTCCACCACCAAGTTCAGTACATATGCATTTTTGAGTCTGAACTTTCCACTCTAGTACCTCCTATTGCACTTACAGAAGAAGCAGAAACTTTACCTAACCAAACTACAAGACCTCACCACACCTTATTACAGAAACTAAGTAGACACTGATCAGTAACTAGTAGTACTATAACTGCGTATATATTTATCCTAGAGATACCATTAGGTCAGGGGGGCAAAATTTGCGTGCATATATCTGCACGCTGTGGACACGTAGATACACATACGGCTACAACGAAAAGAATCGCACCTACTATCAACTTCCTTGTGTCCTGTCTGTCATCATGCTTCGGCAGATGCAGATGCTGCTAATGCTAGAGCCTTGAAGAACGTACTGACAGAGAGCTGAGAGCATCAGTGCTTGAGTTCTCAATGTCTTCATGCTTCGATGGATGTATGTTGCTGGTGTTGATATGATGTTGGTGCTGGAGCCTGAATACTCGACTTTGAGCTCAAAGCATCTTGTCGGCTTTCTGAAATCTGCCTGGGCCCTATACTACTAGCTGAATCAGTTGTGCTTGGGCACGCGGCGGTGCCATGGAGCGTAGTCCATGGTCATGTATGATCTCAGCTGATTCCTCTCCTCCACCCACTGCTGCGCGTGTTGCCTTCTGTCATGCAGCCTAATAGCACCTTCAGAACCGAAAAGAAAAAACTTTCAGGACTCAGTCATCATCACTAAACAGTGAACATTCAGACGGATGAGGTTGCAGCAGTGAAAGATGAGAGACTAATAATATAGTAGTAGCAGCAGCAGCATTTGCAGCAAATATATGAACAAAGCCATATAACAACAAGATGACTCACCAACGCCTGCTTGTTGATGCAGCGACGAACTGAAGACTACCAAGAGCACCAGAGCGACCAGCCTCACAATCCCAAGCGACACCATGCTGCTCTCTCACCACCTCACCTGTGTTCGTTTCGTTCTCACGGTCTCGCTGCTACTCTCACCTACCTCCTTGCATCTGCGAGCGTACGTGTGTGCATATATAGAGGCAAAGGGCTCGTCAAAGACAGTTGGGCACGCAGCTCGCAAGTCAAAGACACAGGAGATTTGGCTCTAGGCGGTGCAGGGTTCCGAGTTTTAATACCTCCGTCCTGTCCCCCTCCCCGGCCTCGGCCTTCGGAAGAGGGACGCATCCCATGAGAAGAATCTATAGTTTCTGGAGCTCGCGCCTTTTGTTTAAGCCCGCGGCCCTGCCATGGCTTTTTGGGGACGAGAGCTGATGAGCTAGTTTAATGGCGGCTCATGTGAGCTCCACTCGCCCGAGCGAACCACGCACGCAAATACCGAGGCCGATATTAGTAGTAAAACAGTGTGGTTTTGAATTCACAAAAGGTGCCACTAAGTATGTTTTTTTTTGTTAAATTGTTTCTAGGTTCTTCGGTAGGCTCATGGTCTCTGAGCGTAGCCTGGATTTGCTTATTAGTACTAGTAATATTCACATGCTATTGTTGTGCAAAAAGTGCTAGAATAATGAACAATTTGCAGTGCCATTGGGCATTGGTTGATTGTTTTGTTAGTGGTCTCTGAAGATTAGTTATCGTCGGGACTATTTTTAAGCTGAAAAGGAGGCAGCAGCGCTAGGATGGCAGTCCTAGTGTCACTTTAAGTACCTTGATAGTTTGTGAAAGTAGATAGCCTGCTAGTGATCGTCGGGATGATCATACTTTGAATCTTTGTTGGTGCTTTTTTTTCCGTCAGAACAAACAGAACAAGATCTCTTTTGTGTACACAATATTTTGGAGCCCATCGAGATCAGCCTGCAACCTGCATACATATAGATGAATGTAGCATCATTTTGTAGCTAGTGATGACTAGTGTACATGTAGCTTCATATGCTGTACCATGCTATTTTGAGTTGTCTTTAGCGGGAACATACAACAATATCTTAGTGCCCTAATACTTTGTGAAAGTTGATTGGTGATATCGCCAAAGATTGTGGGGTACATATGTATAAACATGATACTGTCGCCACTTACCATATCAGGATCTCCAGCTTCAGATACCATCCAGTTAGGCAGTTAGCTTGAGTTGGATCAACAATACAGATATATATATATATACATAGGTTGCATGTACATTTTCAGGATAACTTGCATCATGCGGTTCAAGCCTCGCTAGATCACTCAGCTTGTTAGACGCGGTTTGGGCTGTCGAGCTGTTCTTAATGGAGCACCGGAGCTCAGCTCCAGACGCTTCGTTCAGAAATGAAGCAACTGCCTACCACAGCAGACTGAATTCAATTAGGCAACTGTTTAACTGGAAAAGGCATGCATGCATCTGAAGCTAGAAATTCCAATAACCTTAGTGGTTCTCTATGCTTGACCATTGGAATCATCTGTTCTGGTGGTGACAAAAGCTAGATAGAACAGAAAAATATTCATAATTAGAAACATGTGTGAATATAATAATAAGAAAAAAAAACAAAGAAATAAAAGAAACGTCAGCGAACCATTACATGGGCTCAATGGAAAGTCATCAGAAGGGCTTGTTCATAATCCCCAAATCCAGGGGATTGGACAAGGCCTTAAAGAAGCATGTTAATATGATATGGCACTTGGCTGGAGGAAGAGAGGGGAGCCGGTGCTGGCTCACACTAAAACAGATCGGATATAGACGGATATCACCGATATCATATTTGTTTTCATATTTTTTTGTCAGATTCGGATTTGAATACGGATAATGTCAACCTCAACGGATAAGATACGATTGGATATCGACATTATAAATATATGATTTAAGTATTCAGATACGAATATGGTATCGAATGTTGAATACTCGAACTCAGATACAGACAGATCTGAACTCCTCTAAACAAATTCGATCTTGAATACGGTTGGAAAATATCTATACTATTTTCACCCTGGCTCACAGGCAGACGCAGGTTGGTGCTGCTGTGCCGCTGATATGCGGGGTCGTGTGTCACGCATGGTTGGGTTAATTAGGGGAGTGGTTGGCTGTAAATCATGAGATTAATCTTTTGAACCTAGTTACTCCATGGTTAAATAATGTTTGTCAAATAAAAACGAAAATGCTACAGTATTCCAACCTAAATTTTTTTGGAAACTAAACAAGGCCTAAAGAGAAAGGAGGAGAGAAAGGAAAAGGCCGCAGCCCGCAGGTCAGATTGGGCTCGGTGCCGGGAGAAAGAAACGGGACGACAAAGATGCAGCCCAAGCCAAGTCTAGAATTAATATTGACCTAATGTTTTTTTTAACTCCATCAATTCGAATTTGAATATGATATTAAACCTGCTCTAAGAATCTGATAAGTTCTAAAAAATGTTTTAGTGCTTCGTGAAAAAAGTTTTGGAGATCTATTGAGTGGTCATGTATCCACATTTATTTATTTATTTATGCACAAGGAGAGTTGGTTAATGAAATTTCAGTATGAGAAAGACCAAGGAATTGCAAGTGTTTATTTCTTTTATTATTGAATCAGTACCAGTAAAATTAATTTTATTCTGTTACGATTAAATAATTAATATACTTCTATATAGAAGTGCTTGTATTTTCTTATATTTTATTGAAGATGAAATGTTGTATGTATCGTTTCATAATAGTTGATGTGCCTTCTACAGCGGGCCACCTATAACATGTCTTAGGCCTTGTTTAGATGCAAAAAGTTTTAGAATTTTGACACTGTAGCATTTTCGTTTTTATTTGACAAACATTGTCTAATTATGGAGTAACTAGGCTTAAAAGATTCATCTCGTGATTTACAAGTAAACTGTGTAATTAGTTATTCTTTTTATTTATATTTAATACTTCATGCATGTGCCGTAAGATTCGATGTGACGGGGAATCTTGTAAAGTTTTAGGTGTATCTAAACAAGGCCTTATTCTCAAGGTCTACAATTCAATCTGTCAGTGGTGGTATAGAGGTGAGGCATATGGGTAAGTGTATGTGCATATATAGTGAGTGTTTGCATTTGTCTCATGTTTATAACAAAGAAATAAGATGAAACTTAGCGACGCTCTTCAAACAACATTTTCGAAAGAAAAAAAAAAGTAAAGTTCCACCGTGCAGTTTTTGGGGAGTCTTGGTATTTTAGACATGTTTAAATTAATAGAGTCAACTAAAGCACTGGTTGGTATATATCGTAGGGTCAGACTCTCTTAAACCAACCTATCCGGAAAAGGATATAGTAGTCTGATAAGCACCCTGAATCCAAATAGCTAGTTGATCAACCATTCTACATTGTCACTCCATTTTCTTAGGACGGAGCTCCAGGGAACCTTTCTTTCTTAGGCACTCGAGGTGGATGCATTTCCACGTGTTGATGCTAACAAATATAATGGAACAGCACACCAGCACTTTCCTCCTTAGAGCATCTCCAGAAGTTTAGTATAATTTATTTGCTAAACTAATCAATTTAGCAAGTTAACAAAAGAAATAGCAACTTTAATTTTTGTTTTTCTCCAACAGTCTCATATAATAACTTTCCAAAAGTTATAATAGAACCCACATTATTATTTTTTGGTTTATTATGTTGTTCATAAAAAAATAAAAAGGAATTTGCATCTTCTGTCGACACTGCACCAATACAAGCATCAGCTGTGTACAGCCAACAAGGAGTGTGTAGCTTTCAAGCCTTCTAGCCAATACAAACAATGAGCATACGTGAAGATAGCAGGCCATGCACATATGAAGATAGCATGCCATGCTTTCGAACCAAAGATCAATACACACCCACGGAGGCAAGCACAGGGCGACAACATTGACCTACATGGCAACAACAATGGTAGGTTGGTATAACATAGCAACGACGCCCAAACCAGAGGGTTATGTGAGAGGTGCCATAAAAACAGATCTAAGAAAGAGAGATAGTGAGTTCTCTCGACTTTTAAAATTTATGAATTAAGAAAGATATTTGATAACTTTCTATTTTTAAAAAGCTCTTTTACCAAACTATTAAAAAAGTTTTTTTCTTTTTGCTAGAATATTAAAGTAGAGAGTTCTTTTACCAAACTCCTGGGATGCTCTTAGGCCTTGTTTAGTTACTCTAAAAGCCAAAAGTTTTTCAAGATTTCCCATCACATCAAATATGACACATGCATAGAGCATTAGATATAGATAAAAAAATTACTAATTACTATTTGTCTATAATTTGCAAGACAAATTTTTTAAGCCTAGTTAGTCTATAATCAGACAATAATTACCACATATAAACGAAAGTACTACGTAGCCTGAAAAAAATTCACTCACAAACTGAACAAGGCCTAAAGAGTATGCACGCCACCGACGAACTTTATGTTTATAACTTATTCAACTGTCGGGATGTCGCGCAAAAGAATTGAATTACATAAACTAAATCATTACAATGTGCGCAGACTCATCACGGGATGCAGCACGGCTTGGCTACAGCAGAACAAAAAAACTGTACTTCGCTGTCACCGTTTGCTGAAATACAGTTTTCTGTAGGGCGTCAGAATATCAAAGCAGGTTGCACAAAATAGCTGATGTATCCCAGCTCTGAAAAGATTTCATGGAGCTCTATCAAATGGGCGTGTGTCATTGTAGCATATATCCCATACAGCTTCCATTGCATCTTTTGCAGCAGCCTCTGAGCAGTATGGGTTGCTTTTCAAAGACAACAGAGCCCGCCTTTTGACACATTCCTTATACAGTAGATGAAATTCTATTAGGCAAAAGTTACAATTTGAGGATATTAGTTGAAACTAAAAGAGTAAAGTCCATCACCGGTTCCTAAACTTGTTTCGGTGTGTCATCTTGGTCCCTAAACTCGCAAAACGACCGTTTAGTTACCTAAACTTGTTCGTTTGTGTCATCCTGGTTCTTAAACTTGGAATTCTCCCATATAAGTCCTTAAACTTATTCAGTTGTATCGTTCCGGTCCCTAAACTTATTTTTAAGTCTATCTGGTCAAAACATGGGGAATCTAAAAAGTAAAAACTCTCTACTGAAAAATAACTCATAACTTTTTCATATGAATTCAAATGAAGATAAACTTCATATCAAAATTGTAGCTAGCAACACGATCTACAACTTTGTAGTTGAAAAGTTTTTAAACTAAAGTCATTTAGGGTCCCAAAACATTTTTTTTAAGTTTATAGATTTTAAAATTTAAAATTAAATTTTGTGACACTAAACGACTTCAAATAAAAAACTCTTCAACTACAAAGTTGTAGATCACATTGAGGGCTACAACTTTGATATAAAGTTTGTCTTCATTCGAGTTCATCAGATGAAAAAGTTATGGATTATTGTTGACATAGAGTTTTTAGATTGCTTTGTTTTGACCCCGATGAGACTCACAATCAAGTTTAGGGACCGGGATGACATAAATGAACAAATTTGAAGACCTAGACGGGTGATTTCTAAATTTAGGGACCGGAATGACATAGATTAAATTTTGATAGTTCATACCCCCTCCATTACAAATTATAGTTCATTTTGTGTTTGTCCTAAGTCAAACTTCTCTAACTTTGACCGTGCTTTTAGAAAATATACTGACATTTACAAGTTCAAATAAATTCTCTATCAAAATATATTGCATAAAGAATCTAATGAAACTCATCTGATATTCTAGATGTTTGAGTGTTTTTCTATAAACCTGGACAAAGTTAAAGAAGTTTGACTTAGACAAAGGCAAAATTAACTATAATTTGGAACGGAGGAAGCAAGTATATATATGATAATGTTATGCGTGTAGAGAACAGAGAAAAAACATCTAGGTAACAGAGGCACATGTGGTTTGTACTTTGTAGCTCGAATATGAGTCACAAGGTTAGAAAAGAGGCTTACTTGTTCATGACCCCTTATCTTCATGAAACCACGCAACAATTCACGTTTATAATGGCAATCACCACTAAGGTGATTGGCTCGAATCTAAGAATAGAGTAAATGAGCAGGCATTAAACCAAGCATAAGTTTTCATGCAACAATACATGACATTGTAAAAGAAGAGAGCTTTCTTGCCTCAGAGCAAGCATGGTGAGCACAATTCTTCCAGTCCAGATTTTTGGCAACACAGTCGTCATAAGCGTGTATGAGTTCATGAATGAGGACCTGAGTAATCTGATCTTGGAAAACCATGTGATTGCAGCAAACTTTTACCTGGACACAATCATTGCAAAATTAAGCCTATTCTGCCATTAGTAGTCGACTAGGAAAATAGAGTACTAGATTAAAAATGAATCAAAGCATTAAAGAATTCAGTGTTTTTTTGACAAACACATAAGCACATAGTTATTACGAACTGAGAAAAAAAGGGTGCCATATCCACGTGAACCATGAGATTAGCTGATGTGTTGCAAGTAGGACACCCATACATTCCTCGGTAACTTTACGCTGTCCAAAATCCAAATACCCAAGTGTTC
Source organism: Sorghum bicolor (assembly GCF_000003195.3). NCBI lineage: Eukaryota > Viridiplantae > Streptophyta > Magnoliopsida > Poales > Poaceae > Sorghum > Sorghum bicolor. Next base: position 48,979,087 of record NC_012875.2, read on the forward strand.
ATCAAAGCAGTGTCCCAGGAACGAACAATAGCATAGCAATCTACACTGCCAACTTGTAGCCCCCATCCAATCCAACACAAAAGGTGAAAGAGTCTTTAATTTCTAACTATACATAGGCAATAAGTTACCAACTGATATACAATGAACTACATCTACCAAAAGGGACAGGCAATCAAGCTCATAAGCCAGTCCAACATACTTCATCACTAGCTCTGACACCCCTTTTATTCTGACACTTTTGGCATATCACAGTTTCAGGTGCCCTGAGATGGCAAATCTTGAGCACTATGGTAGCCAATCCTGAGCCAAATTAGCATGTACTAGGTAGTAGTCATATCAAAAATAGCTAAAGGACTGTCATTTGCCAAACGAAGAATAGATCGTTGGTAGCATGTTGCACTGAATTATTCCTAACTGTGAGCAGACTGATAGGAACACATTCCAAGCGGATTATACAGCAGCGCTATCGGTCAAGATAAGTTTCTAGCCTTCTAACTACTTACACCCTATGTATGTATCAATGGGCAATGGCGACGATCCTTTTATTTTGGGAAGCAAAAGATGGGGAAAGGGAAGCAAAGAAGAGCGTATATACCCCATGCCCGCTGCTGTAGCCGCCCGCGGCGCCGGCGCAGGTTGCCGCTTTGATGAAGCGCGGCCACACCTGGCATCCGGCCTTCTCCATCTTCTCCGTCAGGAACCGCACCGTCGGATCTGCGCGGCCACACAACACAGCACGGGGTCAGCAGCTCAGCACACGGAACGTAACGGAACGTGAGAAGCAGCGGCGGCCGTGGTGGCGCCGGGCCGGGCGCGTACTTTGGAGCGCGGAGCGGATGCCCTCTACGCATTCTTCGCGCGGCATGGCGCGTAGGGTGGTGCGCTTCGGCTCCGAGGACTCTGCCTCCACGCGGACGCCCGCCGCACCGCCGCTGCCGCTGCCGCTGCCGCCGTTCCCCTCCGCCATTTCTGCCCCCCGCCTCCGCTGGCGGCTGCTGCAGTGCCGCGTCGAGGGGGGTTTAGGTTTAGCCGTCGGCCCGCGCCGTCCGTCGCTGCCTTGGTTGGGAGTTGGGACCTTGGAGTTAGTTTTGGGCCAGTCGGCTGCGCGATTTCGACGGGAGGAGGATCCAAAGATTGTACAGTAGCACGCAGAACTTAGTGGGCCGGAAAGTGGTTGGGCCGAAAAACCAGCGAGTATGAAGAGCCACCGCGCCAAGCTGCGTTCGCATGTGTCTGCGTGCGTTTTTTTTTTTTTTTTGGCTAGCAACCTCGTGAAAGGATGGGTTGGAAAAGGTGAGGAGCAGGTTGCACTTGTTTTTGCGAACGCCGATGCAGGAGGCAGAACAGCCAGGCAGACGGGGACGAGGGAGCCATGGATCATGGATGACAAGTCGCACGAGGACAAATAATCCTATCGGGCGGGGCACCCTCCGATCTGGAACACCGGAACCGGACGGCGTGTGCTGCCAGTGCCAGTGCCAGTGGTACGCACGATGGGCGGGCGGGCGCATGCACGTGGCGCCAAACAGACGCGAATCCAGCCCTTCTCGTCGCTCGAGAATCCAAGGGAGGAGGCCGTGCAGACCTGCATACTGCTCCAGCCTCCAGGCCAGGCCACCGGTTTCCGGCGAGACGCCAACCAGCAGTGCGACGCACGAGACGAGACTGTCTGTAATACTCTACGTACAGGACAGTGTGTAGACTTGCATTGCTTGTTTGGACCCCCTCTGTCTGATCTGATTCAAGCTCGAGATCATCCGCTGTGCTACTGGTCTACTGTCCCTTCTTTTTTTTTTTTGCGTGGACCACGCACACGCGCGTCGCAGCATGCCATTGCAGCACGCACGACACGATTGGAGAAGAAGGACGTGCACCGTTGCCATGGCCTGTTGGGGCACAAAATTCGCGCTTTTTTTTTCTACTATCAGAGTGGTAGCAGGAAACTTAATTTCAGCATTTTCAGTTCAGGTAAGGTAAGCACACCTGAACCTGATCCACCGCAAGTCCGCGCGCGACCGCATGCCGCTGCGTGTTGCTCTTACCGTGCCTGCTACGAGCACCATGTCATCGATGCACTTTCTGAAGATCATCGATGCTCTTCTCTACAGTCGGGTACCGTTCGCCATTCGCAGGCGACCACCCAAGCTCTAGCTATGGAGCTGAGAATCTTTTGGGAGCGAGGCTTTCGGCACGTGCCCAGGACCCAATCATCGATGCTCTCTACTGCAGGGCACAGGCGGCAGCAGTAGCCGGCATCAGTGATTGCATGTGGGAGCACAGTACAGTAGTACGTTTTGGGCTCGATCTCCTCTCCCATCGCTTAAAACTTATTAAGCGCTTGGTACGTTTTAGCGAGCAAAGTAAGATAAAGCTGGCCAGTGGTTAATGATGCCGCATCATGGTTGGAAGACCACGGATGTCTCTTCCTGCACTCAGCACTCAGCACTCAGCAGTAGTCCTGCTAACACTACTGCAATGTCAAGAGGCCATGCATATATACTGCCATAGTACTCTATATCACACAGCAGCTACGGCTAGCTCATCTATGCCCTGTTCACGAAAGTGTTTAGTTTTCGGGCTAGGCGTCGCGTGTAGACCCTAAGTTCTGCTACTACACAGGGCTTTACCTAGGTACAAAACATAGAACCAGCAAGCACACACTATGCATGAAGGTAGGGAGCAGAGATTTGATTACGCATGTTGTAGGTTACTGTAGGGAGTAGCTTCTTGTAATCATTATATTATCTGATCTTTTTAGCTAACAAATGATACACAACGACGACCAATTTCTCAATACATAGGAGCGTATAGAGCCGGTGCATGAGGTAGCATTATTGACAGAACTAAGGGGAATTAAAAAAACGTTACATATATACCGCTTGCTTGTCGCCTCCGTCACAAAATTCATGGACTAAGGAGTACCGTTGTTCATCTTAATATTGCCACGAAATATATTACTTCTTAAAGGCGTTTTGCTTTCAATGGTACGCGGTATTTCCATCGACATAAAGGTGCTCACAATGACTTCATCGATTTTGACAATTTGCCAACTCGGTTTTCGTCTTCCAAGATGCTCATATGAATATGATTTGTGTGTACATTCATAATTAAGGGCAAGTATGCATGTATTATGGGTGAGGATTCTTTTATGCGTTTCAAAAAAAAAGGTTAATTAAGAACTTTCTTTAATGGGCGAAAGCCAAACAACTTAATTAACCACTTGGACCACGAGAAAATGAAAAATACCGACTACAATTCTAGATTTGATGCATTGTTTTTAAGTTTTTTGAAAAATAGAAAAATAGTACATCAGAATATATATATATATATACCATAAAAGTATATTTTATGATTTATCTCATAATAACTTGTTTGATATTGTAATATTAGGTTTTTTATAGACACGGTAAACATTTTTTTTGTGAATCAGTAAAAATTAAATTGGTTTGTAACTGAGTCCTACACTCCAACTCCACCTAACAAGCGGTAAGCTGTGTGGTCGAAATTTATGAGACACGGTAAGCTGTTTTTTTCTTTTTTTTTGGCCGGAGGAGGTGTAAGGATCCTTGGTAAGCCTAGAGGGGGTGAATAGGCGTATCTACTAATTTTCTACACAACTCAAAGTCACTTGTCAGCAACTGTCGGAAGTTATGACAGTTCAGGTCGGAACTTCCGACGCAAAGTGTCAGAAGTTCCAACGCAAACTGTCAGAAGTTCCGACGCAAACCGTCAGAAGTTCCGGCGCCTATGGGAAATGAACTACAAGTGCCTAAATAAACTTTGTGAAGGCAATAACTTACAACCCCACTTTCTAGTGGTAAGATGAAGTAATCCAAGTGCTTCCTTGACCTTGAACCGCCACCAATTTGTAGATCGGGACCAAAACCTAAGAAATGGCTTGAGAGAGAAAGAAACAACAAAGAACAAGTAATCTCAAGTAATCACAACAACAATAAGCACACGGGACACAAAGATTTATCCCGAGGTTCGGCTCGCCACTAAGGCTTGCGTACGTCCTCGTTGTTGAGGTGACCACTAAGGTCGGAGTCTCTTTCACCTCCTTGCCTCTCTCAAGCAACCACAAAGGTAAACTTGAGTTCTTCACTAGAAAAACAAGGGTAATACAAACTTCCCAAGGTCCTCCCACAGATCGGGAGCTCTTGGGCGACGCCTAGCCGGCTAGGGTTCCAAGAACCCAAGAGTAATAGACGCAAATCCAACCGGCTTGACGAAGAACTCAAGTGCTCAAGCTTGCTAGATGATTTTCTCACTCAATCTACTCTCCTATCACTCAAATCCTTAGGGAAACGAAGTTTGGAGCAAAGGGGAGAGGAGAGGAGAGCCTTGAGAGCTTGAGAGCTGTTGGGGGTCGTGAGTGAGTTGCTTGGAATAAGTCCGTAACGGTTAGAAACGTTGAGAAAGCTATTTATACAAGAAGCTGAAAACTAACCGTTCAGATCTACGTCGGAAGTTCCGACGCGGATCTCGGGACTTCCGACATATACTAAAAATACTGTTCACTTGGTCAGAAGTCTATACAAAACCAGTCAACGTCATCAGTTCCGACGCACGTCATCAGTTCCGACGCGTCATCAGTTCCGACACATGTCATCACTTCCGACACGTCATCAGTTCCGACGTACGTCGGGACTTCCGACACAAGCGCGAGCAGAGGTAGCAAGAGGGCCAGGTGTCGGGACTTCCGACGAACGTCATCAGTTCCGACATGCGTCATCAGTTCCGACGCGCGTCGGGACTTCCGACGCAAGCGCGAGCAGAGGTAGCAAGAGGGCCAGGTGTCGGGACTTCCGACGAACGTCATCAGTTCCGACATGCGTCATCAGTTCCGACGCACGTCGGGACTTCCGACACCACAAAACTTAAAAAACTATTCTACGTGTTCGTGAAGTGCTAGAGTGTCTCTCTTTTGATTTAGTTTTAATACTTGAGCACTCTATCTTCCTCAGACCAACTAAATTTGCATCCCTCTTTATAGTGCGGCATAGCCTAAACTCAAGATTAAATATTAAATAATTAAAATGCCTTTGAGTCCATCACCACATCATTTTGGTAATTGGGCTTTTGCCATCTCACATATCATGTGTTACCCTCATTCTTATTTTACCTGCTTGCCATCTCAACAAATCTCATTAATCCTCTAATTGTGTGGTCATTATCACCAAAACCCACAACTAGGGCTTGATTGCACTTACAATCTCCCCCTTTTTGGTGATTGATGACAACACAACTAGAGCTTACAAAAATATTTAAAGTATAACTGAGATTTTAAAGTCATGGGTGTAGAGACTCCCCCTAAATATGTGAATGGAGAATTGAATTCTCAAACTGGCATAAGAGGCCAAAATTCACATATAGAGTTAAGTGATGGGGCTTCCTCTACATCCATGCTTCTGTGGGGTGCTGCACTATAACACTCCAAATTTTTGAATTTCAAATTCAGTTCAAATTTGATTTAATTTTGGCATAGTTTGAATTTTTAGAGAATTATTAAATAATTTACAAAATTAAATAAAATTAAATATAAGGTAGAAAACTTGTTCGTGTGCATTCATGCCGCTGCATTTATTTTGTTTGATTTGTTTGCTTGTGCTTGAATTATTTTGTTGGAAGAAAGAAATAAATAGGAGAAATCGGTTTTAAAAAAAAAAAATAAAAGAAAAAAAAAAAAAAGCTTTTCCCCTCTCCCTGGGCCGGCCTTCCCTCGGCCCAGCGCCCGCGCCTCTCTCCCGCAGCGCCCGAGTGGGCCGCGGCCCAGCCGCGCAGCGGCCGCGCCCCGCGCGCACCCGCGCTGCCCCCGCCCGCAGCCGCTGACGCGTGGGCCCCGCAGGTGGGACCCACCGTCGTCTTCAACCTCCGTCCGATTCGGACGGGGTGCGCAACCGCCGCGCCGCCTCCTTCTCGGCTTCCGTGCCGCGCGTGGATCGAGAACCCCGGGACCACCCTAGCCTATTTAAGGCACCCCTCGGCCGCCCGCACGCGCCCCTAAACCCTAGCCTCGAAACCCGCGCCGCCGCCGTTCTTGCCGAAGCTCGCAGCGCCGCCGACAAGCTTCTCTTCGCCGTCGTCAACTCGCGAAGGTATGCACGCCATCGCGTTCGTCGCGTCGAGCCGCGCCCGCCCGTACCCTCGGCTCGGCTGGCCGTGCCCTGCAGCGCCGCCGCTGCAAGCTCGCCGCGGCCGGCCATGGCGCCGCCGCCTGCGTCCGCTCCCGCTCCGGCGCGCGGTCCACCGTGGACCGCGGCCCAGCGCCCCCGTGCGGCCGGTCCACGTGGACTCGGTCCACGCAGCCAGCACCGCCCCGCGCCCCGGTCCCGGTCCACGGTGGACCGGTGGACCGCCACACCCCCCCCGGTCCACAGCGCCGCCATGGACCGGGCCAGCCGCGAGCTGCCACGTGGCCAGGCCGGCCACGGTCCCGCGCGCCCCCTGCTGCTTTTGCAGAAAAGCCCTCGGGCTTGTTCAAAATTAACCCGCAGTCCAGTTCTTTTAAAAATATTTAAGTTTATGCCCTTAGTTTTCGCAGTTTAACCCCTGGTTCGGATAGAATTTATATATTTAATCCAAAATGAGTTTTAATTCAGTTTTAATTAGTTTTAATTACGAAAAATAGTTCAGTTTATCTACAGAAATGCCATTTAACTTGTTTTAGCCATAACTTTTGCGTCGTAACTCCGATTTAGGTGATTCTGGTCGCTATAGTTTCGTTTCGTCGAGTAGAATGCAGTAGGGCAGTTGCTTTCTGTTTTCGCATGCTTTGGTGTACTGTTTCTGATTAAGTTTGTTTGCTTGCATGTATTGTTCCTATGATTGATGATTGTCGCGTTTAGCCAACGAGACGTTCGTGAAGGAAGAGGTTCAGGATCCCGCGGAGTTTGAGCAACCCGACGTCGATCAAGGCAAGTGCAGACACCGTTTGATCATTTTGAACCTACTCATTAATGTCATTTACTTTATATGCATGTGTCCAATGAATGCAAACCCTAAGGACATGACTAGCTTTACTTATTATTCCTTGCTCACCTGGGGTTATGTATTTGGGTAGACTAGGCTATACTAGGTCTGCTTAGCTGCTCTACTCATCTTATACACATGTCTAAACAAGAATTACTCTCTACTTAACTTGATGCTTAAACTGTGCTGAATCTTTGGTCACTGCGGTGATGGCGATGTTGGATGCTTGCGAGCATCGTGATGATGGTGGTGACAGGGGGAGCGGGTACCGTTGGTGGTCCGGATTGCCGGGCGTACCCGTCTCTGCTCTCCGTAAGGACTTAGTCAGGGAGCGGCCCCCTGGGACTTACAGTGCAGCTCCAAGCTATATGGCTCTGGCTTGACTAATTAGCAGGACCTCCACTAGTAGGGTGTTACTTTCCGGGTAGGCGTGAGGAAGTAACTTGGGTAATGAATATTAAGTTGTCGGTTGATCGGTACGCCATGGCTATGGGTATCGACTGCCGAGCGCCCCGGCAAAAACTTGCGAGTGGCATCCTATTAGTTGGACCCTGTGAAAGGTCTCGTAGTGAGACCCTGCCTGCTCACCTTGGAAGTGTTTTGGGGAGTCGCGACCCCGGGCAAATGGGAATCACGACTTGGAGTGAACGTGCACACCTCTGCAGAGTGTAAAACTGATATATCAGCCGTGCTCACGGTCACGAGCGGCCCAGACCCTCACTTGATGAGCAAATTGGATTCACTGGTTACCTGGAGATGGACCTTGCGAGGTTGCTACCTCGTGTTTTGGCGGAATGGCTATTCCGTGATGGCAGGATTGCTATCCTGTGGTAATAATTAGGGTTAATCCCGGGATTACTAAAATAATTAGGATAGTCTTTTAAAAGATGCTAATTACTACTTACACTAATTAAGGGTTGGGTTTATGCTACTCATGTTTAGTAATAGGTTGTTCTAGTAATTGTTATAATTAAAAGCGATCAACTAAAATGCTACCGCAGTCAAACCAAGTCAGCTTTACCTTGTTTTAAGCCTTGCATGTCATTACTTTCCGTCTGTGCTTGCTGAGTTCGACATGAGCTCACCCTTGCTATAATCATTAAAGGTTGCTCGGACGATCAGGAGTACAATTGTGATTTCCCTGAGGACTACCCTGAGTCTCCCGGTTGTTAGGCTCGTGTGGTTCTACCGTCGACCTTCCTGTGGCAAGGTGGTCCTGCTACGTCGGCGTTTAGTTTTCCCTTTATTTATGGAACAGATTAGTTTATGTTTCCCCTCCGCACTTTGATAAACATTTGTCTTGTAATAATGGTACTTTTACTCTCATTTATGTAATTCGTTTGAACACTGTGTTTTGTACCATTGATGATGTCGGTCCATGTGTGTGAATTTGAGATCCTGGCGCACATGTGATTTGGCACCCGAATGCTCTTTTACATCCGGGTGTGACAGAAGTGGTATCAAAGCCGTGTTGACCGTAGGATCACGCAGCCTAGTTAGAAACAGCCGTTTAGATTGTCCCTTTTGGGTGGAATACACCATTGGATCTATTAACTACCTTACTAACCTGTCTCATTAGACTTTATCTATTGGCCTTATCTACTTACTTTTACTAACAGCTAGGTTTATTCACTTATTTCTTGTATTTATTACCTTGTTATCATTTATTGCTTTCTATTTCTCATATTGCATTTATATTCTTGTTTCAACTTTTACTACTTGTTATTTGAACCTTTCTTTTATACCTTGTCATTTATTATCATTCTACTCATACTACCTTCTTGTTCCTTGTTTTTCATTTATTACTTGAGTTATGTTTTATTTCTACCTTGACAATAAATTTCATTACCTTGTTTTCACTTTATACCTTCATTACTTGCTTTTATATCTTACCATAAATACCACCAAAGTTCATATTGTCCATCCATTGTATAATCTTGGTTCATCCTCATTACACATACACTTTTACCTTCATTTATGTTATTCATTTATCCATCATTGTCATGATCTATTAACCGTTTCCTGCATGTCTATGATCTTATGCATAAGTAGATGACTCGCCACCTGACCTGCCGCAAGAGCGTTATCCGTTTCCGCCCCGTTCAAGCTGTGGAGTTCTCGTTGACTGGTCGCGTGGATAACATCGTGTTCCAGCCTAACCAGCATCTTGATGATGGTGCTAACCTCCAAGACGCGGAACCCTATGAAGGACAGCAACCACCTCAAGCTCTGGTGGTGCATGGAAGGGCGCCTTGCTGGGCACCTGGAGGAGATGATCCCTTCGGTGATGATGACATGGATGATGATGATGATGATGATGATGATGATGATGCACCTGGAGGACCTGGAGGACCTGGAGGTCAAGATGGACTTTTTGCTGCTGATGATGGGTGGATTGTGACAGTCTGCACAAGGGATGGTGGAGAGTGTTTCTTCCACAGCGAGCTGAAGCGTCTCCTTGACCAGCAGCTGGGACATGGCATGTTCTCAGTGGAGTACCGCAGTGAGCACTGGAGTCACCCCGACTACCCGGCGTACTGGAAGGTATGGGCACACGTCGGCAGGCCTAACCCGACGTTGAGGGCACTGAGGATCATGTCCATACATGAGGCTGTGGCTGAGAGGTCTACCCAGATGGCGGGCATTAATGATGCTGCTCGCCAGGCTTTCTACGCATACCGTGATCACTTCTTCGAGGAGATCAGCCAGGATGAGCGTCGCTACTACCCTCGCCGTCGCCGTGGAGAGTTGGCGATGACTATTGCTTCCACCACTGATGAGCAAGACCCTCGCGTGCACAGGACTGTCAAGCTGGTGGCGGTCACTAACACCGAGCTCAACAATTCACTAGTGGAGCTGAAGCAAGTCAGGAAGGAGCTGGACGACGCCAGGAAGAGGATAGCACAGCTGGAGGCTCAGATCACTGGAGTGCCACCGCCTTCACCTAAGTGGCCTGCTTTCTCTCCGCCTCGTGAAGATCCAGCCTATGGGGATGCCAGCGCTCGTACTACTATAGAATAGGAGCTATTCCCAGCTTAGTAATAAATAGTGCCACGCTTAGAACGTTAGCACGATCTTAGTTATGCGAGTCTATTGTTTAGTGGTTTGCTTAGTGTGCTTTGCTTGGTCTGTGTGAGAACTTGATTTATTATTGTGTTAATGGTGTGATTTGGTTCTCTGTAATGAGTGCGATGAGTTGTGGGTTATGTCCACAACGCATCAAGAATAAGATTAAGTATTAAGTTTATTTGAGATAGTTTGGGTTATCATCGGTCTCCTTCATTTGTGCCTTATCATATTTCATATCACTTTATCTTGTCAGTCTTACACTATCATGATCAGTTCATTATCTATATATTACATCTGATGTGAGTACTGTGTTTATCAACTGAGAAAGGAAAGTAACTATCAGCTGGGTCATACTTTGAGGAAAGATTATTACATTGCAGTTTACATTACAACTCAGGTTTACACATATGAACTACATCTGATTTTATTATTTCTATATATCAGATGCCTGTCCACACTAGGAGCAACACCAATGGAGGAAACAATGGACAGTCCAACAACAACAACAATGATCAGAGCGGGACTAATGCCAACCCTCCTCCTCCTGGGAATCAGCCCATGACCATAGAGCAGTTGATGACTATGCAGACTCAACTGATGCAAGGGATGGCCCATATTATGAACCACATGCAGCAGAACCAAAATCAGAATCAGAATCAACATCCAGGAGGTAACAACGCGTTTGCCCCACCTAGGGACAAGCGTGGAGAGTTCATGAAGGGACGTCCACCGTTCTTCTCCCACTCAGCGGATCCTATGCAAGCTGAGGATTGGCTTAAGGCAGTGGAGAAGCAGCTGGTCATTGCTCAGTGCAATGACAGGGAGAAGGTTCTGTATGGCTCTGGGCAGCTTCAGGGAGCCGCACAGGACTGGTGGGATTCATACTGCTTTGCACATCAGGACCCGGATACTATCACTTGGGATGAGTTCAGGGTCGCCTTCAAGACTCATCATGTGCCTGCTGGATTGGTGAAGCTGAAGAAGAAGGAGTTTTTGTCTCTGAAGCAGGGCTCCATGACAGTTTGTGAGTATCGTGACAAGTTCACTCAGTTGTCGCGGTATTGCCCCAATGAAGTGGAGAATGATGAAGACAAGCAAGACCACTTTCTGGAAGGTTTGAATGATGGTCTGTCCTACATGATGTCGAATGTCAAGTATGCCAGTTTCCAGGAGATGGTGGACAGGGCATTGGTGCTTGAGAGCAAGCGCCGCAAGATGGAAGACAAGAAGAGGAAGTATAATTCCTCTCAGCAGCAGGCTGGTGCCAGTCGTCCCCGTTACAACAACCAGCAGGGCCCTCAGTCTCGCCCTGCATATCAGTCAGGCAACCAAGGACAGCAACAGAACGTCAGGTACAGCAACCAGGGTCAGCAGACGAGCCAGCGCTACAACAACAACCAAGTGCAGCACCCCGCTAGTCAGGCGCCTCGCCAGAATGCCCCAGCACCATCAGGCTCTCGCCAGAACTCCAACACTGTCCCAATGAAACCCAATGTCAACCCCGCCCCCACTGGAAATACCTGCTTCAAGTGTGGTCAGCTTGGACACTACGCGAATGCTTGCCCCCAGAGGCAGAAGAATAACAACAACAATGGAAGGGTGAATCATGTGAAGCTGGAAACTGCTGAGGAGGCTCCAGATGTGGTAGTTGGTATGTTTCTTGTCAACTCTTGCCCAGCTACTGTTTTGTTTGATACTGGAGCATCACATACTTTTATAAGTGCACAGTTTGTTGAGAAACATAGTATAGCCACCTGTACCATGCAAAACACCATGCTAGTTAAATCACCTGGGGGAAAGATGCATACTAATACTTTGTGTCCGGGAATGAGCATTAAAATAAGGGGGGTAGATTTTCCTGTCAATCCTATTGTGTTGGGTTCAGAAGGTTTAGATATGATATTGGGAATGAGATGGTTGTCCAAGTTTAAGGGTACTATTCAGTGTGCTGAGAAGACAGTGGCTCTAACAGCACCTAGTGGGAACAGAATTGAGGTCAGAGTTTCTATGTCACCTAGTAGTGAAGGAACAGTTTACCATCTGAGCAGTGGGTCAGTAGAAGATATTCGAGTTGTGAAAGAGTTCCCTGATGTGTTCCCAGAGGATTTGCCAGGTATGCCACCTGAACGTGAGATTGAATTTGTTATTGATTTATTACCTGGTACTGCACCCATATCTAAGAGACCTTATAGAATGGCTGTTAATGAGTTAGAAGAACTTAAGAAACAACTAAGGGAGTTACAGTCTAAGGGGTATATCCGTCCTAGTTCCTCACCTTGGGGAGCTCCAGTTATCTTTGTAGAGAAGAAGGATGGGACACAGAGGATGTGTGTAGACTATAGATCTTTGAATGAGGTCACCATTAAGAATAAATACCCTTTGCCTAGAATAGAGGACTTGTTTGACCAGTTGAAAGGAGCTTGTGTGTTTTCCAAAATAGATCTGAGGTCAGGTTATCACCAGTTGAGGATTAAACCTAGTGATATTCCAAAGACTGCTTTCACCACCAGATATGGACTTTATGAGTATACAGTTATGTCTTTTGGGTTAACTAATGCTCCAGCTTACTTTATGTATCTGATGAATAAAGTTTTTATGGAGTATTTGGATAAGTTTGTGGTAGTCTTTATTGATGATATCTTGATCTACTCCAAGACTGAGGAAGAACATGAGGAACACCTGAGACTTGTGTTGCAGAAATTGAGGGAACATCAGCTCTATGCCAAGTTGAGTAAGTGTGACTTCTGGTTGAAGGAAGTGTCTTTTCTTGGTCATGTCATTTCAAATGGTGGAGTTGCTGTCAGTCCGAAGAATGTGGCAGATGTTCTTAAGTGGAGTCCGCCTCAGACTGTTGGAGAGATCAGAAGTTTTCTTGGAATGGCCGGTTACTATCGGAGATTCATTGAAGGGTTTTCCAGTATTGCCAAGCCCATGACTGCTTTGTTAGAGAAGGGTAAGCCATTCAAGTGGAATGAACAGTGTCAGGCTAGTTTTGAGGAGTTGAAGAAGAGGTTGACTACTGCACCAATTTTGACTTTGCCAGATGTGACTAAAAGCTTTTCTATCTATTGTGATGCTTCCAAGCAAGGTTTGGGATGTGTACTGATGCAAGAGGGAAAGGTGATTGCCTATGCATCTAGGCAGTTGAAGAAACATGAGGTGAATTATCCAACTCATGACCTTGAGTTAGCAGCTGTGGTACATTCACTGAAGATCTGGAGACACTATATTCTGGGTCATAAGTGTGATATCTACACGGATCACAAGAGTCTGAAATACATCTTCACTCAGAATGATTTGAACCTGAGACAGAGAAGATGGTTAGAGTTGATCAAGGACTATGAACTGGAGATTCATTATCACCCTGGCAAGGCTAATGTAGTTGCTGATGCTCTGAGTAGAAAGAGTCAAGTGAATATGTTGGAAGCCACGGAGTTACCAATGGAACTACTGGCAGAATTTGAGTATCTCAATTTGGGGGTTGTTACTAATACCCAAGGTACTTCCATGGACATTGAACCAACTCTTGAGCAAGAGATCAGAAAAGGTCAGAAAGAGGATGAAGAGATCAAAAAGATACTTAAGCTGATAGAGGAAGGTAGAGCACCTGGATTCAAAGTTGATCAAGAAGGAATTGTTTGGCACAAGGACCGATTGTGTGTGCCTGATATTCAGAGAATCAAGGATGTGATACTGAAGGAGTGCCATGAATCTGCTTACTCTATTCATCCAGGAGGTACTAAGATGTATCAGGACTTGAAGCAAAACTATTGGTGGCCTGGTATGAAGAAAGATATTGGTGAATATGTGGCATTATGTGACACCTGTCAGAGAGTGAAAGCGGAACATCAGAGGCCAGCAGGATTGTTGCAACCGTTGAAGATACCTGAGTGGAAGTGGGATGAGATCAGCATGGACTTCATAGTGGGATTGCCGAAAACTCAACGAGGTTATGACTCAATATGGGTTGTAGTAGATCGATTGACCAAGGTAGCTCATTTCATACCGGTCAGAACTAACTACCGTGGAGATCAGTTAGCAGAAAAGTATATGGAACGGATTGTGTGTCTGCATGGAGTTCCTAAGAGGATTGTGTCTGATAGAGGTACACAGTTTACATCAAAGTTTTGGGAGAAGCTACATGATGCTTTGGGAACCGAGCTCAGATTCAGTACTGCTTATCACCCTCAGTCCGATGGTCAGACAGAGAGAGTCAACCAGATAGTAGAGGATATGCTCAGGTCTTGTGCTTTGCAGTATGGGGATAGTTGGGATGCTAGTTTGCCCTACGCTGAGTTCTCCTATAACAACAGTTATCAGACTAGTCTTAAGATGACTCCTTTCGAAGCCTTGTATGGAAGGAAGTGTAGGACTCCATTGTTCTGGAACCAGACTGGTGAAAGGCAAGTGTTCGGCCCTGATTCATTGAGAATAGCCGAAGAAAGAGTTCAGTTCATCCGACAGACTCTGAAGGCAGCTCAGTCTAGACAGAAGAGTTATGCCGATGTGAGACGAAGGGAACTTGTATTTCAGGCAGGTGATTATGTATACCTGAAAGTGTCTCCGATGAGAGGTCTAAAGAGGTTCAATGTCAAGGGAAAGCTAGCTCCAAGATACGTTGGTCCTTTCAAGATCTTGGAAAGAAAAGGAGAAGTGGCTTATGAGCTTGAATTGCCTGCCAGCTTATCCAATGTGCACAATGTTTTCCATGTCTCCCAATTCAAGAAATGTTTGAGAGTGCCTGAGGAACAGTTGCCACTAGAGGAACTGGATTTACAGGATGATCTAACTTATGAAGAGAGTCCTATCAAAGTCCTGGACACAGCAGAGAGAATTACTAGGAGTAAAACTATCAGGATGTGTAAAGTACAATGGAGACACCATTCCGAGGAAGAAGCAACCTGGGAAAGAGAAGAAGATCTAATATCCAAATACCCTCAGTTATTCCCTGGTTCATCCTAATCTCGAGGACGAGATTCCTTTAAGGGGGGTAGGTTTATAACACTCCAAATTTTTGAATTTCAAATTCAGTTCAAATTTGATTTAATTTTGGCATAGTTTGAATTTTTAGAGAATTATTAAATAATTTACAAAATTAAATAAAATTAAATATAAGGTAGAAAACTTGTTCGTGTGCATTCATGCCGCTGCATTTATTTTGTTTGATTTGTTTGCTTGTGCTTGAATTATTTTGTTGGAAGAAAGAAATAAATAGGAGAAATCGGTTTTAAAAAAAAAAAAATAAAAGAAAAAAAAAAAAAGCTTTTCCCCTCTCCCTGGGCCGGCCTTCCCTCGGCCCAGCGCCCGCGCCTCTCTCCCGCAGCGCCCGAGTGGGCCGCGGCCCAGCCGCGCAGCGGCCGCGCCCCGCGCGCACCCGCGCTGCCCCCGCCCGCAGCCGCTGACGCGTGGGCCCCGCAGGTGGGACCCACCGTCGTCTTCAACCTCCGTCCGATTCGGACGGGGTGCGCAACCGCCGCGCCGCCTCCTTCTCGGCTTCCGTGCCGCGCGTGGATCGAGAACCCCGGGACCACCCTAGCCTATTTAAGGCACCCCTCGGCCGCCCGCACGCGCCCCTAAACCCTAGCCTCGAAACCCGCGCCGCCGCCGTTCTTGCCGAAGCTCGCAGCGCCGCCGACAAGCTTCTCTTCGCCGTCGTCAACTCGCGAAGGTATGCACGCCATCGCGTTCGTCGCGTCGAGCCGCGCCCGCCCGTACCCTCGGCTCGGCTGGCCGTGCCCTGCAGCGCCGCCGCTGCAAGCTCGCCGCGGCCGGCCATGGCGCCGCCGCCTGCGTCCGCTCCCGCTCCGGCGCGCGGTCCACCGTGGACCGCGGCCCAGCGCCCCCGTGCGGCCGGTCCACGTGGACTCGGTCCACGCAGCCAGCACCGCCCCGCGCCCCGGTCCCGGTCCACGGTGGACCGGTGGACCGCCACACCCCCCCCGGTCCACAGCGCCGCCATGGACCGGGCCAGCCGCGAGCTGCCACGTGGCCAGGCCGGCCACGGTCCCGCGCGCCCCCTGCTGCTTTTGCAGAAAAGCCCTCGGGCTTGTTCAAAATTAACCCGCAGTCCAGTTCTTTTAAAAATATTTAAGTTTATGCCCTTAGTTTTCGCAGTTTAACCCCTGGTTCGGATAGAATTTATATATTTAATCCAAAATGAGTTTTAATTCAGTTTTAATTAGTTTTAATTACGAAAAATAGTTCAGTTTATCTACAGAAATGCCATTTAACTTGTTTTAGCCATAACTTTTGCGTCGTAACTCCGATTTAGGTGATTCTGGTCGCTATAGTTTCGTTTCGTCGAGTAGAATGCAGTAGGGCAGTTGCTTTCTGTTTTCGCATGCTTTGGTGTACTGTTTCTGATTAAGTTTGTTTGCTTGCATGTATTGTTCCTATGATTGATGATTGTCGCATTTAGCCAACGAGACGTTCGTGA
Source organism: Sorghum bicolor (assembly GCF_000003195.3). NCBI lineage: Eukaryota > Viridiplantae > Streptophyta > Magnoliopsida > Poales > Poaceae > Sorghum > Sorghum bicolor. The sequence continues at coordinate 48,995,564 of NC_012875.2, forward strand.
AGGAAGAGGTTCAGGATCCCGCGGAGTTTGAGCAACCCGACGTCGATCAAGGCAAGTGCAGACACCGTTTGATCATTTTGAACCTACTCATTAATGTCATTTACTTTATATGCATGTGTCCAATGAATGCAAACCCTAAGGACATGACTAGCTTTACTTATTATTCCTTGCTCACCTGGGGTTATGTATTTGGGTAGACTAGGCTATACTAGGTCTGCTTAGCTGCTCTACTCATCTTATACACATGTCTAAACAAGAATTACTCTCTACTTAACTTGATGCTTAAACTGTGCTGAATCTTTGGTCACTGCGGTGATGGCGATGTTGGATGCTTGCGAGCATCGTGATGATGGTGGTGACAGGGGGAGCGGGTACCGTTGGTGGTCCGGATTGCCGGGCGTACCCGTCTCTGCTCTCCGTAAGGACTTAGTCAGGGAGCGGCCCCCTGGGACTTACAGTGCAGCTCCAAGCTATATGGCTCTGGCTTGACTAATTAGCAGGACCTCCACTAGTAGGGTGTTACTTTCCGGGTAGGCGTGAGGAAGTAACTTGGGTAATGAATATTAAGTTGTCGGTTGATCGGTACGCCATGGCTATGGGTATCGACTGCCGAGCGCCCCGGCAAAAACTTGCGAGTGGCATCCTATTAGTTGGACCCTGTGAAAGGTCTCGTAGTGAGACCCTGCCTGCTCACCTTGGAAGTGTTTTGGGGAGTCGCGACCCCGGGCAAATGGGAATCACGACTTGGAGTGAACGTGCACACCTCTGCAGAGTGTAAAACTGATATATCAGCCGTGCTCACGGTCACGAGCGGCCCAGACCCTCACTTGATGAGCAAATTGGATTCACTGGTTACCTGGAGATGGACCTTGCGAGGTTGCTACCTCGTGTTTTGGCGGAATGGCTATTCCGTGATGGCAGGATTGCTATCCTGTGGTAATAATTAGGGTTAATCCCGGGATTACTAAAATAATTAGGATAGTCTTTTAAAAGATGCTAATTACTACTTACACTAATTAAGGGTTGGGTTTATGCTACTCATGTTTAGTAATAGGTTGTTCTAGTAATTGTTATAATTAAAAGCGATCAACTAAAATGCTACCGCAGTCAAACCAAGTCAGCTTTACCTTGTTTTAAGCCTTGCATGTCATTACTTTCCGTCTGTGCTTGCTGAGTTCGACATGAGCTCACCCTTGCTATAATCATTAAAGGTTGCTCGGACGATCAGGAGTACAATTGTGATTTCCCTGAGGACTACCCTGAGTCTCCCGGTTGTTAGGCTCGTGTGGTTCTACCGTCGACCTTCCTGTGGCAAGGTGGTCCTGCTACGTCGGCGTTTAGTTTTCCCTTTATTTATGGAACAGATTAGTTTATGTTTCCCCTCCGCACTTTGATAAACATTTGTCTTGTAATAATGGTACTTTTACTCTCATTTATGTAATTCGTTTGAACACTGTGTTTTGTACCATTGATGATGTCGGTCCATGTGTGTGAATTTGAGATCCTGGCGCACATGTGATTTGGCACCCGAATGCTCTTTTACATCCGGGTGTGACATGCACATAGTGTCACAGGAATATACGTGATGCGTATGACAAGTATGCACACAATCATTCAAGGCAAGGAAAAAAAAATTGTACCCCCCTCTCATTCTCCCCCTTTGGCAACAAGCACCAAAAAGTGAGAAAAGAAGAAAGAGGGATACAACACACTTAACATATTATGGTCAGCAACAGATGAACAAGAACAAGTAATGACCATAAAATGCAAGTTCTCTTTTGATAAAGCATTTTGAAGCGTAATATGAACCTTTTTGCAAACCGTCTTTTGCCTAGATACTAGTTGATCAATCAAAGGTGTGCTAAATTTCAAACCACGTTACGGGAATCAAGTATATTTAGCTCACTACGCAAAGCACAAAACCTTGTCTCGTCAAGAGGCTTAGTGAAGATATCGGCTAGTTGCTTTTCGGTGCTCACATGGCGAATTTCGATATCTCCTTTGGCTTCGTGGTCTCTCAAGAAGTGATGTCGGACGTCTATGTGCTTAGTTCTTGAATGGCTTACGGGATTGTTTGCAAGCTTTATGGCACTTTCATTGTCACACAATAATAGGATTTTGGTAAAACGACATCCGAAATCACGAAGGGTTTGCCTCATCCAAAGTAGTTGAGCACAACATGCACCGGCTGCAACATACTCGGCCTCGGCGGTGGAAAGGGCTACACAATTTTGCTTTTTAGAACTCCAAGACACTAGGGACCGTCCAAGGAATTGACATGTCCCCGAAGTGCTTTTTCGATCCACTTTGCAACCGGCGTAATCGGAGTCCGAATACCCAAGTAGATCAAACTTAGAGCCCTTAGGATACCACAAGCCAAGGTTAGGAGTGTGTACTAAATATCTCAAGATTCTCTTAACAGCCACTAAGTGGCACCCTTTTGGGTTAGCTTGAAATCTAGCACACATGCACACACTAAGCATAATATCGGGCCTAGATGCACACAAATAGAGTAGAGAGCCAATCATGGAGCGATATACCTTTTGGTCGATGGCTTTCCCTTCCTCATTGAGATCAAGATGTCCATTGGTTGGCATGGGAGTTTTGATGGGCTTTGCATTCGCCATGTCAAACTTCTTTAACATATCATGGGTGTACTTAGTTTGGCTAATGAAAGTTCCATCCTTCAATTGCTTGATTTGAAAACCAAGAAAGAACTTCAATTCACCCATCATAGACATCTCAAATCTCTTGGTCATGATCCTACTAAATTCCTCACAAAACTCATGGTTAGTACTACCAAATATTATGTCATCGACATATATTTGGCACACAAATATATCTTTATTGACTTTGCGAGTGAAAAGGGTTGGATCAGCTTTGCCTATTTCAAAGCCTTATTTAAGCAAGAATTGCTTAAGGCATTCATACCATGCTCTTGGTGCTTGCTTAAGCCCATAGAGCACCTTTTGGAGTTTGTAGACGTGGTTGGGGAACTTGGGATCTTCAAAACCCGGTGGTTGCTCAACATAGACAAGCTCTTGGATAGGGCCATTGAGAAATGCACTTTTGACATCCATTTGATATAGCTTGAAGTCATGATGGGCAGCAAAGGCTAAAAGCATTCGGATTGCCTCAAGCCTTGCCACTGGTGCATATGTTTCTTCAAAGTCCAAGCCCTCTACTTGAGTGTAGCCTTGAGCAACCAATCTTGCTTTGTTCCTAGTCACCACTCCATTTTCATCCTGCTTGTTGCGGAAGACCCACTTGGTGCCAATCACGTTCGTCTTGGGTCTTTCCACCAATGTCCAAACTTGATTTCTTTCAAAGTTATTCAACTCTTCTTGCATGGCCATCACCCAGTCCTCATCTTCAAGAGCCTTTTCAACCTTGACTGGTTCCACAGGAGAAACAAAAGAGTAATATTGACAAAAATTTGCTAAATGAGAACGTGTCAATACCCCCTTTCGAAGACTCCCAAGGATGTTGTCGACGGGGTGATCTCGTTGAATGATTTGCTTGAGTCTTGGATGCTCGATGGCCTCTTGATTACTTTCTAGATCTTCAGCTTCTTCTTCTTCTTCAAATATGGGTTGTAGGTTTTGTCCTCGAATTTGAGTTGGACTTGCTGTTGTTGTTGAAGGGGGTGTGGCATTACCACTCTTAGGTGTGGCACAACTGCTCTGTTGTGCTGCAGCAGGGGTTTGCTCCCCCTCAATATTAGGTACATCAGCGGAAACTTGTTCACCAGTAGCTTGGGAAACCACCACATCAGTGACTTCATCTTCTCGTGGCCTAATATCACCAATAGCCAATTGTTTGATTGCATCACAAGGTGGATCCTCCTTTCCTACAACACTTGAATCAACTTGCTCTACTTGAGAGCCATTAGATTCATCAAATGTCACATCTACCGCTATTTCAACTCTCCCAGAGGTTTTGTTGAAAACACGATAGGCATGCTCATTTGATCCATAACCAAGAAGAAAACCTTCATCAACTTTAGGTGCAAACTTAGATGTTTTGGGTTTCTTGTTAAGTATGAAACACTTACACCCAAACACTCTAAAGTAAGACACCTTTGGTTTGTTACCGGTTAGAAGCTCATATGAAGTTTTCTTCAATTTCTTGTGTAGGTAGAGGCGATTGATGGCATGGCAAGCGGTGTTGACAGCGTCACACCAAAACAAATCTGAAGTCTTGTACTCATCTAGCATTGTCCTTGCCATATCAATGAGTGTTCGGTTCTTCCTCTCTACTACACCATTTTGTTGAGGGGTGTATGGACTTGAGAACTCATGCTTGATGCCCTCTTCATCAAGGAACTCCTCAACTTGAGTGTTCTTGAATTCGGTCCCATTATCACTTCTCATCTTCTTGATGGGGAGACCAAACTCCTTTTGAGCTCTTCTAACAAATGTCTTCACTTTGTCCCTAACTTGACACTTATCAAACAAGAAAAATACCCAAGTGAAACGGGAATAGTCATCAACAATAACAAGACCATATTTGTTACCCCCGATACTTAGGTAGGCGACCGGTCCAAAGAGATCCATGTGGATGAGCTCCAATGGTTGTGTGGTGGTCATGATGCTCTTTGGTGGGTGAGGTACGCCAACTTGCTTTCCGGCTTGACAAGCTCTACATATCCTATCTTTCTCAAAGTGAACATTTGTTAGTCCAAGAATGTGTTCATCCTTTTGAAGTTTGGCCAAGTTCCTCATCCCAACATGGGCTAGTCGGCGATGCCAAAGCCAACCCATGCTAGATTTTGCCACTAAACAGGTCTCAAGATTAGCTTTACTTTTATTGAAATCAACTAGGTAAAGCTTATTCTTTAAACGACCCGTAAAGACAATAGAGGAATCCTCCCTTCTAAAGACTTCCACACCCTTATCCGTAAAGAGACAATTGTAACCCATCTCACACAATTGAGAAACGGATAACAAATTGTAGCTCAACGAATCAACATGCAAAACATTTGTAATTGAATGCTCAAGGGTTATAGCAACTTTACCGAGACCAAGCACATCCCCTTTAGAATTATCTCCAAAGACAATATTCTCATTTGAGTCCACCTTTGGGGTATATGATTGGAACATACTCTTTTCTCCGGTCATGTGATTTGTACATCCACTATCAAGCACCCAACTTGATCCACCGGAGGAGTATGCCTGCAAAACAAGTTTAGTTGCTAGATTTAGGTCCCCAAATAGACTTGGGGCCTTGCATGTTAGTCACAAGTATCTTAGGAACCCAAATGGAAGTATTCTTGTAGACATTGCTCTCCTTGCCAACATACTTAGCAACAACTTCACCACGGTTGTTACTTTTCAACACAAAGCATGATGACAAGCTTTGTCGAGGTGCATGGACCTTTGGTTGATAAGCATACTTGTTTGGAGTTCCCCATATTAATTCCTTTGGCTTTTGGGAAATCTTCTTTTCCTTGTTTGTTACTTTCTTTCCGGGCTTAGTTTGATTAGGAACAAAATTGGTAGCCTTCCCATTTTTGCGGGGCATGACATTACCGCCCTTCATCATGGTATTGCCACTATGTGGCACTACCGCTCGGGGACGTTGTACTGTCACAATCTGTGCAGGCCGCTCTACACCAATTTTGCCCTTCCTTTCAAACTTGACACACTCATAGCCATTGATTATCTTTCTTCCATTTGTCTTGGCTCCTATTGTGTGTCCAAGCCCATACTTGATTGAGGGATGTCTCCCTTGCTTGAATTGAGGCCCTTTTGGATCATTTTCCCTTTTATCACTCACTTGAGCCTTACCACCCAAGCAATTCTTACTAATGATCTCATTGAGCCTTTCAATCTCCTTTCTCATAGTCTCTAAGTTAACAAGGTTAGTAGAATGAGCATTCAAATCAAGATTATAACATTTTCCACAACCTTGACTAGTGGAGGGAGTAGAGCCATCCTTTGTCTTAGAGGGATGTGAGTTGCTATCCCAAAGAATGCTATATTGTTCCTCAAGTTGCTTGTACTTTCCATCTAAGTCACAATACTTTTGCTTGAGGGCAAAATTTGCTTTCTTTGTGATAGCATGGTCCCCTTGCTCTTTGGCCAAAACCTTGCGCAAGGATTCCACCTCACTTCTCTCTAAAACAAGAGCTTCCTTGCTAGCAATGTAAAGGTTCTCTTGTTTGATAAGAGTCTCTTCACTAGATTCTAACTCAGCTTGAACACTCTCTAAATCCTCCATTAGCTTAGTGATGAACAGTTTGGTCTTGCTATCCAAATTTTTAGTTATGTTATCAATTTCTTCATCACTAGACACATCATCACTAGAGTAATCACTTATATCACTACTAGATGTCTCACTAGGGGGAGAAGGATTGGATTTGGATTTTACCTTCTCACCCTTTGCCATAAGACAAATGTGAGGGGAGTAGTAGTCATCATCAAACATGTTGTTGAAGAGCCTTGGTGTGGAGGATGGCTCGTGAATAGACACAGTTGCAATCTTCTCATCCTCCTCACTTGAGCTATCTTTTGTTGAGTCCCATTCATGTCCAATGTGAGCTTCTCCCATGTGTCTTTTGCTCTTTTTGTAGTCGGTCTTGCTCTCTTTCTTGTCTCTCTTGTAATTGTTGTCTTCGATTTCATGAGGACAATGAGCAATGAGATGTTCGGTGCTTCCACAATTGTAGCATAGCCTCTTCTTCTTGTTTGGGAACTTTCTCTTCACTACCTTGTAGCCTTGCTTTTTGAGTCCCTTTTGATATCTTCTCAAAAAAAGAGCAATATCTTGCACTTTCTCATATTGTTCACTATCACTTTTATCTTCACTTGATGATGATGTTGTCTCTACTTCTTTGACTTTCTTTGGTGCTTTGGTCTTGCTAGTTGATGCTTGCTTGTTGGACTTGGACTTGCTTGTAGAGGGTCGTTTGGTTGACTTGTTGGCTTTGAGAGCTACATCATCATTGATCTTGATGCCTTCTAGCTTTGCTTGCAGCTCACCAAGCTTCTTTCTTTCATTGGCTTCTTCTCTTTGCATATCAAATGTCAAAATCCTCCCAAGTACATCATTTGGTGTGAAGTACTCAAACTTCTTCTTGTCTCTAATTAGAGTGACTACGGTCTCATTTCTTGGTGAATAAGCTTCCAACATAATCTTGACAACTTTATGATCATCTAACTCATCACAACCATAGCCTCTAATCTTGCCCACCAAGGACATCAACCTATCAAACATCTCTTGTGGCCCTTCTCCATCCAAGATAACAAACCGGTTGAGCTTGGCCATCATCAAATCAATTCTTGCCTTCCTTACTTTGTCAACTCCTTCATGTGCAAGGTGCAAAGTATCCCATATTTGCTTGGCAATGTCAACACCAATCACTCTATTGTACTCATCACCATCCAAAGCACTAAGCAACACACTTGTGGCTTGACCATTGAGGTGAATGATTCTCATCTCTTCTAATGTTGGGTTCTTGGGATCAACTGGTGACTCAAACCCATTGCAAACAATCTCCCAAATACCGGGGTGGAGACCTATAAGATAAGCTCTCATCAAGTGCTTCCACTTGGCAAAGTTAGTCCCATCAAAATGAGGTAACTTCCCTGCGGGCACATTAATAAAAGACTTGCGATCATGATTAGTCATAGACATAGAAGAATAGTTAAAGGATACGGCGGCATATTTGTCGTTGTCGTTCTTCTTGCCCTTTCCTTTCTTGTCCTTCTTGCTATGCAATTGATAGGACTCATCATCATCACCATCTTCGGAGCTGCTAGAAAGCTCACTAGAAGATGTATTGGGAACTTTGGCTTCTTCTTTCTTCTTCCTAGCTTCCCTTCTCTTTCTTCTTTCTTCTCTTTTGAGCCTTCTAGCTTCTTTTCTTGCCTTCTTCTCATCTAATCGTTGTCGCTCTTTCTTCTTTTCTCTTGCTTCTCTTTTGAGCTTTCTTGCTTCTTTTCTCTTTCTCTTCTCTTCTTCATTGAGAGCCCTTTCACCATCAGTAGGTTCGAGATGAGGAAGTGTGGTATTACTTGCTGTCGACACACTGAGTTGGCTGCTATCAGTGTCACTGTCATGCAAGCCCATTTCCTCTAGACGGACTTCCGTAGACTTTGCACCGCCCGATCCTCCTCCGGGCTCCATACCTCACGCGGTGAAGCGCACACGAGGTAACTGGCTCTGATACCACTTGTAAGGATCCTTGGTAAGCCTAGAGGGGGGTGAATAAGCGTATCTACTAATTTTCTACAAAACTCAAAGTCACTTGTCAGCAACTGTCGGAAGTTATGACAGTTCAGGTCGGAACTTCCGACGCAAAGTGTCAGAAGTTCCAACGCAAACTGTCAGAAGTTCCGACGCAAACCGTCAGAAGTTCCGACGCCTACGGGAAATGAACTACAAGTGCCTAAATAAACTTTGTGAAGGCAATAACTTACAACCCCACTTTCTAGTGGTAAGATGAAGTAATCCAAGTGCTTCCTTGACCTTGAACCGCCACCAATTTGTAGATCGGGACCAAAACCTAAGAAATGGCTTGAGAGAGAAAGAAACAACAAAGAACAAGTAATCTCAAGTAATCACAACAACAATAAGCACACGGGACACAAAGATTTATCCCGAGGTTCGGCTCGCCACTAAGGCTTGCGTACGTCCTCGTTGTTGAGGTGACCACTAAGGTCGGAGTCTCTTTCACCTCCTTGCCTCTCTCAAGCAACCACAAAGGTAAACTTGAGTTCTTCACTAGAAAAACAAGGGTAATACAAACTTCCCAAGGTCCTCCCACAGATCGGGAGCTCTTGGGCGACGCCTAGCCGGCTAGGGTTCCAAGAACCCAAGAGTAATAGACGCAAATCCAACCGGCTTGACGAAGAACTCAAGTGCTCAAGCTTGCTAGATGATTTTCTCACTCAATCTACTCTCCTATCACTCAAATCCTTGGGGAAACGAAGTTTGGAGCAAAGGGGAGAGGAGAGGAGAGCCTTGAGAGCTTGAGAGCTGTTGGGGGTCGTGAGTGAGTTGCTTGGAATAAGTCCGTAACGGTTAGAAACGTTGAGAAAGCTATTTATACAAGAAGCTGAAAACTAACCGTTCAGATCTACGTCGGAAGTTCCGACGCGGATCTCGGGACTTCCGACATATACTAAAAACACTGTTCACTTGGTCAGAAGTCTATACAAAACCAGTCAACGTCATCAGTTCCGACGCACGTCATCAGTTCCGACGCGTCATCAGTTCCGACACATGTCATCACTTCCGACACGTCATCAGTTCCGACGTACGTCGGGACTTCCGACACAAGCGCGAGCAGAGGTAGCAAGAGGGCCAGGTGTCGGGACGTCCGACGAACGTCATCAGTTCCGACATGCGTCATCAGTTCCGACGCGCGTCGGGACTTCCGACGCAAGCGCGAGCAGAGGTAGCAAGAGGGCCAGGTGTCGGGACTTCCGACGAACGTCATCAGTTCCGACATGCGTCATCAGTTCCGACGCACGTCGGGACTTCCGACACCACAAAACTTAAAAAACTATTCTACGTGTTCGTGAAGTGCTAGAGTGTCTCTCTTTTGATTTAGTTTTAATACTTGAGCACTCTATCTTTCTCAGACCAACTAAATTTGCATCCCTCTTTATAGTGCGGCATAGCCTAAACTCAAGATTAAATATTAAATAATTAAAATGCCTTTGAGTCCATCACCACATCATTTTGGTAATTGGGCTTTTGCCATCTCACATATCATGTGTTACCCTCATTCTTATTTTACCTGCTTGCCATCTCAACAAATCTCATTAGTCCTCTAATTGTGTGGTCATTATCACCAAAACCCACAACTAGGGCTTGATTGCACTTACAGGAGGCCGTGTTTACTTCCACTGAAAATCCAAAAACTTTTCAAGATTTCTCGTCACATTGAATCTTTAGACGTATGCATGGAGTATTAAATATAAATAAAATTAAAAACTAATTACACAGTTTGGTCGAAATTTACGAGACGAATCTTTTGAGCCTAGTTAGTCCATGATTTGACAATAATTACTACAAACAAACGAAAATGCTACAGTGTCCAAAAAAATTCGGCACGTGACTAAGTCCTTGTTTAGTTCTGGAAAGTGAAAATTTTTTGGTACTGTAGCACTTTCGTTTGTTTGTGACAAATATTATCCAGTCATGGACTAACTAGGATCAAAAGATTCGTCTCGTGATTTACAGCTAAAATGTGTAATTAGTTTTTGTTTTCGTCTATATTTAATGTTTCATGTATTTGTCACAAGATTTGATGTGACGAAAAATCTTGAAAATTTTTTGGTTTTTAAGGATGAACTAAACAAGGGCCTAAACAGAGAAGAACGTTCATTCCGGACTTCCGGTCAAAGGATGCACCAACTTTTCGCGAAACGCAAGGCTGGATTTCGATTGGACGTGCGATGATTCGCGGTGCACGGCGTTACCGGAGGTACTGCACGTACAGATGCTCCCTACTCGCATAGCCTTTCACGTCCTGTAACGCTAGAGGTTTCTGGCGATGATACCCATGGCATGCTCCTCGCACGTCAGACGCGCACGGCACACGTCCAACGGAATTTTTCTCTCTCTTTCGTCCGTCTCGAAGAAAATTTCCTGCCGTTTCACGGCACGTCTTTCTGCATTTCTGGGACATCGGGCATGGGCATTGACATGACGCGAACGTGTGTGTGTTTTTTTTTTGTCATCCTGTCTTTTCATGCCATTCATGTGGCGCTATTTGTTGGAATTCCTTGACTGCCATATTTGCACTTCAAACCCTACAATAACATATATTATTTAAGGAAGCCGACGAGAAGTTTTATTGAACTATTGAGGGGCTTGATCTAGGAAAGTAAGTTGCCTTGTTTAATTCGTGAAAAATTAGGTACTATAACTATAATAATTAGTATCTAATCATGAATTAATTAGATTTAAAAAATTCATCTTGTAAAATACATATAAATTATAAAATAAGTTATTTTTAATATATAATAATGTTCAATATATATGTTTAAATATTTAACGTGATGGAGCGAAAAAATTTTAAATTAAAACTAAACAAGGCCTTAGGACTTAATAATTCAAGAGGTATAAATTTCATAGAGGGTTTAGAAGGGACAAAGCCTTTTTTCTCTCTCCGAATAGCAGTAGTGGGGGCTCGAGCAAGGTCATCAAACGGTACAATAATAACTAAAATTTCAAAATATATAAGTGAACTATAATTTAGGATCCATAGAGTAATAGTTATGAATTGGTATTAGGTCATGGTCAGGTGGCTACCAATTACTACATGCTATTAGCGGGGTTTATCCGTCTAACCTGGATCCAACCAACATTTTTTAGGCAACTAGTAATTGTTACCTGATTACACCCAAAGGAGCTTTTGAAAGAAGCAACAACATAACAACAAAGTAAATCCTTAGTCCTCTTCCATGTCGAGCAAACAAAACATCGTAACTGATCTAAACTCACATACTATATCCTCATAAAAATATATTATGAGAACAATGATAACACATATACTTTTCTAAAAGTGCAACATTTGTAAACAAATACTCAGTGTCACCATATATGGCGCTAAGTCCTAAGTATATAGAAACTGAAACTAAGATGCTAAACAAAAATGCGTGATGGAATACACAACCATCACTTGGATGTTCTATACCAATAACTATCCAAAGGAGAGTTTCAAAGATTTCTTTATTTCTTGGGTCCCAACGCGTGTCGACATTAGAATTTAGAAAAGAGAGAAATAGTAGTATATGTTGGGTGACATTAAGGTGAAGATGTTGTCGTCGTTATGGAATAGTTTTCTTTGATATCTTCTTTGTTTTATTGTGGTTAGATGGCTACGATGAAGGACTAGAGAGAATAAGTTTGAGATCAATCTCCTTCTTTCTTCGGTAGGAGAAAAAAGAAGATGGAAGACGTCAGAAAGAAGAAGTTTCTCAACTCCGCTTAAATGAATGTTGACCGTTGTTCGTTAGACACTCAGAGTTTTTGCCAAGTGTTTGCCTGTACGACCATCCATACTGTAAAGCGTTGTACAGGTTTGATTTTGAAATTTAGAGCTATTTGTAGTGTGGGTATAATTTAGATTATTTTGGATATTTGTGTAATTCAGAATACTTATAACGTGTTTATATACCTAGTTTTATCTGATATAATTCTTGAAAAAAGGTCTTCAACTCCCTGAACCTCTTGGTACCTAGTTTTTCAACTCCTCTTCAGATCTTGGAAGGCTTCAAAACTCAGCTTCATCTGCCTTTCTACATGGAAATCATAGTCGCTATGTGTTGGTCTATTTGCACTGTCAGAAATGATGTTATTTTCAGAGGGATCCTAGCTTCAGTGTACAGCGTTGCAAGACTGTTTTTAGATCAGAGTTTGCTCCAGTTATTCTTAGAGCAAAATTGGCCTACCATCCAGCTATGGATTTATGGCTCGAAGCTTTTGTGTAATTTTGTTAATTTTTTTTGTAACCTTTTTATCAGGGCTTGTACTTTTTAAAAAACAGAAAATCAATAAAAGCACGGTAGGGAGTTTTTCGCCCCTCCTGTTTACCCTAAAAAAAGGTCTTCAAGAGCTATCTCTAGAAAAGATTTTACCTCCGTAACAAAAATGCGGATACAATAATGATGTACTTCCTCCAATCAAGATCACCTACATCTAGCGGTTCGCACATGAAAAATGAGCTGAAGCAGTTCATTTGTCCTGGTGCCGTGCTACCGTCTTTTTTTCTCTTCATTTGAAAGATTCTAATAATTACGCTTCTATTAGTTTAATTTTAGAATTTGGAATTAGAGCTTAATGCTAAGCTAATACTGCTTAACAACAGTGACAATGACGCTAAACCTACAAACCATATGCACGACTATGAACTCTTGGTGCCATCAGTGGTGGCACCAAACTTGACGCCATGGCGGATGGCGCCAAACAGTGTTAGCTTTAGTGCAGAAAAAGACGGGTATGCTACAGCACAAAAACCGGACTTAAAAGAGGACCCTTGTGTAATTTCAAGGAAGACGGAGGTGGCACGTGCACGTGAAAACGACGCTCAGACCTCTCGACCTCTGGTTTGAGAAACACACGGAGACAGAGCGTGACCACTCTTGTGTTCTGCTCTGCTGCCCCGCCAGCCACCGCAACGAACAAAAAGCCTAGCAGCCTTTCCCTCACTCACACACACCCACCCCCCTTCTCTGCTGCGCACACCACCCGCCCTCCAGCCTCGGGCACGGTTGCCGAGGCTGCCGAGGCCCCCACCGCCCAGGACTGTGGGGTGGTCCGTGCTGCTGCTGCCGCTGCACCCCGTCGCCATGACCACTGCACTTGTTAATTAATTAATCACCCCCCAAACCTGCCCTTTTCCGTGCCGTTCTGCCAACTGAGCACATGGCCACACCCATGCTCGCTGCCGTTCTGCTCAGTCGCTCACGCTCCCCGCTCTCTTCCTCTCCTCTCGGTGCGGTGAGGTGGTGAGGTGCTGGGCCGACCGGCTGAGCAGCTAGCTGACTGTACCCGCCGCTACCATTACCACGCTGCACCGTACCAGAGCAGGGCCTCACGCGGCGCTGTCCCGACCCCGTCGAGGCAAAACCCCTGGCCGTTCCCTCTCGTCCCGTGCCGCCGCCGCCGCCGCCAGCCGCCACCGCCGCCGTGCGCCCAGGCTTCTTTCCTTCTGGTGAGAAAGCGTCCTCCATTGCTCCTCGCGCATTCATCGCTTTTAATCCCGACGGCGGGTTCACTTCCCCTCGGTTCCCGACGGGGTCTCCTGCTTTCCTTGCCGCGCGTCTCGTTGTTTGCTTGCCCTTCCCGCTGGATCTCGTGGTTGATTCGTTTCGCAATGCCGCGGCACTGATTTCTGGGGGGTTCACTTCTGATCCGTGTTCTTGCGGGGGAGCTAAACGACAAGAAATGCACCCGTCGCATGCTACATCTCTACGCGGTAGCAGGAACAGGGCCATTGCTGGTTGAGATGGGCCCAAAGATTTGCAATCTTCAGTGATTTCATTTGAGGTTCTGAGAGGGGTTCTTCGCTGTTGTCCTCTGAGTAGTTTTTATTTGGATTTTTTTTTCCGGTTGGCTGTGCCAATGCGCCATGTCATATTTCTGCGAGAGGTTGGTGGTGATTGGTACTTGCAATTGTGCAAATCTCTTCTATGGCTTTGTTTAGTTTCAAAATTTTTTTGCAAAATAGGTACTGTAGCACTTTCGTTTGTTTGTGACAAATATTGTCTAATTATGTACTAACTAGGCTCAAAAGATTCATCTCATTAATTCCGACCAAACTATGCAATTAGTTTTTATTTTCGTCTATATTTAATACTTCATGCATGCGTCTAAAGATTTGATGTGACGGGGAATCTGAAAAATTTTGCAAAATTTTTTGGGAACTAAACAAGGCCTATTTTTAAGTGCAGGCTACTGGGGGTCTGGGGCTGAGACTAGGGGCAGGATTTGACTTTTTGATTGTTTTCTCCACACTTGCTATTTGTTTTTTTCTTGGGAGCCCCACGTTCGTTAGAAAAGGAGAGAATGTGTGGATTATCTGCACTGTTTTATCTTTCATTTCGGTTAGAAAAGGGACAAGTCACGCCTGATTCTCGATTCCTTTGTACAGCAAAAATGAGGTATTTCAATTTAGTGCCTTGATCTGTGCTTACTGAGGCCTTGTTTAGTTCCGAAAAGATTTTGGATTTTGGTACCGTAGCACTTTCGTTTGTTTGTGACAAATATTATCCAATTATGGACTAACTAGGATCAAAAGATTCATCTCGCGATTTCCAGCTAAACTGTGTAATTAGTTTTTACTTTCGTCTATATTTAATGCTTCATGCATGTGCCACAAGATTCGATGTGACGGAAAATCTTGAAAACTTTTTGCTTTTTAGGGTGAACTAAACAAGGCCTGAATGACTCTGGGACCTCGAGATTTCATACCGTACTTCGTTTCTTTGGGCCTGTTCTAGTATATACCCCTAAAAAATAAATGCTCCAATACTGCGCTAAGATAGCCTTAAGCATAATTTCTTTTTAAAATCTCTCCATCCTCTTTTATGCTTATTATTTCTGTCTCAAGTTTTGGCCTGGATTTATTTAATATATATTTGAGATCCGAAACATGCAGCATTTTCTGTTTGAGCTCAAAAGCCATGCAAATGATTCTCTTTCAGTACCGTTTTATCTGCCTTGACGTGTTCAGCTACGATCTTGACCTGATCTCTCATCTGAGTTGAAGCTCCTTGTTGGCTGTGCAAGGGGAGAATCAGGGCAAGTACGGAAACCTGTGTTCTTATGGTTCTTGTGTCTGATTTTCTGCAGTGACTTTGCTACAATGGGTCATGTTCTAATCAAAAGAAGGACCACATTTTCTTGTCAACATTGAAGATACAATCTTTCATTATTGCTGGGTAAGTTGGAACAGAGAAGCGCATATTCAAGATGATGGACACGAGGCGTCACTCTGTGTCTGTGGATGTCCCACTGTCAAGAACCTTGGTGCAGCTCAAGCGAGTGAGATCGCTGCGGGATCCAGCGACGAACTCGATGAGCAAGTACGCATCTCCTTCTGATCACATGATCTGGGAGACTGCTTCTAGCAATGGGGTGACTCTGGACCTTGGCAGGTCAGCACATCATCACCTGGTTGAAGAAGACGAAGACGTGGGAGCTGAGCCTACAATGGGGTCAGAGCGGAGTTTTCGGGGACCAAATGCAAGGACTGCATCATATAGGAAATCTTCAGCTGTCAGGATTAGAGGCTTGAACCCACCAAGAAACAAGCAGGTTCATCGTGTCCGCCAAGATGGTCACCGCAAGTCGTTGGATTCTAACCACTCAAATCACAGTTCTATCCGTCAATTGGCAAACAATGTGGTCAACAATGTGGATGCAGATAAGGAAGAGGAGGAAGTGAATTCTTATGAAAGACCAAAATTTGCAATGCCAGATAAGGCTGATGAAGAAGTGAAAATGCCAGACTACTCCAAATTCAGGAGCAAGTCTTCTGCTGCAATGAGCCGTGTTGGGAGCCCCTGTATGTCAGCCAGTGAGGCACGCTCCGTTGGGTCAAGAAGAAGCACTTTAGGGCATGGAACTGAGGATACACGACTGAGGTCGAATGATGTCGTGGGATCGAATTTTAGTGGCTGTGGTATAAGCTACTGCTGGTCAGGAGCATCGAAGTACCGAGAACTTTATTCAGATAGTGATGGTCCAGATCAACCTCTCTTGTCTACAGATGGGACCGAGGCTGCATTCCAAGGCAATGTACCATACACTGAGACACCGAGGTGTTTAAGCCAGAAATTCCGCCCTCGTTCTTTCAGTGAATTGATCGGCCTAAATGTTGTTGCCCAGTCCCTCTTATATTCCTCTTGCAAAGGAAAAGTTGCTCCAATGTACTTGTTTCATGGCCCCCGGGGTACAGGCAAGACATCCACAGCAAGGATTTTTGCCGCAGCACTAAATTGTGTATCTCTTGAAGAGCAAAGGCCATGTGGGTTCTGTAAAGAGTGTGTCATTCTTTTCTCTGGGAAGAGTAGAGATGTGAAAGAACTTGATGCAGCGAAAATGGATCGTTTAGGTCGAGTAAAGGCACTTCTCAAGAGTGCATCTCTCGTTCCATACTCTTCGCGCTTCAAGGTTTTCATAATAGATGAATGCCATCTCTTGCAAGAAGATGCATGGTCAGCAATACTGAAGAGTCTTGATGAGCCATACCGGCATA
Source organism: Sorghum bicolor (assembly GCF_000003195.3). Taxonomy (NCBI): domain Eukaryota; kingdom Viridiplantae; phylum Streptophyta; class Magnoliopsida; order Poales; family Poaceae; genus Sorghum; species Sorghum bicolor. Next base: position 49,012,284 of record NC_012875.2, read on the forward strand.
CAGTATACATTATGATTACTTCTGACATAGAAAGCCTGCCTCGCACTTCCATCACACATTGCCAGAAGTTCCATTTTCCGAAGATAAAGGTGGCAGATATTGTCTACAGGTTGGAGAGAATCTGTATAGAAGAAGGATTGGAATTTGACCATGATGGGTTGTATTTCATTGCTGCAAAGTCTAATGGTTCTCTTAGAGATTCAGAAATAATGCTTGATCAACTCAGTTTGCTAGGGAAGAAGATCACAATTTCTCTTGTGCATGAACTTGTGAGTTGTCTACTGTCATCTGTCATGCTCTAAGTAGTATGTCATAAAGTCAGTATTGTCATGTTTATATATCTGTTATTTGCAGGTAGGATCTGTGTCTGATGACGAGTTGATTGAATTGCTTGATCTAGCATTGTCGTCCGACACAACCAATACTGTAAGACGAGCTCGAGAACTTATGGGGTCAGCAATTGATCCTCTGCAGCTGGTGTCTCAGTTGGCCAACCTTATTATGGACATTCTCTCAGGGCGATGTCAATCTGCAGTCACTGAAGTCAGCAAAAGTTTCTTGGGTAGATATGCATGTACGTGTCCTTTCCAGCTTTCCTTGCCATGTTTCTTTCTTATTTGCCGCATGAGCATTCTCCTATTGTTCAAAATTGCGTGCTTTTATCTTTTAAGATGCTTGAATTGAACCAACTACAGGATCATACATTTATTGTTGGAAAATTGTCATGATCTTACTTTTTTCTTGAATTTTGAAACTGTGTCTATCTTACTTTTATCTTGAATTTTGAAACTGTGTCTATCTACATCCCTGTTTGTTCTACAAAGATTTTCGTCTCAAGTCTGGTCTTTTTTGTCACGATTATGCAGTATCGGAGATTGGAATAAAGAAATTAAGGCATGCACTGAAGATACTATCAGAAACTGAAAAACAATTAAGGACATCAAGGAATCAGGCTACTTGGGTTACAGTTGCGCTTTTGCAGTTTAGCACCAATGAACCTAACCTTGCTGCTGAACCGAATGATATGCATGCACATTCAGTAACTGGATATACAGGTAAACATACTAATTTGCAGTATCCCATGTATTTTCGATTTCCATACAGAATGGAATGATAACCATTTTTGATATCCCATTGTGTAGATGACTGGGTTTCCAAGGTGCACTCAAGTGCCAATTTTTGTCAGGCATGTAACAGCAGCAAGTCCAACTGCTCTGAGAGACACTGTAGGCGGCTTAAGCTTGAGAACATATGGAGGAGAGCCATTGGAAAGTGTCGATCAAGGTCAGCCAAAAGTTTCCTCAGGAAAGAAGGCTTCTTATCATCGGTTCATGTTACTGAAGGTAAAAACAACCATGCCATCTCAATTGAAAATTTAATTTCTCATATATGGCTTGTGCTGAAAATGATACACTATATGTACAAATTCTCAGAGCTGGCCATAGCAGAAGTTGGTTTTGGACACCCGGATCACCTATCAAGAGCAGAGAAAATGCAAAGCCTCATAGAATGCTCTTTACAGCATGTTCTTGGGTGCAATGTGGAGATCAGATTCAAACTTGTACCCTGTCCAGTCAGAAAAGATGCTAGGTTGAAGAGACAGTCGTTCAGTTTTCTCAACTGCTCTGGCCGGAAGCAAGAGCTGTCAGATTCAGTTGTGACTGATGAAGATGAAGTTGTGAGGCCTGGAGCAAGAGAGACACCGCTTAAAGGCTACACCTCTAGTCAGCAGGAATCACCATATACCATGCAACGTGTTGATTCAAAACCAACAGTCCATGGTTGTGAGGATGATGCTCGGAGTACCTTGACGTCAAACAGATCCATGACAGATGATCTGACAAGGACGTGCAGGTCAGAGACTAACTACTCAAAGGGTGTAAGTGAGCACGGCCACTTTGATAGCATCCAGGAACCGGACCTACAGCCGAATTGCTTCTCGCGAACACTCAAGCTTCAAAAGAAGCTATTGTCTTCTGGCGCAGCACACACAATCTGTTTGAGGATCCAGCCACATAACAAGATGGACTTCCTGCCTAAGAAAGAATTCGATACATACTTCTGCGCATACGAACCTTACGAGCAGTGTTCAAGATCAAATTCAAGAGCTACTTACAGTTCAAGAGATGATGACTTGTAAGCAGTCTGAACTTGGCACAATCTCATGCAACGATATATTCAATTACATTACTGCCATGTGACGAACAAGTGCTGAACTATTTTTTTCTTCTGCAGGTGGAGCAAGAATTCACGCTTTGGTTCGAATCTACTCTGCTGGAGGGCCCCAAAACAATCCATGTAACCGAGGTACATTACTCTGTATTTTCATATTTCTTGGTCAGAAACTCAGAATAGCCATGTGGATTCAGTGTTTTGGCCTGCTTGGTTGGTATTTGCTAGTGTTCATGTGACATGTTGACCCCAGTTCTGCCAGAGCATCCCCCACACCAGCAAGTTGCTTTCTTACAAGCGTAACTGCAATGAACAGCACAAGCATTGCTGCTGGGGAAAAGTGAGTGATGATAGCAGAACATTGACATGCTGAAAGCTGGGGAAAAGTGAATCATGATAGCAGAACATTGACATGCAGAAAAACAGTGCCAAATCATTCAGCTTACCTTTTGCATTTCTCTGTGAATTTGCAGGAAAGGATGAGCATACTAGATGGAAGACAGCAATTCTGCTATGACATTTGCCAATTTTGCCCGAAGCTGTAAACATGAACACCACCTGCGGGGACAATTTTTCAAGGAAAGTCCAGGAGTGGTCTGTGTTATTCTTGTTCTGAGAAACTGTTTAGTGATATTTTCTTGGTAATGCAGGTCCTTTATAATGCTAGTGGGCAGTTGTACAGCGCGCCAATGATGAAACCCTGTGTATACTGAATAGTTCTGTTATTCTGAATTTTGTAGGGCGATTTGATGCTCTCCCCATTTACATGATCTTTTTATTAGCTGAATTATTAACATCGTCTAAACTCCTCACGAGTCACGACTCATATAGATTGATCTTCCTTTCAATCAAAAGGTAAGCGTGCAAAAGCATCAGCGTCAGCCTGTGAAGTGTGAGCACGCCTGAAGTTTAGTGCGACCCAGTTGTACTTGCCACCCAATGGCCATCGCAATCGAACATAAAGATCAGTTAAAACTGAAACCAACCAGAAGCCATCATGGCTTGATTTGTCCACTGTCCAGAAAAGAAGCCACCATGAAACCTTGTTTTTTTCGAGATCGGGGGATATAGCCCGTTTTTCATTAAACAGAGACCATAAAACCTGATAGTTCGGAATCTAGTCTAAAACGAACTAAAAATGTTTGCAAATAGGTATCCATCAACCGTTTCAGGGCTTAGTTCCAACACCAGCAGCTACCACACCACCAGGAGGGCATGCGAGATGGCTGAGGGCTGAGGTCGATGCTGGTTGGTAGGAATGACACTTACATTCCACACCAAAGGAATGACACTTACATTCCAGTTGGTTGGTAGGCCAACATAGGAGATAGCAATTGCCCACGGCAATCTGCACAACAAGAGCATCCACAAGGGGTCCAGAGAGAAGGCGAGGCTCGAGATACGTGAGGTCTGAATCATGATCAAGCCTCTCATAATGCCCCCAACAGAAAGTATAAACCCAACCCTCTCTAGACAGAGCAGCAGAGAAGAAGCCTCCTACAGATGCTTGGACTACAAATACACCTTTCAGTGACTCCACAACCTTAGGGATGCTGGTATAAGCACCTGCAAATTCCAAACCCGCGAAACTATCCTGTCCAAACACGTACACGCTTCCTGTGTCACTCACGAGCATTGTCCGCCTCCAGCCGGTGTGATTCTGATGCCCTGCAGAGACCTACAACTAAGGAATGCATGGTTTCAGAGTTGTGACACTGTGCATATATGTTAACAGTAGGCAAAGGAGGGAGAAATTGGGGAAGGAATTGGACGAACAGCACAGCAGGAGATCGAAGAAGAATACGGTAGGAAGAGTGCTTAGCAAGTATGAGAGTTTGGTTTACAATTTTCTGATGTCCCTCCCTCTCGATGTCTTGCCTCATATAACCAGTACATGGGCTGCTGCCCCGCCGTGCACACAGGCACGCTCACATCCACTCGCTACCCGCTACGCGCATATTGGGCCTCCGAATACGAGAGCCTGCTCTGGGCCCATGAAGCACTTCACTAGTATCGGGACGGATGCTGACATTCCCCGGGGCTTGAGAACCTGCTTGCCCCCAAGCAGGTGCACGAGGAAAGGACTGGCGAAGATGAGCAGCATTCTCCCAGGTGGCCATGTCACGGTCCCAGCCCGACCAGCGAACCAAAACTTGTTCCACTGTCCCATTAGCAGTGGGAACAACACGCTGCTGAAAAATTTCCTCTGGCACACGAGGTAACTCAATATCAGTAGGGAATGAGGACAACACTGGAGTACCTGGGAGGATGGCAGCCTTCAGTTGTGACACGTGAAAAACCGGATGGACCGACGATGTGGAAGGAAGCTGCAACTTATAAGCAACAGTCCCAATGCGAGCCAATACTTCAAAGGGGCCATAGAATTTGAATGAGAGTTTCTGGTTGGCGCGAGGGGCCAGAGATGTTTGAACATACGGCTGGAGTTTGACGAAAACCATGTCTCCCACCTGGAATGAGCGTTCAGAGCGGTGCTTATCGGCTTGACGCTTCATGCGCAACTTAGCACGGGCCAGGTGCTGCTTGATCAACTCACCAATGGCATGACGATTTTGCAGCCAAGAAGAGAGTTCTGGAACTACCACATCATCGAACACAGAAATCCCAAAGTGGCGTGGAGGAGCACCATATAGCGCCTCAAAGGGGGAGAATCCAGTAGCTGAGTGGGTAGAAGCATTGTACCAGAATTCGGCGAGTGGAATCCAAGAAGACCATTTAGTTGGGCAGGCATTAGCAAAGCAACGAAGAAATGTCTCCATAGTTTGGTTGAGGCGCTCAGTTTGGCCATCCGACTTAGGGTGGTAACTGGAACTCATCTGGAGGGAAACATCAGCAAGACGAAACAATTCCTTCGAGAAGGTACTAGTGAAAACTCGATCACGATCCGAAATGATAATCGTCGGAAGACCGTGCAATCGATACACATTGTTGAGGAAAAGCTGAGCAACCTTAGCAGCAGTAAATGGGTGTAGTAAGGTGATGAAATGTGCATACTTAGTGAAGGAGTCCACCACTACCAAGATGCAATTGGCGTCTCCCGAACGTGGAAGGCCTTCCACAAAGTCCAGCGACACAATCTGCCATGCTGCAGCTGGCACCGGTAACGGCTGCAGAAGTCCGGGTAGCTTGGACGGTCTGGTTTAGCCTGCTGGCAGATAAGACAAGTACTGACGAAAGATCGCACAGCGGACTTCATACCTTGCCAAGAAAAGAGTTGCTTCAGGCGCGTATAAGTCACCGGAAACCCTGAATGGCCGCCCAGCGCGCTTGAATGAACCGCATGTAAAATCTTGAGTTGAAGGGCTTTGTTGTCGCCAATCCAAATACGAGAACCGTGCCTGAGGACACCATCACGCAAGGAAAACCCAGCAACAGCTGTGGGATCAATGCAGAGCTTAGCAATCATAGCAGTGGACATTGGGTCATTAGCATAGCCAGCAATCACATCCTGAATCCACTGTGGGGTAATCACAGAAACTGCTGCACAAATGGAGTCATGGACTGGTTTGCGCGACAAAGCATCCGCCGCCCTGTTGGAGGCACCAGGTTTGTATATGATTTTAAACTGGAGACCAGCCAATTTGGAAAATAACTTTTGTTGCCACGGCGTATGCAGACGCTGGTCAGTAAGCTGTGCTAGACTTTGCTGATCAGTATAAATGGTGAACTCAGCTAGCTGGAGGTAGGGACGCCATTGTTGAACCGCCATCAGAACTGCCATGTATTCCTTCTCATATGTGCTTAAACCCCTACTACGAGGACCCAATGCTTTGCTGAGGAAAGCCAAGGGATGGCCAGCTTGCATGAGGACAGCGCCAATTCCAGTAGCACAGGCATCAGTTTCAATACTGAAAGGTTTGGAGAAATCTGGCAATGCGAGAACCGGAGAGGAACTGAGAGCTGTTTTCAGAGCCTGAAAGGACTGAGCGTGTACCGGTGTCCACTGAAACAAGGAATTCTTACGGAGAAGCTCCGTGAGTGGTTTAGCCAAGATCCCAAAATGCCTCACAAATTTTCGGTAGTAACCAGCCAAGCCCAAAAAACCACGCAATTCCTTGACTGAAGTAGGGGTAGGCCAATTGACCACCGCAGAAACTTTGCCAGGGTCAGTCTGCACACCATTACCAGAAATCACATGGCCCAAATAAGAAATGCTGGTTTTGGCGAATTCACACTTGGAGAGTTTGATTTTCCAATCATGAGCTAGCAACTGGTGAAATACCTGCTCCAAATGCTGAATGTGCTCTTCGAAGGAATTGCTATAAATCAAAATATCGTCAAAGAAGACCAAAACAAACTTGCGAAGGAATGGAGCCAAGGTACAGTTCATAGCATCCTGAAATGTGCCTGGAGCCCCAGTGAGCCCGAAAGGCATCACTCTAAACTCAAAATGGCCAAACTGAGTTTGAAAAGCTGTTTTATACTCTTCCCCGGGCTTGAGTAGAATTTGATGGAACCCAGAGCGCAAATCCAATTTGGAAAACCAAGTAGCACCACCAAGTTCATCCAAGAGTTCATCAATGATGGGAACAGGATATTTGCCTTTCTGGGTAATAGCATTGAGTTGGCGGTAATCAACACAAAAACGCCAAGTCTTGTCTTTCTTCTTAACAAGTAACACTGGGGAGGAAAAGGGGCTGGAGCTTTTCTGAACAATACCAGACTGCAACATCTCCCTAACTTGCTTCTCCACTTCATCTTTAATTGCAGGAGAAAAACGGTATGGCCGAGAGTAGACTGGAGCGGCACCGGGTATCAACGGAATAGAATGGTCACAATTCCGAGAAGGAGGTAACTGAGTTGGTTGCTCAAACATTTTAGCATAGTGTTGTACCAACTGCTGAATCTCTGGAGGCCAGGTAGATCGTCCATTGGGGATGTTTCAGAGGCCGACATGTGTAAAACTGCACCAGACGGTAAATCAGACAAGATGCCGACAAGCTGAACTGAGTTCCCTTTATGAGTAAACTGAATCCACTTTTGCCCCCAATGGACCTCCATGGGACTGTTGTCCTCTAACCAGTCCAAGCCAAGTATCATATCATACGCAGACAATGGAAGAACCTTCAGGTTGGAGATAAACTGGCAACTCTGTATTGACCAGGAAGCATCAGGTATATGGGTGGAGCATGTGAGAATTTGACCATTGGCAACCTGAACTTGCAATGGACAAGAAAGTTTCTGGACTGACGAAAAACGAGCGGCCAACTCTGTGCTGATGAAAGTATGGGAACTACCAGAATCCAACAATATGCGAATCTGATGATCACCCAACTGACCCCAAAAACACATCGTGCGAGGGGCAGTGACACCCGACACAGCAGCAACTGACACAGAGAGAAACACCTGATCAGTGATCTGTTCTTCTGGTGGATCCTCTGGCTCATGGACGTCGTCGAGTTGAAAAACATCTAGAAGTTCTTGCACCACATGCAGTTGTACAGTAGGAGGGCATTGGTGATCGCGGGACCATTTACCGCCGCAACGCATACACAGTCCTTGAGCACGCCGGGTGGCACGCAAAGCAGACCACCGGTCTTCAGGAGATGGACCGCGCGCACCTTCCACGGCTGGCCTGAGCTCCGAGGTTGGCAATGCCAGTCGAGGAGGAGGCGGAGGCAGCGGGAGAGCCTTTGGTGCAAACGGCCGAGCGGTCATCGGGGCGTCCCAACGCCGGCCATCCCTCTTCTTCATGGGGTCGGCGACCTCCTCCTGCAATTTAGCGAGAAGGCAAGCAGTATCCAGATCTTTGGGACGGTGCATCGAAACAACAGCACGAATGGGATCCTTAAGGCCATCAACAAAACGCATAGCATAATAGAGTGGCTCCCTAGTGCCCCCGTAAGCATTAAGCTGATCAACCAGAGCAGTGTATTGGTTAATGTAGTCCTGGATTGGGCCAGTTTGGCGGAGTTGGAAAAATTGTCTAAGCAACAATTCGTGTTGTTCCTGCCCAAAACGCTCCAGAATGAGGGATGAAAAGGTAGGCCATGAACAGGTTTGCAACTGATGCTCTACAGATGATGACCAACGAGCAGCATCTCCGGTAAAATGCATTTTGGCTACCCGAACCCACATATGAGTTTCAGTTCCATATAGCTCAAAGTAATCCTGACACTGACTAAGCCAATACTTAGGGTGAGAGCCATCAAATTTGGGAAAATCGAACTTAGGCAACTTAGGACCGTAATACCCAGTGTTACCCACACCTAAGTTACCGCTGTGAAAGCCTGGCTCTACTGCAGGTTGCAGAACTGAAACAGGGGATGAAGGAGGGGGAAAAACAGGCATACCCAGGGTAGAAACTACCCCGAATCCACTCTCCCGGTGATGGTTGTCGACGCGGTGCCCGTTGGGCGATGTTGCTGGAGCGCCGTGATGCGGACGCTCGACAGCAGATGGAACGGCGTCCGGCGCGGCTGCGAAGACGCCAGGAGAGGTAGCCGGCTGCTCCAGGACGGCACGTTCCCAGTGGCGCGAGATCTTAGAGACCTCGAGCTTGGTCTTGGACACTTGAAGCCGGATGTCGTCCACAGCGCCATCGATTGAAGGACGCCACTCCTCGATGGAGGCGGTGGCGCGCTCCAACGACTCCATGCGGGACGCCTGCGACTTCTCCAGATCCGCGATCTGGCGGGCGAGGCGGGCATCCTGATCCGCGAACCGCGAATCCCACTTCGCATCTTGTTCGTTGAAGCGCTTGGTGAGTTCATCCAGGATGAGGCGAGTCTTCGGATTCATCACGCCGAGACGTCGTTGACGGCGAGTAAAGTGACTGTGGGCTAGGGGTGGGGGAGGATCCAGATCGAGAGCACCCACAAGTCGATTCAAAGCGGGGATCGGAATTACAGCGTTCCAAATCGCTACCAGCAGCTCACTGCTAGCGAGAGGATCGAGCCAACCAGATCCATTGCCAAATCAACCGATGGAGTATGTGCGCACGAACAGAATCGACCCAAAATCGGTGTCTCCGATACCAATTGTTAACAGTAGGCAAAGGAGGGAGAAATTGGGGAAGGAATTGGACGAACAGAAGAATACGGTAGGAAGAGTGCTTAGCAAGTATGAGAGTTTGGTTTACAATTCTGATGTCCCTCCCTCTCGATGTCTTGCCTCATATAACCAGTACATGGGCTGCTGCCCCGCCGTGCACACAGGCACGCTCACATCCACTCGCTACCCGCTACGCGTATATTGGGCCTCCGAATACGAGAGCCTGCTCTGGGCCCATGAAGCACTTCACTAGTATCGGGACGGATGCTGACAATATATAGTTCTATACTACAGTAGCTATCAGCAAAACCAACATATATACGTTACGTTACCTAATGAGGCATGGTCTGAACTGTGCTTCTGTGTTCCCAACCCCAAGCTGCCCCAAAGAATTACCGCCGAATGACTGAATGAGTATGCGTCCCCCTTTGCCCTTTGCCGTGACAGCGATGCTATGCCCTGGTCCAGCAACAACCTGAGATTTCCCACGGTGGTAATTCTTCTCGCCGATCACATCAGGTACACAAGGACTAGCTTCCAAGAGCCACCGCACTGCTGCTTCAGCCTCTCTTTTTTTTTTCCCCTCATGCTTCATTGGCTTAAAGATGGCCTTTTGGCAGCAAGTATCATATGCTGCAAGTTTAGGGAGAGACAACGTGGCATCTGGCTCAAAGTTTGCACGCCTTCTGAAGAATTTACTCAGAATTTTTTCTCATGACAATAATTAAAGGTGTGTTGCAAGTATCTTTGTCAGATAAATTAATGTTATCACCTGAGATTCTTAAGTATGTTAAAGCTATAGAGTGTTATCCTAATGTATCTATTGTATATCAGATTCTCTTAACTGTTCCTGTGACAGTAGCATCATCTGAAGTAAGTTTATCTAAATTGAAACTATTAAAAAAAATATTTGAGGTCAACTATGTTAGAAAAAGATTAATGGCTTGGCTATGTGCATCATTGAGAAAGATATTTTAGAAAACATCAATCTCCAGGCTGTTTGTGAAGATTTTGCATCACAAAATGCTAGTAATTAACAAAAGCACATCATTATTGTTTTATTTGAAGTAACTATTAATAGTTGTTTACTGTTCTCTCTCTCTCTCTCTCTTTTTGCGAAAAGTTATTTACTGTTCTTTCAGTTCCTTGCCAGCGAATGGCCATCTCAATAAACATCAGACAAAAACTGAAACCAACCAGAAGCTAGCCATGACATGATCTGTCCACTGTCCAGAGAAGAAGCCACGACGAAACCAACCAGGTGTCTAGGATCCAACACGAGCTAAAATATCTGTAAATAAATGTTTATACACCAGCAGCTACCACCACCAGGGCCATTGGGGGATGGTTGAGGTCGATGCTGGTGAAATGAAGCTAGGCGAGATCAATGTCAACACAACGTGGAGCAGGCCTAGTTTTCTGTCCCTCAGCAAGCTTCATACCAAGCTGCCCCTTGCTACCTACACCGAGAGAGTAGACCCTGCCGGATTCGGTGAGGACGAGCGTATGAGAGCCATCTTTATTCTTGTAGTTGTCGACCCAGTCCCAGGTGTTGGTCGCGCTAATCTGCACAACCTTTCCATCCACCGCAACAATCCGAGTGGCTAGATTGGGAATCCCGTCGTCCGCGTCGTCTTCCACTTCCACACCGTCCTCGTCTTCCTGAAACAACCTGACTAGGTTGGGAATCCTGTCGTCCTGAAACCAGGAGAGATGAAACGGCAAAGTCAGGAATTCGAAACTATAAACCAGTTACTTATATTGCTATGGATTTAATTAATTGTCTGAATTTGTCCGATACAAGGAAGAAGATGATGATCAAACCTCAACACCCAGATTATCCGAATGATCGCACCCAAAGGAGTAGACATGGCCATTATCTGAGACGACGAAGGTGGATCTAAAGCCAGCTGAGACATACCTAGCCTTCACACGCGCCAAGCTTGCCACTGCCGTGGGGAAGATAGTATAATGTTGTCGATCATCGTGTCCCAGACAACCATTGGGGTTCCGCCCCCATGTGAACACACGTCCATCACTTGCCAGAACTGCACAATGGAAAGCGCCTGCTGAAACCGACACCGGTTTTGCCTTCAGTGTCTGGAAATGTTTGATCATTCTTGGGATCCTCAGTTTTTCTTCGCATCCATGCCCAAGCTTGCCTCCTTCGCCGCACCCTATTGAGTAGACCGACCTGCAAAAATTGATTCAAAATTTCAAACTTATTGCAAGAAAAAGAAATCGATCATTGACATCAATATCACAAGAGCCCGTGACCCTAGCTCGTAAATAATTGGAAGACTGTGTATATATGAACGGTGATACTTGTTTAACAACAACTAAGAAGATCATCATGAATGAAAACTGAGCAACAAAGGAATGGCACTTACATTCCAGTCGGTTGGTAGGCCAACATAAGGAGATAGCAATTGCCCGCGGCAATCTGCACAACAAGAGCATGCTCAAGCGGTCCAGAGAGAAGGCGAGGCTCGAGATCAGTCGGATTTGAACGATGACCAAGCCTCGCATCACGCCCCCAACAGAAAGTGTAAACCTGACCCTCTCTTGACAGAACTGCAGAGAAGTAGCCCCCAACAGATGCTTGGACTACAAATATGCCTTTCAGTGACTCCACAACCTTAGGGCTGCTAGTATAAGAACCAGCAGATTCTAAACCTGCAAAACTATCCTGTCCAAACACGTACACGCTTCCTGTGTCGCTCACGAGCATTGTCCGCCTCGAGCCGACTGCGGCTTGTGTGATTCTGATGCCCTGCAGAGACCTACAAGGCATGCATGGTTTGACAGACGTGACATTGTGCAGATATAGTTCAATACTACAGTAGTTATCAGCAAAAACCAATATACGTTACGTTACCTGATAAGGCATGGTTTGCACTGTCCTTCTGTATTCCCAAGTCCAAGCTGCCCTGAAGAATTTGCGCCGAATGAGTACACGTCCCCCTTTGCCGTGACAACGATGCTATGCTCTGGTCCAGCAACAACCTGGGATTTCCCACGGTGGTAATTCTTCTCACCGATCAACAGGTACATAAGGACGAGCTTCCAAGAGCCTCCACAACGCTGCTTCAACCTCTCTTTTTCCTCATTCTTCATTGACTTCAAGATGTCCTTTTGGCAGCAAGTATCATATGCTGCAATGTCTGGGAGAGACAGTGTGCCATCTGGCTCAAAGTTTGCAGGGCTTCTGAAGAACTTACATGTAGCCTGAACAACATCGTATCAGACATGATAATTAAGCAACATTTCAAATACTGAAAACAATTTTATATATGGTTGTACAAATTGCACTTGCCTCCAAAGCAGCCAAATCCTTGGGTTCCAGCCCGTAGGATGAGAGCACATGGAGGAGAATGGACGGGTTTGCAGTGAGGGGGATTTGCTGCAATGATGGACAAAAGTGGGAGGTGGTTTCATTCACAATGTTGTGGAACTTTATAACCACGGAGGCCTTGCTCTCTGTGGCATCCATTGGGAACCTGAACTTGATGAGTTTGAGGTGCCTTAATTGTGAGCTTAAAACCTTCAAGGACTAGATCTGCTGAGGGAAAGAGAAACAAATCATTGCATATCTGGATACCAACGAGACAAGTGTCATGTCTCCATAATAGTCATGGATTTCAAACATACTAATCAAATGCTTTTTTTTGCATACTATACTATTAGTCAAGAGCATTCTAGTTTATACAAAGATATATAGATCAGTAGATGTCTGAGTAAGAGAACAGGTAGTAACAAATGACATTGAGGATAGATCTTAAAGCCAGCAATTCTGACGATGAAATTAGCTGAAGCAGCAAGATCATAATGAAGGTACTCATGCAAGTCTATCAAAGTTCAGAGAAAATAATGTAAGAAAGAATTATACTCCCTCCATCCCAAATTATAAGTCATTCCAAAAATCTTGGAGAGTCAAACCATCTTAAATTTGACTAAATTTATGTAATAAGATAATAACATTTATGATATTATCTAAGTATCATTAAATTCTTCATCAATTATATTTTAATAATAATACCTATTTGATGCCATAAATCTTTGTACTTCTCTCTATAATTTTGGTCAAACTTTAGATGTCTTGACTCTCCAAAATTCTATAATTTGGAATGGAGGGAGTACTAAAATCAAGAGCCTCCTCGCTCCCCCCAAAAAATCAAGCAAATCAAACATTTTCTTTTTTGGGAGACAGGAGGGGTTTGACCCCTTACTGAAATTTTATTGAAAAGATAAAAGAGGTGTACAAATGTTCAGGACACAAAAAAGTTCAAGAAAAAAATGAGCAAAATTACACATAAGACTCTAGCCATTGTTGAGAAAACAAATCATTGCGCACTATACGTCAATACCACTACCAGCCACAATAACACAAATTGCATCGAAAGTATATATATATATTTACTAAACAAATGTATTGCATATATACACGCTTCATGCTTCAAAAAGAAGGGAAGGCACCACCATCTATTGACCATCGAACAAGTAGCAACATAATCTTCACAAGATCAATGTCCAAAAGACCAAAACAATCCAAACTACAGTTAAGCATCATCACCAAATCACAGGGATGATTAAGATGATTCGCTTCAAGATTAAAAAGATAATCTAATCTAATACTATTAATGGTCCTTTTCCCTGTAATCACCCAAAACCCTAAATCAACGTTACACAGTTTACCACTGTCAGCTGATCAACACCTGAAGAGATTACGACAGAACGAGTAAACAGATTGCAAAACAAAGGGCCTAGCTGATCCAACTTATTAGGTGAGGGGCGGAGACACCTGCCTAGTGCATCACTAGCCGGTAGCCGCCGGCGAAGGGCACGATGAGGACGTCGCCGCCAGGAAAGAGAGAGGACGAGGGGCTGCGTGACGGTTGGTTATTTGGATTCTCTGTTATCTCTCTCTCTCTCTCTAGATATGCTTAAACCCCTCTCCCCCGGTTCCCTTCCATTCCGCGTCCTCTTCTCGACGCCGACAGGTGGGCCGTGGGCCTAGCGCCCTCTTCGCGCCACGTCGCCCGGTGACGACGATCCGATCGCGTCGCGCGCCGCATCTTCCCCGGTCTCGGACGACGCTGGCAGGGTCGGGCGCGCGCTGCCGCGCTGCGCCGATGCCGGCCCTGTCGCGTCGCACGCCGCGTCCTTCCTCGGCGCTCCTCCGGTGGAATCAGGGGATCGCCGACCGGCCCGCGAGCTGTCTCTCAGCTGTCGTCGCATCGGGTGGCAGTGACAAAACTCCAGGTTGTTGATCATCTACGTCCGGAAGCTGCTGCTCCCGCCGCCCTGTTCGCTTAAATTATTGTTTGTTGATTTGATGGGAGAGAAAAACAATGCTAAACGATATACCGGAGTACATGCGAGATGATGATGAAGATGATGTTGACTGAAGTCAAAACCGGAGTTTGGACCAAGTCAAAAAGAGGTGTTCCGGACCGACTAGGTGACATAGGGGGGTTTGGAGCCTTGGGCCTTAAAATTGTAAGCGGAGTAGTTTTTTACCATATATGGTATCATCAAAGAGCCCGTATCATGACGAAGCGACTTTATAAATATATGAAATCATGTCTAATTACTATATATATACTTGCCAAATTTAAGTTTTAGGGTGTCAAAAAAATATTATATTCCTTTACATTTCAAATAGCCAGCCATAAAATTTTGGGTCGGCCACTAGACATTTTTATTAATTTCAAATAAATCTCAAAGATCCATTCATTTGTGTATATAGAAGAGTGGGAAAACTTAGCCTCACCTTACTAGTTGAACGAAGGTTGCTATACTTAAACACATATAAGTTCTCTCCACTCCTCCAAGTCTAGTACGGGGAGAAAGAAAGAAAAACCAACACACGCTCACCTCGTCAGGCCAGAATGAAGAGTGTGGGCGTATGACACTTGTCCTTAAAGTTTAATGAGTAACATACCATGAAAGAGGACAAAATTTGAAATTTTCATACTTGTTTTTTTGTCTCATCATAATAGATAAGAAGACAAGCAGCATAGTTGAAATTGAAATCGAATCATTTTCCTAGAACCCGTGCAATTTCTCGGGAAATGCTGTGGAATAAGGTACAATTATGGTGTGATTTATGGCCTAAACATCTCTCTTCTTCATCTGCTAGGTTTTCGTTTTCAGCAGGACTCCTCTGGGCGCGGCAGCATCCTCGAGGGCTGTTAGGGTCCAGACATTCAGATCCAATCCACGCATCGACCGGGTACCGTTCATCTTCCCCAACATCGGTCCTACGATTTTGAGGGTTCTCTAGCGAATTCATCGCGATGACCCTGTAGACTATAAAATCTTATACTTCGCTTGTCTAAAAAACCATGGTTCAAAGTACTGTTCGCTAATTATTGTGTGAGAAAAATACTGCTGAATGACTGACAGATTCGGCAGATAAACTCAAGCGAAGAGGCTCATAGACTAATTTTCTAAAAAAAACATAACTATATGAGTACAAAGTACTAGACAAAAATTGGACAAGGAAAAATACCTAGAACCTATACAATTTAGACATAAATTGATTCAGAACCAACATTCACAAATCACAAAAGGGCACAAGGGTAGAAGAATTTGCCTCAGCTAGTTACCGCTGTTGTCTACAACGTCGTCGTCTAGATTCAAGAACTCGGGCGTCGGAACATTGGTGATCGACGCTGGTGATGTTGATCGTGTGGTGATCTGATCGGTGCTGCATGCCTACGTCTTGCCATCTCACCAAGTGCCGAAGTATAGAACGGAGATGTCGCGATCACTATGTGCGTGTGCGGGCTGCAGACATTGCCATCTCACCAAGAACTCCTTTTACTGATGAGCCACCGCACCTTCTCGTTAATCCTAAATCTTAATGGACTATAATTAAAGGGTATAAGATCTTATATATTTGGGCTTGGACTCTCATTCTGCTTGGGCCCTCGGCCGTTGCAGCTCTTAGGGCCGGCATTCCTCGTGCTCAGGGTCATCCTCGCCCTTCTCCTCGTGCTAAACTGCACCCTCGACCTCACCCCACGATAGGATCTCCCACTTCCCACCACCATGGCCTGGCTCACCAGCAAGCACCACCATGACACCCTGACCCTGATCCAAACCGCCCAGTCATCATTTCCACCACCTGGACGGAGATGAGACGAAAGATGTTGAAGTAACAGAATCCAATTTGAAGTTTTAGTGCGGCCAGTTGCCCTTGCCAGCGAATGGCCATCTCAATAAAGGTCAGACATTTCATAAAAAATAAATAAATAAATAAAGGCCAGAAAAACTGAAACCAACCAAAAGCCATGGCAATGGCATGTGATAGATCTGTCCATTGTCCAGAAAAGAAGCCAACTAGCCTCATAGTCAAGAATCTAAAACGAGCTAAAATATAGTCAAGAATCTAAAACGAGCTAAAATGTTTGCAAATAAATATTCATACACTCCAAACCATTTCAGGAAGTTCCAACACCAGCTGCTAGATTGCAGCACCAGGGGAGCATAGGCCGGAGATGGCTGAGGTCGATGCCGGTGAATATGGAACTAGTCGAGATCAATGGCGACACCATCTGGGGCCGGCCTAATTTTCTGTCCCTCAGCAAGCTTCACACCAAGCTGCCCCTCGCTACCTCTACCGAGAGAGTAGAGCCTGCCGGATTCGGTGAGGACGCATGTATGACATTCAGAGGTAATCCGATTTTGGCTTCGGCTAGGCCAGTCCCAGGTGTTGGTCGCGCTAATCTGCACAACCTTTTCATTCAGCGAAACATTCAGATTGGCGGCTAGCTTGGGAATCCTGACATCCTCGCCGACATCCGCCTGAAACCACGAGAGATGAAATGAAACGGCAAATTAAAGTCAGGAATTTGGAACTAGTTACTGATCGCTGCTATATATGGCTTTGTTATCGCTAGCAAGTTACTGATGATCGCTGCTATATATGGCTTTGTTATCTGCATTATATACAAGTCCGAGACTCAACTCAAGTACAAGGAAGATGATGGTCAAACCTTAACACCCAGATTACGCGAATGATCGCACCCGAAGGAGTAGACATCGCCATTGTCTGTGACGACGAAGGTGGAGCAATAGCCAGTTGAGATATAGGTAGCCTTCACCGACCCCAAGCCTGCCACTGCCGTGGGGAGGACAACATATTCTTGTTTATCATCGTGCCCCAGACAACCAGTGTCGGAGTCCCATCCCCAGGTGAACACACGTCCGTCGCTTGCCAGAACTGCACAATGGAAAGCGCCTGCTGAAACCGACACCGGTTTTACCTTCAGTGTCTTGAACTGTTGGATCATCCTTGGGATCGTCAGGCTTATCGTGCATCCATGCCCAAGCTTGCCTCCTTCACCGCACCCTACTGAGTAGACCGACCTGCAAATTGATACAAAAATTCAAACTTATTGCAAGAAAAAAAATGCTCGTGGCCCTGCTCGTAAATATTCAAAGAGAGCTTGTCCAATGTATATAGGAACAGTGATGCTTGTATAACGAAAACTAAGAAGATCAGCATGGATGAAAACTGAGCAACAAAGGAATGACACTTACATTCCAGTAGGTTGGTAGACCAACATAAGGAGATAGCAGTTGCCCGCGGCAATCTGCATAACAAGAGCATCCTTAGGCGGTACAGAGAGAAGGCGAGGCTCGAGATCAGTTGGATCTGAATGATGACCAAGCCTTGCATCATGCCCCCAACAGAAAGTGTAAACCTGACCCTCTCTAGACAGAACTGCAGAGAAGTGGCCTCCAACAGATGCTTGGACTACAAATATGCCTTTCAATGACTCCACAACCTTAGGGCTACTGGTATAATCACCAGCAAATTCTAAACCCGCGAAAATATCCTGTCCAAACACATACACGCTTCCTGTGTCGCTTACAAGCATTGTCCGCCTCGAACCGACTGCGGCTTGTGTGATTCTGATGCCCTGCAGAGACCTACAAGCAAGGCATGGTGTGAGAGTAGTGACATTGTGCATATATAGTTCTACTGGTTATCGGCAAAACAAGCATACGTTATGTTACCTAATAAGGCATGGTTTGCACTGTTCTTCTGTATTCCCAAGCCCAAGCTGCCCTGAAGAATTTGCGCCGAATGAGTACACATCCCCCTTCGATGTGACAGCGATGGTGTGCCCTGGTCCAGCTACAACCCGAGATTTCCCACGGTGGTAATTCTTCTCGCCGACCAACAGGTACGTAAGGACAAGCTTCCAAGAGCCGCCGCACCGCTGCTTCAAGCTGTCTTTTTCCTTTTGCTCCATTGACTTAAAGATGGCCTTTTGGCAGCAAGTATCATATGCTGCAAGTTCAGGGAGAGACAACGTGGCATCTGGCTCAAACTTTGCAGGCCTTCTGAAGAATTGACATGCAACCTGAACAACATTGTATTATATCTCGATCGTCAATTCGTCACATGATAAGCAACATTTCATTCAAAATACTGAAAAAATAAACTTGCCTCCAAAGCAGCCAGATCCTTGGGTTCCAGCCCGTAGGAAGAGAGCACATGGAGGAGAAGGGACGGATTTGAAGTGAGGGGGATTTGCTGTAGTGATGGACAAGAGTGGGAGGTGCTCTCATTCACAATGTTGTGGACCTTTGTAACAACGGATGCTTTGCTATCCGTGGTATCCATTTGGAACCTGCACTTCGTCATGACCTTGAGGTACCTTAATTGTGAGCTCTAAACCTTCAAGGACAAGAGCTTAGGAGAAAAGAAACAAATCTTCACATAATTTGGACAGACATCTGGACCAGTAATATAATGTGCCAACGAGGTAGTGTCATGTTTTTATGCTGATGGATTTCAAACAGACTAGTCAATTGTATACTAAACTATTAGTCACACAAGAGTACTGTAATTTGTACAAAGACACACAAATCAGTAGCTGTCAATGAGTAAGAGAACAATTAGTAATAAATAATGACATTGAGGTCAGATGTTAATAGATATATAGTCAGCAATGCCGATGATGAAATTAGCTGATGAAGCACAAGGCTTAATCAACCCTCCCCTCCCCCCCCGCCCCCCCACCCACCCACCCAAAAAAAAGCCAAGCACTTGTGCCCAATACGTCAATACTCCACCGGCCATTATCAACACAAACTGCAATACATGTTTTTTTCCCTAAATAAGCGTACATGCATGCTTTGCAAAGAAGGAAAGGCACCACCATCTATATTGATCAACGAACAAGTGGCAACATTATCTTCACAATTAAGATCAATATCCAAAACACCAATACTACAGGTAAGCATCATCATCAAATAAGAAGATGATTGAGGTCCTCCCGGACCTCTCCTGTTCATTCAAAAAAAGAAGATCATCTAATCTAATACTCCTACTACAATAATGGTCCTTTTCCTATATAATCACACCCAAACACTAATCCACGCAACACAGTTTTTTACCATCTTTAACACAACAACTGAAAGAGAGAGGCTGTTGTACACACTGGAGACACTTACGAGCGAGTAAACAGAGACCGCAAAACAAAAGGTGCTGTCTGATCGATCGAAGTTATTAGCAGGATCAGGCAGGAGAGGACTGGAGACACACCTGGTGCATGTGGATCACTAGCCGGCCGGCGACGAAGGGCACGATGAGGACCTCGCCGCCAGGAAATTAAAGGGAGAGGAGGAGGGCCGGGACTACGTGGTTTGTTTGTTTGGATTCTCCGTTAATATATAAAATAAAAGTCCTGTCGTCCCCCGGCTCCGATCCCTTCCATTCCGTGCCCGACAGGTGGGCCTCTTCACCAATTGCATCGGGCGCCGGCGGCGGCCACACCCAGCCTCGCGCCACCACGCACGTCCTCCCGTGATCGCGTCGCGCACCGCACT
This sequence comes from Sorghum bicolor, assembly GCF_000003195.3. Lineage (NCBI taxonomy): Eukaryota > Viridiplantae > Streptophyta > Magnoliopsida > Poales > Poaceae > Sorghum > Sorghum bicolor. Next base: position 49,032,318 of record NC_012875.2, read on the forward strand.
TCCACCGCCTCTGGCGACACTGACAGGATCGGGCGCTGCGCCACGTCCCCACCGTGCGTGGGGGTCGCGTGCCGCGTCATCCTCCCCCGGCGTGGCCTGCCTCTCGAAACAGGGCATCGCCGACGGTCGACCCGGCCTTCTCCGATGTCATCGCATCGGATGGCAGTGAAGAAGCTCCAAGTTGCTGATCTACGTCCGGAAGTTGCTGCTCCCGCCTACTGCACCTCCTACGGAAGGATGGGAATGGTATGGATCAAGGATGCCGATGCCTAGCAATTTGACACACCGATAAGCTGGAACACATACTGAGATGGTGAGAACTGAGAAGACAATATGTTGATTGAAGTCAAGACGTCAAGGTCGGAGTTTAGACCAAGTCAAAAAGAGGCATTGCGGGCATTGGAGGGGTTGCATACTGGCTACACGGCGCAGGAGGGTTTGGAGCTTCGGTTTCAAAATCTGCAGGAGAATCTCAGGGTAGTATGTGGCAGTCATCGGAGAGCTTGTGTATCAAGATAGAGCAACAACTCTATGAACCTCTGCATGGAAGACCAATTTCAAGTAATGCTCAAATTCTATGAATACCTTTTGCATTGAAATAATAAATGGAAATCAAAATAGTATGATTCAACCTCAGACCCTTTTAAATGTAGCAGATAACAGTGGAGCTCGAAAATTGATGTGTATTCGAGTCGTAGGAGCCGCTCGTAATCAGCGATATAGTCGTATTAGTGATGTTATTATTGCTGTAATCAAAGACGCAGTACCCAAAATGCCTCTAGAAAGATATGAAGTAATTCGAGCTGTAATTGTATGTACACGTATAATAATAGGCGATGATGACAATGCAGCAGTTATCATTGATCAAAAAGGAAATTCACAAGGAACTCGAGAATTAAGAGAATTGAATTTTACTAAAATAGTTTCATTAGCTCCTGAAGTATTATAAATACTAGTAGACGAGATATATATCAAAGAAAAAATTAGTAGATTATGTCTCACGTATATGCTTTAAAATCTAAAATTAAAAGAAAAGGGGAAACATGTTGATTATAGAAAAATTAGAAGGAACCTAGAATTAGAGTCTTATGGGCAAGGACACTATTGATGATTTACTAACCTCTATAAGAAACGTAGACATGAATAAAAAAGAAACTGTTCGAGTAGTATCCACAAATATTACCGAAAACATTGTTAAAATACTTCTACGAGAGGGTTTTATTGAAAGTGTTCGGAAACATCAGGAAAATAACAGATATTTATTGGGTTCAACTTTGCGACATCAAAAGAGAGAGACTAGAAAGGAAACATATAGAACTAGAACCTTTTTAAAGCGTATCAGCCGACCTAGTTTACGAATTTATGCTAACTATCAAGGAATTCCTAAGGTTTTGGGCGGAATAGGAATTGGCGAATTGTTATTCTTTCTACTTCTCGAGGTACAAGACAGATCGAGAAGCTCGACTAAACAGAATTGGGGGAGAAGTTTTATGTTATATATGATAATGGTCGCAACTATAGTACCCAAATTCTATCTCGAACATCCTATTTTGAAAATAAAATAGAAAAATAGGAGAAAATATATGACAGAAAAAAAGAGAGAGAAAACCCGAGAGAAGCAAAAGTAACTTTTGAAGGTTTAGTTACGGAAGCCCTACCCAACGGAATGTTCCATGTTCGCCTAGAGATTGACACGATCATCTTGGGCTATATTTCATGAAAGATCCAGTCTAGCTCTACACGAATACTGATGGGGGATAGGGTCAAAATTGAAGTAAGTTGTTATGATTCCAGCAAAGCTCGTATAATTTATAGACTTCCCCATAAGGATTCGAAGAGACTCAAAGGATACTGAAGATTTGAAGGATACCAAAGATTCAAAGGATTAGGTTTTTCTGGGGTAATAACTTCCAAGTTTCAGAATTTAAGTGAAGAGACTTATTTTTTCCAAAAGAATATATTCTAGTTTAAGAAAGGAATACCTATATATGAAAATAAGAGCTTCCGTTCGTAAAATTTGTATAAAATGTCGACTGATTCGCAGGCGTGGGCGAATTAGAGTCATTTGTTCCAATCCGAAGCATAAACAAAGACAGGGGTAATCTTTCGAAAAAGAAGCTTTTCTTTCTAATAAAGCATGGAAATGTCCAAATTGCAAATAAAAAAATGAAAGTAAAGGATATATTTTAACCCGAAATAGATATCTTTGTATCATTTTTCTTTTTGTTATTTCTAACTCATATTTATGAGATAATAAAATATGACAAAAGCTATACCAAAAATAGGTTCACGTAAGAAAGTGCGTATTGGTTTGCGTAGGAATGTCCGTTTTAGTTTACGGAAGAGTGCACGTAGAATAACAAAAGGGCTATTCATGTTCAAGCCAGTTTCAACAATACCATTATAACCAGCGACGAAGCCAGCAGTGGGGCTAGGGGGGCTCCAGCCCCCCCTACCGCTGCTGGCCCAGTGAAATTTCTAGTGCTTTTCTTCTAATTTTAGACACAAATTTATAAGGTAGGGTGGGCTGAGAACTTTATTTTTTAGATATATTTTGTGAATTTGATCATTAATCTATATTTACGAGGGATAATAATAGAGCTAAGTCGATGTAAAAATTTTGTTCAGCCCCCCCTAAATTTTTTCCTGGCTTCGTCCTGATTATAACCGTTACAAACCCACAAGGTCAGGTCATTTTCTGGTCCTCCGCAGGTACTTGTTGATTCAAAAGTTCAAGAAAAGCATCACCCTATGCTGGTCAAAGAACAGTAGTAGATACTATTCGTACAGTGGGTTTGCAACTAGCAGAAGTTATGGTAAAATATACTGGTAGTGGAAGAGATGCCGCATTACGAGCCATTGCTAAAAGTGGTGTACGGTTAAGTTGTATATGTGATGTAACACTTATGCCGCATAATGGATGTCTACCTCTAAAAAAAGACATCTGTAAAAAAAATAAAACCGCTTTCAAGAGAAATAAATGATTCAATGATCAAATATATGTGGAGCCTACATGCCATATCAACCAAACAACCTTCGAAATTGAGTTCGAGTGTGTTTCTAAATTTAGCAACAAGTTCTAAGGACAAATCAAACTTTACTCGATTTAAATTTAACATCATTTATTAAATGTAAACTGTTTAACTACTAACTAATCCTAATCCCGTTGTTCGACAATGTACAATGTTTTACCAAATTTCTCAACTTTAAGTTTGTGGAAAAATGCAACATGCAACATACAACACGAGCATCTCCAACGGTTTGGCATTTTTTGTTTGCCATTTGTTGTAATTTGCCAACTCCCAAAACGATATGGCAAGTAAAAAAAAGACCATCTCCGAGTGTTTGACATAATTGACTTGGTAAAACCTAAAATTGTGGACCCAACCATATTTGACGTGACTTTTCTTCCGCGCCGTATCTGGTCCCGCGCTTTTGGTCGCGCGTGTTTCTTTCTTCGCGGCGTTTTCTCGTTGTCGCGCCGCCAGTTTACGAGTATCCAGGTCGCCGCCGTTTCCTGGTACCTGTATTCGAGACGCTGCAGGTCCCAAGTCGTCATCGAGGGTTTCCTGTCATAGAGTCCTTCCTGTCTAGAGTCATTTATCCTGCTGCCGTGGACTGTAGGTCATCGTCGATCTCCAAGGTTTGTCACCACGCACGAAGAGTCCCCTACGCGCGGAAGTAGCGCCCGATCGGCGTTTGCCAAACGACCCGCAGCCTTGCATTTATGCCAAGTTTCCTCCCGTGACTATTGCCCAAATTGCAAAATACAAATACAAAACTGTTGGATATCTCATCTCAATAATTTTGATAAATTACAAGAATGCAAATGACAAATACAAAACTGTTGGAAACGCTGAAGTCACGACTCACGACTGCTCGTCTCATACTTGAATCCGCAGTCGTATTGGCTGTACTCGTATTTGCAACTGTCCGTATACGAGAAGCACTGGAAACCATCATTTTCGCCATCTTTTCCCTTTATTAGATCATTGACAACCTCGCCAGAATCCATGGACACAGAACACATACATCGTATACACGAAACCGAGTAGGTGAAAACGAGCAGCATTGCTGAAAGGGCAGATGCCCAGATAACCAGAAACCATGCGGAGCTAGTTACAAAAATACCAAAGGTTACGGGATACATCTCATAACCTGAAACGAAATGGTTTTATTCTTTTAACTCTCAAAAGTACCCTCCCAGACCAGACCAATAGAACACTATCTCAACAAGGGACACCACATCCATCCTACAATCCTCCAGTATACAGTAACATAAGTAAACTAATAACAGGAAAACTTTGGTATGGAGCTAATGACATCATGGGCACAAATGTACACACAGGGAAGGTATCGCCAGTAGTGAAGCTCAGGGAATGGATTCGAAGGTTGGCAGCAGCCAGCCGTGCTCTGTTGCAAGCTCCACATACTCTCCAAACTTCTCCTGGGCATTCGGGATGTCGAGGACGAGATCATCAAGGCCTTCCTTGACACGGGCAAAGCCTTTGGTCATCTGGTTGATGGTTATCAGCCCCTCGCCAAAACACTCCTGCAGCAGGGCCAAGATGCTGGTGTCATTCTGCTTCTCCATCGCCATGACTAGTGCCTTCTTTACCACCTCATGGTTGAAGAAGGGCATCCCAAGATCACGGATGCATCTGCAGGCTTCTCCCAGGTCACCACCTGTGTTGTATTCCTCCAAGAGCTTAGTGATCTTGTCCTTGGCATCTTCCACAGCCCATCCAGTGCCACCACCCCAGCACCGCAGTATCCGCTCACCAGAGTGGCGAGCTGACAGTAGCGCACGGGCCATCTGGACAGTTTGGCTACCACTGCTGTTCGGGCGAAGCTTAATGCTGATTTCATCCAAATTCAGCGGAATTAATACTTCATCAATCACTGCCCTAGCTAGGAAGAGGGCAAGTTCACTTGGAGCATCGACAATGTCAAGGGCAGTGTCTTCTGCTGACTGCAAGAGCATTATGAACCCCTTCATGATATCTTCAGTCGAAAACAATTCTAATCTCAGTGAAGAAAGGAGTACAGAGGCCATCTCCTTCTCTCTACTCTTTCTGTCCATAGCAAGTGTGACAAGCTTCTTGAGGAAAATGGGATTGAATTCTGGAGCAGAGAGCTCTTCAAGGCTTCGAATAAGTTCTGGGACATCGTCTGAGAGAAAATACTCATGAATTATGTGGGCAGATTCTTCTTTAAAATGCTTCATCTTTACAGCACTTGTATTTTGCATCTCTTCGTCAGGGGCAGCAGATTTACCAAAAGAAGCATCAAGCCATCCTTCAGCCATAGCTGTTGAAACCAGCTTGTCAAAAAGAGCTTTAGCAGAAGGAATATCAAGACTCAGGTCATCAACACCCTCAGCTAGTCGAGAAAAACCCTTTGAGATTTGATTAGGACTGATCAAGCAACCTGCAGCAGCCTCCTTCAATAACTTAAGGATTAATGGCTGCGAGGATATGTTCTCCATAGCGAAGGTGAGAGCACGCTTCACAACCTCATGATGGAAAAACGGAAGGCTAAGCTCTCTTATACACCTAAAGGCTTCATCTATGTCTCCACTCTCAATATACTCTCTGAGAATATTCTGAATCCTCCTTTTTGCTTCTTCTACAGTAAAGTGTGTGCTTCCACCCCATTTGCGTTCGACCAACTCTGCATGGTGGGGAGCTGACAAATAGCTCTTTTCAACAACCTGCAGAACTTGAATGCCCTTGGAAAATTCTGGAAGTAGTGCTCTAGCCCGAGTGAGGAAAATAGGAGGTAAAATTTCATCAACAATAGCCCGTGCAATAAAAACAGCCAAGACATCAGTAGCATCTGGTATATCAACAGTCAGATCTTCTGTAGATTCCAGAAGCATCATAAAACCTTGACTGATTGTGTAGGAGCTCAGTAGATCAGCATACAAAGAAGATAACAGAATTGACGCCATTTCTTTTTCTTTGTCATGACGATCCATTGCCATAGATATGAGCTTCTTCACAAAGTAATGCTGAAACTGATCAGATCCAAGACCCCTTAGCTCAGAAGCTGCCAATTCTACATCTCCTGTACTAAAATACTCCTCAATTATTGGAACTACAAGCTTTCTATAGTCATCTAATGTACCAGGAATCTGCATTTGCATTGATACAGAGCATTGTTAAATTAAGCATACCATATCAACAAATAATAAATGAAAGCAACATCATGGAGTACATATCGAACCTTGCTATTCCCATTAGCTAGTTTTTTCAACTCTTGAGATGGTAAAAAGTCTACACCTTCATGATTGTCTTGTTCAGTTTTCCCACCAACACCATCTGAAATAAAACCATGGAGTTAGGTGATACCAGCATGAAAGAAACCCTCCTAGAAAAGCATTGCATGTAGTCAAACCACACTAAAAAAAATTACATAACTAATTCATCATTACCGCTTCTAAATATAAGCATGCCTCATACATAACCATTTCATCACCATCACTTCTATATATAGATAGCCAGGTTTTGCGTGCTTTGGACTATAATTTTAGTAACTTGCTCTATTTATTTTCTGGCAAGACGTGACACAGGTTAAATACAAGTATCAAGCATTACTGATCATCACAATTTGCGTCGCAATAGCAAATAAATGATTTTCAGTTGCCATGTTCACAAATTCATATTGCAAAAGCACTTCTAATGTCACAATCATGTAATCAAGAGAAAAAATCAACACCAGTGTTTCGACCCTTTCTATCAATTAAAAAAATGTCATCAGTACCGATAGAAGGTCGGCTTTAAGCTCAAGCTTAAGCAACTCCAAAGATCTGATGACATATAGCAATCAACAGTGGAGTATATTTGAGCAGTATTGAAAACCTGACCAATGAGTTACCACATGCACAAACTATTTCCAAAAGGAAACAGGGGCGCTTTAACTTTGTTGGATTTCGGAGCTGCAAGGATTTTGCTTCATAACGAAATCAGGGCTCCAATCATTTTGGATAAGTGCATGAGACCCTAGAATCACTAGACACCATAGCCAAGAAACTCTAGCATCATGAACCAAAAAGAATCAGACACAAGTAATTTTCCTGCCACACAAGCAGCAACGATAAACCAATACTAAACAAAAAAAGGACACTACTATGACCTGTGTGCACAGACACAGATGACTCCATCTGCACGCCTCCTCCTTCACCTGCATGCAACCCCTTCTTCCTCGGCGTTCGTCTTCCTCCTCGCGACCCCGGCCAGCGGCTCCCTCGCTGCCAGCCGCGCCGCCCACCTCCCGGCCCCAGCCCTCAACCCTGCCCTCCTCCTCGTCTTCGTCCTCACTCCTGCTGCAGCACACCGCACATGGAGACCTCCCCCCCCCCCCCCATCTTCCTCCGCCGCCATGGCTATGGGCGCCCTCGCCCTGACCTGGCCCGGCCACTTCCGCCGCCAACGTTAAACCAATAATAAACAAAAAAAAGGACACTACTACGACCTTCGTGCGTAGGCACACATGACTCCATCTGCACGCCGCCTCCTTCACCTGCGTGCAACCCCTTCTTCCTCGGCGTTCGTCTTCCTCCTCGCTGCCAGCCGCGCCGCCCACCTCCTGGCCCCAGCCCTCAACCCTGCCCTCCACGTCGTCTTCGTCCTCGCTCCCGCTGTAGCGCACCGCCCATGGAGACCTCCTCCCCCCCCCTCTTCCTCCGCCGCCATGGCTATGGGCACCCTCGCCCTTACCTGGCCCAGCACCTCCTACGCCACTCTAACCCTAACGCTGCCCTCCCACCGTACCCACCGCCTGGCCAGCCTGCCTGCCTCCCCCAAGCCCCTTTTAAGCCCGCCAGAGTTGAGGAAGAAGAGAAGGAGAGAGAAGGCGCGGGGTCACACCATAGCGATACAGCGCGGCCTTCTTCTCTTGCAGTGGCGGTGACAGGTGAGTTGTCCTACATTTTTTTTGTCTTCTTGTGCGTGTGCGCGGAAACGTTCCCGCACGTGCGTGCGGAATTAAGCATTTCCAAAAAAGGAAACAATGTTAAGTCGGTAGCATTCATGCTATGCTGATATATACCCACCAGCTTCAAACACATCACTGAACTTGATTGAAGATAACCTATTTGCAGGCAGGGCAACATGAATTGGGCAGCCCTAACGGCAACAGATCCCTCTCCTATCATGACCAGTGCTTACTGTAAGGGAAGCATCTAAGGGCCAAAACCTCAAGCAACAACAGAATCAAGCATTTCCATTCAAGTTCAGTATCTACAGCGACTCTAAACATTTATTTGGCTACAGTAGCATCTCATAACATAACACAATCGGTGCTTAGGAGAGCGAAAGATATACTCGTAAGGATAAAAAAGCGGTCACCTTTCTTAGTGGGGTGATGGTGCGGGAGGTGTCTGACGGCGATCCCGCCGTCCGCCGGCGCGCCCCCGCCGGTGGCCACCCGCAGGTGCCCCTCCGCAAGCATCCTCGTCGGCGACATCGCCCCCTCCTCCGCCGCCATCTCCCTCTGCCCCCTCCTCCTCCTCCTCCGCACGCCCTACACCACACACACACGCACACAGCACAGCACAGCGCCACACAGACAGGAACCAAAATCACCAACAAAATCGAGCGAAAATCGAATCGGAAAGCTGCGAGCGTCGCGAGCGCAGGACGATCCGGGATGAGCGGGCGTCGGCCGAACCTGTGGAGATCGGAGGCGACGGGGCGGTGACGAGGACGGCGGAGGACGGCGCGGATCTCACCCCTGGCGTGGCGTTTCCGCCGCGCGGCGAGGTAGCGAGCGAGAGGGGACGCGATGGGGGGCAGAGGGGACGCGAGGGGGAGTTTCTCGTTTTATTTATCGGCCTCACCCCCCGTTGTGACGGTTAATCATTTATGGCCCCCTCTAATTACCATTTACCCCGGGGTGTGTTTAATTAGTCCTCCCCTCCGGGGTTAAATGGTAAAAAAAATTTCCCAGGCTCCATTTTCCCTTCTCGTGTTTTCTTTTCTTTACCTCCCAAGCAGGCAAAAGCACCTGCCATGCCGACGAGGCTGGCAGTCGGGCCCACTTGTCAGTGGTTCAAGGCTGCTGAGCTGCGCGGTTGTTTGTTTCGGGCCTTTCGGCTGTGGGTGGGGACGGGGGCTGCACATGTAGAAAGAACGGGTGTATACACCGGCTGCTGATCGGACGTCATCTCCCGCAGTGGACCGGTGTATGGACGGCGTCCATACAGCGCACCCCCGCCAAGCGCCAACGCCCAGCGGGAGCGGATGGAGATGGGCGGCGGCGTGGGGATTTGGCGCGGCCACGTCAGGGCTGAGGCGCAGCCACGTGGCTGGAGCGAGACCGAGACCGAGACCGAGACCGTAACCGGAAGGCGACGCGAACGCCGCCGGTGGAGATGGCCGTCAGTGTCGCGCGTCGCTCGCCGGCTGACGCGGAAAGCCGCGGCGGCGGCGGCGGCGGCAAGAGAACCCGCCAGAGAGACCGGTCGTCGTTCACGCCTGAAACCTGTTTTTTCTTCCTTCCGTTTCTGAACGTTGTGTGTCGTGTCGCGCTGGCCAGTCACATGGGCGACGCCGACGGGAAGCCGGAGCCCGGAGGGGAGGGGAGCCCCGATGACGAGGGAGGCCGCGACACGCCAACGGGCCTTTACACCTCTGTATGGCTGTATATCGGTGATGCTTATCGCCATCGATGCATCGTCATCCATTCCAGGGCTTCTTCAGAAAACTAGCGCAGGGCGCCCGCCGAGGCGTGGCGATGATGAATTGATGACAGGGACAGGAGGGATTAAGGAATTCCTTTCGGATCAGATAAGATGCATTAAGCTAAGAGCACGAGTGGAATCATCGCACTACATCTTGGCTAGATCCTGGCCTTTTACTGAACTTTTTTGTTTTCAGAAAAGATATGCAGACTTTTATACTGAACTTTATGCCTCAATCTCGCCTTTTCAGTTACACAGAGCCGCACGCAGGGAAACACTATCCCCTTCACGCATGATCGGCCATGATCGTCCACCACCCACTGGGACAAGTGTTCGATGGACATAGCAGGAGGAGCCGAACCAATTGATTGTTATTTACAGCTAGATAGCTATATATACAGTAGCGTGGTAGAATTATAGAGTGATGAAGCGATGCTGATGTACACAGATACAGACAGACAGGCAGTAGCTAAGGCACTACTACTAGCTGCCTAGCTAGGACTGGTCGAGCAGGTTTTGGAGGTAGAGGTTGAGGATGTATCTGCCGGTGGAGAGGACGTCGAGGCGCTTCTCGCTCGGCTCGTACCGCCCCTTGCGCAGCTGGTACCGGTGCGTCACCGCCGACACCGTGTACGCCTGCCCTTCGATCGTCACGCTCTCGCCGCAGTGGATGTTCTGCTTGGCGTAGCCCGTGTCCGTCCGTCCGTCCGTCCGTCGCCATCCATGCCCCCGGCACATGTACAACCAAGAACAACAACACCGTTAGCTAGGAACCGGCAGCAGTTGCAGTGATAACTTGTGTGTGCAGTGCAGATGCAATGCAAAGAGTACTACGGTTGAGTAGAGAGATTGAGATAATATTCAGAACAAGTTCAGAATACTGAATTTTCAGAGTACTAGTGGCGACAGCAATTGCTGACGTTCTACGAATACTGAATGTTCAGAAGAAGGAGCTCTGGAAAAAAAGAAACAGAACAATTTCAGAATCTGAGCAAGGAACTGTGGATTTTCGAACGCATGCAGCTAATTCAGTTTCTGAACATGGCAATTGGGCTGTGGGCAGGGGACGATGCTGCTCCACTCCACTTGCTCATAGTGCCTGTGATTGTTGCCTTGTTGGTCGCTGCAGGCTGCAGCCTTAATCAAGATGGACGAGCATTTTTGCCGTCTACTGATGGGTGGTTGTTATTATTGTTGCATTGAATAGGTGAAAGGGTTTTCCATTTTTCTCTTTTACGTACAGATGAAAAAAGAATATTCTTGGCATCAAACTAAAGTTACTAGTGTTTTTTTCCTTTGCAAACATCCTAGAAGTTCTTTTAGTATCTGCGAGTTGCTTCGTGTCAAACCCTGCACCAGTCAGGTTACATCGACTGAATGCAAGCTTCAGAGCTGAGGTGAAAGTCTTCTTCTAGAATCTAGATACTAGTACTACATGGCAGGCATACATATGCACAGGAAGAAGAAAAGCAAATGGGGAGAGAGAGAGAGAGAGAGAGATGTGGCGTACGGTGGGGAAGCAACGGACGCCGAGGCACCGCGGCGGCGGCGTGATCTCGACGACCTTGAAGGGGTGCTTGTGCTCCTTGCCGTCCCGCTCCCGCTCCCTGTCCCGGCCGTCCTTGTTCTTCCTGCACACCACCGCGAGACGCGGCTGCACATGCAGTTTTTGAAGCATCAGCAAGAGAGGTTGAGATGATTAGCGAACTGCATGCAGCAACGACGACGCTAGCTAGCTGCTGTTCGATCTGGGATATCATCGTGAGCTAGCTTGCATACCTTGTGGTACGTGAACGAGGTGGACGCGACCATGGCCATGGCGGACTGCTGCCCGCTCGCTAGCTTTGATTCCTGGTGCTGGTGCTGGAGAATTCGATCTCGTTTTTTCTGATGAGAGGCCGATGAACCGTGGAAATCGTCGTGTGGCTAGTGGCTACAACGCGGTGGGGATCGGTAGGCAGATATTTTGATTCTGTCCTAGTGGCCGTGGATGGCTGGCTATACGGCGTTTGATTGATTGGGCCCGGTGGGTGCTTTCGGGCAGGAGGAAGTGTGGAACGAGGCGCGCCACGCGGCGGCGTGGTACTTTCCGGCCAGGCGACCACGGCTTGTTTCAGAGTCTGTTTTGGGCCTCTTTGGGACGAGATTTTCTTGTGCTGTGCAGGGCCTAGCACGGGCCTCTCTCCCAGCACAGATGGTCAAAACGGCTGGACTGGAGACGATACCATTCTTCAGTGTTCAGTGATCTGTGTTTATCAACTGATGGAATCATTTCTCAAAAAAAAAAGCAACTGATGGAATCATGTTGGATTGCCTTCTCAGTGGGCAGTTCTGTCAAGAACTCATACATCGTTTGTTTTGCAGTATAAATTGTTTATCAAATGGTAAGCGAACGAGTGGGCTCCAGGTTCTCCTCGCAGCACAGTATATCTCCACCAAAATGCATCACCATCTACCGCGTCAATTTAGTTTCATCAAAACCGTCACGGAGTATGGTCTTAATAGTATATTTATTTGATACCATACATATTAATAATATTTCTTTCATAACTAGATCCAAATCATATAAGCTTAACTTAGAACAAAGTCAGAATGACTAAGGCCTTGTTTAGATGCAAAAGAATTTTGAAGTTTGACACTGTAGCACTATTGTTTGTATTTGACAAACATTGTCCAACCATGGACTAATTAGGCTCAAAAGATTTGTCTCATGATTTACAGAAAAACTGTGCAATTAGTTATTTTTTATATATATATTTAATATTCCATACATGCGTCCAAAGATTTGATGTGATGAGGAATCTTGTAAAGTTTTGGAATTTTAGGTGCATCTAAACAAGGCCTAATAAGGCCCCGTTTGCAAAGCAAAAACGTTAAGGATTCTTGTGACAATCGGTAGAATCACTACCAAACAAAACATTTTCAAAATATGCCTGGCAAGAAGAAACACCTATTAGCTGGTTTTGCGTGATTCTGATTTTTCCTCCCCTTTTGTATTAGCAACCTTAAATTTTAACTTAGTTCCTTATAAGTGAAATAAGTTAAGATATGTTGTCTTTAAGTTGTTCTTCACCCACAAAAAGTTCTAATCCTTTTAAGAATGTTTTTATTTATATGGTTTTTATGATAAAATATTTTTAATCGAAATCTAGCCTACCAGCCAAACTTTTCCACCAAATGATTTTGATTCATCACCAGAAATGGTTCTTGAGAGAATATAGATCCGAGATGTTTCTTCTATGAGAATCTATAACCCTACCAAACACATCATAAATTAGAATGGATGTATTCTCATGGCTGGTGATCTGCAATGCGGCTATAGCCAGATTTACAACAAAACTAATCGGCCTATGTCGTTAGTCTCAAAACACTTATAAAAGAAAAATAGAAAACAAATAGAGGCGAGTATTTTTGGATGCCCTATCTGTGAATGGCCAAGCATAGCCCGGGCAAACATCTATCTCTGTTAATTACTTACCGAGGCAGTCGCCTTACGATGTCGTGTTTGCCAAAACATGCATAAGCAGTTATGCCTTTGTAAATAATGATTTTTTTATAGGTGGAAAGTGGTGACAATCTTAATAAGCTAATATTTAAATTAAAAGTTGTTATCTAAAAAGCTATAACTTTTTTATATGAATTTAGATGAAGATAAATTTTATACTAAAATTGTCCTTGACAAGATCTCCAACTTGTATTTGACAAGTTTGATTCGAAGTCATTTAGAGCTCCTAATGTGCATTTTAAGTTTTCATATGTTGAACTTTTAAAATTAGCATTTTCAAACGACTTCATATGTTGACATAGTCTATATAAAAGGTGTACTTATCAGTGTGATCTACAGTCTCTTAGTTGGCAAGTTAATATAAATCCTTTAGAATGCCAAATACATGCTTTAAGTTCTTAGATTTTAAAATTCAAATTTTAAATTTTACAAATGACCTTGGACGTTGAAATTGCCTATCTAAAGGTGCCTTGGTTGAGCGAACTTGAGAAGTTTTTTTTATTTGATTTGAGATCATTTAGAGTATCCCATGTTATTTTTGAACTATCAGATTTTAATATGGAATTAAAAAAAACAATTTCAGATGGAGACATGACATATGCCAGAGTTTTAGTTCCCGGCACAATCTAAAAATTTATAGTTAATTTTTTTTAAAAAAATATTTAGAGGTTAAAACAAGATTAGTAAATGTTAAAAGAAAGGGATAGCACAATATACTCACTCACAAAGAGTTTGAACAGTTGGTTAAAAAAGGGATTGTTAAACAAGGCAAGAGGTGACATGTTTGCATCCTACAGTATAAGCTAGGGGTGTTTGTCCTGATATTTTTTTGATAAAAAAATCTGTCTAGAAATGGTCTCTGTTCTTTTTTTTTAATAAAATCTTTTGCAGGGGCCTTGGCCCCTCCAGTTCCCTAAAAAAAAATGATCGGGTGAACCAAGTGGCACCACACAGGACAGCGTAGCACGTTCGCCAACCAAACCCTTCCATTCATTCATGTCGATCGACCGCGGCGCCTAACCAAAGCGTACTTATTTCATTTACAATCCTTTTTGTTCTTCATTCACTTGGGCGAACGCGCCTGGTGGGCATGCTTGCATGCATGCATCACATGGCGCAACAGTCACCCGATGCGATGCAACGCCATTTGCACGCACGGCACGGGGCTAGTAGTAGTAGGTCGAGCGGAGCGCTCGGTCGAAAAGAAGGGCCAAGGCAACAATATTGCAAGGACCAGCAGCCAAGATCGTCGGCACGCGCGGCGGGGAATCCCGATCCACGCAGGCGGCATGTGCGCCGGGAGCCTGCGTGTCACTGCACGGGCACGGAGGGGAGCGCCGGAGCGGCCGCCGGGACGACGATGGAGATGCTTTTGGCGCGGCTCGGAGAATGGTGGCGGGATTCCGAGGCATCACGACAAAAGAGCGCGCCTGTTTAATTAACATTTTAACAATTTGTCGTGCATGCGTACGTACGTGCCCAGGAGTCAGGACGGATGATGAGTATGAGCTCTAGCTACTAGCCACATGCAGATCAGCCGCTGAGCTTGGTGGAAGAAGCCATAACAACTGTTCAGACCACGGGCGGGCCATTTGTTGGACAGTATTAATTGTGTTTGTGTATGATGATTGATCGGTTACTATTCAGTTTGGTGTCCATTTTGTTTATCTAGAGGATTCCGCGCCGGCTAGTAGCTAGATTTTAACTAATTGCATCATTGGGACTTGTCACCAAGCTCACCATCGATCTCGATCTCAAGAGTTTTGTGGTGTGTTTCCCTCGAGCTTGAGGATGAGCCAGAGCCCAGAGAGCACAACCAGATTTTTCAATTTCTCCTAGTAATGTGGGGTTCTTCTAGTATTTTAGCATTTAAAATTTAGTATAAACTTTCCCTAGTAAATGCCTCCTAGTGAGGATTCCCTAGTGTTTGACTAGTGGTAGTGTTTTATTACTAACTAAAAACACTAGGAGAACTCCACCATTTTGGTAGTGGAGGGGCACCATCTAGTCAGTTTGCACTCTAGCTAGACTAGACCATGCATGTGGGAGATACTGGGTTTGCACTACCGGAGACACGATCTATGCTGAGTGTTAAACGCTTTGCCTAGTGTCTTATATCGGACACTCGGCAAATGAGTGGTTTGCCGAGTGTCGCCCTCGACAAAAAGAAACACACAGCAATTCGACAGTTTGCCTAGTGCCAGACAATAGGCAAACCATGACACTCGGCAAACTAGCTTTTGCCAGCACTAGGCAAAGCTAGACACTCGGCAAATGTTCTGTTCCAGCATGCACGGCCCAACCGCCGTTAGGGTTTGCCGAGTGTCTCGTTAGACACTCGATAAAGTTACATTTTGTCTAGTGTTTCATACTAAGACTAGACAAAGCGTGCAATTCTAGTAGTGTTGGATGTTATCCAGTCTACACACTATGCTCGAAAAAATAAGGACAAATCTTTTGAAGCGCCTCAGATAGCTAGCTGTGCATGCTAATGATGATTAGATGTATTATATCTATCGCTTTCGCGCCTAGCTGTGCCGTAGGCCGTAGCTATATGATGTCCAATTATAAGTTGTTGACCTTCAAATTGACAACAAATCCGTCTTTATGCATGCTTTCAGTTCGAAGCCAGCCAGCCGGCCTCTTCTACGAACACCTACTGACTTACACGTATGCTTGTCTCGCAAAGATCATCACAACTGTGTGCATGCATGGCCCAAAAGTTAACTTAAATTTTATTTTAGACAGATGTCTTGGACTTAGACCTGAGTCCAAACCCCTAAGGAAACACATGCATGTCAAGCTAATAGCAGGGACCTAATAGCCCCACATGTTGCCTCAACCACCGCTAAAGCTCCCTAAAGCCTGAACCATAACAATAAACTATTGCTGATAAACCTAGCTTATCAGGGGTTTGTTTAATATTGTACTAGTGTAGTAGGGCTACTATATATAACTTCTTATTATTGCTCCCTCTAGTTCGCAAATATTTGATTGGTTCAAGCTATAAGGTTTAATTTGGGTCAAACTGTTCAAATCTTTTGATTATTACAAATAACTTTCAAACCAGTATAGTTTATAAACCAGAAAAGTGTGTATGTATACATTTATCTTTGAAAACACTTCATAAAACATAAATTTGTTTGAATATACATTTGTTTCTAATAGAAAATATAATGCTGTCAAAAATCAAAACTATGCTTTGAAGACTCTATCTTTGTCCAAAACAGAGTATTTGCAAGCTGGAGAGGGAGTACATTCTAGCTACAGATAGGAATGAATGAAGCGCACGTACGAGCTCTGAACAATCAATCACGGCATCATCTTTAATTTTTCTACTTCCCTGATCAATGCAAAGGCGCACGGAATCATGCAAACGTGTGCTTGTCTATCATCAGTGGCGAGCAGCAGGGCGCGGAACACCAGCCGGAAAACTTGCGCCTCGCCCAACCGCCGGCCATTAGAATAACCCCGGTAGGTTCGCGGACCGCCCTAATCATCGTGCTCTTGCATGCCAAATGCCATGCATTGCGGGCGGCCGGCCCCATGCCAACTCCCAACTCCCATGTGCATGCGCTCGTCGCGATGCGCACGCATGCAGAGCAATATTCCATCCAGCCGCTTCACCCTCTTTACCCAGCAGCAGCAAGGCCCAACGTACCAAATGTGAAAAAATGCCAAACACATCTCCTAAGCATGAACAACAATATATGTGAAATCGCATGAGGAACGGTGTGGGGTGATCTAAAGACGAGCCATGCGTTTCTGTCTGAACTCTGAACTGGGGTAAAGCTGTTCCGCGAGCATGCGTGCTGCATCCATTTCCGTCAGTAAAAGTACCTGGTTGGTTCGTTAACATTCACATTGACGCATTCGATTTTTCAGTTTTAAATTTGTCTGCATACTGCTACGTACAGTGTTCGAGCAAGGACATGGAATGGAACGCGCGAGAACCGGCGGCCTACCTGTCAGACTTGTGCTGTGCAAATCGGACCCAAGTTGTTTGCGCCTTTGTGAGCTACTAGCCGCTTTGGACTTTGGCACTTTGCGAGGATCGCGCCCTTTTTCTTTTAAACAAACGCACGCTTGTAAAGCTTGTCCTTTGCAGGCCATGGCTGACCCCCCTACCTTCTTCTACTTCTCCCCCCCGGCCCTATATATGCAAAGCGAACTCTTCTTCTACGGCCACACCGGCACCACACGGACTGCTGCTCTCTGCTCTGCCCTCCATTGCTGCAACTGCTGCTCTGAGCTGCTGAGCAGCACCGTGCTACCGTGAGCTCGATCAGTTCCGAAGATGATCAAGCTGAGGTACCCCAAGAAGCTGTTCAGGAGGAGCTCCTCCAAGGGCAGCACTACCAGCAGCAGCAGCGACGGCGATGCCGGCAGCGTCCGCGGCGGCGGGGAGATCGAGTGGGAGGTTCGGCCGGGCGGCATGCTGGTGCAGAAGAGGGACTGCAGGGCGGACGTGGAGGTCATCACCGTCAGGGTCGCCACCGGCTTCTCCTGGCACGACGTCTCCGTTGTGGCTACCTGCACTTTTGGTCAGTACTCGTGCTCTGCATTTTTACTGTATTCATTTGCTCCCCCAAATCTCTCATATTTTTCACAAGAATTGAAAGCCGCCATGTTTTCGTACATAGTTAAAGTTGTGTGTCGATCGGCATTGCTATGATTGTGTCATTGTGTGTCGAGTTCACTTGAAGAGGCTGTGTCTCAATTTGTTCAGCTGTGACAAGAAGTAAACAGGCCAATACTACAAATTCACACAACCTATAGTTTTGTTCACACACAGCCAGATCCACACACACACTGCATCGGCATTGTTGACCCTTCTGAGTTCATTTCTCACTCCACGAGCGGGGAGTCACCTACTTCAGCAATAAAATGAGGAAATCACTGAAGAGTCTGTCACCCTCAACAACTCCATAAGCATGGCACTATATCACTGGGTTGTTCATGTAGGAGTAATAGAAAACACAAACAATGACATGGGCATGTCTGCAATCTGCACAATGATCAATGTCTGCATAGCTACCTGCAAGTGCACGATGACGATCCTGAGTGGAACTTTCCTATCCTTTGTCAGTTTGCCACATAGTAGCATGAGATGAGCTGTCACGATTGTATTTGCTTTTTAAAATAATATAACAAAATTTTGTCGTTACATTACATACTCCAAGAATGAATCAAATATAGTATGCAACAACCTAATAACTAACGCGTGTCTGTGCAAATAAAATGATTGCAGGTGAGCTGAAGGTGGTGCTGTCCATGGTGACAGGGCTGGAGCCTCGGGAGCAGAGGCTGCTGTTCAGGGGCAAGGAGAGGGAGGACAGCGACCACCTCCACATGATCGGGGTGAGGGACATGGACAAGGTGCTGCTCCTCGAGGACCCTGCCCTCAAGGACATGAAGCTCCGGGCCGGACTCACAGCCCAGGCCGTGCAGAGCCCGTATCAGACTTTTATCAAGGTGTAGGCCTGCCCAGCTCGGCTTGGCCCGCCGCCGCCCTAACTGATAGAGTAAACCAGTGTCATTCGGCTGCTGTGCTCTTGGTTGGTGATTGTCTGCTGCTAATCAGTGCTTAGTACCACTCCATGTATGGTATGGGCAAAGGAAACGGCCCCCTTTCATGTGAGAGTTAGAGTACCACTGCTTGTTAGTTGTGTGTTTTCTCATTTGTAGGTAGAAATGCACTTGTAATGCTGAGTGTGGCTGTCATCATATATGCATGCTGAGTCTTTGCTGTCAAGAAAATGCAAACTTAGATGACGCAGGCATACTGGCCTAGCAAGTTCCACACACAGTTTCGACTCTGAAGGGCCTCCAGAGCTCCAACTGATGATGATTTAGAGACAGACATTCCTCCTTTTCGGGCGATGCCTCTTATTTCAACTTCACCTCCTGCTCGGCTGCTCCTGGGTTGTACAGTTTCGTCGGCGATAAAAAAAAGTTTGATTTCCCTGTATCCTGTGAGACACTGACAGATTGGTTGTCCGATGCTTGCTTCAAAATCTGGCGCCATTTCCTACCATACCAGTACCAATCCACAAAATTGGGTGTCTGGCTATATGCTGATGACAAAGAGGCTGCCAAATTTCCACAGAACTGACATCACTGAATTTACTGGCCAACAGTCTAACGGACACTCAACTGATATCTCTGTAGATCAAAGGGCAGCATGAACAGAGCACTGTTGTCCTGGTGGCATCTTGTAGGAGTATACTGTATGTATGCATATACTCCTACACCGTACTACCAAAGCTTTTCCCCTCTCATTCATGTCGATCGCTGCAGCTGCACCTACACAAATTGTACTGCTAGTCTGGTACTAATAACATTAATGTGGCGTGGCGTGACAGTCGGAACGCCATTTCCATGCATGGGATTATGGGAAGATCGTCGCCCCGTAGGTACGGCGGGGAATCCCGATCCACGCAAGCCGCATGTGGGTCTCCCTCCACCCTCGCGTGCCACGGCTACAGATGAAGGATGCTTTGGCTCGAAGAAAAACGGGGATTCCGAGGCGTAAGGACAAACAAGAGCACCCTTGTCAACTAGTAGTATGTCCTGCACACGTTCAGCAATCAGACTGTAGTACTAACCACATGCATGAGCCGCTGGCTGGTGAGCTTCTTGGAAGCCAATCGCTGATGAATCGCAGTTCAGAGTTCAGAACGCTGGACAATTGGACGCCTTGTGTCGATGATGATCAGTTAGTTGTTTATTTTCTATGGAGGATCAAGGTCTGCTTGCTAGCTAGTGGCACACATTTGGGATATCTCGCCAGGTTGATCAACTCATGAGTATCAAGGACTACTTAACTCCATCACTATTAATGATTGTCTATTTCACCCATTATCTACAAATAAACCAAGTATTACGGGGTGTTTGGGACTGTTCCACGAACTCTGCTCCACAAAGTCCACCATGGAGCAACTCCACAAAAAAGCTCTCACAACTCTATATTTTTTTCTCGAATAAAGTGCCTAGAGCTGAAGTTCTTTGGCTAAAAAACATGGAGCAGAGCTACAAAACATAGAGCAGAGCGGTCCCAAACACCCCCTATATCCCCTTAAAACATTAAAAGTCATTTAAATAACCAGATAAGGCGGTTTTACTAACGTGTCATGTTACATGGGTGATGACATGGCAGTGGGTTAGTAAACCGTAGGAAAAGTCTACATAACCCATATCATATCAAGGTTTAACTATGTAAATCCCCTCAATTATAAAAGTTAATATTATGGCCCTTAAAACATTTAATGATATTCAAATAACCTGGTTGTTCTGATATCAGATCCCGCTACACTTATCTGAGTACTCATACTTTTATGTAGACATTAGACAAGAGTATTTTGTGAGTCTGGCCGAGACAAAAAAAAAAAGCCTAGCCGTTTCAGGCCAAGAATAAATCCCGCACATGACCATCTCTTTAGGGCAACCACAATGTTCAGAGAAAGTAGTCTATAGGGAATAAAATACTCTCTATCAGCTAACTGAAACATTGTGGAGGTAGTCCATATAGCAGTCTATAACAAAAGCTACCCATAGCCCTATGGACTACCCATAAGCAATAAAGAAATGTTATTTTCTCTCTCCATGATCTCTCTCTTGTGTCATGATACTCCGTACATGAGATGGTTGGAAAGAATAATTTTTAATCTCTAGTGGACCCTACCTTATGGACTACTTTATTGGCTAAACATTGTGAGCAAAAAATAATAGCTATGGACTACTTATGTAGGCCCCATGTATATGGACTACTTGGTCCATATACATTGAGGTTGCTCTTAGTCGTGTTTGACAGATTTCGTGGCCGGGCCTAGGCAGGCGGGCCACGGGCCGTGGTTGTAATGTAAAATAGCTAAAAGAAATATTTTAGGTTTTTTTTTTGAGATTACACAGTACAACGCAGACACTCAACACGCACGCACACTCACCCCTATGAACACACGTACGCAAACCCTATCCCTATGAGCACCTTCGAAGGACTGAGCCGGCAAATCTTGAAGTTCACGAAGTCACCATAGACGCCTCGCTGTCGACGGGCACGTCGCCTACCACTTAATGCATAGCGCCGGAAAATCCTGGAATAAATCCAGAATAAAGTGCCGCACCCAGGATTTGAACCCTGGGTGGGAGCCCCCCAACCAATGGCCTTTGCCATTGCGCCGTGAACCCCTTGGCAAGAAATATTTTAGGTTAAGAATTTTTTTTTAGACAAAATGATATTTGTGTCGAGACCCTATTCATTAAGACAGTCAGGCTTATTCGAATTTGCTCGGGTCTAATAGGCACATATGTTCCCTTCTCCGTCTTCCTATTCCTTTGAGGCTTGCTCCTGCGTCCTCGTCATACTATTGCATTTCTCCTGATTCTTTTATGTTGTGTTATATGCTTATGGATTCTGATTCAAAAAGAAACCAAAAGTTGATCGATCTGCAAATAGAAATTTGCTTTATATACTTTCCGTTGAGTGCCAGCCAGGCGACCAGCAGCTGCGTACAAGTATATTCCAGTGTAGAATACATGCTTTTGTCGTCATACAAAGCATCACAACTGTCTTACCAAGCATAAGCTTAATCTACTTGGGAGGTCTAGTCCTAAAGGGAAAAAAAACAGTCACCCCAAAATTAAGGCTCATCAACCCAAATAATGTACTGCTGCTGCTCCTAAACCAAACAAACGCCGATTAGCAATGCTGCGACACACATGACACATCACTTCATATAAAATATCTCTACAGCGCTAAGCAGCTAGCTAGCACACGTACGAGCTCTGAACAATCATGGTGCCATCATCCTTTTCCCGGGCCAGTTCGTACGTGCGCGCATCAGTGGCGAGCAGAAGGCGCGGGACACAAGCCGGAAAACTTGCGCCCACAACCGCCAGCAACTACAATAATCACGGTAGGTTTACGACCAAACCGACAACCCTAACCATCATGCATGCTCTTGCATTGCGGCTCTAGTTTTTCTCCCATGTGTCGCATTGCGCACGGTCCCTACTATTCTATCAGGCTGTTTCACCATGTTTACCCGACAAGCCAAATGCAAATCATAGCGGAGGCGGAGCGGTAAAAGGAGACCATGTAATTAACGATGATTATCAAGAGAAGGTCACATCATAATCATAATCATAATCAGTGACTGTTCAGTGTTCAACAGATTCCTCGGAACAACGAGGACTGCACTTATGCTGTATTAACGGAACAAATGTTATCTACTCCGTTCATTCCAAATTATAAATCATTTACTTTTTTTATATCGTTTTTGTTATGTATCTAGACATCGTTATATCTAGATATATAGCAAAATCGTTATATAAAAAATAAAAACGATTTATAATTTGAACGTAGGGAGAGCATGGCGCAATGTCTAAGCAGTTTACAAAGTCAGTTCAGAAGTATATGTGTATGCGTATGGGTCATGAGTGCTTGAGTCTGTATTTGTGTTTATAATATATATTCTTGATTGTGATTGTGTTCGAGCAGACACGGAAAGAAAACAGGCAGGGTGGTTGGCTCCACATTTTAGCCCCGGTTCGTGGAAGCCCGCGCGGGGCTACACAACCGACGCCACTATTTCACGAACGTTCAGTGGAAACAAAAGCAACGGTCAATTTCCGACAGCACTGACATAACCCTATTACTTCTCTCGCTTCGTTCTCCTTCTCTGGCAATGATGTCAGCATTGACATAACCTACAAAAGCCATTTTTTAAAATGCTATAACTTAAAAACGGTGTGTCCATTTTTAATTTCGATGGCACTAGTGTGTTCTACACGATGAGACGAATAAAACTAGACCTCACTTACATATGTTTCGAAGAATTTTGTTCTACAAATAACTTATATGTACTAACTTAGGATATATAATTTAGAACATATAAGTTAGAACACACCATTTACATGTAATAGCTTATGTGTACCAAATAATCAGATATAACTTAGAAAGTATAACTTAGAATATATAACTTATAATGTATAACTTATAACTTATACGAAACCTTGAAAACGTAAGAGTTATGAAACACATTTTATTTATAAAAAGTTATTAAACACAAAGGACAAATGAACTAAGTTATACCTTATGACAAAACTTGCAAACACAAAAGTTATTAACGTACAAAGGAACGAATTAACTTATAACTTATATCAAAACTTACAAACATAAAAAATTGATGAAATCTAACTTGTGTACACAAGTTATTCCATGTAACTTGTGTATATAAGTTAATCAATACAATTTATGTGCATAAGTTGTAAAGTTATATGTTATTGTAATTTAACACATAAATTTCTATGTAAAAAAATCTTCGAAATATATGTAAGTGGGATCTAGTTTTGTTCATCTCGTCACGAAGAATACATTGGTGCAAACAGAATGAAAATTGGATAAACCGTTTGGAAGTTATAGTAATTTAAAATAAATGATTTGCAATTTTGAGATGACGTCAATAGGACGTCAGCGGAGTGGAAGACGCTGAGATCGTTCGCTGGATTAGTTTCTAATGAACGTTCACTAGAATGGATCTGGGCTACACAACTCTACTGCAAATTGGAGCAGAGCCGCTCCACATTTGTGAGCTACCCGTTTTGGAGTTTGCGAAGATCGCCTGTCCTATTGTCCCCTCTCACGCCTCACCACTCACCAGAACCTTTTTTTTTTTTTTGCTTCAACGAAGTAACGAACGCACGCTTCTAAAGCTTGTCCCGTCACCTGTGCACGCACTGCCTTCCTTTCCTCCCCCTATATACACACAGTGACCTCTCTTGAGTTGTTCCACGGCCGCACCACCATTTCAGCGTGACTCACCGCTCCTCCTCGCTCTCCATTGCTGCTGGAGCGAGCAGCTTCTTGGCCTAGTGTTGCCACAATGATCAAGCTGAGGTGCTCCAAGAAGCTGTTCAGGAGGAGCTCCTCCAACTCCAAGGGCAGCACCGCCGGCAGCAGCAGCAGCAGCGACGGCGGGGATGCCGGCAGCGGTGGCCGTGGGGAGATCGAGTGGGAGGTGAGGCCCGGAGGGATGCTGGTGCAGAAGAGGGAGGGGAGGCCGGACGTGGAGGTGATCACCGTCAGGGTGGCCACCGGCTTCTCCTGGCATGACGTCTCCATCGGGGCTACCTGCACTTTTGGTAAGTACTGAGTAGTAGCCTGAACATTTTTTTTTTTTTGTGTCTGCTCATTTGCTTGCCAGTTTTTTGGTAGAGCAGTAGAGCTCTCTCTGAGTTTGGTTGTGTATGTCCTAGAAAGTTGTTTTGACCATGCATGTTTTTTTTTTTGGCTTTTGAGGCTTCTCCCTTAAATAAATAAAGAGTTTATTAGCACACCTTTTTGTGCTAATAAAAATGTGAATATTCCATAAAGCTCACTTGTAACAACGTCTTGTTCGTTTGAGTTTATCAGCCGAATCTATCAACCATTAGTAGCATGCAAGTATCCTTATGATTCTGCATAGGTTGGGTACAACTACAATAAGCTGGTTGCAAAGTGCTTAACTAAGTTGTTTAGTTCTAGATGCAAGTATCCAGCACACACTGACAAAAAATTGTTCAGCTGCAGTTTGGCCCCCTGATCCAAACTAGTAATACTGAAACTCAAAGTATCAAGAATCAACTTTGACAAGGACTAAACACTGAAAGTGGCCAATGCCAGTTGATTCATCTGTCCCCCAGTTTCCATAGCCAGATCCAGCCAAACAGGAATTGTTGGCACTTGCATTTCTGCCCATTGGCATGTGTCCACTAGCCAAATCACCTGCATCATCATCAGCAGTAAAATGACTGGTGAGTCGTCACCCAAGTCACCCTCAGGCCTCAACTACTCCACAAAACCACAAGTATGGTCGTAGGTAACAGGGGTGTGCAGGCATGCATAGAGAGACACAATTAAACAGTGACATGGGCATCTCTGCACACATGACCATTCAGACAAGGGACTTGAATGGAACGAACCTTCATAATCTGTGCACAATTGCATGTGTTTGCTATTTTTTTTAAAAAAAACAACTGTTTCATTCACCCTTCTTCAGAAAAAAAAAGCAAACCAAATATGAGAAATTGGGCCAGAGATATAACATGTGTCCATGCGAAACGATTGCAGAGGAGCTGAAGGCGGTGCTGTCCATGGTGACGGGGCTTGAGCCACGGGAGCAGAGGCTGCTGTTCAGGGGCAAGGAGAGGGAGGACGGCGACCACCTCCACATGGTCGGGGTGAGGGACAGGGACAAGGTGCTCCTGCTCGAGGACCCTGCCCTCAAGGACATGAAGCTCCGGGCCACGCTCGTGGCCCAGACCGCGCAGAGCCCATACCGGCCTTTCATCAAGGTGTAGGTTGGCCCGGCACGGCCTGTGGCGTCTGCCTCGCTAAGTGCTTCCTTAGTGCTTATAGAGCTAATCAATCGCGCCATCAGCTGGTCAGGCTTCTCTTAATAACTGATACTAATAAGCTGATTAGTTGCTGGTGGCTTAATCAAGTAGGACTGTAGGAGTATGTATGGTGTGATGTGATTTATTACCGCCCCTAATCGCTGACCCACTGCCATGAACAAGTGCTATGTACCACTCTACTCTCCATGTGCTATGTACGCTCGTCATATTAAATTTATCCAAGGATAGAACAATGGTAAAATAATAAGTAGCAAGGATATATGTGGTTTCTATGAACTAAAGCAAGACTTAAGACTTCGGGGCATAACCCGTCTAACAGAGGGATGATTAGACAAGGTCTGCCACGAGCTCTACGATTTAATAATTAGACGTATCGTGGTGGAATACAAAAGATGTACAGGGCTATCACCATCTGTCACCTACTACAACCTATCTGGAGGCCTAGCTGTAAACACAACCAAGCTATAGCCTAAGCACCACGTTTAATCTATAGACTCGCTACTCTAATCATGTACACCATGAAATGAGATTAGAGCGCTCTAACCAAGCGGCGAAACCAGTAAACACAATAGTATAAATAATACTTAAGTAATACTAAATCGCGCGTGCACTCGATTGGAAACACAAAAGTTATAACTTATGCTAAAACTTGGAAACACAAAACTGTTAAAAAAACATAACTTATGTACAAAAGTTGCTAAACACAAAGGAACAATTTAACTTATAACATAGGCCAAAACTCAGAAACACAAAAGTTATTAAACACAAACAAACCAATTAACTTATAACTTATATCAAAACTTAGAACACAAAAACTATGAACACTACTTATGTGCAAAATGTTATATTATCAAAGTTGTGAATATAAGTTATGTATAAAAAGATCTGTATATAACTTAGTAACTTTCTAAAAAAAAGATACATAATTTTTTAAACCAAAAATAGAAAGTTGCGGGAGTACTCAAACATCTGTTGCATATAACTTATTAGTAACTTTCTTAAAAGGGAAAATTGCGGAAATATTTTATCAAAAATAAAAAGTTACGAGGATTACTCAATCATCCGCTAGATTTGAATCCAGTGCATGCTTCCTTAATGGTTACTGCTTAGAGCTAATCAATCAATCATGCCATCAGCTGATCACGCTTCTCCTAACAGATTAGTTGTTTAATGTATGGTGTGATGTGATCTTCTGCTCCTGATCGCCCGACTGCCCATGAACAAGTGCTATGTACCACTCTATGACTCTACTCCATGTGAGAGATACTGCTGCTACTACTTGATCAGTTGGGTTACTGTGTGAGCGTAGCTACTGGCACTTGCAAGTGCCAAGATGTGTGGACTTTGGGACTTGTTTAGTTCCCACCAAAATCCAAAAAGTTTTCAAGATTCCCCGTCACATCGAATCTTGTGGCAAATGCATGAAGCATTAAATATAGACGAAAGCAAAAACTAATTACACAATTGAGCTGGAAATCGCGAGACGAATCTTTTAATCCTAGTTAGTTCATAATTAGATAATATTTATCACAAACAAACGAAAGTGCTACAGTACCGAAATTCGAAATCTTTTTGATCTAAATAAGGCCTTAGTTATTGCCGCGGCATATGCTAGGTTTGGTTTGGAAAGATGCAAAGCTTTAGATTGTGCCTGCGACTTATTAATTAATTGGGGTCCATGGGTGGAGATGGAATTATATTGCATCAAAAGATTCAAGAGCGCTATCATGTTATTTTCATGACTCACGAGCCCACATTCTTGTGGCATTGTGCTGCGAGAGAATCCTGTTCCTGAATGAATGAATCCCGGCTGCAGGAACTAGCTAGCTAGAACTAGAATCATGTGCAAGCAGACAGCCGAAAGGGGAGTTCGGTATCTAGTACCAGTCGACCAGTGCATGAATGAATGGACAGCAAATGGAGTGCACACCCAGCAAGTGGTTAGAGCTAGATATTACCTTCAAATCAACTTCTTCAATAATACTAATTTTTCCTAGCATAGCATATAGTAACTTTTAATGTGGATAGCTCACGTGACATCTCTACCCCTAAAAAGCCCGAAGAGGGACGTCAACAGCACTCCCTCTTCGACGTGCTCGCGTCCTCCGACTACTCGGCCACTCTCTCCTCCTGCAGCTTCAAAAAAAGAGTGGGCGAGCCGTCCAGCACGCTGAGCCAGGCAGAGGGCCAGAGAGGGAGCACATGCAGGCAGGCAGGCGACAGGCTTTGAGCCAGCGCAGCAGCAGCAGCCGGCGGGTAATCTACCCCATATTGGCCTGCCCCTGACTCACATTACTGTACATTAACAGTGCTATCCACGTTACCGTTCGATCCTTCGCTCCGTCGCTCCTGGCCGGCCCCTGCCCCACACGCGTACGGCCACCGCCCTCCCTCCTGCAAGCGATAAGGATTGGCCTGCCCCTCCTGCTAGCCAGCGTTAAAAAATAGCCAGCTACAGTACAGGGATAAAAAAAAAGGACAAAATAAAACAACCAGCGTTCCCTACTCCATCTCTGTCCTTGCGTCGCACACGCTGAGAGCCGGAGGGAGCACATGCAGGCTCTGCTGAAGTGGGAGCAGCTGCAACAGTGAGTGGTAAGTTTCACTCACCAACTTTTCCTCCACCCGCTTCTTCCTCCCTGCAACAATTCCTCCGCCAGCTCTTTCCTCCCTACAACAATGGCTTCCCTCTCTCTCTAAAGAACTACTCGTATGTATGCACACAGCTTCCAAGATTCAGAGGCAGGGGGCGGATCAATCAGTCGGCGAGTGACGGAAACACCCAAACCGGTGGCGGCCACTTCCAGAGCAAGTCCCTGGCGGCGCCGCGCGGCGGCCTGTAGCTCCCGTCGGCGAGGTCCAGCACGCCCACATCCGGCGGGACCAGTGGCGGACCCAGAATTTTATCACAGGGTATGCCGCACAAAAAAAAATCTTACGCAATTCGATAAAACCCCTTCCAATTTGGTAAAAACAATGTGCATTAAATAATATGATAAGTCTTAAATTTAAAGATTAGCTAAAAATTATAACAAATTATGATATAAAGAAAAGAAATACAAATAATTCGAAATAGTAGCCATAAAAGAGACATACAACAAGATGGGATGAAAAGATAGCAAAAGAAA
The DNA here is from genome assembly GCF_000003195.3 of Sorghum bicolor. NCBI lineage: Eukaryota > Viridiplantae > Streptophyta > Magnoliopsida > Poales > Poaceae > Sorghum > Sorghum bicolor. Next base: position 49,061,032 of record NC_012875.2, read on the forward strand.
GGATGAAATATTTATTTATAGTTATAATATCTAGAGGGGATAAAAAATAAAAATAAAGACACATAGGTGTCATGGGATACAACATGATGGGATAAAAATAATATAAAAACTAATCCATACTTAATTTTAAAAGTTACAAAAGAAAATAGAAAATTAAAATGTCATTGCATATAGCTATTAATAAGTGATAATAAAACGAATTCGAGGTTATATTATTTTTATTTATTATTTCATTTCATGAGGTGTCTCATAGGAAACAACAACTTAGGATGAATAAAATCAGAAAATGAAGACAAAAATAGGTAATTTTTAAAGGGGCAAAAAAAAAGAGAATAAAGAAATGGGAAACAGAAAATGAAGACGAAAATTGCAGCTGCAAAGGTTTGAACTGGTGACCTCTTGATTAAGAACCAAAAGACATACCATTGAGCTAGCAAGGCATACTAATAATACTTGTTGTAAATATTTATATGTAAACAATGCACTATTAATTAAGTAGAAGGCTGACCCACAGGGTATGCCGTGGCCCACCTGGCATACCCCGTGGGTCCGCCCTGGGCGGGACCTCGTGGCACCGGTCGTGCGACCACGGTCCGTCGTCGGTGAAGTAGACGCAGTCGCTCCTCACCCCGACGTCGTCCGCGGGGACGCACAGCTACGCGCTCTTCCCGAGTAACAGCGCGCGTTCGCCCAGGACGACGCGGCCGTCCGCCCGCGCCCATCGGCCGGCGGCGGCCGGATCAATCAGACGGCGAGTGACGGGAACACCCAAACCGGTGGCGGCGGCGGCGCTGCGCGGCGGCCTGTAGCTCCCGTCAGCGAGGTCCAGGGCGGCGAGCGAGCGCAGCTGCGCCGCCTGTGCCGCGTCCGTGCGGGACGGGCAGGAGCGGCGGACGAGCAGGGCGACGTCGCAGCCGACGAGCACGGCGAGTGAGGTGGTGAGCAGCAGCAGCAGGTGGCGGTTCTCCGCGAGCGAGGACGCCCAGTGCGCCCCGGCCCCACCCTCGGGGTCAGGGTCCCACCCCGTCAGCAGCGCCGCCAGCAGGTCCAGCGCTCGGGGTCACATAATTTCTTTTATTTTTAAAATTGGTTTTAGGAAAATACCTCGAACATGTTGGGACGTCTGAGTTACTATTAGTTTTTATTAAATCTATTCCCTCTGTGCCATTAAAAGTGTCGTTTTTTACTTTTAGATTTTATTGTTTGACGTTCGTCTTATTCAATTTTTATGCAAATAGTAAAATAAATAAAACATAGTTAAAATATTTTTATTGACGAAACAAGTCATAACAAAATAAATAATATTTATAACAAATTTTGAATAAGACTAATGGTCAAATAAGAAGAACAAAAAGTCAAAAACGACACTTTTAGTGGGACAGAGGCTGTGTTGAGAGGATACAATGGGGAGAGAATGAAAAATGGAGACAGAAGAGAAGAAATTAGAAAAGAAAAAAAGAAATGAAAATAAGAGGGGTATTTTTTTCTAGCTCAAGCTATATTATCATAGCAGAACGGATGGGTTGATATGATTAATATACGAAGATGATAGGTCGTTTCCATGAGAATGAGATGGTGTACCATTATGTGCTGGTCATATTGTTTGGGAACATTGATCTTACAAATAGACTTTATAATGGTACCAGACTTATTATACAGGGTTCCAAAAAATACTATAGATACAGAAATTGTGTTAGAACATGCTCGAAAGAGATTTTTTTCTACTTCATATAGCCTTATGCCCATTGAACGATGAGATGTTCCCATTCCAATTTAAAAGAAAATAGTTTCCATAAATTGATGTAAAATTTGTGTGCCAAGGAAATTTTTTAAAAAAGAGTACATATTGATGAATACATATGATGAATTTTAGAAACTGAGCTTTTTTATTTGCAAGTGGATAAAAATAGTATGTTTGTCTATATATTTTGATGCACAGAGTTTTTATATCATTGTTGCATTGAAATTTTACTTCCGTAGCAACACACGGTCATACGCTAGTTTGGTGAGAAATGATCTGAGTGGGAACTTGCTGGTGTTCCCCATTGAAGGGACAGCAGGACTGCAGGTCCGCGTTCGTCTCGGCGTCAGTGAACCCTCTCGGTGCTCTGTGCAGCGCCGTGCATCATGACAACACGAGCAATCTGCCATAGTCGCGCACACCTCAAGATATTTGTTGCTAGATTACTCGATTACATTATATAGTACTCGACTAGAATATCATAAGCATGCAGGTATCCGGGGAGACCGACGACGTCCAGAACTTCAGTTGGCAGAGCTGTCAGATACTGGCCTGAACACCTCAAGTAAAATCTCATAGACCCCAGTGGCGGCCCAGGTGTGCTATCTCCTCCGATCCAACCAACGAGCATGCAAAGCTGGAGGTCTGAAGCTGAGAGACGTTCAGCGCTGTTGTTGTCTGCCGACGCATTCTCAATCGCGAGCCATGTCGTTGCTTGCTTACTGCATCGACTGCCACCATTCGCAACCCGCCGCGGTGCACCATCTGAGCAGCCTCCACGCAGGAGTACGTGCCTGGGAAACTATCCTCAGACACCGCACGCACGGGTCAGAGTTTGGCAGCCTAGCTTCTACAAAGTTGCCCTGCCCCTTTTGCCAACCTTGTGACGAGAGCAGGAGAGTAGCTGTAAACCACTTGGCATCATCATCCAGCAAATACTCCTAGTAATCCTACTAGTTAGCACCAATAGCGCTAACTAACAACAGCTAGGGAGCTAGCCCGAAGTTGCATCATCGATGATCGTGCAGTGTCCAAAAGCAAACAAATTAAAAGGCGGCGGCGTACGTGTCTCGTCTCGCCTCTCCCTGTCGCGCGCGGTCGTGGTCGCCGCCTGACCCTCATCTCGTTTCGCCATCATCGTCTTGTGTCCTGTCCCGCCGCGCAGTGCAGTGCAGGAAAAGAACGGCCGTTCTAGCTCATCCTCCACTCGCGTCGGCGTCGCGTGTTGAGGGAGAGGGAGGTGTGTGCAAAAGGAAAAGAAAAAAAGAAAGGAAAACATGAGGCAAAGCAACACGATATATACTACTCGCAGTGTGCCGGGAATAGTCTGCTGTAATTGGCCTCGGTTGGGACGCGGATGCGATATCGATGCCATTGCCCCATGGAATTATTGGAATGGAATGGAATGACGAGACGACGATGGGTACAGTACACTAGCTACGTATACTCCTTGTCGCTTTTGCCCTCGATCAGCTCTGTCGTCGCGCGCCACCCCGGCCGGCGTGATACACCCATGCACCCAACTATATACTTCCTACACGTTACTTTCACCGCGTCAAGTACGTGGCACACGTTCTAGCGTGCAGTGGGTGAACGAACACTGAACAGGCTCACCGAAAGCGATCGAGAGGTGCAGATGACAAGGAGACGTTAACGGCTCTCTCTCTCCATCATCACGACTCTTTTTATCGGAATTCTTCGGGTCCGTGTTCAGACCCGAGCACTCGTCCAAACGACGTTTCTCGCGCTCCGCGACGCAATATTTCCCGCCCTCCACCCCGACGCGACGTTTTCGACGCTAGGCTTCGGCCTTCCAGGTTTCAGGTACGTAATGTATATGGTACGTAGTTTCTCTTCCCTTTTCTTTTTTGTTTTTCTTTTCTTTTTGTGCTTCATTTTTTTTCTTTTTATTCCCCTTTTGTGTTTAATTTATTTTTTATTTTTTGTTTTATGTGTTTGTATTATTCTTTTCATTTTTCAAATTGTTTATCTTTATTCTGTTTCCTTTTTATTTTAATTTCCTTTCCTTTTCTTATTATTTTTCTTTCCTTGCTTCAATTTATTTTTTGTTTTATTTTTGTTTCATGTGATTTTTTTATGTTTTCATATTTCATTTTTTTGTTTACTTCATTTAATTTTGTTTTTATGTTTATTCTTTTTTCTCTCTTTTTTTCTTTTCTCTTTTTACTTAATGTTTTCTATAGTTTTTCTTTTCATTTTTTTTATTTTCATGCTTCACTATTTTTTTTGTTTATGTGTTTTTATTATTCTTTTTAACTTTTTATATTTTATGTTTCTTTTTTTTCTTTTCTTATTATTTTGATGCTCGCATGTTGTGCATGTAATGTTTTATTTTTATTTTTTTCTTTTTTCTTTTTGTTTTCTATTTATTTATTTTCTTTGTTTCTTTACTAATAAGTATATTTTCTTTCATCTATGTATTTTATTTATTATTTTTATAATGTTGTTTGTGATGCTTTATGTAGTTGACATGTGATTTTTATGTTTTTTGATGTTTATATGTTATACATGCGATGTTTTTTATGTTCACGTGGCACACATATAATATAATGTATTTTGCAATATTTGGATAATATATATGTCATGTTTTCATAGCATAAATGAGATGTTCTATGATGTACTTAGTGATGTTCACTTACTACACATATTATGTTCTGTGATGTATTTTGTTAGTGTTCACATAATATATATATGATGTTCTATAATGCATTAAATGATGTTCTGTGGTATTTTTAACGATGTTCTCTAGTGTACATGTGGTGTTCTATAGTATATTTTTAAGATGTTTAAAAAGCATCTATGTGATATTCTTTTAATATTTTTCTATTACGTTTTTATTTTTTGTCTTATGCTTTTGCTCTAGATTTTATTTATAGTGCATGCAAATTTCACTGACAGATGGCAGAGGTAGCGTATGGGTAGACTGAGATAGCGTGTATATCGGCTAAAGTGGTCATAATTATCAAAATATATTCATGTGAGATCTTGTTTTAAAGGATTTATTGCAAGGAACTCGATGGTCAAATTGAAAATTAATTTGAATATTTGGTTTAACAGTTATGACTTTTTTTATTTCGTTAAAAATCACATGCATAAGCTGAAAGTTGAATTGGATGTGGTGGACCAGCTAAATTTGACCACTTTAGCCGATATACACGCTATCTCAGTCTACCCGTACGCTACCTCTACCATCTGTCAGTGAAATTTGCATGCACTATAAGTGGCGAAAAAAATAGGCGGGAAGCTGACAGTGGCTCTTGACAGATTGGGCGGACCCTAGCAGCCTGGTGCGGCCGTTCGCCCCCCACCACGTACGTGTGCTATAGAGTTGCACATGTTTATCGAGCAAAAAGCCAAAAACTCTCTCCAGTACCTCGGCGGCGACATTGCTCGATCCTCGATCAAGTTATAACAATCTTACACCTTTCCCCGTATAGGCAGAAGTCAGCTGGGAGAGAAACATAGAACCACGCCTGCCACTAGTTTCTCCATTATTACAGGAACGCTAGTACAGTACAGGTGTACAACACATCGTGTGACTTAAACATGAAGTTTTGATTTTTTTTCCAAAATTTTTAAATCTAAATAAAAAATTTAGCATGATTTATGACTACACAACTATTGAGCAAAAGAATATGTGCAACATAAACAATAGAAAATATACTAGGTCATAAAGTTACATAGCACATGTATTAGTGTAGTATGGAAGTTCATATATTTTTTTTCTTGCGGTCACTCCTGAAATTACCAAAATTTGGGAAATTGAAATAAACTTTGAGCCCTGGTTATTTGCTCCTTGACAGCTTATAGTAGTCATGTAACTTGCGTGGACGACACCAGTGATGTAGATCATCCTCTTCATCATTATCTCACACATTATTGTTGTACCATTTCTCAACATTTTCCCTTTGAATTAAATTTGCAGATATCCATGTTGAATTGAAGAGTACTCAATCCTCACCGGAGCATCCACGACACCAGTGATGTAGATGTAGATCACCCTCTTCATCATCATCCCACACATTACATTATTGTTGTACCATTTCTCAACATTTTCCTTTTCAATTAAATTTGCAGTTATTCACGTTGAATTAAAGAGTACTCAATCCTCACCGGAGCATCCAAATTCCAGAGTTATCAAGAAGGCAACACACGTGCCATGTCATATCATCAATGTCATTAGAGCGATGTTGATGTAAATCCAATTAATCCTACATCCAAAGAGTTAGAGCACTCCGATTACACAAATCACCTTGCCACAAACTCAGCCTAACCAAGTTTTAGAACCCGGCTTCCATATTAAGCCTAGAAAAAACTAAGAACAATGAAAAGGAGCACAACTGACCTGTCTAGTGGCCGGCCACCTAGAGCGCGCGTACATGCTTTTTATTTTCTTGGGCCTTGTTTAGTTCCTCAAAAATTTTGCAAAATATTTCAGATTCTCCGTCACATTGAATCTTTAGACGTATGCATGGAGTATTAAATATAGATAAAAATAAAAACTAATTGCACAGTTTGGTCGAAATTGGCGAGACGAATCTTTTGAGCCTAGTTAGTCTGTAATTGAACAATATTTGTCAAATACAAACGAAAGTGCTACTGTTCCTATTTTGCAAAAAATTTTGGAAGTAAACAAGGCCTTGGTATCATTTTCTCTGGGCTCCACAAGCAGAGCTCTACCAATATAGTTGAAACTATTTTGAAAAACATTTCACAAAATAGCTTCTTATAATAGATCTAGAAGCGAAAGCTAAGAAAAACTAATATTTTCAGCTCTATCCGACATTCCCCTTTGTGAGATAAGATTTTTTTTTTATTTTAAGAGCTTCATTTGAAGAGGTATTTCATTTTAACTCGATTGACAAAAACAAACAACTCTAAATGACTTAAGCTGTTAGAGAAGCTAAGCCAAAATGGGTAGTTTGCTCAGAAAAAAGATTTAAGGCACTACCAGAATCCAGCTCTTTACCGAGTGTCTAGTGGTTGTGTTTTTTTTTCGAGCACTCGGCAAAGAGCTTTTTTGCGGAGTACCAAAAAAAACACTAGGCAAAGATGGTGTGGTGCAGTGGTTAAAGAGTAAGATGCGTGAGAGAGATCTTAGGTTTGAATCTCAGTTGCGGTAAAGTTGTGAATTTTGTAGGAAAAATGCTGAAAAAAAAATTAGAATTTTGCCGTGTACTCTTTGTCGAATGTATTTAGGTCTTTGTCGAGTGCCAAAGACATTCGGCAAAGCTTCTGTGTCGCGTAGTGAGGAAGAAAAGAGAGTACGGTCGAGCGATTCTACTGCTTGAGAGCTGGTAACAAAATGATACTGGTAGTAGTAGGTGTTTTTTTCTCAGTCGCTATGATTGATGACTAATAAAGGAAGATAGCGCTGTTGACAGTTCTCACTTCTCCATGAGCGGGTCCGGAGGAACATAGACTTTTGTATTCTTCAGGAACCGTGCGAGATAAGCGACTAACATCTTGCTAGCTAGTAGTTTTTTAATCGTATCTTTACGCTTCACGTACGTTGGACATAAGCCGGTGAAATTGCTAACCACTGGGAACGCCATCACCTGATGTGTGCTGTCTCGCGACGGAATATACATGAACTCTGGCATGGTGGATCGATAATGACGTGGGATCATGAGATCCATTTGGATGGCTCTGAACAAACGTCTAGACTACTGTACGGTTGTTCAGCTGCCTCTGATGCATATTGCTTATGAAAATGACGGTAACCGGTGCCCGATCCACACGCGGACCGTGCATAGGAAAAGGCGGGAGAAAACGACGACGACGCTGGACGCGGATATGCCGCGTTTCCACCTCTTCTTTCCTGATTAATTTGAATTTGAAGGCCTGTGTTGTGTACCCGGTGTACGAGCCACTAAAGTGGTGTACCGGTGGGCGGTGGCTGTTTTCGTGTCGTACGTCCCTCATTTGAGATCAAAGGCTGGATCGTCTCATTCGTTCGTTTAAAACAAACGCTCAAAATTTACGGCAACCGAGATAGTAGATGCAATGCAACAAGGAACACGTACGTTGCCGGAAGATCAGAAGAGCAACGTAAGAAGTACTCCCTCCATCCCGTAAGTCATTCCAAGAATTTTGGAGAATCAAAGTATTTTTACGTTTGACTAAAATTATAGAGAAAAATACTAAGATTTGTAACGTAAAGTGAATATACTATGAAAATATAATTAAGAAAGAATCTAATGATACTTAGTTAGTACTATAATAATTATTATTTTATAATATAAATTTGATTAAATTTAGAAAAGTTTGACTCTCCAAGATTTTTGGAATGACTTATAATTTATAATTTGGGATGGAGGGAGTAGTACTCAGTAGCTCTAGCCAACAATGAGAACCACCTCACAAGCCCAGTACCACTACAACTTCAGTACGTTAAAAACATCGAAATAAAATAATAGTATTGTACCGTTAAATCATAAAATAAATATAAAAATATAAGCACCTATAGAGACGTAGATTTGACATCCTACGTTTCATGTTAACATGATACTTAACGTTCTCTCTTTTTTCTTTCCTTTCCAAAACAGCTAATATACCAGGGGATTAATAAAATTGCTCCCGAACATCTACCAATTTTCAGAGATGGTTAGCATAAAAACCGACCCATAAAATATATTTTAGAGATGGTTTTTTACGTTAACCACCTCTAGAATTAGTTTATTATAGCAATGGTTTCTTATCCAACCACCCCTGTAAAAAGCTGATAAACAAGTAAATTCATATTTTCTTCAAATATAGTTAGATGAATACAAACTTTATGTAAAACCTTTAGAGCTCAACGATATCTAAAATTCTGTAGCTGCCAACTTTTTTATTTGAGTTTGTTTAAGGGTCCAAATTTACATATTTTTATGTTCTTCGCTTTTGAAATTTGAATTTTAGAAATTTTTAAACAATTTCGGATGGAGACATGCTCTATACCAAAGTTGGAGTGCTCAAAGATATCTCAAACTTTTATAGTTGATTTTTTCATTTAAGATCACTTAGAGATAAAATATTCAATATAAGATATTTATAGAAGTTAATACACAATTATAGCATCCTATACATACACCACTTGACTTTCTCCGTTTCTCGCATGATAAAGTACTGTGTATGCCGGTGGACGACGGTAGCCCATGAGTTGGCCACTGCCGTTGTCGAACCAAAGAACTTCCAAACAAAAAGGCGAGGCTACCAGAATCACGCCTCCCAAATTTGGCCAAAATCGTTGCAGGCGAAGGGTCCCCCCTCTCCTACTCCCATTTTCCCACCGTTGGTTTGAAAAGTGTCTGATTCGCGTCGCCAGCGCCGCCGTGCCGTGGGTACTCCGGCTCCGGCCCCCCACCCGCAGCAACCGCCCCCGCGCAAACGCAAAAGGGTCAAGTCAAAGGCCCTCGCTCTCGAGCGGGCCGAACGGCGTGACGGCATCCTGGCCGATAAACAAAGCAAAGCTAATGCCCCAGCGCGCCGCGCAATCGCCTCGCCGCCGCTCCTGCCCGCGCCCAACGGCAACGAATCTGCCTCCCGCTGATCACCTCATCGGTCATCAGAGCCCGCCAGGCCGCCAGCATCAGATTCCCACCCTACTAAACCCTCCTGTTGCGGTTTCTATTCTATCCACTCCAGATAATCACCCGCATTATTTTTCCCACTACTCGGAGGCCCGACCACCGCCGGAGCCCATTCAGCTTTCATCCCCACCACCACCTCCACCGGTGGATGATTTGATGGAGCTGCAGCAGTTTTGCGGGCTGTTGCGGTAACTACTCTACGCCCACCACCAGCAGCAGCAGCAGCTCCTCTGCAAATTTCACCCTCAGAGAAAAAAAAAAATCAAGAGTCCCAAGAGTCTCCGCTCTCCTCCAACCTCCTGCCAACGGCACGCTTGCGTGTCACCGCTCACCGGAGGCGGTCGGTCCCACTTCCGCTGTCTTCTTGCTCACTCCGCCTGCGCTTCTCCTCCTCACGGTTCCATCTCCGGATCCTTGAGTTTGGATGGGATTGGAGACACGGTAGAGCAGCGCGCAGTTTCCCTTTCCCCTCCCAACAAGGTATTCCTGGGTTCCTGCCTGTGAGCTCTGCGGAATTGAGAATTCTGGCAGGACCGGCTCGGAGGAAGGAATGATGGTTGTCTAGAAAAAATCTTTCGGTGGTTATTAAGAATCGGGAGCTTTGGAGGAAAATTCGACTCTTTGGGCTCTAGGTTGGTCTGCGCGAGGCCGAGGAGGTTGCCAATGGAGCCGCCGACTGGGTTCTGGGCCTCGCTTTTGAGCTTCCTCAAGTTCTTGCCCTACTTCTCCGGCCTCCTCATCCTTGGGTTCATCAAAGGTGACTTGCTGTTCTCTCTCGTTTCCTCTCTGCTGATTTTAATCCACGCATTCAGTTCGTTTGGTGGTAATGGGAGGGCTGGCAACTTCTGCCTTGCCTCTCTTGATTTCCCGTTTTGCTCGTACAGGGCTGCTTGATTCAGAGGTTCCTGCCTGTTCTTTGAAAAATTAGCTAGGACCATTTAAATAATTGGTGGGCTGTCCCTTTTTCAGTTAGGTTCTTCTTTGACTTGAACTAAAAGTTCACAGTGCGGCAGGGTAAGTTTAAATAATTGGAAATTCCCAGACCGGGTTTCATTAGAACTGGAACCTGTTGGGGGCTAGTCTCTGAAATGTCCCTTTACCTGTTTTGTGTAAGAACTATCGAATTCGTCATGCTTAGGTTTCAGTCCAATGTCTTTGGCCTCTTGACTGCTTGTTTATGAATGAAAATTCAGTCATTCACTCATGTACTGCGGTCAGAATTGCAAGTATCTGCAATCGGAAAGTTAATGCAATTTTGGAGATGAAATGGTGAACCGACATATTACTACAAAAATAATGATGGAATGACACATGTGATATGATATGCAACCCTCATTTCAGAATATTTGATTGATTTATCAGGTGTTTTGTTGTGCCCTTGGGCATGTCTGATTATGGCAATTGGAATATCTGCACTAGTCCTGGGCTTATGGCCTATGCATCTGATTTGGACATACTACTGCATTATCAGGTACATGTCCTGCAGTTCCATTTTTGGCAACTTCACATTAAATTGCTAACTGGAAGTGCCCACATTTTGTTTCCTCCATTTTCTTGAGGCAGAACCAAGCTGGTGGGACCTGTAGTAAAGCTTCTGCTTCTTATTGCTGCTACTGCAGTCTTGATCATATGGTTGATAATTGGCATCCCGGGAAGTGTATTTGCTGGATTAGTATATGGTTTTCTAGCACCCATAATGGCTACGTTTGATGCAGTTGGAGAAGGCAAAGAAAAGCCATTTGTTCATTGTTTTGTGGTAAGTTTTTCTTTGTATGAGTAGTTTATGCTTTATCTCTGTGGTCGTTTGTTAGCATATCTTTTAGACTTTGCTTAGCTTGCTATTCTGAACTTCAGGATGGAACATGGAGTACTATCACTGGAAGCTGTACAGTAGTCAGGGACGTGAAAGATTTGCTTTTCCACTCCTACTTTTCAATTATGGATGACCTTCGTCTTCAGAAACCTCCTGACGGGAAGCCATATGAGATAAGGTCTGCATCTTATTCACTATTGGCTGTTTATATCTTTCAACTTTACACCTCAAGACCAGAGACTTTTGCTGTTACTTTTTCCTCTTTTCTCCTTTTAGCATTAGGCTTTTAGCTTTAATGTGCAAGAATCACTCTTTATGCTTGACTTGAGATAACAGTTGCAAGAAAGCATGCATTCAGACATTCATTTTGAATAATATAATCCCCCGTTCCAGTGCTTTGCATTGAGATGGCACTTTTCTGATTATTTTTCATCTGAAGAACAATGTAAAATAAACTAACATACATGACTTTCTTTTTCCCAGATTGCTTGATATTCCTGGTGCCTTGATAGCGGCCGCATTTGGGCTTCTACTTGATGGAATAATGTTCACATTAATTGCCTTCTATAAGTGCCCTGTGATGCTTTTCAAAGGATGGAAACGACTGATCCAGGATATGATTGGGAGAGAAGGGCCTTTCCTGGAGACGGCTTGTGTGCCATTTGCTGGTCTTGCTATTCTTCTTTGGCCATTTGCTGTAGTAGGAGCCGTTCTGGCATCCATACTCTCCAGTGTCCCTTTAGGTGCTTATGGTGCAGTTGTAGCTTATCAGGTATGGTAAAATTCCCTCTTTTTCAGTGACTGATGACAAACAATGCATACTTTTTTCAAGAACACGTCTGTTGATGCGATTTTCATTAAAAGGAAGTTTTAATTGTTTACAACGGATACCACGCCTCCAACACGAGAAGCGTAGCAGGGCTGGTGACCATGCACGCTACGCTACATTGCATACTTTCATCACAACATTTTTTGAGCAAGCACTGCCACCTTATGATGAAGTATTAGCTCATTTAACCTGTTGCTATTGAAGTCATCTTGATCATGTCTCAGGAATCCTCCTTTGTCATGGGACTTGCCTATGTGTTCTCATCAGTGTCTATATTTGATGAATACACGAACGATGTTCTCGACATGGCACCTGGTTCTTGTTTTCCAAGGTAAATTAATACTGAATGCCTTTGGTTGCTATGGTAAACGATTCAAAATGTCTGGTACTGACTTTTCAAATCTCTAGATTTAAATATCGAAAGGGCAAAGGTGAGTCTTCGCACGGACATAGTGCTCCGTTATCCAGACCAGCCTCATTCGACAGGGAGAAGCAAGAAGGGAAAAAACCTCCATCTCGTGTTACGTCATTTAAGAACAGCATTGATGAGTTCAATCCATTCAAGGTGATTCTTTTCTCCAAAAATAGTTAGGCTGCAATTCAAATTCTGTAGACTTTCACTTTCTGTACAGTCCAATCAGGGTAGTACATACTTAGAATAGGGTATTCACTGTGCAAATAAATTTTCAATAAAATGTTTCTGTACTGGTAGTAATATGTAATATGTAAACATATGAAGTCAGGGCATTATATAACTGAATGATACCGTTATGCAGTTGCTGGACCACCTATTTGCCGAGTGCAGGAACCAGGGGGAGGCTTTGGTCAACAAAGGGGTGATAACAATGAAAGACATTGAAGAAACTAAGTCTGGAAAAGTTGGCAGCGGTGTTCTTAATGTTGGTCTACCAGCATATGTTATCCTTAATGCACTCCTTCGGTCTGCAAAAGCTGATTCAGTCGGGCTAATCTTAAGTACGTGCACAACAAAATTAGGTCTTTCTTCCATTTTAACTGTTGTTATGACTAGTTGTAGGGTTTTTTTTCCCGGATTGTTATGACTCTAGCTTGACTTGCTTTGGAAAAAAAAATGCAGGTGACGGCTCTGAGATTACATCTGACAATAGACCTAAAAGTACCATCTTTGATTGGTTCTTTGACCCACTTATGGTTATAAAGGAACAAATCAAAGCTGAGAATCTCAGCGAAGAAGAGGAAGAATATCTGAAAATGCGAGTACTGTTGGCTGGGGATCCCAGTCGCCTGAAAGGTTCTCTGCCTCATGTTCCATCCTTGACCGAGCGAAAAAAGGCAGATATAGATGCATTCGCTCGCAGGTATCTCCTCCGTCCTCCCCTTCAGCCTTTATTTTGATGGAGGATGCAAACATGGACGTTTACTTATCGATCTTTTCACTCTTCTTCTGCTGCAAGATTGCAAGGAATCACAAAGTCGATATCTAGATATCCTACAGCGAAGCGCCGCTTCGACATCCTTGTGAAGGCGCTCCTGTCAGAGCTTGAGAGGACGATGGGTGGCAGCAGCCAATCTGCCAATGGATCCCAGTCTCAGGCGCAGAGGCTGCGGAACTCGGTAGCCCGGATGCTCAGCCAAAAATCCATGGGCAAGACGGCCAACATCAGGGATGAAGACCCAGAAGCGCAGATGACAAGATTGTCTCGCACCCCGTGATAGTTTGTAGTTTGACGATGCGGTATGCTGTGGCTGGAACGTAGCTTTCACATGCCGTTCCAGCTTTGTACAAATGAGTAGATGCTGCGGCCTGAACTTATTCTAACCATTGTCTTCAACTCATGTATATGATTTGTATATTTTAGGTACTATATATGTATCGTGTATGCAAATGTTTGCAAGAGTAAATATATATCACATGCAGTCGTTTTTGCAGCTGATGTTGATTTGTTCTGAAAGAAAAACACAGCTCTGTGAATGGAAAGTAGTGATTGATACAAAATACATCACAAATCACAAAAGAAGTAAAAAAACAAACAACTGAAAAATACACAATCCACGACAGCTAACGCCAGCGGCAGAAGGCGGAGCACCGGCGAGATGTAGATGTGGGGGGAGAGGAATGGTGGAGATGGGTAGTGGGGTAGAATAGAACTCACTGTAGCCCTGCGCACCTGCTGCAACCGTGTACGAGTCCTATTTCAGATGAACTATTTGTCACACAGCATCTGATCAGTCAGGACTCCACAGGATTTTAAATTTCTTGCAGTGAACATTACTGCCGGAAATCGAAATGAACCAAGACTCAGGGGTGAGAATCTGAGAATGCGCGTCGTTCTTACATATATATAATATAGTAGTTCTGGTAAAATGTATCATGAACATCATCGATTCGTCCTCAGGCAAAAGATAGTTTAAGCCCGACAAAAGAAGGAACTACGTGTGGTGTATTGGCCATAACCGACAAAAATGCCATCAGCAACATCAACTTATGGGAGGTTCGGCTACAACTCTTGTAGTTGTAGGGCTCGCCTGAAACCTGCACCGTTATCAGGTGGTCAGGTGGATAATAGCAAAAGGTTGAAGCAGGGTCAGTGCTTCTCTTCATTATTACCATGTTCAGCGCCAAAGGTCATCCGTGGGCTGGCTATCAGGCACAATGGTGTCATCATCTAACAGCTCCGCCTGCTTCTTTCTTGCCTTCTGATAGCTACGGGAACCACGGAGGATGGAGCCAATATCCAGACCACCTTTGAGACTCCTCTGAGATCTGAACAAGTGGGAGGAAAGCAACTCAGGTGTCAGTAAGCTTCAGCTGACGACAAGGAAACAAACATGACTAACTCAGTTCCGAAATAAGGGATCCTGAACCTGGACAACAGGGGTAAGTAGTAAACAAACAATTTGATCAAACAAGTCACCGTGTGGTTGTTTCAACCAGCTAAGGTTATTCTAAAGGCAGCTACTCTACAGCACTAATGCATGACCAAGCCACAGTAGGTATTAGGTTTAGGTTACTATAATGCCTACCATGCAACATTATACTTGCCCATCCACATCGCCACAAGCTGATACAAGAAAATAGGCATTTCTCTAATAACTATTTTCTCAGTTTGCAGGTCAGATAACTCACAGTGATACGGTGCCATCATCAGGAACCTCGCTTTCATAGGCTGCAGATGAAATACCTGCCAAGGGCAAATTGGTTAGACACATGTCGACCAGGACATCTGATGCCACATCTAAAATAATCCATAAGCAGTTTAGATGAATAATGAACCTGTAAAACATGCTCTGAAGAAAGTAGATTGCTAAAAACATTCATGTCCTAAGTTAACTAGAACTGAACCTTTTACCAATCAGAGTACATCAGCACCAGAGATATTAATGCAACATTTCAGAATGGTAAATCTAGCATTTTCAAGCATGGCATTGATAGAGAAAAAGAAAAAGAAATTTATCAGTGCAGGAACTTCCAATGAACTTGTGAATATGACCAATGAACTCAGCAATTTTTCACCAATTTTGACTGCAGGAAGGCATCCACCCCCAAGAAGCATAGATAGATATAAACAACCAAAGGGAAGTGATGTTACAAATCCCAAGGAATGAACTAATGCATGACCAAGTGCAAATGTGATCCTATTCCATGTGATACTATCTAAGGTTCCCACCTGAGTCAGCAGATGTAGATGAACTATCAGGTGATCCTTCCATGACAGTCTTGGTGTCCAATTCATCATCAGAACCTTCACTGATACGGTCATCGAATATTGCACCAGAGCCTACTTTCCTACTCGCTTTTTTGGAGTTTCCACGGGTCTCTTCATACCTTTTATTTGGGACTTTCCGGACTGCAACTCTATATCGGTTAGCACTTTGTGGCGTGCCCTCTATGCTGTCACTTGACGCTTGTGGGCTCATGGAAAAATCTTTCACAAGGTTGCTTACAGGCTTAGGATTTGGAGCCACCTTTCCCTCGATAGTAGACCCATCAGGCTTTCTAATCTTAGCATGGGGCTTTGTAGAAGTGAATTTCCTCACTTCTTTACTTATATGTGCATGATCCTTTTCAGTGAGCAACTTGCTCTGATCATCAACACTCTGGTGGAGATTCTTCTCAGGAGTATGATTCCAAGTGGCATCTTCTGGTTCATGTGGCATTATACTGACATTCTGAGTAACTTTGCTGTTGCTCTCTTTCCCATTGTCCTGACCCATCCTTTGTTTTTGTACAATAGAAACAAGTGAATCTTGGGTACCAATATCAATGCCTTGACTATCACAATTAGGATTGTCCCTTTCAGCAGTAGGTACTTCCATATTAGCTTTGCCCTTTCTCTTCTTCTTATCCTTGCCGTTATTCACATTCTCATTTTCTATGTTCATGTTTTCTGTTGCAACAAATGGCACAATATCTTTCTCTGAGGGAAGAGATTCTAGAACATCATTTGGTTCAATGCTACCAGTATGTTGCTTTCGTTTCTTCTTCTTTTTATTCTTCACTTCCCTTAAAGATTCATCTTCATTGTTTTGATTACTTTCTGCAGCTATTGATGGATCGTCATTCAGATTGCTGCAGTTAAAATGATCAAGAAAATTGATTCCATCATTAGCAGGATGAAACACAGTGTGGTAATCAGGTTTAACAGCACTAGCACAACTTGTAGTGCTGACTCCCTTTTCAGTCCTGGAGTTCACCAAATCTGCACCGAAACCATGTTCCAGGGCACAATCCCGACTTTTAAGTTCAGAGTTCAAAGATGTTTTCCTTTCCTTTTGAGAATTAGG
Organism: Sorghum bicolor; assembly: GCF_000003195.3. Taxonomy (NCBI): domain Eukaryota; kingdom Viridiplantae; phylum Streptophyta; class Magnoliopsida; order Poales; family Poaceae; genus Sorghum; species Sorghum bicolor. The sequence goes on from NC_012875.2 coordinate 49,077,774, forward strand.
GTTGGCAGAGTTGAGAGCCATGACATCTTTCTGAACTACATGCAAGGTTGGAGTTCCTGCAGCATTCTCAATATCATGGGTCCCAATGATGTCAGTTACATACTCATCATGGCTGTCCTTTACTGCATGACTATCCAGCTCATGAGTAGAACAATTAGTTTCTCGCATTTTAGGAGTCAAAGTCTCAGAAGCCCTGTCTTTCTGCTCTACTTTCCCAACAGTGCTTAAAGGAGTGCCAACTACAGAACCTCCCTGAACCAAATTTTCTTCCGTACGATTAGCTTCCTTCAAGTCCAATGTATCGAGTACCTGCTTTACAGAACCCTTCTTTCTTCGACGTTTAGTGGCTTTGTGTTTGTCATCAGCTTGCGCAACCACATTTCCAGTTACTATATCCTCAAGGTCACTTGTTTTATCAGCAAACCTCAAAGAATCAGACTCTTTTAATTCTCTATTAGCAGCTTCTTCAGGTACACCACTTGATTGATGAGAAGAGTCAGTCATGGTTGCTAACACTTTCGATTTTTTTCCCTTAGACTTCTTTTGTCTAGGTGGGCTAACAGGAGAAGCAGAGTGAACCGCTGCAGGATATTTTGGAGGTAATGCTGCAGTAACGCTACCAACTTTAACAGCAATGGATTCAGGAACTTCTAGTCCATTCTGATTGCTGCCTAGGTGAGTTTGTCCTGGTAAAAGATCTGCATCCAGATCCTTACTTAAGCTGTCTTTAGATCTTAGATCTGCCAATACCTCATCAATAACATTTGTTGCCGCTACACCTAGACTTTCACTAAGCTTCTTGTGCTTACTAACTGTTTCTCCTTCTATAATGCCCAGGGTTGTTTGCTTTGCATCTATTGGAGTAGCATCTGTGCATTGTATCGAGCTTTCGTTTGTTACAAATCCAGAAGATTTTGTCAGATCTTGACTAGGATTCATACCCTTCAAGGATTCTGAGTGGCGTTTTCTTTTTTTCTTTTTCTTTCCATCGCCACTTGGATTTTCTATTACATTTGAATCCCCTTGATATGCAATGTTTGACATCTGTTGCATAGAAGGTTCATGGACAATCTCCCTTTTAGTAGAAACTGTATCTTGTTTGGCAGCATTTTCACTATACCCATGATCTTTCTCACCAGTAGCATCCACGGAAGGCATGTCAACAGAACCAACCTTTGATTTCTTGCGCTTCTTCACTTGAGAAGTATTTTGATCAGTTTGCCTCTTGTCAGAGGCATCTGTACTTTTGCCATCTTTCTCCATGTTGCTTGTTTCAGGTACACCTTCATTGTGACATCCCTCATTGTGTTGTTTTATTTCTTCATGCTTGTCCCCTTCATCCAAAGGAGTGTGGCTTGCTTTTGTAGTTTTTCCTTCAATAGCTACACTTTCACCTGTAGAATAAATAGCATCTGCAATTGAAGGATCCCTACATCCCTTGAGAGCATGATCAAACTTGTCTTGTTCAGAGATTAGATCAGTAGATGCCTGAGCATTGCTCATAAACTGAACACTTTTGCTCCCCTGGTTTCCATCATTAAGTTCTGATGATGAAAGAGGCAAACCCGATGCTTTGACTATAGTTTCATCTTTGTCAGTCAATTCAACATTATATGCCTCGTCACCTGGATGGTAAGAAAAATAAAAGGAAATCAGTACTCCTACATTTAACAATGAAAATAATCTCAATATTTGTCATTAAGAAGATAAATAAGGTGGATTTATAGTTCTACATATGACATTCATGGCAACTATAGAACATGAAGTTACACCAAGTTTTGGCCAGAGGAAAAAAAATGTATAGACAGATTTTTCATTATTAGTTGTTCAGATCAAGTATCATACTCATACCACGCAGTTACACCAAGTTGCATGATGAAATATATCGAGCCATCATAAATATATTTCCAATTGAATTCAAGCATAAAGAATGCCATATGGTACATTATAGCACCTCATGCTACACTACAAGCAATTTTCAGTAATTAATACAATATATGGATATTATTACTCTGTAACCATAGGCTGTTATGAGGCAGAACTTCACCTCTGGATTTTGATAAATCCGCTGGGGCTGCCCCATACGACGGTTCTGTCGTTATTTGAGCAGAAGCAGATTTTGAAGGGGCCAATTGATGTTTTTTCTTCTTCTTTCCAGCAGCACTTGGGTTTTCTAGCTGGATGGACTCCTGATGTAAAGTGTCATGGACTTCTTGATGATTTGAAGTGTTTAAAGGTTCCCTAAGAGAAGTAGGATCTGTTTCCAGTAGATGCCTACTTGATGTGTCAGTAGAACTAGTCCTAGATTTTTTGTGCTCCTTTTCTTGTGAAAGATTATCCATTGCATGTATATTATGGATCTGTATCCCTAGGATGTTATGCGGCAGAACTTCACTTATTAAATCTACTGCCATAGCTGATGGTTCTGTTGTCTCTTGAGCAGCAGCAGATTTTGACGGGGACAATTGACGCCTTTTTCTTTTCTTCTTCTTTCCAACAGTGCTTGGATTTTCTAGCTGGATGGACCCCTCATGTAAGGTATCATGGACTTCTTGATGATTAGAAGTGTTTAAAGATCCCACAGTACATGATGTGTCAAAAGAAGCAGTCCTAGATTTTTTGTTCTCCTTTGCTTGTGGAAGAGTATCCTTTGCTTGTATCTCTTCCAGCAGTTGCTCCTCTACCCTGACTTGCTTTTTGTCAGAAACATCATCACCAACGCCGTGGTCTCGACTTGCATGCAGGTCCTCCACAGCATGTGACATATTACTCTCATTTGAAGATTTATCAAGACATGCCATTGATGTGGAACTAATATAAGCACCATCAGTTTGATTAGCATGATTTATCTGGCCACTGTAACTCTTTGCTTTATCAATAACTTGATCAATTCCTGCTTCTGCATCAATGGCCAGACCCACTGCTTTGTTCTTCAGTATTTCAGTATTTAGCTGTGATGAGGATGGCACCAAGGAACAATTTGGCAATGCATCATGTGCTTGAACATTATTCAGTGTGGCATCATCATTACCACCTTCAAAAGAAGAGATAATTCGATTACAACAGCTAGAGGTAAGGACAAAAGAAGAACTGATATTATAAGCTATGAAAAAGCAAGCAGCTTCAACTCACACGTCAAGGGTCAAGACTTAGGACAACTACTAATCACATGCTGTTTTCTACAAAAATGTTGTGAATGCATCGAAGAGAGTTTTAAACATGAAGGAGAAACTCCTCAGTGGAATAGGATGGCTATGTAGTTTTAGCATCTACTGGGTCACAGACGCCTTTAGATTGATCTTGATGCAAGAGACATGCATAAAGATTCTTTTTTGGAAATACGTGAACTTGATCATCCAGTTGAAATGAATTATGCAGTCAACCAAGCATATAAATAACAAGCAAATCAGGAAGAAGTAATGTTAATTTGATATGTTTCATATGCCAGAGATAATTCCTAGGGTTTTGCGGTTTACCTTCAAGGCCTCTAGAGGGCATATCACAAGCAACATCTGGTGCCATCACAGTCAGCTCCTCAACATGGTTCTTTACATGAATTCCAAGACAAACATCACTCACTCTTCTATTATCAGTTCCTGGAGCATCTCGGCAGCAGTGTGCGGCTGCTGTAGCCTCTGCCATATTGACGTGAAGAAAGCACCCACCTTTAATTTTGGTGAAGACACTCATCACTGTCATTGAATCAGAGAGGTGATACAGTACACCCTTCCGGCGGACCTGGTGAATAACAATCACTTATATAAGCTAACAATACCTTTTTGCAAGATTTGGTACAATTAAATAGAAATGCTAAACTTCTAGTCATTCCCTCAATAATCAATAAGTGACTTTGATCTTATGCCTTTGATTTACATAATAATTCCATAATTTTACATAAATCTTAAGAATCATGTCCACCCAACATGAACTTCCAAAATTTGCATGCACAGCTAAGCTAGATTATGAAACTGCAATAAGATCACAAGTCATTGGACTTAGTTACAGACTTCCAAAGTTACACCGCCTGATTTAGCATGCAGTACATTATGTACAAATGAAAAAAAGCCTGCACACATGTAGTGCAGTAGATAGTAATTCCACAGCATTGCACTAAAAGATGCTCTTCTCTCTTGAATTTCAATATCCACATTAATGGGGGTCAAAACACAACAAAACAGATGGCAGATTACATGCAAGAACCACCCATCCATTACTTAAAGCTACAGCATTATGATGTTTATGGAGAAAATCACATTCACAGCCTCATAGGGCCACAAGGGGTGACAACTAATTCAGCACCAACTGAGGAGTCCATCAAGAACCCTTTGCAGCATGCAACCCCCACCGATTGAAATCAACTTATTATCAACAATAAGCTAATACTGAAATATAATAAACTCTACAGCCAAACTAAAATGCGTCTATGCGATCTTCATGGGCTGATTGCAATACAAAACTTCACTAAAAGTCGAACACCCAACAGAGCTACGAAACAGGACCTGGAAGGACTTGACGGTGACGGGGCCGAGGTCGGGGAAGGCGGCAGCGTGCTCCTCGGCCACCTGCGCTGTGCATAGACCAACACACGAATCAGTTCCTATGGGCACCTGCCGTACGAAGAGACAGGGAGAAGAAGCGCGAGGGGAGTACACTTTAGGCCACGGATGGCTGTGTCCGGGGCGACGAGCAGGGCGAGATGGGTGCCGAGATTGGTGTCAAGGAAGAGGGAGATGGGGGCGTCTCCGCCCTCGCGGTGTGCCATTAGCAGCCGCGGCGGCGGCGGGGCGGCGGCCATAGCGGGGCAAGCGGGCGCCACTGGCTGTGAGACGAGAGGGCGGCGGCGGGGACGGCGGCACGGGTCGTGAGGGTCTTATGGTGCGTTTTAGGGCATGCAAAGGCGTATTTCTTTTTTTTTAATCAGCAAAGGCGTATTTCCTTTTTTTTAATCAGCAAAGGAGTATTTCTTAGGACGCCTTTCAGTTAACTGCAATTTGGAAATTCAATTTTAGTTTTAGTTTAGATCATTTAGTCCTGGTTCGTTTGACAGGGTTTGAGGCTGGAAACTGTTCCAGCTAATTTATATTAATAGAAATAAACCTATTAATCCACCTAGAATTATTCCAGGGCATCCAATCCAGATGAAATGAACGGACCATTAGATGGAGCCCTCATCAAACCCCAAACAATTTAAAATAAACAAGCTGAAATCAGAAATAGATCAAACAAATTTCTTAGGTTTGCTTCCAAACAACTTGTCAATGTCTGGAGTCTCCTTTGCCTTACAATCGGCCTCTTAGAATACCATCTACTTGTCTTTGAAGCACTAATTTATAGTAAAGCAGGAGTATTTTATGTTAGCTTAGCGGCATACTTAACTTCTTTAAGAAAAGAAGATATTCTATTGAATTGATAGAAAGATTACATCTCTATTTACATTCAAGTTTCTGCATAAGAAAATGCACTAGAGTAAATTCAGAGCCCCTAATTATAATTTTTATCTCCTTGTCCTTCATGATTGTCTAGTCTAACATGTCGAAACTTAGTGACCCAAATTACCACAATCAGAGCATCACCTCCAATCATCCACAACGACATATCTAAAACTTTAGAAATGCCACATGATCCAACACCACAGGAACTTCCTTTAATTGTTTTGTTATTGAATCACCAAAACCCACTAGCTAGGGTGGGGAGATGAGCTCTTCGTTGGCCATGATCTTGCCTTAGCTTTGCAATGAAGCAAGAGGTATTTTAGCTGTAACGATGGTGGCTTGGTATTACTTTACACGCTCTAGTCGTTGCTAGAGGGTAGATGGGTAAGAAGCTGCTTTATATAGTGGAAAAATCTAGGCTACTGTTCGAGAAATGGGCTAGGTCGGGAGATAGAGTATTGTGTAACATGTACGGAAACATGATTAGATTAGAAAAGATAGAGATGTGTTGTGAAATGTTTATGTTTATCCATGCCAATAGTATTGCTGATACACTTTGATGACCTACCAGGCTGAATACAAGACGAAAGATTACCATATGGTCCATGCTTAGATTATTTCTTGTACAACACAAGATGAAATAACTTTCTTACACCAACACACTACAATATAAATGTATGTGGAAGAAATCCCTGATTACTACTACCATGGACATGTTATATAGATGATACGACTAATCTTGAGGCCTCATTGTTGCTAATGTGTCTTCCTCTTAGCGTCTTTGGCCCGCCCCTTGGTGCGAACATCTAGTGCTACGTTGAGGATCATCTTATCAGCGACAGGCTCAGGCACAAAGGAGCCGAGGAACCACAATAGCGCATGTGTCCAATATGGTGTGCATCGCGGTTCATACCCGATGTAGCGAATAGCCGCACGGGCATATGTATCGGGGGATGGCACAAAGAAGGATGAAGTCTTGATGGACGCCATCTTTGTGGCCACTAACATTGGTACCTGCACATTGTATATGTATGTAACATGCGTATCGTAGAACATCAGATCAAGATGTGCTCAGTAGTTACTCTTGCATGGTAACAAAGTTCAAAAGACTTGAATTACATTGTATATGTATGTAACATGTGTATCGTAGAACATCATATCAAGACGTGCTCAGTAGTTACTCTTGCATGGCAACAAAGTTCAAAAGACTTGAATTGACATTGTGTCGCAAAAGTCATGTAATGATGTAACTCTCTAGCTAGTAGGGCAAGTGGTGGTTGCCTGGGCCATTGATGTCGTGGTAGGGGCATTTGCATGATAGTGTGCCTAAGGAGATGGCAAACCAATGACAATGGCGACTGACAGGGAAGTGAGTATGGAATGATAGGTTGGGCATGCTTTGGTAGTTGACAAAGATTGATCTACTTATGAATGTTGGATATTAGTGCAACGGTGATAGCTTTGGAAGATGGTTGGTACAACAACTAGCCAGAGACACTCTCACATGGTAATGGTAGTGTCCAACTCGTTGTGGTAGTATCACCCTTTTTTCCTAGTGGAGCTAAGCGGTGGCAGTGGCGATGAGTATGGAAGATGGTTCCACGGTTGCTAGCATTTTTTGGTGCTATAATATTTTCTTTGGTGACTGGTTTGGTTTTCATCCATGCACACTAGAGCGACAACGACTACACATGCATGTTTGTAGCTAGTTTGTTGTGATAGTGGCAACTCGTATATGAACACTTATTGCTAGGTTGCCCATGAACGAGTGATTATGGCATTAACTTGGGCTCGTTTGAGTGGCCATGTGTTGTGGCAATGGCGACACTCTTCACTTGGAGTGACACTAAGGTTTGACGACCCGTTGTGGTTGGCGTCCCGTGAGAGGGTGGCGGAACCTATGGTTCGGTGTTGTGGCATCAAGTCATGCATGTTTGTGGCCTGGTTCATGCAACAACTTCCTCCAGTTGGCAATAGTTTATTACAACTATTTCTTCGACAACTTGTCTCACTATGAATGACATGTTTGGTGTGTCGATGGTGGCTCTTGGCATGATAGGGATGCAAGGGTTTTTTAAGTTAGATGGTTGTTTTTGGGCAAAGACTCAAATCTGCCAGACATTCAGGAATGTTTTTCTCTCATAGTAAATCAACAAACAGTACTTTCAGCTAAAGCGCTTGGTTAAAAAACGATGGCTGAAAGTATTGTTTCTTGATTTTTTATGAGAGAAAAATATTGTTGAATGGTAAGACAGATTCAGCAGATAAGCTTAAGCGAACAGGACAAGATTAGCAATGCTGACATGATTGGTTTTCCATGTACCTTGTTGGAGGCTTTGCCATGAGGTCACTCTCCTCAACTTATGTGTGGGTGGGTGGGTAGGGGGTCAGTTTGAAAAGCTTGTGTATGTTTCTTCTTTTGACATTGGCGACACTTGTTGATAACATTTTCCTTCTTGAATACATCACCACCAAACACCCCTCTTCCATGAGCTTGCCATTGTGTTGCTATCGAGGTGTTTTGGTGGATGAGTCGGTAATTTTTGTTGTGCTGTTGTCTTGATGTTGCTTCTTTCATGTGGGCCTTAATTTTTTATTTTGTTGTATATTATTGTTATTGTTGTTGTAAGTCTCTTTTCCCTATTAATATACACTCAAGTGATTTCTTATATGTTGCTTTTTGAAAGAAAAATAATAAAACTCATAACAACCTAGCTAGTCCATATTTTTGTAAGTGCTTGTGCTATTGATTGTTCCATTGTTTTCATATGTGACACGTGATGACTATATTTATTTGGTGCAATTGAAAGGTTTTCGATGAGTTATAATAAATAAAGGGTTTAATCTCCAACAAAAACATGCGGCATATCAACCATCAGCTGAAACATGTGTTGCATGACATCAAGTGTAAGTGATGTTCATACCCGAACCCATTGCACTCCGATACGAGTCTCACTTAGGACAACATGAGAAAATAATGTTCTTATTCTTATACTGTTATACAAGAGGCTTCTCGACCACTATATATAGCTAAACAGGAGAGATATTTTTCACAATTAAAAAGAATAGTTAATACCTGGCATTGCACGTCAATGCCTTTGCTCCTGTACTCAACATATAGGCATCTTGAAAATTGGTCGATATAGCTGGTAAATCAAAGCAAAATAGTCACAAAACATTTGTTCAATGTTAATAATTAGGTAGCAAATCACAGCTGTTTAAAACATGAAAAGTTTGTTTGCCTCATATTTGTGCATGAAGCAACACCCACATATTTAAACTATTTGGAGAACCATCACATAAATATTCTCTCCATAGCTCTTGTGTCTCCAACGAACTTTTTAAGTTTTGTTCTCTATGCTCAAATGATTTATCATAAATTTTTGTTCTATAAAGAAATTTATGAGAAATCTATCTTGTATTGAATCTAGAGGGTGATGTAGCCTATCCATAAGCGAGAGCGAGGTAGATAATTTTGGAGAGCGGAAGATTTATATATGGATAATAGTTTAGACGTTAGACGGTTAGAGTCTATTAGACTTTGACTTTTTAACTTGTTTTCTAAATTTTAAAATAATAAATCATACAAAGAGTCTCTTTGGAGATATTCTTAGAGACAATGTTATAGAAACAAACTTAAACGAACACGTTTTATCTTAATATAATTTCTCAAAAACATAAAGATGGATAGCCAGCGGTAGGGCGGTCGGTGTTTCCAGGTGTAGCTAATTTCCATGGAAGAATGACAATGCACGACTACAGAAGTAAAAATATCCAAGTTAAGTAAGTCGTTGCAAAACTTGCAACGAATGGATTTTGATTGTTTACGTTGTGTTGACGAGACTTTCTCAAAAAATTGACTAGTAATTAAACAAATTTGAAATATCATCAAAAAAAAAAAAACTTAGTGTTCCATGTGATCAACCCAAAATTGTACTACTTTTTAGCGGCATGCATTTTGGCAACAGTCCCATCGAATGATGAAGGTACAAAGGTACTGAAGAACTGCTGTAGGTGCATCGGCATCGGTGGTGAAGGTGCACAGATTACTGTCTCGAAATTTCAAACAGCTACTGAAGAAATTAAAGAGTTGATGAAAGGCATAACGGCAGAGGCACTCACGCCTTGGTGGCGGCGTAGACTGTGTAGAGCGGGTCGGACGGCAGAATAGCGGAGGCGCCGGAGCCGATGTTCACCACGGCGCCGCGCCCGCGTCGCACCATGCCGGGGAGCACGGCGTGCGTCACCCGCGTGACGGCGTCGACGTTGAGCCGTATCAGGTTCCGCACGAGCGCCTCGTCCACCTCGTGGAAGTAGCGCGCGTACGGGTAGCACGCGCCGGCGTTGTTCACGAGCACGCCGATGTCAAGTTCCCCCAGGAACTCCCCGAGCGCGTCCACCTTCGCGGCGAGGCCGTCGCCGGCGAAGTCGAGCACGAAGGTGCGCACCTGGGCGCCGGGGTGCCTGGCCTTCACCTCGGCCGACACGGCGGCCAGCTTGTCGGGGCTGCGGCCCACAAGGACGAGGCCGAGGTCCGCCGCGGCCAGGCGGAACGACAGCGCGCGGCCGATGCCGTCGGTGGCGCCCGTCACGACGGCCCACGTGCCGTACCGCCGGCGCAGCGGCCTCGCGGGCCGCAGGAACGCCGCGTACAGCCACAGCGCCAGGCGCGCCGCGGCGCGCGCGCACAGCAGGAGCCCCAGCGTCGCGAGCGGCGCTGCCAGCGCCCACGCGGCGGGCTGCGCGTCGTGCGCGCTCCACGCCGCTGCTCCGGCCATGGAAATGACGATGAGGTGCTTCCAGCTCCGCGCGCAGGGAGTGGTCTCGCGGCGGGACCTGGCTGCTGCTGCTGCAGCAGATGCGCACGGTGTGAGCTTGTTGTTGCCTTCAGGTTCGAGGGGCTTGGAAATATAGCGCGGGAGTGATGGGCGTTGGTGGTGCGCGGTTGTCGGGTGGTTTGGTGTTGGCGTACGTGCCACCGCCCACCGGCATCACGCGCGCGCGCACGCGGCACGCCGTCGTGGCTACTTCACGCCTTGCCAGTTCAAAAAAAAAATGCAAAAAAATTCAGATTCTTCATTATATCAAATTTTGCGGCATACGTATGAACATTAACGTGGTGTTTAGTTCCCCATAGAATCCAAAATGTAAAATACCAACTACTTTGGAGTGATGAAATGCAAAATGACAAAATTTGTAGGGTCATATTTAGTTCCATCCAAAATGCAAAATTTATTCCTCTCATGAGAGCCTCTTGAGACTCTTTTTGGTTTTTTTTTGCCTCTTGAAGCCAAAATCCAAAATGGAGAATAACCACCTTTTTGTCAAAAAAAATTACATGGTGTTTAGTTTCATTTTACAAAATGATAGACTAAAACCCAAATTTTTTGGGAAAAAAGGGAACTAAACACCCCATAAATAAAATAAATAACTAATTGCACAATTTACCTCTAATTTGCGAGATGAATTTTTTGAGCCTAGTTAGTCCATAATTGAACAATATTTATCAAATACAAACGAAAGTGTTGTAGTATCCATTTTGCAAATTTTTTTAGAACTAAACAAGGCACAAGTTTCAATTGCCTGAAAACTCGTGGGATTTTAGTTGAGGAGCAAATTGAACAACATTGACGAGGAGTAAGGTTGAGAGGCCAGGGCAGCGAGCAATTAAGGTGGCCCATGCCACATGTAGTTTGGGTCTATCCTATAGATTAGATGATCTAATCTACGCTAGTACACTATGTGATTCAAAGAAAAGTTAAAAGCAAAAGAAAAACAGAAAAAAAACATTTGTCAGTTTGTCATGGCAAAAAAAAAGAGTGCTCATGAAAAAAAAAGCTTGGGCTTTAGATTGAGACAACGAAGCTTGATGAGGCATCATTTCAAGAATTTCAACACACCTTCACCGTGCCGATGTCCCTTATGAGGTGGGAAGTGATACAAATGCTCTCTCCTGAGAGACGTCGACGTCAAGGGCAGAACATTGAGTAGACCATGTGGTTACAGCACTTTGCCTTGTTGTACCCATGATCACAAATTCTACCGGTGACGTGAAGATCATTGGCTTGGCGAATGAAGTGGATCAACCTCTTTTTGGCTTGGGCCAAACACTTTTTCTTGTTGGTCGAGCTTTCTACAAAAAAAAGCAATGCGAGAGTGTGTGTTGTAGCTGCTAGGCTCTAGCTCTAGCTTGTCAAAAAAATTCTTGGTTGGTCCTGCATGCTAGCATCTTGTCAGTGGCGTGGAACAGCCGGATCTTGTTGATCGTCTTCGCCTTAATAATGAAATAAGGGTACAAGAAAAAAGAAAAAAAGAAAATAAAAAGGAAACCAGTTTCATGGGCCGCTCTCCCTAAAGCACCGGCGTAGTCATGTCCGTGAACCTGCTGAAAAAAAACCCGGCCCAGTAGCGCGCGGAGAAGCTATCTGTCAACAGGCCCAGGACAACCGCTCTCAGTCTCCTGCGCTCGCAGCTGTTTGCCGTTTTTCTTCTCCCGTTCACCTCGCGCCGCCGCCGCCCTACGCCCAGTTGCGCAGGTCTTCGTCGGTGCCTTTCCGGCGACGAGCACCCACGAGGTATGCCATCCCCTTCTCTTCCCTTCCTGCTGTGCAAAACTGAGCACCCGAGTCCGTGTCCTTCATTGGGCCCACCTCCGCAGGGAGAGGATGGGGAAGAAGCAGAAGAAGCCTGGGAAGGGGAAGGAGAAGACGGAGCGGAAGACGGCCAAGGGTGAGGAGAAGCGCGCCCGCCGGGAGGCCCGCAAGGTCGGCGAGGAGGACGACATCGACGCCATCCTTGTCGGTGTTCTCTCCTTCCCGCCTCTTTCCATATATGTGCTCCAATTTGGGTCACGTATGGTGCAGTCGCGGCTGCTCGTTTTGCAGTGCTCAGCGTGTCGCTGGGCTGGCGGCGGCTGAAGTCACCTACGCTGCTAGGCACGCGATGTTTGCGTGAATTAGCGGCTTTTCGAACCCTTCCGCGTTGTTTTTAGCTGCGGGTCAGCTAGTCAGCTCTGTCTGTGCTCGCTGCCTGTGCATTTAGTGGCATTGCTGCTTTACATCTGATAACTTTGCAAGTTGCCACCGTTGTATTTTTCCCCATTTGATGCACTTCTGCCTCTTAACTCCAGAGGAGCATACAGAAGGAAGAGGCGAAGAAGAAGGAGGTTCATGTGGAGGAGAATGTTCCTGCACCATCTCCTCGGTCCAATTGCTCGGTAAGGCACCTCAATGCTTCAAACGACAATGAATTAAGTTAGCTTACTTCTGCACTTTACTTATCTTGTGGTACTTCTCACTTCTGTAATTCAACTGGTCTTGTTTGGTTCTTAGAATTTATGATCTCTGAACTTCTCACAAATGAGTCAATGAGTTTCTATAGGACAAGATAGCAGTTTTTTAAAATTGAAGCTATTTATGAAATCTGGTGATCTTTTGGGTTACATAACTGAACCTTTCATTTGTGCTAAATCTCAGTTGAGCTTGTGACCTTCGCTTGATTAAGTCCTTTTTACAGGGTAATTGTTTTCAGTACTATGTATCTTTTCGCCATCTAAGTATTAACTTTGCATATAAAATTCTAGCTCGCCAAGTAAATCTGGAGGATTTTGTTTTGAAATCTTACATTCCATTTTGCAGCTTACCGTTAACCCACTGAAAGAGACAGAGTTGATCCTGTATGGGGGAGAGTTCTACAATGGTAGCAAGGTGCAGACCACATCTTTTGTGATTTAGTGATGTCTAATACATCTTAGTGGTTTTATTATGATCCTTTCATAGTTTTTTGAAAATTTTCTTTCAATTTATAATTTATATTTTGCAGACTCGGCAGTTCTCATTCTAATGCAATGGGTTGCTTAGCTTCCTTTGATTTTTATCATATTTTTCTTGACATATACTCCCTCCGTTCTAAACTATAGTTCACTATGGTTTTGTCCTAAGTCAAACTTCTTTAACTTTGACCAAATTTATATAAAGAAATGCACAAACATCTAGAACATCAAATTAGTTTCATTGAATTCTCCATGAAATGTCTTGGTAGAACATTTATTTGAATTTATAGATGTTAGTATATTTTTCTAAAAGCTTGGTCAAAACTATAGAAGTTTGACTTTGGACAAAACTAAAGTGAACTATATATAATTTGGAACAGAGGGAGTACTATGTTGTGTTGATGAATAATATTGTGATCCTATCTGTGCAGACCTTTGTTTATGGTGATCTTTATCGCTATGATGTAGAGAAAAATGAATGGAAATTGGTATCTAGCCCTAACAGTCCACCTCCACGAAGTGCTCACCAGACAGTAGCCTGGAAGAATAATATATACATGTTTGGTAATAGAACTTTACTCTGGGTAACATGCTGTTTCAGTGTACTGTATATGTTATTAACACCTTTTCCTTTGTTGATATTTTAGGTGGGGAGTTTACTTCACCAAACCAAGAACGTTTTCATCATTACAAGGTATAACCTAAGTATGATAGTTTAACTTTTCATTGTCGTTTTTGGAATGTTTTCTTGACATCAGGTATACACCTTTGTTACAAGCAAAATATGTATTTATTTGACTTGCATTTTCAATTTTGAACCTAGATATAGTAATGACACTCATTTGTATACATGAATATCTTTTTTTTTTTGAGAAAGTTACATTATTTTAATTCCAATTTCTCTTGTAGACACTAATCTTTGAACTCTTTCTCCCATTTATAACTCGAGAAGTAGAAACTTCCTTAGCATTGAGGGATCAATGTCAAACTGCACTACATATCTTGATGCAACATTGCAACAATCATAAAAGGTGGTGCCTTTCCTTATTCCTTGACTAATTTTTCGTAGGACTTTTGGACATTGGATCTGAAAACAAATCAATGGGAGCAAATTCTTGCAAAGGGCTGTCCAAGTGCACGTTCAGGACACAGGATGGTTAGTGTCTTTTGTCAAAATCATCTATTCACTGTGGAATTCCATTCTCCTAATCTTTTATGCATTAATGTATTATGAGCATGGACAAAGTATAATTTTTCTGTTGTACTAGAAATTGTACAAAACATTTGTTCCTGTTGCTAGTTGAAGGTAATGTTTAGTAGTTCTTAACTGGTTGCAATATGTATTTGAAAAGCTAAGGCACTTAAATATGAGAAATGACATGGTTACTAAGGTGTCACTTAAGTGTTGCCTCTATGCGCATGCTGATGTGGTGGTGCCCCCTCTATTCTGCCGTCTCCTCTATTATGAGCATGGTTGTACTAGAAATTGTACAAAACATTTGTTCCTGTTGCTAGTTGAAGGTAATGTTTAGTAGTTCTTAACTGGTTGCAATATGTATTTGAAAAGCTAAGGCGCTTAAATATGAGAAATGACATGGTTACTAAGGTGTCGCTTAAGTGTTGCCTCTATGCGCATGCTGACGTGGTGGTGCCCCCTCTATTCTGCCGTCTCCTCATCAATTCTGCTGCTGACCTGCTAAGCTTTTGCTGGCTTGATTTCTTCCATCTGCGTGCCAATTGCTCAATCTGGAAGGCGACGATGGCAGCTGTCAATGTGAGAGTGCTGACCAGCGGAGGCAGAATGGTAGTGGTGGAGAACTGAGAGAGCGAGAGCGAGGGAGGGAGGTAGGGGCACATGGGCTGCCTGGTGGGCTGGGCCAGCCCATTTCTTACTCCTTTCTTTTTACTTTTTCCTTTTCTTTTTTCTTCATCATCTACTGCTCTAAGCTGCTACTTTAAGTTTTTTTTTTAAAAAAAATTCTTAAGGCGCCGCCTCGCCTCACGCTTTAGTCGCTTAAGTGTAAGGCGGTAGTCAGTCGCCATGCCTTGCTTTATTGCCTTGATAACCATGAGAAATAGGAAAAATTGCATTCAATCTCTGGAGTTCTTTAAGTACATGGTTGAGTTATCATGACTGATATGTATTATAGATATACACCATTGAGAAATGTTTCCATTTCTCAATATTATTCTGACAATTTTAAGAGGACAGCATACATGTATATTAATTTGTTTCCCATGCTTATCCCATATTATACTTTTATATTACCATCTAGCCAGTTTAAGACATTCTTTGTTTATCTTTTTTGCAGGTTCTTTACAAGCACAAGATTGTTCTATTTGGTGGCTTTTATGACACTCTTAGGGAAGTGAGGTCAGTGGAGTTAATTTGTATGGAACTCTCATTTCTGATGTGGTGATGTGATTGCTTGATTAATATTTATTTCTGGATCTTGTTCGAGAGGGAATGGGAGTTACCGGAAAATTATGAGTTATGGATTCTTACAGTTGATAATCCACAAAGTGACAGAAAATAAACTGATAGCATAGAATATCTTCTGAATATATCCTTCCACAGGTACTACAATGATCTGCATGTTTTTGATTTGGACCATTTCAAGGTGAGTAAACCTTGTTTATCTTCATTTACTACTGATAACTGCATAATCTCTCGTAGTAACACATAAGCCTCATTTTGAATGTTCTTATTGAGCACTTTGATATTTTAGTGGGAGGAAATCAAGCCTCGACCTGGGTGCCTGTGGCCAAGTCCAAGAAGTGGCTTTCAGCTTGCTGTTTACCAAGATCAGGCAAGCATGTATTTTCTGTCTTCTTAGATTTTTATGGACGGTGCATGATATTTTTTTTAACACTATCTAAACTTTTGAACTGTTCTGTGCTACAAGTTTTCGTGAGAGCTCTTATTGTTGGACATTGAACTTCTTATGTGAGAATTGGTTCCCTTTTGAATCATCTGTACTAGCATGTTATGTCAATATGTCATGCTGACACAATCATGTGCACATCATTGTTAGGATGATACAATCATGTGCACATCTTTGTTCAATCAAATGACGACACAATCATGTGCACATCATTGTTCAATCAAATGATAAGTTTTTTAATGACTCAACAAGTCATAACACTTTTTATGCTGACTGGTTAATATCAAATTAGCTATGTGACATTTTATGGTCTTATGGTGCATTAGATGCCAAGAACTATTGGTTATGCATTGTTTTCTTACTAGTTATATTTTCAAATTCCTTTACGTTTTTTTGCAGATATATCTATATGGTGGATATTTTAAAGAAGTTTCTTCTGACAAAGAAAAAGGAACAGTTCATGCAGATATGTGGTCTCTTGATCCTCGTACTTGGGAGTGGAATAAGGTCGACACTTACATTTATATAATCATATTAAATGTTATATCTGTTAATTTTTATCTTTCCGTGTACTTATGTCCCAGAATTTTATATTGACAATATTTTGAGTTATGCTTCAAAAGCAGGTCCCCATCGAGTGTTTTTCATATTTACTTTGTTAATTTGAATTGTTAATAGGTTAAGAAGGCTGGGATGCCACCTGGTCCTAGAGCTGGCTTTTCAATGTGTGTGCACAAGAAAAGGGCTGTTCTTTTTGGTGGTGTGGTAGATATGGAAGTTGAAGGTTACTCATAACCAAGCTCTCTGCACCTGTGCTACATGCTTAGCTGTATATTAGAAATGCATGTTTATTCTGTTTTTCTATTTGGTCATTAAATGATTAAAACTTCATTTATTTTGGTAACTCGGGTGTTCTGTTGTTCACCTGAATATTCTAGTTCATAGTTTAAGACCTAATGGTCTAAAGGACAAAAAGAAAAAAAAAATCTGACAAAAGCCACCCAATTGCATGATATGTGTTGAATCAAAGACTGAAAAATTAGAAAAAAAACCAAAGCATAATGAGCAGATCAACACAGGGCTCTGAGTGTTTAGGCAGTAACTGAATTTATGATATGCTTTAATTCTTGGTCTATGCTATTTTTACGTTAGCTTGATAGATAATTAAATAATTTAATGGTTTGCTTTCCCCTCATATCGGTGTTTCCTGCTGCAAACAGAAGTAGATACTAGAGAATAGGAACTATGATATTTACATTTGAATGTTGGTATCAAGTCGGTTGATTGTCGTTGAACTGTAATGTTCTGTAGAGGTACACCGTGCAATAATAAGTTAAGTTATTTAACTCACACTCATCATGCTAGGAAAAAACTGGCTTAGAAAATGAGAAGTAGCTTCATATTTTTATTTTGTAGTCAATTGCTACCTATGTATATATCTTTTCAAACTATGCTTACCATTCTCCTGTCTTGGTTTGCAGGTGACGTCATTATGAGCATGTTCATGAATGAGCTGTATGGTTTTCAATTGGATAACCACCGTTGGTGCGATCCTCTTAGCATCATTAATGCAGATTTGTGCAATTTGATTTTTGTTAAAGTAAATATAGTTAATATAATTTTATGCCAATTTTTTTTTCTGTTTTTTGAGGCTATTCCTTCTATGGTTGTATATGATCAGTACAGTACTACTGCTACTTTTTAGCTCATACCAACACTAATATATGGCTGGACATTTTGATCAACTTGGAGCATTGTTAAATCAAAACACACGAACTGTTATAGTTCTATTTGAAAATAGTAATCCTTTGCAACTGATTTGTATATTTTTTTATTCATTCAGCACCTTGGGTTGAACATGCCTTGCAATCTTCTTGTAGTTCTCTCGATAACATAGCTATTTTGGACATATGTAAAATACTGGAATCCCTTGTCCAAGGCACATGCTTTACTCTCTGGTGTGATTATTATAATGATGACATTTGATTTTGTTGGCACTGACTACTTTTCTCTGTCCACAATTTAAATGTGATTGGAGCCTAGACCTGAAAGGTTTTGCTTCCTTGTTTAGTTTGTGTATTCTGTTTGTATGCTGAATCAATTGTTCCCCTTGAATATCTCAGGTATCCGCTAGAGCTCAGGAAAGACAAGCCTGCTAAAACCAAGGTGATTCCTATGCCATCCCATTAGTCATGGTTGGTGAATCTAAAGATGTAGATAGAAATTTATTGTATCAAGTATTTTACAGATATTTATTCTTTTATTTGAAAAAGCAAGACTAAGTATACTGTATAGCTGTTGAAAATGTGCATATGTTTTAAATTTTGAACTTTAAATATCCTAAAACCCATGGGTCTTTGGCTGTTTGCTTAAAGCACGTGCTAAGTCCATTGCTGTTGAAAATGTGCATATTTAATACTGGTTTCCTTGCACAGGCAAGGAATATCAAAAGAAAAGAATCAACGAATGATGTAGAAGCTAATGTTGTTGATAATGAGGGTGATGAGGTCATGGAGGACTTAGAACAAGCTATTGAAGGACAACCTGAAGTCAATGGAGTTTCAAATCAGTTGACCAAGAATCTGAATATCACTAAAGATGGCTCAAGCAGAAGTATTGATGTTCTCTCTGATTCAACAGCACAAGAAGCATCGTTGGAGGTTTATTTCGATCTTTGCATTTGCATTTCAGTGACACTTCTGTTGCTCATTGACTTTTGGTATGGCAGGCGGTGAAGCCCAGTGGTCGTATCAATGCATGCATGGCCGTAGGGAAAGATATGCTCTACTTGTATGGAGGAATGATGGAAGTGAAAGATAGAGAAATTACTCTTGATGATCTATATTCACTTAACCTTAGCAAACTTGATGAGTGGAAGTGCATCATATCGGTCAGTGACAAACTGGATCTCTTCTTGCCATTTTGTGTTAATTAACATTATTATATATTTCAATAGAAATACGAGACAAACAAATTAACTTCTAGTCATATTACATCCTTTTTATTCAGGCCTCAGAATCTGAATGGTTAGAAATTTCTGAGGAAGAGGATGATGATGATGATGATGAGGCTGATGATGATGAAAATGAAGAGGGGGATGCTAGCCAGACAGATGAAGATGATGAAGAGGTATGTAATAGTACTTGTAGTTCTCGTACCCTGCTTCTTTGGATCCCAATTCGATCCTGTATCAGGTTGTACTGGACAAAATCTTGCTGTGGTAATCTGGGTTACAAATTATTATCAATCAGGCAGGTCTTAGATTTAACATCTTATAGAACATATTTTGTCAGAATATTATTTGAAAGCAATGGGATCTTACTTTCCATGTCCCGGCAATTTTGTCTGAAACCAAAACATCTGGTACTTTTCGACCCGCTGTATTAGATTGAGTTTAGGTGTATGTGTTTTGCTAATATTGTGTAGCTATAGACCAATTCATCTACAGTATCTAACTGGACTTAAAAGTGTTGCGTTCATGCATTTTTTCCATATGTCAAAACTAACAGTAGCTTCTAAAAAATAGATAAAAGGAGGTGACTGTTGTAGCAGAAATATTTGTGGTTAGGAATGCTCCTGTCCTAGGCTTCTTATGAGTTAGTCCAGCTTGATACTTGGACATTCCTTAGGTGTGTCCTTTTCCATTAGCGACTACAGTTAGCATATGGTTATTTATCTGTGATCCTCACATGCCTTTGTAGTCTGATGAAGATGCTGCGAAGAACGTGTCTAGTGCTGTGTCTCTGCTGAAGGGTGAAACTAAGACCATGCGTAGAAAAGAGAAGCGTGCTCGGATAGAACAAATCAGGGTCATCCTTGGCCTTTCTGATTCTCAAAGGACTCCAGTGGTAATGTTGTACTTAAGCCTTGTTCACTTTGCAAAAAGTGTGGTTTTTGGCTATTGTAGCACTTTCGTTTTTTTTTTGACAAACATTGTCCAATCACGGACTAATTAGGCTCAAAAGATTTATCTCACAAATTACAGGTAAACTGTGCAATTAGTTTTTATTTTCGTTTATATTTAATGCTCCATGCATGCGACCAAAGATTCGATGTGACGAGGAATCTTGAAAATTTTTGTGAACTAAACAAGGCCTTAGTTTGGTTTATTTTCTGGCACTTTTAGATTTATTGTTTTCCTTTTCATTAGTTGGCTCTTGTCCTTCATATCATCATATGTTTGTTCTTGAGAAAATCATGGGCAACCATTCGTTACCTGCAGTTAACAAAACCAACATATTGTTTTACTTATATTTCCTTTTGTTTATTCTGAAAGCCTGGAGAATCATTGAGAGATTTCTACAAGAGGACAAATATGTACTGGCAAATGGCTGCCTACGAGCACACTCAACACACTGGAAAGGTTAGTTTCCGTCTCTTGAATTTCCATCATTAATCAGCTACTATATTATCCTTAAGAAAATGTGTTGTATGTAATCCTGTACATACAATGGCAGGAGCTTCGCAAAGATGGTTTTGATCTTGCTGAAACTCGATACAAGGAACTGAAGCCGATACTTGACGAGGTAACTGTGTTGTGCTATTTTATCTGGTATGAAGCAAAGAAAATATTCGGAGCTGTAGTATATATTGGCTCACTTGTGCATTATGTTCAGCTGGCTGTGCTGGAGGCTGAGCAGAAGGCTGAGGAAGAGGCCAGTGCTTCAACTAGTTCCAAGAAGGACACCAAGAAACCCAAGCAGAAGAGCGCAGGAAGGTAGTTATGGTTCTGAACGAGTGTGTATGCGGAAGCCAGCTTTAAACGAGTGTTGCAGAAGATGCTACTATTCTAGTGCGTCAGCGGAAGCCAGCTTTAAACGAGTGTTGCAGGAAGAGGCCAGTGCGCCAGCTAGTTCCAAGAGCAAGAGGTGAAGACTGATGAGGGACATGAAGAAACCCAAGCAGAAGAGCTCAGGAAGATAGTTTTTGCTCTGAACGAGTGTTTAAGTGTAAGACAGGTTTAAACGATCGTTCCAAATTCTCAAGTTCTTTTGATTAATAGTATGTATACTCACGTTGAAAGTTGAATTCGTGTGCAATCTGGACCGTCTGGGCCTTGTTTACTTCCAAAATTTATTGCAAAATAGGAATAGTAGCACTTTCGTTTGTATTTGACAAATATTATCCAATTATAGACTAACTAAGCTCAAAAGATTCATCTCGTCAATTCCGACCAAACTGTGTAATTAGTTTTTATTTTTATCTAAACTTCATGCATACGTTTAAAGATTTGATGTGACGGAGAATCTGAAAAATTTTGCAAAATTTTTGGGGAACTAAACAAGGCCCTGTTGTCCCACTGCTCAGGTGAACAATCTTATTCCTCCACACGGCATAGAGCTCTATTGCTTACACGAAGTACATGTGCTTGCAAAATATTATTGTCGAATCTGTGTTCGAGAAAGCAAGAATTACATGTGCTTGCAAAATATATTGTTGAATCTGTGTTCGAGAAAGCAAAAGATTTCTGTGTGTTCCGCCAGCCGTCTGTGGGATTTTGACATATCCAACTTCGAGAAAGCAAAAGGTTTCTGTGTGCCTACCATCTGTCAGATTTTGACAACTTTTCAACAGTGTTCTTTCATCCGTGGAACGTTGAGACAACAAAAGATTTTTGTGTGCTCTGCGTGCCATTTGTGTGTGATATTTCCACAACCAAGTTTTTTCAATGCGCATCGACATTCAACAACCGTAACCGCACCACCTGCCCACTGTTTTTTCAGTGCATCGACATCAACAACCGAAACCGCACCACCTGCCCACAATTTACTCCACAATTAAGGCTGTCCCGGCGGCCCAGCCCAGCTCACAATGGGACGCAGCACGGGTACACGGTTATATTATTTTTCCATAAAAAAAACTGATATACGGATACGTTTTATATAGTATATATATATATATATATATATAATAAGTCATGTTAAAATTACTAGAAGCTAATCATGCAGCAGGGCGTCTAGGCGGGCGTCCGTGGCGGATATGAATCGGCATTAATCAAATCGCATGGATACATATCAGACCAAGTATTCAATTTTTTTGCAATTAGTATTTTTTTTCCAATACTTCACGAAGACGTATCCATCGCGTATCCCAAGCGTATCATACGGGATACGTGGCCAGCCTCACGTACCCGTTAAAAAAAAACCCTCACGTAAACGTGCAATGGGGTGCTTGTACATGCTTCTCGGGTTATATCTCCACCTGCTCACAATTTAAAGGCTGTCCCGGCGGCCCAGCTCACAATGGGTTGCTGAGCCGTCGTCCAACCCCGTTCGCATACAGTGCGCAGCAGCATCCCACACCGCGCAACCGCGCGCTCGCGGTGCTCCCTGCTGAGTGTCTTCCATGGCCTGCGTGCACGCGCAGCCCGCGTGGGCGCTGGCGCTCGCAGCGCTGGGGCTCGTGGTGTCGGCGCGCGCCGCGGCGCGCCTCGCGCTGTGGCTGTACGCGGCGTTCCTCCGCCCGGCGAAGCCACTGCGCCGCCGGTACGGCGCCTGGGCCGTCGTCACGGGCGCCACGGACGGCATCGGCCGCGCGCTCGCGTTCCGCCTCGCCGCGGCCGACCTCGGGGTCGTCCTCGTGGGCCGGAGCCCCGACAAGCTCGACGCCGTCGCGGCCGACCTCAAGTCCAGGCGCCCCGGCGCGCAGGTCCGCACCTTCGTCCTCGACTTCGACGCCGACGACGTCGCCGCGAAGGTGGACGCGCTCGGGGAGTTCCTCCGGGGACTCGACGTGGGCGTGCTCGTGAACAACGTCGGCAGGTCGTACCCGTACGCGCGCTACTTCCACGAGGTGGACGAGGCGCTGGCGCGGAGCCTGATACGGCTCAACGTCGAGGCCGTCACGCGGGTGACGCACGCCGTGCTCCCCGGCATGCTGGAGCGCGGCCGTGGAGCCATCGTCAACATGGGCTCCGGCGCCTCTGCCATCATGCCGTCCGACCCGCTCTACACCGTCTACGTCGCCACCAAGGCGTAAGTAGCTAGTGCTGCTCGCTCACTCCCTCTGTTTTGTCTGCTTCAAAAAATTTAGGATTTATTTTTTAGATAACAGTAGTGATGGGAGAATCCTGAGATTAAAAACTTAAGGTCTTTGTTTTAACTTTTAAGTGAACATAACTTCAAACATGGATAGATTGGAAATGATGTACGGTCTACAGTTCTGCGTCCATCTCGTGATATATTAAAAGGATGAATTAAAATAACATGCACACCCCTACTTCTCGTGATATATTAAAAGGATGATATATCTAGTGCAGAGTAAATGAACATATATAGCCACAAAGGCCAACGCGGCAATTGATCGAGAACATGTTCACCGGCAATTGATCGAGAATATATTTGCTTTACTTCGAATTTACTAGTTATTAATATTTTTCTCTTACAATAAATATATTTGTAGACATGACTTTTCTACCAGCAAACTGACCCACCGCTACAACGACTCTTTCACCCCCAAAACATGCCCGATTTTTTTCTTAAACAAATGGACCACAAGAATCTTTCACATGCTTTCTTAATTGCTCATACGTCCTGTTATTGGTTGGTGATATTTATTCCTATAGGCATGGGAGTATGGGACTCAACTAGCTAGCACGACGACGTTCTTTATGGGACTTACCTTTTGAATTCTACTACTAATAAAACGACCATAATTACGTAGATCATTTCCTTTGGTTAAGTGAACATAGATACACTGGAAACATGAGGCACGGTCTACAATTCCATAAGAGCAAGTTTAATAATACAGTCCACTTGCTGGCTGTGAGGTTCCTTACAGCCTTCTTGCAGCTCACCCATACAATAGTTAGCTATTCACTATTAATACATGGCTCACTTATCTCTCTCACAAAGTTTCTTGGTTTTTGTGTCTAAGCTGGCTGTAAGCTTACAGCCTGCTTCTCCTCTCTCTCCTCCCTTCTCTCCTCCACATCAGTATTTAGCCAGCTTACAGCCCACCATAATACTTGCTCTAAGCTTATTATTAGATGCTCTAATAATAAGCTTATAAGCTTATTATTTAGAGCACATTCAGGCCGCTGAGCTTATTTAATTTGTGTAAAGTATGTATAATTGTCGGGAGATTTTTTTTCTAAAACTAAACGATTTTTACATGAATTCTTGAGGTCATATACTCATATGGAAGCACTAGATTACTATGCAATAATAGGAATAATTTACTGTTGTCAGTTATTTTGTTTTTACGAAAGTACTCCCTCCGTCCACGAAAGAGTCAATTTCTAGAGTTGTCCTAAGTCAAACTTTTTAAACTTTGACCAAATTTCTAGAAAAAAATGCTAAGATTTATAGTATCAAATTAGTATTATTAGATTCATCATAGAATATATTTTCATATAATGTGCATTTTATATTATAGATGTTGTTACTCTTTTCTATAAAGTTAGTCAAACTTTAAAAAGTTTGACTGACACGGATCCTAGGAATTGATTCTTTCGTGGACGGAGGGAGTATGGACTAAGGAATTTAGAGTAGAATTTGATCATTTACCATCAAATTAGTCTCATATGTTTTCTGTGTTGATTATTGTGTTCTCCTGATTATAAAGAAAATTAAAGAAACTCAACGTTGTTTATAAACTGCAAATATTTACATCTAAGACCCAAGCTAAAAATAGAATAAAAAGATTATGGTAACTCTGCTAGACTATTTGCATCACATTGTACAAATATTTTTATGAGAACAGGTGATGAGACTACTCGTTTCTTTTATTTGCCAGGTATGTCGACCAATTCTCGAGGTGCCTATATGTCGAATACAAGAGCAAAGGCATAGACGTACAATGCCAGGTGTGTGAACTAACTTTTTTGTTTGCAAAATGCATTCTCACACTACCAAACTGATAAAATAGTTTAAAATATAAATAAGTAACACTTTTAAATTTCTTTGTTGAATTTATCTAAACTTTTCTATACCAAGCAGTTACACTTAGATATTCTTGCTGTTTATTTATTTTCGCTAATATCTATTTTGACCATATTTTTTCTGCAATATCATTAGTAGTTATAAAATCATAATCATTACCAAGTGATGCTAAATACAAACCCAATAATATCAACTCTGAATTAATCGCTTTTCGATGGCAATGCACTCAATTTACCTAACTGCTAAAAATGTTTAAAATATATTAAATTCTCCGTTGCATCCATCTAAATTGCTTGATGCAAAGCATAAATTTTGCCCTTCTCTGTGGGTATCCCTTCTCGTTATGGAATGCTTGAATGCACATGAGTTACCACGGTCTTTCCACATTCTCATATACAGTCCATTTTTATAAGACATACTAATCACTAACAAGCAAGTGATTCAAATACGAATGTAATATTAATATTGATTCATGGCACATAACTTTCATTTATTCGACTAATTCTTGGTCAAATCATGAACTTTGATAATTAAAAAACGCTTTATAAAAAATGAACAACAAGTTATGCATGGTACAAGTGAGCTCGATGCACTGGATTGTGGGTACCTATCAATACTTGCAAAAGCCCTTGTCAGATGGCCCTAATAAGAAAACCGATGTGCATAATGCATATTTATTGGACAGAAGCCCTTTGAAACATCCAACTACTCCAAATATAAACACAGCCGTGACAGTAACACTCGAAGAAACATTTGTAGGAAGTTGACTACTATCGCCGTGATATGTTCGCTGTCGTTCCTGCCATGAAATGCTGTTATATATGGAGCCATCATATCTACAGTGCTATGCTATTTGCCTTGTCTCCATAAATACATACGCAACACTAATGTTTGTCATATGTATGTTGTTCTTCGATCGATCCAGGTACCCATACAGGTGGCGACGAAGTTGGCGTCCATCAGGAAACCCACCTTCCTGGCACCGTCGCCGGAGACGTACGCCCGCGCCGCCGTCCGCTACATCGGGTACGAGCCGCGGTGCACGCCGTACTGGGGGCATGCACTGGTGTGGCTCCTCATCTCCCTTGTGCCCGAGCCTATCGCCGACAGGATGTTCCTAAACAGGTCCGTCACCATCCGCGCCAAGGGCCGCGCCAAAGAAGCTAAGAAGAAGGCGCAGTGACTGTGATGAGGGTTCTACGTGTTGGTCAGTGGATTTGCAGTAGCCTCTAGCGTGAATGGTCACATTTCGTACACGTTTGTATCTCCTCTCAGTATGTACGTTGCTACACTTTGCATGTCGATGAGTTTGTAATACATGCACAATGCATTTTTCTTATTATCTTTGGAAAATCAGTTCTCAAAGCAAGTGATTGGCATAAAACCATTAAGCACTTATTCGTTTTGACATAATTCCACCAGGAATCAATCCAGGTGATTAAAGATTATATAAATTGTCACTATATTTCTGGTCGGAACAGTTCCAGACATCCATTCCCTGTGAAACGGATGGCCCCTAAACAAGCATATGTAGACTGAAATAGATTCATGAGTACCCAAAGTTGACTGATCACTAAACATCTGATAAGATCGTAGTGCATTATAGTGCTAGAACCAAAAACAAAAAGAGCATCCAATTATTTACATATTTATAGGTTAGACTGATTGTCACTCAGTTGCTCATAGTTGACTGTGACACTGATAAGATCGTCACTCATAGTTTGACTCACACTGATAGTAGTACCTACCGAATGAACACAGATATAAGGCAACCTACCGAATGAACACAGATAGAAAGGCAATTCAGATACCCCCGGTGTACGTCAAACTCGCGAAACCGCCACCAGGCATGAATGAACACAGATAGAAGCAAATTCAGATACCCCCAGTGTACGTCACACTCGCGAAACCTCCATCAGGCATATGCCACTCCGCCCAACCACACCCTTGATCTGTGACACGTCTATCTCGGGACGATGTTCATCATCACACCCGTTGTTGTTGTGGTACATCTCACACTCGACCTGGCGGCGAGTGAGGCGGTCCTTGGCAGCCTTCTTGTAGTCCTGCTCAAGCTTCCGAGCACGTTCTGACTTAGTCGCCTACTCGCCTTTGCCCATGCGATCGCCTCATGGTGGTTGTTCAAAGGGCCCGACAACAGAACGATAACTATGAAACAAATTTAAGACATTGGATTCCTACACAATGAGTTGGTCAGTTTCTAGTTTTATACGAGGCAAATACAATTTGTAAAGCTTCCTACATGCTATTAGAGACGATCTTATTACTGTATTCCTGTTAACTCATTCGAACATCAATGTAGGAACATGAGGAGAAAGACAGGATTAGCGACTTTAGACCACATTCCAGGATTGCTTTCGAAAATTGTTTTATACATCGGGTACTATCAGTGTGGGGAGGTTAGTTCTGATTATACACGTGAGGAGTTGGCACAATCCAATGTCTTAGTGGAAGCCGCAAAGAGTATCTTGGCACATAAGAGTCAGCAAATAAATAAATGAATGAATGAATTGGTAGGGAATTCTAAGAACTGCCTTTGCCTTATTTAGGTCCTTCCTCAAAAGTTTATACCCTCTACTCAACGAATTGGATAGATTGTGACTATTTTGTGAGATGAATCTTTTAAACCTAATTAGTACATGATTTGATAATAAAGTGTACATTAATTAGGCTTAATAAATTTATCTTGTGAATGAATAACAGATTCTATAATTTTTTATTAGTATCGAAACACCCTATAGTACCTCTATATGATACCTCAAAACGTTACACTCTGAACCCAAACAAGGCTAATATATAGAGATTGGGGGTGGATGGTGTGGGGGAGGGGAGACAGACAAATACGGACGACACTTCATATAGAAATATCAAAATAGTCGTGGCCCACCACTAAGGGCCCTGCCCACAAACTTTTTTCTCTCTCTCCTTGGCTAGTTCCATGAATTTGTTTTCACGAAGTCGTGTCGCATAAAAAAAGTTGTATTCCCTCCGTTTCTAAAAAAATATAATTCTTATATTTTGAAAAGTCAAAGTGTTTAAATTTTAACAAAAATTATAGAAAAAGAACTAACACCACAAAATACATACCATTAGATTAGTTATAGAATATATTTTTATAATAAATTTATTTAGAGATATAAATTCCAATATTATTTACTATAAATTTGATTAAATTTTAGCTTATTTGAAAATCATGATTTCTCTAATTATATTTTTTCATAGACAGAGGGAAAATCAAACTTTGGATGGGTCATGGGCGGTGGTTGCAAGGGCTAGTCCTGGGCACTGGCTGCGAGGGCATGGGCGGATTTAGAGACATTTCTCAGATATTTTTGGGAATATTTAACTATTTTGATACAATTCTATATATAATGTTATAATCTATAATATTTTTGGATATTTAAGCTCAAAACATATAAAAAACTGGCATTTCAATTAGAAATCTAGATTCAACAAAGTAAATATTGACTTAAAGTTGTTGATTTGTAATGCTATTGGCTACTATATTTTAAGTCTATGGATTTAATTTTTTTAATGATGTGAAAATGAGAATACCTAAGTTTCAAATCCTAGCTTTGCCATTGCACGAGGGCCATGCAAATCCCCTACTTCCGCTGCTTGTCGAGCGTGTTGTCATGGGAGCCATTGTTTGCTGGGCGGTGACGAGCCTAGGATCTGCATGGCCCTCGTGTGATCTAGGTGAGCCTTCCTTTCCATCCAAATTTGTTTGGATCTTCTTAGAGATGAGAACAATTCGATATAATGGCCACATCACCTTCAATTTCATATTTTTTTCTCGAAAACAAAATCGATATGATATTGTCGAAAACAAATATGGCAATGATGTTCTGGTAATTTCAAAAATGTTAGTAATCGATCGAAAATACACCAATAATGATCGAAATCCATAAGAACGATATTCTCAAAAATAATAAACATGCTAAACATTAGAATATTAGAAGAGCCATAGAATTCAATCTATCTCACATGACAATATAAATAAAGCTACAATTGATAAGACCACAAGCTGAAGCCACAGTTCACATCATCTTAAATCTCAAGCAAGCTAAACCCTAGAGTCTGTTAGTATTTGTGGTCACTAGTTAGAGTCTCGGATGTAATATGTGATTGGCCGATTGCTTTGTTGTTCCTATATGGATGAAATGCGTACCATATATAGTTCCTTTCGAAAAATATATGTCTTACGTGCTTGTATATGCAGACGAGATACTTAGATGTGAGTCAACTGAACCTAAAGTATATGTATTATATAATCTATATGATTTAAGGTCTTTAAATCGGTAACTAATAATGGTAAATTATCAGCTAAATACGGCAGTTTTCAAAAATAATTGAAACATGGTAAAATCATTTTCATTTTTGTTTCTGATTATTTTTATCATTTTTGTTTTTATTTCTTCGGTTACCATTTTCATTTTCATTTTTGCACCATTCTAATTAACTCCAACGTGGAAGGCTAGTAAAAGTTGATGTTATTCTTTTTTTAGAAAAAAGTCTACTTCATCCCCTCCCTGAGGGTGGACTACTTAACCCTAACTTTAAAACAGGACGCTTTATCTCCTCAATTTTCTAAAATTATTCAAATAACCCTCAGACGTTTTTCAATGGTAGTTTTGCTATGGCAACCAAAGTTTTACAGTGACGGCCGGCGGTTTTAGCCGAACGGCGAGGCGAGGCGGGCGCGTACATCGCCGAGGCGGCGCCCATCAGGAGCGTTGAAGGCCGTGGAGGTCGCCACTCGCCACTGCTCCCTCCCTCTCCTCCGCTTGAATCGTCGGCGAGTCCCGAGCTGCCAAGCGATGACGAATTGACGATGAGCGACCGTAGGGAGCGTCCACAAGGGGGCCGCGGACAGTGTCACTCGATGCCGCGGAAGTCGGCGCCACCGCCTCCTATGACCCACCCAAGGTGCGGCAGCCGGCAGGCCCCTTTTGGAATCCTCAATCACTGCACTCGCGTCCGTGCTGCACCATGCCGACCAGGTCTCCGGCGACCCTGCCCGGCGCCTACAGGCCTGCTCCCATCTCGAGAACTAGTACGTTCTGAAACGTTTGCATTGCTGATCCCAAAATGAGACTGCAAATTTGAGATTTAGGAAGCATCGACCATTATGCTTCATATTGAAAATTGGAGGTGCACAGATCTTTTATGTGTCAATTTACTTAGAGGTGTGTTGAAAATTGGCGTAATATTCCATATTTGTATATTGAAAAATGTCTTGCAGAGTTATGTTCAACATTACATAAGGAATGGTGAAAGACAAAAGGCTCGAGAATAGAACTTTGCTTGGGCCAAGCTAAGCATACGCTACTGTCCATAGTGTAGAATAATGGGAGCCAACATTCCCTTTGGCATCAATCGGTGTTGGTACAGATTTGCAGTTCGCCATACCCGCACGATCAAGAATGTCTGCGGCGTACCGCTGTTGAGACAAGTAAAAACCAGCCGGCGTACACTGCACATCAATGCCAAGAAAGAATCGGAGAGCACCGAGATCCTTAATCGCGAACTCAGCACGGAGGCGATCGACAATGCACTGGAGGAGAGCATCACAAGAACCAGTGAGAACCATGTCATCATCATAGAGGAGGAGGTAGGCAATGTCAGCACCACGCCGCAGGACGAACAGTGAGGATTCAGAGGGCGTTGCTTTGAAGCCGAGGCTGATGGCGAAAGTGGGAAAGCGATCAAACTAAGCACGTGGTGCTTTTCGGAGACCATAGAGGGACTTATCAAGGAGACAGACAACATTTGGGCGTGCTGGATCCACAAACCCCGTGGGCTGCTGACAGAGAACATGCTCCTGCAGATTGCCATGAAGGAAGGCACTGGATCGGAGGCATCAACGCAGGCCACTGGCGAGAGGCAGCGATGTTAAGCACGATGCGGATGGTGGCCGGTTTGACGATCGGCGTGAACTTCTCACCAAAATCAACACTGGCACGCTGGGTAAAGCCACGGACGACCCAGCGTGCTTTGTATCGATCAAGCGTGCCATCAGACTTGAGTTTGTGTGTAAATACCCATTTTGCCAGATATAATATGTGCACCGGCCGGGCGATCAACAAGGCGCCAAGTGCGATTGGCCTGGAGAGCACTGAATTCGCTCTCCATGGCAGCGTACCAATGTGGATCACGTAGTGCAGTGCGCACAGATGAGGACACAGGTGAAATAGTGGCAGCAGATGAAGATGCTGTAGTAGAAGTAGAGGTGAGTGCATAGCGTGGATTTGGCTTGTAGATGCCAGCTCGAGCTCGAGTGAGCATTGGGTGCATCGGTTGTGGAGAAGATGAAGCAGATGCACTGGGCTCAGCAGCAGACATGCTGGCCGTTCTAGGCAGAATAGAAACACTGGGGAACGCAGCGCCATTCTCAGTGCCTGGAGTAGAGGAATGCGATGCCGGCTGAACCAGTGAGGGAGGAGAAGATGAAGACGTCCCAGAATGTGGATTAGTGTTGGCCGTGGGATGGGGATCCGTTGGTTGCAAGACCACGGACCTCTGTTGTCGGACAATGACCAGTAGGCGCTGAATTTACAGAAGAAGACACTGGCTAGCATGTCGAAACGGGAATTGGTTCTCATCAAATGTGACGTGCCGGGGATGTGATAACTCGACGAGTGGTGAGATCGAAGCAGCGGTAGCCACGATGATCAGAAGGATACCACACAAGCTGATGATCGAGCACAGAGCTTGTTGGTACTTGGTAGTGGTGGCCATCTGATTCGGGAAGCAGAGAGAGCCAAACACCCAGAGATGTTCGTAGCTGGGAGGCGCACCAAGCAGACGCTGGTATGGTGTGAGTTGGCCAGTGGCACGGCATGGCCGTCGGTTGATTAGATGAGTAGCAGTAGAAAGAGCTTCGACCCAGAATTGCGGTGGCATTCCGGCATGAAGGAGTAAACTCCGAATGCAGTCATTCAGAGTTCTTAAATTAGAATTAGCTCGGCTTTGCCATTTTGGGCAGAAGTGTAAGGGCAAGATAAATGGAAGGCAACACCATGAGCAAGAAGATGATTGCGCAGAGCATGGTTATCAAACTCGTTACCATTATCGGATTGGAAAGAAATCAGTGGTAATTGAAATTGGGTGCGAACATATGCATGGAAGGACGGCAAGCAAGCTAGAACATCTGATTTACAGCGCAATGGAAAAGTCCAGACATAATGGGTGAGAACATCAATCAAAACAAGGTAGTATTTATAACCAGAACAGCTAGGTACAGGTGATGTCCACAGTCACATCGGCATGAATTATTTGAAAGGGTACATAACTGACAGACTCTGAAGATGAAAAAGGAAGGCGAACATGTTTGCCTAATTGACAAGTGTGACAAGAATGAGAGGACGACTTGGAACAGCTAAAGTCTAACTGAGTTAGGGTCTGACGAAGGGCTTGGCGTCCAGGGTGCCCAAGCCACAGGTGCCAAAGATCGACCGAGGGTGACGCCATAGCAAACCAGCGCCGAAGGTGAGGAAGACGCCATGGGGTGATCACCGGCGCTGTTACATCGGAGGAGCACCGTTCTGGTCGGGATATCATTGTTATCGCGAGAGAGAGAACGAACGGAGATGAGATTATTCTTCACTAGTGAAGGGGAAACAAGGATGTTGTTGAGATGAAGAGGGGTTCGAGCGGTGGGTATAGCAGTGGAAGCACGGTGCGTTACTGGAAGCAGGCACCGTTGCCGACAGTGATGGAGGGCGAATCAGAGAGGGATCGGAAGGATGTGAAATTACCAGCGTTCAGGAACGCGGAAGAGCATAGGCCATGCCTGGACCATCCCTGTCCACGGATTAACGCCAGCCAGGTGTTCAGCCTGGGGGAGCTCGGGGCTGCGAAGAAGAGGTGGAACCGGCTTGGTGTTGGTAACCGCCGCGGCCACGCCCACGTCCGCGACCGCGTTTGCCATCCGAACGTGGAGTGTGGAGCTGTGCATTGGGTGACCGTCTAACTGTCAAAGGCCGTGGGGGTGGAGTGTTGCGCACCCTGGCCAGCGCCTAAACCGCCATCACCGGTAGCTGGAGCAGGAGGCCGACGACAGCCGGCGGCGAGAAGAGCATGCTGCGCGGCGGATTTGGCATGTTCCTTGTCATACTGCTCAAGTAGGAGCGGGCGGAGAGAAAAGTATGCGGAGGGTTCTTAGCGGTGATCACAGGGACGTACGACGTGTCGATACTTGGGGGAGAGACTACGGAGGACTTGGGACGTCTCACGCACGAGCAGCGCGACGTCGCGCAAGGCATCAGCGACAGCGAGCTGCTTCAGCTTGCCAGTGTAAGTCTTGATGTCCATGTCGGCCTTGGACCAAGCTCCGAAACTCGGCCTCTAGGTAAAGTTAAACTGCTCGGTGAAGCTCATGATCCCGGAACTGATCGTGGATCGCGTTCCAGATGGTGTATGCCGTAGCCTTGGGGGCACGGACAATGGCACGAACGTCCTTGGATATTGAGCTGTAGAGCCAGCTGAGGATCGATGCATTGGTCCATCATGACCCAGTTTGGATCGCGGAGAGATGAGAGCCGAGGCCGAACTTGCCGATGAATGCGTCGAAGAAGCACCTCCACTCGGTGTAATTCGATTCGGCAGTGTCAAGCTCGCCAGGAACATGGGACCGAATGTACGTAGACGGTCTGCAGCACGTTGGCCGGGAGCGGCACAGGAGCCGCGGTCGGTGTAGGACTCGCCGCCAACGGAGGAGGTGGAGGAGGATTCGACGTCAGAGACATCAGCGTCGAAGAGGGCAGGGGGTTGGCATCCATGGCAGGGGAGCGCGGCAAGTGCGTGGGACGAGGAGGCAGCGGAGAAGGAAGAACCGGCCGCGACGAGCACAGAAGAGGGCGCGACGTGGCAAGCGTGGAGGAAGATCCGATCAGCGAGGAACGGCGGTTGCGAGAGAAAACCCGCGCTCTTTGATACCATGTAGAATAATGGGAGCCAACATTCTCTCATATAGATCTCTGGATCGAGTTTACATATACAGATTTACAGAGGCGCGCTCTAGGCACGCATGAGTGCGGGACGTGGGCGACGCCGAGGCCAACCACTCGTCAAGGCAAAAGCTAACTACCGTAGACTAAGCCATAGTATATATACAATGCTTCAACACATAGTCTAAAAGCATGAAAACCTAGAGGATTGTAATTATTGGTTAATCTGTTTTAAAATATTTTTGTAACAAAATAAATAAATAAATAAATAAATAAAGGGAGACAATATTACCTAAGCTAAACGTTACTGCACTCATCATTTATGATGAAATTCTCTTCACAAATTCAATTACACTTGGATAAAAAGACCAAATCACCAGGCCAAATAACCTCTCATCTATTCGAGATAAGGTTCTTTTTTTAACTAAAACAGAGATTTTATGGTCATTTAGTTATCCTTGGTAGTATTTCACTACCTTATGTGCTACATGAGGTTAGATCATGGAAACACAAATTTATGACACGAATGATCATCAAAAAATGGCACGGCAATGCCGCGCTGTGTTTTCTAGTTTTATATTAAATATTATTTATTTATCAATTAATCACCACGTTGACGATAACGTAATGAAGGTACATGTGTCTTAATTTACCTTAAAATTATTATAATGTGCTATATTACAGGTATGGAGTATTTGTTTTCAGGCTAAATGATAAATGGTCATTTGAACAATCACCAAATGACATCATTGGAACTACTCCCTCTAAACTTCTATAATTAAAGTAAGTCAATTTAGCTATATACTGACTCAGCATTTTAATCTTGACCATTATACTGACTAAAAATTACATATAGGTCAAACTAGTAAATATGTCTGTGCGTTGCAACGGGAGAAAAACATCAAATGGTCATAAAAAGTGATGACATAATATTACATATCTATTTATATTTATCTTTTTTATAAAATTTAAAGTCCATAATTTAT
The DNA here is from genome assembly GCF_000003195.3 of Sorghum bicolor. NCBI lineage: Eukaryota > Viridiplantae > Streptophyta > Magnoliopsida > Poales > Poaceae > Sorghum > Sorghum bicolor. Next base: position 49,112,702 of record NC_012875.2, read on the forward strand.
TTTATTGATAACCATGACGTATATGGTATGATATAGTTAATATTTACAGTATTAGGTAGCTTGGAGACATATTTATTTAACAATAAAAATAGATTATATTAAAACATGAGAAGTTTGTTGCTAGCTTTATTTTTTTATTTAGATTAGGATTCCTATAAAATATGATATATCAGTAAATGTATGTAGATTATAAAGATATGGGCTTATGAAGTGTTCATATGATATAACAACACATCGTGCAAAGGTAGTGAAAGCATCTTTTTTATATTTTTACACACTTAAATTGATGCTAAACTATTTAGCTAGCATAAATTTAGGTAAAATAGTAAATCAGTGAGATACGCAGGAATAATGCTAAAACTTTTACCACAAATCAAGCATCACATTAAATAGGCTACCATAAAATTTTTATAATAATTGGAGCAAGATAACTACAATTTCAATTTTACCTAAAAAGCATAGGCAAACATCTCCAGCAAAAAAATATACTAAAATTTATGATATTTTTTGTTTACTACATGGATCTACATATGTGGAGCTGAACACATTTTGTTTTGTAATTTTTAGATTTTTCTTTAAATTTCTACGCATTTATTATTTTTCAGCCGATATAAAGAATAAAAGAAAAGTAAATTAATAGGACAAACACTTTTGCACCTATTTTTGGTTTACTGTATGGATCTACATATGTGAAGCTGAACAAAATTTGTTTTGTAATTTTTTAGATTTTTTATGAATTACTACACATTTATTATTTTCAGCTAAATTAAAGAATAATAGAAAAAAAAATAATAGAATATATGAGATTTTGCATTGGGAACCCTGAAAAAAAATATTTTCTTTTTGCTCTTCTGCAAGCAGACGGCAGAGGCTAGCGATTCCAAGAGCAGTAGAAAATGTAAAAGAAGATTTTGCATTGGAAACCTTAGAAAATATTCTATTTTTTTTCTCTCCTACAAGCGTTAAAGAAAAATAATAGAATATAGGAGATTTTGCACTGGGAACCTTGAAAAAAATTATTTTCTTTTTGCTCTTCTGCAAGCGGACGGCAGAGGCTAGCGATTCCAAGAGCAGTAGAAAATGTAAAAGAAGATTTTGCATTGGGAACCTTAGAAAATATTCTATTTTCTTTTTCTCTCCTACAACCGTTAAAGAAACGGAGAGACCGATTCCGGGCGATACACGAGACAGGGCAGAAGAAATTTTGGGCAGACTGAAATTTTCACAATTTATTAGTAGGTATAGAATAGCTCTTTTGTATATATAATTGTTTCTCTTTAAGATAATATAGGAGTATTTTTTAAGATATTGTTGAGCAAAGTATAATGTTGGAGACAGTTTCGATGTCCAAATGAGATCGATGGAAAAGTATAAACCTGGTCCCTTCTTGCAGGTGTGAGGTGTGGGAGTGTGGGACCATGTGCGTAATGGAAACGAAAAGTTTATGTCCAGCGAGAAATTTCAGATGCAGCGAGAAATTTTTAAAATGGAAAGTGATCACTTGATGAGTTGGGAAGCACATGTCAGGCATTATAATCTAAGCAAGCTCAGGATAGATGGTTTCCAAGTAGAAGAGAAACTCAAGAGATATATAAGACAAGTTCTAAAAGCACCAGTGAGTTTAGAACTTGTAGCACTTCGTAAAAGTCGCATCTCTCCAAAGTACTGGATTCGTCATTCATCAATGTCATATCCACCAAACGAAGAAAAGATATCCTCGAATGCTAGAACTAGAGTTTTCCCTTGATCATTATTTTTGCATTGCGCGTCCCTTGAGCATCATCATAGCTTTCACACCTTGTACCATATATATATATATATATATATATATATATATATATATATATATATATATATATATATGGACGTCTTTATTAGTAGCTGATTAGTATATATGAATATGATTATAAAGAGGAAAAGCCAAGGGTTAGTTGTAAGGTAGTAATATCACGTCATAGTATAGCAATTGTAGTGCAACCATGTCTTTAGGGGAAATAAAAGGGCAACCAAAACCATGCACGAATTGCAACATGAGAAAAAAAGACAAACAAAACCAGGCACAAATTGCACATGAGAAGCACCTTATGAGACATGTTTAGAAGTTTTGTACATTGAAAAACAGGCGGTGAGCTAGGTGGATTGCGGCTAGCACATCGTCCAGAACCGAATACTAAATGTCCAAGTCAATGCATAGCAAGACTACAAGGAGGCGCTCGCTCAAATAGTACACCGAACACCGAATGGATAGCATAAGGAGACGCTCGCTCAAATAGAGTACGTCACTGCAGCGACACGACCACATGGAAGCCCGTACATCCCAGTACGGCCCGCCGCTCTCCTAATCTTAGATATGTCAATCTCCAGGTTAATAAATTGGATAGATTGTGACTATTTTGTGAGATGATTCTTTTAAACCTAATTAGTACATGATTTGATAATAAAGTGTACAATAATTAGGCTTAATAAATTTATCTCGTGATTGAATAACGGATTCTATAATTTTTTTATTAGTATTGAAACACACTAGATTCTATAATTTTTTTATTAGTATTGAAACACCCTATATAGTACCTCTATATGATACCTCAAAACGTTAAATTTCTGAACCCAAACAAGGCCAATATATAGACCACAAGGAGATTGGGGTGGATGGTGTGGGGGAGGGGAGATAGACAAATACGGACGACACTTCATATAGAAATATCAAAATAGTCGTGGCCCACCACTAAGGGTCATAGCCACCTAGCTCACCCTACCCACAAACTTTTTTTCTCTCTCCTTGGCTAGTTCCATGGATTTATTTTCACGAAGTCGTGTCGCATAAAAAAAGTTATATTCCCTTCGTCCCTAAAAAATATAATTCTTATATTTTGAGAAGTCAAAGTATTTAAATTTTAACAAAAATTATAGAAAAAAGTACTAACACCACAAAATACATACCATTAGATTAGTTATAGAATATATTTTTATAATAAATTTATTTAGAGACATAAATTCTAATATTATTTACTACAAATTTGATTAAATTTTAGCTTATTTGAACATCATGATTTCTATAATTATATTTTTTCATAGACAGAGGGAGAATCAAACTTTGGATGGGTCGTGTGGGGTGGTGGTTGCGAGGGCCTGTCCTGGGCACTAGCTGCGAGGGCATGGGCGGATTTAGAGATATTTCTCAGATATTCTTGTGAATATCCAACTATTTTGATACACTTATATATATATACTATAATCTATAATATTTTTGCATATTTAAGCTCAAAACATATAAAAAAATTGGCATTTCAATTAGAAGTCTAGATTCAACAAAGTAAATATTGACTTAAAGTTGTTGATTTGTGATGCTATTGGCTACTATATTTTAAGTCTATGGATTTAATTTTTTAATGACGTAGAAATGAGAATACCTAAGTTTCAAATCCTAGCTTTGCCACTGCACGAGGGCCATGCAGATCCCCTACTTTTGCTGCTTGTCGAGCTCGCTGTCATGGGAGCCACGGTTTGCTGCGCGGTGACGAGCCTAGGATCTGCATGGCCCTAGTGTGATCTAGGTGAGCCTTCCTTTCCATCCGAATTTGTTTGGATCTTCTTAGAGATGAAAACAATCGGAAACGATCGATACGAGGCCACATCACCTTCAATTTCATTTTTTTTCTTGAAAACAAAATCAATATGATATTGTGGAAAACAAAAACGGCACCGATATTCTGGTAATTTCGAAAATGTTAGTAATCGATCGAAAATACATCAATAATGATCAAAATCCATAAGAACGATATTCTCAAAAATAATAAACACGCTAAACCTTAGAATATTAGAAGAGTCATAGAATTTGATCTATCTCACATGACAATAATAAATAAAGCTACAATTGATAAGACCACAAGCTGAAGCCACAATTCACATCATCTTAAATCTCAAACAAGCTAAAACCTAGAGTGCTTTAGTATTTGTGGTCACTAGTTAGAGTCTTGGATGTAATATGTGATTGGCCGATTGCTTTGTTGTTCCATATATGGATGAAATGCGTACCATATATAGTTTCTTTTGAAAAATATATGTCTTACATGCTCGTATATGCAGGCGAGATACTTAGATGTGAGTCAACTAAACCTAAAGTATATGTATTATATAATCTATAGGATTTAAGGTCTTTAAATCGGTAACTAATAATGGTAAATTATCAGCTAAATATGGTAGTTTTCAAAAATAATCGAAACATGGTAAAATCATTTTCATTGTTGTTTCCGATTATTTTTACCATTTTTATTTCTTCGTTTACCACTTTCGTTTTCATTTTTGCACCATTCTAATTAAGTCCAAGGTGGTAGGCTAGTAAAAGTTGATGTTAATTTTTTTTAGGAAAAAGTCTACTTCATCCCCTCAAGTATGGAGGGTGGACTACTTAATCCTCAACTTTGAAATAAGACATTTTATCTTTTAAATTTTCCAAAATCGTTCAAATAACTCTCAAACGGTTTTCAATGGTGGTTTTGCTATGGTAACCAAAGTTTTACAGTGACAGCGGTTTTAGCCGAACGGCGAGGCGAGGCGGGCGCGTACATTGGCGAGGCGGCGCACATCAGGAGCGTTGAAGGTCGTGGAGGTCGCCACTGCTCCCTCCCTCTCCTCCGCTTGAATCGTCGGCGAGTCCCGAGCTGCCAAGCGATGACGAATTGACGATGAGCGACCTTAGGGAGCGTCCACAGGGGCCGCGGACAGTGTCACTCGATGCCGCGGAAGTCGGCGCCACCGCCTCCTATGACCCACCCAAGGCGCGGCAGCCGGCAGGCCCCTTTTGGAATCCTCAATCACTGATCACTGCTCGCGTCTGTGCTGCTCCATGCCGACCAGGTCTCCGGCGACCCTGCCCGGCGCCTACAGGCCTGCTCCCATCTCGAGAACTAGTACGTTCTGAAACGTTTGCATTGCTGATCCCAAAATGAGACTGCAAATTTGAGATTTAGGAAGCATCGACCATTTATCGAAAGTTCGTGCCCAGTAATTTTCATTTGTTGCACAGGTCTGCAATTCAGGAACAAAATACAAGTTAGTGTTGGTCCTTGTACAGGCTAGTGGTGCCTACGACGCGGTACTCGGCCTCCGCACTGGAACGCGACACAGTGGGTTGACGCTTGAAGGACCAAGAGACCAGTGCATCGCCAAGGAAGATGCAGAAGCCCGAAGTTGATCGCCTGGTGTCAGGGCATCCCGTCTAATCTGCATTAGAATACGCCGTAATGGAGAATTCAGGGCCTGCCCGCAGCCAAAGACCCATGTCACTAGTTCCTCAGACATAACAAAGGATCCTCTTCAGCAATGCCTGATGTGGAATGCGTTGATCATGCATGTGGAGACATGCCTGTTGAACTGCGAACGCCAAATCGGGGCACGTCACAGTGAGGTATTGAAGCGCGCAAGCCAGACTGTGATAGTTGGTGGCATCATCAATCTTCTCACCTTCAGCAGAGAGCTTCCCTTTGGCATCAATCAGTGTTGGTACATATTTGTCGTTCACCATACCCACACGATCAAGAATGTCTGCGTTGTACCGCTGTTGAGACAAGTAAAAACCAGTCGGCGTACACTGCACATCAATGCCAAGAAAGAATCGGAGAGCACCGAGATCCTTAATCGCGAACTCAGCACGAAGGCGATCAACAATGCGCTGGAGGAGAGCATCACTAGAACCAGTGAGAACCATGTCATCAACATAGAGGAGGAGGTAGGCAATGTCAGCACCACGCCGCAGGAGGAACAGTGAGGAGTCAGAGGGCGTTGCTTTGAAGCCGAGGCTGATGGATAAAGTGGCAAAGCGATCAAACTAAGCACGTGGTGCTTGTCGGAGACCATAGATGGACTTATCAAGGAGACACGAGACATACAACAATTTGGGCGTGCTGGATCCACAAACCCCGTGGGCTGCTGACAGAGAACATGCTCCTGCAGATTGCCATGAAGGATGGCAGTGGAGAACATGACGCTAACACTCCATCATTCATTGCTCCTTATCGTGGTGTAAGGTACCACTTGAAGGAGTTTGGGCATGGTCACCAACGACCAAGAAATTACAAGGAACTATTTAATCATCGCCATGTTGTTTTGAAGAACCATATAGAGAGAGCAATTGGTGTTCTGAAGAAGCGTATTTTAAAAGTAGGAACCTTACATTCCATCGAGAACCAAGTGAAGATACCAGTTGCTGCTGTGGTGTTCCATAATCTTATCCGTATGCACAATGGAGACGAGGGGTGGTTGAGGAACCAGCCGGATAACATCCTTCCTAGTAGTTTTATTGATGTCCCTGAAGGGGACACTACATACAATAATGATGTGCCATCATTTAGTAGCCAAATAGAAAATGGAAATTCCCAAACAGATGCAATTGCATTGAGTATGTGGGCAGATTATACCCACAACCACTCATGATGCATATGTACTATGTAAGAGTTTCTCATGTGTAATATTGAATGCTTGGTTCAGTCATTTGTATGGATGATCATGTAATGGTTTATTTATCCATCTATTTAATTGTCCTCTTTACTATAAGCTATTGTAATTGTAATCCATTTGTTTATGTAATGGTCTATATACTCTCATAAACTAAAGCAGGAATCAAAGCTATGCTTGGAAGGGGCTCTCCTAAGTTGCATCTAATGCAAGCTACATCTTTAAAGAAGAAGAGGCCATCACCTAAAGCAAGTGGAAAAGGTAATTAGCCATATAGTTGAGTTGAGATTGCAGCACTATCTTGCATGCACCTTTTGTAATATCTTCATGTAAAGTGATGACCTTGTACAGTGGACCGCTCAAGAGCGCATTGGAATTTAGGACTTGAAAAAGCATTGGTTGAGTTGCTCCATAACAACAACAATGATTGCTATAGGGGGCAAAATGGATGGTCTACAGATGCATGCAATGGAATAGTGAAATCTTTCCATCAGAAATTCAAGCATATCTCATTTTCTAGGCAACATCAGGACAAGGAGAAGGAACTTAAGAGGGAATATCGGATGCTCAAAGAAGCGAGGCAGCAAAGTGGGGCATCATGGGATGATAAGTTGTGCATGATTGTGGCTGATGCGCCTGTCTGGGCAAACAACATCACGGTAATTTCTAAAAATTATTTTCTGTTAGCTCCAAATTACCATGATTCTCCCGCAATTCTCTGTGGTACTGAAATGTACCATACAATTGGAAACTGCACTATGTAATTCCAAGATAGCAAGTCACCTGAACTGAATGGTCAATGCTTCCCAATTCTAGCTCAGATTGTTTCCTTAAATAGTGCTCCCTAATTCTTTGGATTTCTCAGTTTATTCTCTTATATTCTTTCATTTATCTATCTGTTTATTTTGTCACAGAGGTCTGGTAGATCTGTACTGGTACTGATATTTGTTTTCTCTGGTTAAAAAAATTTAAGACAGTCTATTTTTATCCAATAAAAGTTTAGAAAGTTAATATATTATTTTTATGAATTATTGTGAGAGGTAACCACTTAATTTCTAAGCTATCCAAATCCAAATAGTTGATATATTGTTGATAGTTGTAGGTTGAGATGTCTCCTATCTTGCAAGCTGCTGCACCGAATGTGCTAGTTTTTTCTTTTTCAAAGCAACTAGTGTTGAATATAATGTGGGCTTTTAGCTCATATTCTATTTGATGATTAATTCAAAAACTCATAATAAATGCTATAATGAAAACGGTTTAATACCGTATTGATTGTTGACCATGTGTTAACTCAACTTAAATAGGTGGCCTTTAATAGCTCCTATGGAGAAGTTGAGGAAGGGAAAGAGGGTGCCACACGCGCGCGCGCCGCCGCCGAGCCGAGCCGTGTTTTGTCTTGTCGTGGCACACACGACTGGTGAATAAGGAAAGGGAGGAAAATCAGGATTTGACCGGATCTGACCGTTGTCTCGTTAAAGGCAATTAACTGTGATTGATTGTCACTAACTCAGACATTTCCTCCTGGGCTTATATATTCCATACCTGAGTCACTCTTTCCCTATGCGAGACATAACACAATCCTCTCATCTTCTAGACGTCCTGCATCGAGACACCTGCTCGGATGTGCCGGGCAATCAGGTTTTTGGGGAGCATCTTCCGCGAATGCTCGCCGGCGAGATCAACTACTTCCTTCCTGCGGAGATCGGCTTCTTCCTGGTGGCATAGATCAACTACTTCCTGCGGAGATCGGGATCGTCTTCTGATCGACTACTTCGTCTTCTTTCTGGTGGACATTCGCGGGACTGCACTGCGAACATCTACCTGTATCGACTGAGGTCCACTACTTGACTGAGGTCCACTACTTCAATCAACACACTATGTCGACTAGTGTGAATGGAGCCGCCGATGCCTTCGGCACTGGTCCCTTCTCGGGGTACAATCTTAACCGATTGTTTATGTCTATTATTTTCAGTATGTCTGCAGTAGTTCTTGCAATATTTATCTTTAATCTGAGTAGTGATAAAATTGCACACGTACACATATATACCACCACTGTATTATGCGTAATTTTCTACATTAAATCAAACATTAAAATGTCTAATTTTCTAACAACTAGTGTGAATGTGATAGTTGTAGGTTTAACCTCTCGATATATGTATTCATATTTCTTGCAAGGTTATTACAAACATTTCTTGATTGTTGTAGTGCTTGTTTAGTATAAGGCTAGTTTGTTTCTTTATCTTGTCTTAACAAGGGTGCAAACAGGAAATGTTAACAGGGGGAAATTTTCTTCTTTTTTGTTTGTGTAAAGATAGTCAAGAGTTAACTAGTTTCCTTTGGTTCTTGCTTTTCAGGAGCTGAAGGTATGAAAGATTTGTTTTGCAATGTTGCCCAGGGAAAGGAAGCAAGGTTGCAGTATGTTTTAGCATGTGGTTTGAAGACCAACAAAGATATTTAATTTTGCTATGAGCCTAGTTTGTAACTTCATATAAAAATGCTCTATTAAACTGTAGATGAGATGAGTCTGCAGATTTAGATCATGCACTGTCGCTAGTTTGCAACTGTTTTTTTTTCAGATTTTTAAAGAAAGTTTTAGTTATTTTATCCATTTTTATTTTAGGAAAATATTTTTTTTGGTTTCTATATTTTTCTGTTTTCATTTTTTTTTTGAACTTTAGAGATGAATGCTAGTACTCTAGCTCAGGTTTTGGAGAACGTGCTATCTTAATATTTTTCTATTTCTCTGAAGCCATGTTGGCATTCAGAATTGATCATCCAAGCCAAATAGAAAAGTATGGGAGGGGATTGCGGGATCGGCTGGGAGCCTTTCAGTGGGATTGGGTGGGTGTGCGGCCGTGCGGGGATCACCCAACCCCAACGTGGTTTGCTTCTCACGTGAGTTTTGCCCCCACATTGCCAAATGAGCACCTCCAATGATTTGGCAATTTTGGTTTGGCATTTGTTGTTGTTTGTCAACTTTCAATTGCAAATGCAAAGGAAAAAATATGGTCATCCCCAATGGTTTGGCATTTTGGACTTGGCAATTACCTAGTGGACCCGACAAAATCTTTCCCCGCGTTTTTCTGTCGCACGCCGTTGTTTGTTCGCGCGTTTTTGCCGTCGCGTGAAGGGAGCCGCCGCCGCTCGTAGACGTTCCTGTCCGTCGCCTTCATCATTCTCGTGAGGTGAGAGGAGCATCGGCTTTGGTTGGTGTCCGTTAGCACAGCCATGGACCTCATCCGAAGCTGCCGGTACCTGGACGTCATTTGCGAACTGGTGCCCTTTTCGCAGTCGCAGGTTTGTGGCCATCGCTGCTGGCGCGTTAGTTGTCGTCGAGGACTTGGTGCTCATGCTGCCGCCGGCGACTCCATCAAGTAGACTGCGCGACTCTTCTGGCCGCTCGCAGCAGAGACTCCCACGACGCGACAACTCCACAAGAAGGACAGCGTGAAGTCCAATTGGCGCGAGGACTCCAACCGAGTATGGAAACGACGCCAAAGAAATCTGGACGCGTACGGATTTGGCGCACGCAAACCGGGCGCGAGTGAATGCCAAAAGCCAACTCGCAAATATGCCAACTCGCAAATATGCCAAGGGGAGCCTCTCAAATGCCAAGTTTACTAAAATGGCAAACCCGTTTGCAAAACCGTTGGAGGAGTGATTTTTACTTTTTTACCAAATAACACAAATGTCAAACTAGAATGGCAAACCGTCGGAGGAGATGGCAATTCCACGCATCGGATCAACAGTGTGCGCAGTTTCTATGGTGCCTGTCCATTATCGATCTAGGGCTTCGTAGTGCTAATGTGCTATACATACCTCCGTGGCCTTCTCGACGGCCTTCGGGCGGATGAATTCCAAATCCGCCATATGCCTAGATCGCCGCCTGACCCAATCGACGGGTTCTGGTTCTGCTTCTGCGAGGTCCCCGACGAGAGTGACTCGAGATGGTTCGTCTGCCTAGGGTCGCGGGGAGGGCAGGGGCAGCCTGCTGTTTTTATATAAGAAAATAGAAATAGAAAAACGAATTCATAGTAATAGTATGTTTTCTTTTCTCCTGTGGTGTTTGTGTCGGATTGGTTTTTTTGTGTGCGCCCTCGAATCAGATTCTCACCGAAAGGGATTTCTGTTTGGGCGTTTGGCGAGGCAAATATAACTTCTCTTGCCTTCGTTCATTTAGAAATTTTTTTAGAGAGAAAAAAGGATTTCTGTTTATTAAATAGATTTCTAGAGTTGTCTTAAGTCAAATTTTTTAAATTTTAAACAATTTTTTTTAGGAAAAAAACATTAAGATTTATAGTATCAAATTAGTGTCATTAGATTTACAATAAAATACATTTTCATAAGATGTTCATTTTATTTTATAGATGTGTTTTTGTATAAAGTGAGGAATTGATTTATTTGGGATAGAGGGAGGGACTACACAAGTTAGAGCATCTTCAAGAGACTTTGTATATTATTCCTAAATGCTAAGAATAACAATTTTGGTGAAAAACTATCCTCCAACAGCTTCTCTAAATGGTCATCCAAATATAGCCATTGTCTATTCCGGGTTTTTCGCTAGCCAAATATACAAGACGAGAATGACTCTCTAGAGTGCGCATGAGATTTAGCAAAACTGTTGAAAAATAAAAAAATATAGAAAGCAATTTTTATACAAATGGCTTTCCAAATGATGATTTAGAGAGTGAGATTTAGAAAGACTTTTAGAGATGCTCTTAACCCTTTCCAAATGGCCCCTAAACCATGACATGGATTGGTGGTTCCATTGTTGACAAAGAGGAACCTTTGTTAATTATTGTAATCGGAGACATGTTATTACTTTCTTGGTTAACCACTCACTTATAAACAATATACAATACAAACGGAACCTACATATGTCAGACCACCGTATAGGTCCTCTTTCGCTAATTGTACAAAGTTAATTCATGGATAATTCTATTATAATTTCTCTTGCACTTCCGGATAAAATTTATTCCATTGGTTCCAAATTATAGCCTCTATTGACTTTGTACTCTATCAAACTTTTCTAACTTCAACCAAATTTTCTTGAAAATATATTAACATTTAAAATTTTAAATAAATGTTCTATCAAAACGTCTTTGATGGTAGCTTGATGTTCTGGATGTTGGTGTATTTTTCTTTAAAATAAAATTAAAGAAGTTTGACTTATATCAAAGCTAAAGTAAACCACTATAATTTAGAATGGAAGGAATACGTACCAACTAATCTTACAGATGATCAAGGAATACGTACCCTACCAACTAATCTCATAGATAATCAATGGAGAAACATAAACACAATCGGTGATAGATTATTTCCTTCATTTATGGATAAAACGTTGTGAACACCAAAGTGTAAATCCTGACTCGACTAGCACCCTTGTTGCATGGCACATGAAGTTTTTAGGGGCTAGGATGGGAATTCTGCTACCATTTAGTATACATACAGAGTTGTCTCCATATTCATCTGGACTACTCAATATTAAAACGGAGGATATAACGAACATTTTTTGAAAAAACTACTCATGCTACATTACAAACACTAGTCTGCTCTACATGATTGTGCACGAAAAAAATGAAACGGTATTATGCCAAAGTTTTGACCATATAAGGCCCTTCTAGTTCATAACCCAACTTGCGGTAGTAGTGGCGAGTACCAACCCCCGAAATGACAGCCAATTTCTTTGAACGGTGCTCCTTTTGAGCAATCCTTTCTGCTTCTTCCATTAATAGAGTTCCGTACCCCTGTGGATGTACACGGACACAAAACAACGTTAAAAGCTGTATAAGAACCTTCTTGGCAATACAAAGAATGAACAAGGAGAAAAATAATATTGATACATTAATAAAGAAGACTAAATGCAGTCATGTGTCTTCCGTCACTGACACTAATTTGCCGCTTCAGTTTCACTAGATTGAACACATTTACATTTTGACTAAAGGATTTTTCACGTCATTTAAGTTGGGCCTAAGACCTAAGCCTGAAAAAAAATGAAAACATCTGTTGTAAGATGCACCACAATTGTTCCATTACAGAACAAATGGCTTAGAGCATCACAATTAGCAAGATTTTCAGTGTTGCCCCCTCGCTCACTTAGCCCAGTATGTTGGAGCATGTTCAGGCCTTAGTGGTGTTTCATCTCTGCTGTGACCCAAATGGCTGGATTTACTAGCCACTGAGCTTTAATCTATTACATGTATTGCACTCTCAATTTTACTAGCAGTTTTAAAAACTTGACACTATTAATAATGGTAATTACAAGTGCCAAGCATGCCAGGAAGTCTAAATATAAAGTTCAAACATGGTAGTGCCAACTGCTGAGGACCAAAACCTTGGGTGGTGATCATACATTCATACACTGTCTACATGTAAATAAGTGAATCACCTGGTGCTGTAGCTTGTCTACGTCACGGCCATGCACAGGGACTGCAGTTCCATAGACATGAAGCTCACGAACAATTGAACACCTCCCTACAAGTTCAGGGCATGTAACATTACGGCCACATTTACGCAAGCGCAACAGGCCGATCAGGATATCCTGTAAAATTCGTGAAAAGTAAATTGTGAGTATATTGCTAAGCTCAAGAAGCTACGAAATTATGGTTAACTAGACCCAATGCTAATCTTCATTGAACTAAACGAATATCAAGAGAACCAACTGAAAGACAGAAATACAGAATAAAAAGATTTCAAACTATGGAGAACGGGAGTAAACTATAATCACATCCAAAATACACCTATAGAGGAAGGCACCATATTCCAGAATCCGCATCCCTATGATCAAATTGGCTGGTCAGCTAGAAGTACCTGCCGTGTATCCTCATAAGAAAGGAACGTCTCCCAACCCTCATTTGCAGCATAGTCACGTCTAACAAGCTCTACTTCATCTGGCCTGATCTTGTGATGGATATCCTACATACAGATGCACAGCTAGAATAATAAAAGGACATCCATTTTTGGCCATGGAAGTGGTTTTACTGTATTTCGTATTTACCTGAATCCCTGCCTCACGTGTTCTGACATCTCGGCATTTTAAGCCCAGATCTTCCATTCGAGCCAAAGCAAGCTCACGAAGGTTACCTTTCTCAACACCAGAAGTGACAAGAGGCATAGGAATATCTCTCTGGACCCGATACACTCGTGTCCATGGTGGGACCATAGATAGAATTCTTGCCACGATATCCACCAGCAGCTCAGGTGGATAATTTCTATATCTGCAGCACAGCAAAAGTTACCGGGTTAACCCTGGATTTATGAGCCCTTGTCATAAGTACAGAAGTTCTTATCATAAAATTTAGAAATAACCACAAGAACATTGATACTCCCTCCATCCCAAATTATAAGGCATTCCAAGAATCCTAGAGAGTCACTTTGAGTTTGACCAAATTTATACGATAAGATAATAGCATTTATGATATTAACTATATATCATTAGGTTCTTTATTAATTATATTTTCATAGTATACCTATTTGATGTCACAAATCTTTATAATTTTTCCTATAATTTTGGTCAAACTTAAGATGTTTTGACTCTCCAAGATTTTTGGAATGCCTTATAATTTGAGATGGAGGGAGTAAGATTTAGCAAGACACTGAGTAATACTAGATTAGAGAAGTACCTGCCAGTTTTCCAGAGCTCATAAAGACCAGTTCCACGAATAACAAGCGTTGGATAAATCTTGAGACCATCAGCCCGGAATGCTGGACTTTCAAAAAATTCTCTGAAACTTTCCAAGTCTCGTTCAACTCCAACATTAGGTAAATCTGGCATCATGTGGGCAACCACCTGTCAAAAGGGTGAATCAAAACAATTATAAAACAATCATAAACAAACAATGAAAGCAATCCGATAAAGCTATGTGACTAAAAAACAATAACCTTAAACCCAGCATCTTTTGCCAAACAGAAGCAGTCAGCAACAGCAGCCACTGTGTGTCCTCTGTTTGTGTCACGGGCAACATCCTCGTATGTACTCTGGACACCAATTTCCAAGCGGGTACAACCATAAGATAGCATCTGGCGCAGATGAGGCCCCAAGCAATAATCAGGTCTCCTAGAATTCCAAGAGAAAAAAACATTTCATCGAGATTAAATTCCTAGGGAAGTGGGAAAGAGTTCCTTTTGAATGGAAGTAAAAAGAAGCACCAACCAATTATGCAATGATACTTACGTCTCAATCGTCATACCAATACATTTGACAGCACTATGTTCTGAATAACAAATAGCCTCCTCAACATTTGCCGAAGTGTGACCCGATAAAGCATCATGAAGATTTCTGATGAAATAATCACGATAATCAGCTGGTAAGGACATGAAAGTCCCACCCATCAAGATGAACTCGACCTGCAATATATATTGAAATCATCTTCAACTGCTGGTCAAAATGTAGTACAGCATGCCGTGAATATAAGAATCAATAAAATTGAGCCGAGTGCTGTCTTGGACTCCATACAAACCTTATCCACACTATGCCCTAGCCTCTTGAGCTGATCTATCCTGCTCCTGGCTTGCACATATGGATTATACCTAAAATATAAATGTAGATCAGGAAAATTATCTACCAAAAGTGTATCAATAAGTTAGTTTAAATAATCACAGTGCACGAACATCTGAATCTTTAAACATAATCCACAAGATTATCCAAAGATCCCTAATTGCCATTGGTGTACCATCATTATTAACAAGCAACAAATAGAGAACTTCATTTTTATCTTTTTTCGGGGGCATCCCTACTGCGCATTTCATCATTAAGAAAATATGAAGACAAAATCTGTATCTGTGTAGCTGAAAGGTAGGGAAAAAAGGCATGCAATAGGCAGCCAAGAGAGAGAGAAAAAGAGCACAAAAGCTAGTTACATAATGGGTTTAACAAGCAACAGGCAGCCAAATAGAGAACTTGATTCACAGTTCTTAAAAGTTAGGTCGTCATTTGTACTCTTTTATTTCAGTATTTTCAGTAAAATGTCTGGTATCTAATTTAGCCAGTTCATAATGGGTTTTATGAACTAAGACATTATTTGAAGCAGGCTTTACAGGCTGTCTAGTGATAGCATGTATAATTACAGATTCTTCTGCAACGCTACCACAACTGTAAGTAAGTTACACAAACATAAAGTCACTGCATTCCTAGGTACAGAAACGCTTAAAAACAGTTAAAGGGAGCATGGACACCAATGTACTCCAGTGAAATCACCTTGCCCGAATGGCACGCATGCTGGTGGGCTCGTATCCAGTGTAGGATTGCGTGCTGTACTCGAAGTCGGAGTCGGGACCGCCCGGGCAGTAGACGCAGATGTTCCCGGTGGTGGCGATGTGGGGGCAACGGTGCGGCTTCGACATGACGGCGACGACGGCGATACCCGACGCCGTGCGCACGGGCTTGGCGCGCAGCCGCGGCAGCAGCGCGGCGCGGTCGGCCTCGGGCACGGCGGCGATCATCTCCACCAGCTTGGGCGCCCGCGCCAGACCGTATCTCCGGCACGCGGCGGACTTGAGCGCGTTGAGGTCCACATCCTCCCCGCGCCGCGAGAGCTCCCCCATCGCCGAGACGATCTCGGCGATGGCCCGCACCCTAGCCTCCTCCTCCGAGATCCCCGCAGGGAGGGCCACGCCCCCGCGCCCCGGCGCCGGCTTCCGGCGCCGCGGCTGCTCTGGTGCCGCCACGGCGGCGGCGGCGGCGGTTGCCATGGGGAGAGAAGGGTTTCCTCGAGGGGTTTTGGGCTCGGGTCGGGAACGAGTTGGGTTGCTCGGTCGGGTTGGTGTTGGGCTCGGTCGGGTCGGTGTTCCTCTCGGCCCTCGGATGCGGTTCAAAAGCTCTATGCTCTGTACAGCCGTCAGATCATGAATGAACGGCGAGGATTAAAAACGTTGCTTAGCAAAGTTGTACATACTAGCACGAGTCTGAAAACATATTTCTCTCTTCCTCTCTCTGAAGGGGGAAAAAAAAAGAAGCCTCCTCCTTCCCTTCTATCTCCAATCTTCTTGCGGCGGAAGCAAAGCGAGGGCGGCGAGATGGACGGCGGCGGAGAGGACGGGAAGCAGCAGCCGCACCTGGTACTGGCGCACAAGCTGTTCCTTCTGTCGCGCTCCGACGTCGACGACCTCGCCAAGGTCGACCTACGCGCTGACGTGCTCGCGGCAGTCAAATCCGATGGTATACCAGCGCCCCCTCCTTTCGTCTAGTCTGCTTGTATCTAATTGCGGGAGGGATTTGGATTTGATCTGTACTGGCTGCGGTTGGTGCAGACATGGCGGCTCTGTACGAGTCGCTGGCGGCGGACGGCGTACTGGAGATGGACGCGGCGCTGCTGGCCGAGATGCGCGCCAGGATCGACGAGGAGATCCGGAAGCTCGACGAGAAGTGAGTAGATCTCGCCGCTTGTGACCTTTTCCTGATCGACCAATAAGGCTGGCTTCTAGTGTCGTGTGCTGCGATTGCTGATGCATTAGCTCTGTGACCGGTTTCTAATTTGCTCGGTTCAGTGATAATTTAGCCTTGAAATCACTGGGTTTGTCAGTTATGCACTGCTAGGAGCCAGTTGACTCTAGGTGAGTAGTTCTTGTTCCAGTTGTCTTCGAACGTTGTACTTAGTAACTCTTGCACAGGCCAGAATATAGTTTATTCCTTTTTGTAGAAATTTGTGTTTTGGACCTTATATGATCTAGCTGAACTGAATTTCTTTAGTTTGTCCATAGCAATAGTGCTTGCCAGAACTTCACCAGTGGCTTGTGTGTCAGCATCAAGAAAGATGGCTTGTGTTCATCCATCTAGATGGAAGGGTGATGATCAATGATTGTAGATAGATAACTCATGTTCGCACATGCAACCATCTATATCATGAGGAGTAGTGGATGATTTTAAATTGATAGAGATTGTTTTGTTCACAAACAAAATCACTGATATGCTCTGAAGGAATGCTGACATTTTGTTCAATTAAAACAAAAATTATAATCATGGTACCTAGATTCTGAAGTGCATATCCTCTCTTTTGGTGCATCTGACATTCTATGTAACCATTATGGTTGAGTGTGAGTATTTAGTCGGTAACTTCTCTTGGTTGATTTTTCTTATTTATCAAGGATTGCCGATGCTGAGGAGAATTTGGGTGAGAGTGAAGTGCGTGAGGCCCATCTTGCCAAATCCTTATACTTCATAAGGGTTGGGGAGAAGGTATATATCTTATGTGTTCTACATTTCTTATAATTGTTAATGTGTGCTCCAGACATGCTTACCTTGCTCAAATAATATAAATTTCAGGAGAAAGCACTGGAGCAGCTTAGAGTTACTGAAGGAAAAACTGTAGCTGTTGGGCAAAAGATGGACCTTGTTTTCTACACACTACAAATTGGACTTTTCTATATGGACTTTGATCTCATCTCAAAGTCCATTGACAAAGCGAAAAAGTAAATCCAAATTCTTTTGGTTTATCTCTTTATCAAATTGGATTTGCATTGTGAAGCTGATATAGTCTTCTCCTGATTGAAGCTTATTTGAGGAAGGTGGTGACTGGGAGAGGAAGAACAGATTGAAAGTATACGAAGGATTGTACTGCATGGCAACTAGAAACTTCAAGAAAGCTGCTAGTTTATTCTTGGATTCAATTTCAACTTTCACAACGTATGAGCTCTTCACATATGATACATTCATCTTCTACACAGTCCTCACGAGTGTTATCTCTCTGGATCGTGTATCTCTAAAACAAAAGGTACTCAGCTTGTCTTCTTCAAGTTCTCTTCATTGCCCATTGCCTTGGATTGGATGTATAAAGAACTAGGATCTTGGCAGGTTGTAGATGCACCTGAGATCTTAGCTGTAATTGGCAAAGTACCTCACCTCTCGGAGTTTCTCAATTCCCTCTACAATTGCCAGTACAAGTCATTTTTTATTGCATTCTGTAAGTAACAGAATCATTAAATTTTCCATCTTTCATTTACTTGTGATAAAAAAAATGCTCATGGATTATTATGGCGGGTCTAATCTTTGAGTTTCTCATCACTGGGTCATTTTTTTCAGCTGGCTTGACTGAACCGATCAAGTTAGACCGGTACTTGCAGCCTCATTTTCGCTACTACATGCGTGAAGTGCGCACTGTTGTCTACTCGCAATTTCTGGAATCGTACAAGAGTGTGACAATGGAAGCCATGGCTGCTGCATTTGGTGTCACAGTTGACTTTATAGACCAGTAAGTGCAGTGTCAGCCATGCTCATATCCAAGTTTTAAATGTTACTCACAAGCTTAACCTTTATTACCATTTCTATCACTCCAATACAGGGAATTGTCACGCTTCATTGCTGCTGGGAAGCTCCACTGCAAGATAGACAAAGTTGCTGGCGTCTTGGAAACAAACCGACCTGATGCCAGGAATGCCTTCTACCAGGCAACCATCAAGCAAGGAGACTTCCTTCTGAACCGTATCCAGAAGCTATCACGAGTTATTGACCTGTAGGCGGCAGCCCTTCATGCAAGAGCATGACTAGAATGTATTATTTGCCTTCGCTCCTGGAGTGTACGTGCTTGACTTTCAATCGGTGTCAATTGAAGAAGCTTTTAGGGATATTTGTGTTCTGAGAAATTGTGTTTTTTTACTTTTGTAGCCTAACTACATGGACCCCAAAAAAAAAGTCACGGGCATTGCTTGTAGACGTTTCTTTGATGAATTCATCCCTTGTTTTGTCCCGCTAACGTATTGTTTTGCTACTAAGATCCTTTGCTGGCAGAAGTTTGTAGACAATCAGAATCACTTGTGTTCTGTTACATCAAGCAACGATCGTCTAGAACGACGCTGTTCTGTTTCAGCCGAAGGAACAGAAAAGCAGACCGCGAGAAAACCGTTTCAGTATGGAATCAAAAGTGGGCGGACAGCCATGTCCCAAACTCCCAATTCCTAGCATCATTGTATATATAATAATAATAGTAACAATATAACACCACAAACAAGAACACAACGCCCACTGTCATTTCAGTATATAAACCACCCAAACTGCGTATCTGCAATTAAAATCGACGTTGTTTATTGGACTATATGGTAATTCTGATTAATGTTACTACACATGCCAAATCTCTCAAATTCCTCTGTATGTGTACATTTTGAACATACAGTTCTGACAAAACCAAACACATCCTACCCACCTACAACAGGGGCAAACCAACGCAAAAAAAATTCCCAAAGCTAAAAATCACAACCCAGGTTCCAGGAGATCTCGCACGAGAGTCAAAGAGTTACACAGCTGCGGCTGATATGGTGGGCTATTCTAGCCAGCAGCTTGACTGGGTTTGCCATTGGGTGCACCTAAGGGATTGTTTTCGCCAGGTTTTGAGGCAGCCATTTCCTCCAAGCGCTTCCATAGGGCTTCTCGCTTCGAATCAGATTCCTCCTGCTTGACCTCCTCATCATTGAACCTCTGAACGCACTCCCCAAAAAATGCAGAATCATGATCAGAGAAGATCTTGCGCACGTTCAGGGTCAGGCTACGGACAGCTTGGTTCCAGTGACCTCTGGAGTTTCTCTCAAGTGCTGGATAGATGATAGGTAATAGCACCTTGTAGTTTTGCTTAATTAGGTTTTCAATATGGTCATTGTTCCAGAGAAACAGAGCCCGCTCTGCCACCTATGAACAGAAAAGGAGAAAAACATAAGTCATAAATGCTTGAGTATACTAAAAAACTGCATCAACCTAATGCTGAGCATTTCACCCGGGCAGCCAACTAAAGTAGTGTTCATATTCTACTATCAATAGGCTACAAACTGCTCAAGTGAACATATATGACTAAACAAAACCACCAGATACCATCAGCAATGAGAAAACTACATTCCATTTTACAGAATCAGCAGGATCCAAGCAGCACAAGGACACAGTTATTCACTATAATGATTAGCTAACAAGAGGGTAGCAAATAATCATACTTCAAATATGTACAGGTCATGTCGTAAACCTGTTTTAAGACGACCAAAAAAGGAAAAACAGTCAGGAATACATGAAGAGGATTTTACACATAGCAAGGACAGGAGCGATAGTCAGAAAACACAGGTTTGAGAGTCAGAGATAGATGAAGAGGTGTCACAGATAGGCAGAGGTACAAGCAAATGCAAGAATATACAGACTTTAACAGATAGAAATTGATAAACAGGTTACATTCCAATGGAGCAGTTCACTAATAAAACTAAAAGAATCCCATACATGAAAACAAAAGGAAGAATGGATTTGCACCACAATTCATAATATGGGAAATTATAATGGCTTTTGCTTGCTATCCAATTTGGGCACCATGAATACCACTTTTCGATACATGACATTCCTGATGACAACTTCTACTGTGACTTTTGTTTCAGTAGATACAGAACGCAAATTTTGTACACCACTAATCCAATTACTGAGAAAGAAGGCATATAAAAGTATTAAACCTCTTAAGGTCTATATGCAGCAGATCAGTTTCTAAGTATTTAAGGCAGGCGGAAGTTTTTTTAAGGCCAAGGAATGAATTAAATGTAATTACAACATAAAGGTGAAATGGCTTAGAACCAATGATTTATTTACTATTCTTATCACAGATAGCATATATATGAAACAAGTGAAAATGCATGTACATAAATTATACACTAAAAGATACCCTGTAGTCCGGAGACAAGGTACCATAGCAGAAAAAACAGGAGACACTATGAGCATGTGCATAAATTATACATAAAAAGACACCCAATGGTCCGCATAGAAGGTATCTTAACAGCAAAGCAGGAGAGACCATGACCATTGATCTTTTCCACATTTAGTAGTAGATTTCTAGCAAGGTAAATCTGTGCAAGCAATCAATGTGGACATGTGGGCAAATAGCTGGCAAGATTTGCACTAAAAGTCTTTTTGTGTGTGTTTGTGTGGGTGGGTGGGGGGGGGGGGCGAGGTAGTAGATTATACTTGCTATCTAATTTGGACGGCACTAAATATTTGTTTTGCTACATGACATTCCTGATGACAGCTTCTATAGAAATGTTATACAGGAGTATATTAAACCAAAAAAAAGTTTGTTGCACCCCAATGGCCCAATCTGAATGCTAGAAAAGAGGGACATAAAGATTTAGGTACCATGCAATAGATCAATTTCGAGATAACTTTAGTTTTTAAGGTACAAGAAAAAGGAAAGAAAAGGAAAAAATAGTATGCACCCAAAAGACTCCAACTCTAAGATAAAAAAAAAAATTGATATGCTATTTTGTGATTATGACCATAAAAGAATGAACTAGCACTGATCCTTTATTTTTGCTATTAATCATAGATTAGCTTATATCAAAACAACTAAAAAGTCCATGCAGAAATTTACATGAAAAGACAGACCATGGCATGTATCTGAAAAGCCATGTCACAACGATAACGAGTGCTCAGACACGTGTCGACGCCCGACTGGATGAACGTCATCTTCCTCGCATTCGGGACCTCCATACCCGACGCGGTGGCGAGTGAGGTGGCGGGGGCACCGCCAAGCAAGCGGCAGGAGACAACCAGATGGTCGGAGCCGGCAGCGGGGGTAGGTGTTCAAGCTCTCCTCCGGTTGCGGTTAGGTGAGGGCGGGGTGGAGTGGCGGGGGTGGGCAGTGGGTGGCGCGGCCAGCAGAGGGGGAGCCCCTGGCCAGGGCGGCGGTGGAAACCAGGGGCGGGAGCAGGCTGGTGCGGTTGAACGAAGAACAGTGGGAGAAAAAGATCCACGTGCTAATACCGTTACAAGTGCCCGCGCAATGATTAAGGGTGTTGGCTGAAAAGGGAAGCCTAGAGAGTGGAGACACTACCCATATTTTCCCATATATGTTGGGAGAAGAATTTTAGCTAATTAAATATGTGAAAGCAATCACATGCAGGCAACAAATTGTGAAATCATAGAGCTAAAGTGCTAAGAGCACGTGTCATGAACTAGAAGAGCCAACAAAGAAATTTGGTAGAAATTGATGACAAACTTAAGTATAGGTGCAGTAAGATTTTGACCTGGAAATGAGAGCTGTTCATGCTACGGGCAATCTGGCGGAAGAGTGGAACCATGCATCTTTGGAACTCTGCAAGCTGTGTTGCCTCTAAAACCTCTTCTAACTCACCCAAGAACATCACCTCCTTTGAACTGTTTGTCACAGGCCAATATTTAAGTAAGCCCCTAATAACTGTGTCAGCAAGTTTGCAGTCCTTCTCAACAAACTGTGTGATGCAATACGATAGCTGCTGATGGTACATAGATACACATTTTGGCTTGTGAAGAGGGATCAATGCACGAACAAGGAACAATTTGTGCTCTTCCTTAAGCGGAAGGGCAAAGCCATTGATAATACTGCCCAGGATCTCCAACAACTCTGCAACACCATTATGTTTCTCTGTTTCGAATATAAACCTGTAGAATATGTTGTTAATTGCTTTCCTGATGAATGGTCGATGAACCATGAATTTACCATATATTCGATGAAGTATCGTCTTTAGATAGTCCCTTTCCCTGGGGTCCTCCGAGTCAAAAAGGTCTAGCAGCCTAAGAATGAAGGAATGATCAATATATCTCTTGGCCAGCTTCGCATCTGTCTCCTGTGACGCTACAAATCTCAAGAAAACCTCATACACGATCTGCAGGTGTGACCATGCAGGATCCATGAGAGGCTCGTCCTCCTCCAGATCAACCCCTTCAATGGCCTTGTTCTCACGAGGTGTGGGGCTGGAGGTCCGGAACAAATTAATCGACACCATCTTTGTGATCTCCAGCATGACAACCTCTGAAAACTTGCCATTTGCAGAAGTGACGTAATCAACAAGCTCCATAAGTGTCTGGCGCTTCACCTCCTTCTCCTTGAGGTTCTTAGTTGGATCCGCAAAGTCATACACAGCGCAGCACAGGTTGACCTTCTTGACAAACAAATTCTGCTTCTCTGACGCTGGCACATCTTTGAATGCCGGTAACGGCTCATTGGAGTGATACACCACAGCCCCATTCATCACTGGGTTAGGAGTTACACCAGATGGAACTGGATAATCTCCATTTCCTGCCCTCTTGTTCCCTGGGTCCATGCTCCTCGCTACACTGTAGGAATTCGACGGTTCAGTTCCATTCCCCGCAGCAGCAGCTTCCCGGCTATCCCCAGCCTTCCCCGGCTTCCTCGGCAGCCTGCCAAGGATCTGCTTAATCATCTCCCACCAGAACCAACTAACCAAAACCCCAGCAGCACAAATCGGTCAAGGAAGCGAAGAGGGGATCTACGCAGACCTTCGGCTCGTGTGCTGAACCAACAACCCCCAAGATCCCAAGCCGACGAATCCACCAGCCGGCCAAGAAACCACAGCCCTAGCTCCGATCCCCCGGCGGAAGCGGAAGCTGAAGCAACCAATCAAGCCGCCCAGATCATTTGAACCAATACGAATCAGACCTGGTGAGGAAGCCACTCCACCGCCCGGGCCTGAACGGATCAGGCCACGCCTCCATGGCCGGAAAAATCCAGTCTTTGTCCCGCTCCTGGAGCCACCGCCGGCCGGCCAGCCAAATCTTGGATCCGAGAACCGCAGAGCGACAGGGCACAATCGGATGTGAGAGGATGATGGGGGGTTGAGGGCAAGGTGGGGAAGGAGGGGAAGGAACCTTTTCTTGGGCTGACAAGCTCCCTCTCTCTCTCTCTCCTTTTTGGTTCTCTGGATTTGAGAGGCCTGGAGGTCCCCAAAAGTAGCAAAGGGGGATGGAGTAGAGTAAAAGCTCGCGCAAGCGCTTGCTGCGAGAGCGAGGGCGAGGCTGCTGCGACTTGCGAGGAGAGCGAGATGCAATGGAAGGGACGGCAGCCGGAGTGTGATGTGTCTATTCACAGTAAACAAACTGTTCACAGGGGGGAATGGGATCAGCTGACTTCAGTCCCACCGATGGCTGGCTGCAGTCACCCAAATCGAACCGTTCATTTACATCTAACGGTTTGGCTGTATATGTTTCCATCTAGTTGCAGGCCACAGAGAGTCCAGCCCATCTAAGCCCACCAGAGCACACAGTCTCTAGTTCGTTCCCAGCAGCTGTACCAAGCCAGAGGCCGCCGCCGGAGCACGCGCCCCTCGCGAGTCGCGATGCCCCGCGCGTCGCTGGAGCACTCGCCCGCCGCGCTGGATCCTCCTCCCCCATCCCGTCCTGAGCCGAAGTCGTCCCGTCCGGAGCCCCCACCCCTCGTCGGAGAACGCGGCCTCGTCGGAGCACACGCCCACCACGCCGGAGCTCCTGCGCCACGCCGTAGCCCGTGCCTCCCGCGTCGGAGCCCCCGCCTGCTGCCGGAGGACGCGCCCGCCGCGCCGAAGCCCCTGCCGACGCGCAGGAGCCCCTTGCCGACCTGCTATTTATGCACCACGCCGGTGCCCCTGTCCATTCCATTCAGACATGCTGATTTTGCATCCTCTGTTTTTTATCGCAGGATGCTGATGCTTGCACTAAACACTGATGCCTTCACTGAACAATGACGTGTTGAGTCGATGCTTGCACTGGACGTTAAAGTGGGCAAGAAGAACATGAAGATTGTGATTGATTTCCTGTTTTTTAGGCCTTGTAGGTGTTCTAGTGTGATTGCCGCTGGAATGTGGAAGTGATCAGAATGTACTAGTTTCTTTTAGGAAGCAGTGTGTGTGCCTGTATGTTTCCAGAATAGAAATGGATAAATATATGGTTCTGATTTAATGAATGAAAATTCCCATAATTGGGTTATGCATATTGGCCATCAGTTGGTTCCCAGAATACTTGTGCCATATATATGTCAGTGAGGCCATCACAAGGCATTGTTGATTAAGTTCAGAGTCTATATAGATGTTCAAATGCATATGAAGCTACATAAAATATATCCTGACCGAACATTACAATTTAACCATAAAACCAAAAGCTACATAATTCCCATATGGTCTAAAAGGTCATCAATCTGTAAAGCATCACCACCAGTCCAAAAGCTATTCTCCAAAAACAAATGTCCATACTACTAGAAATCAGCAATAACATCATTTGTGATTGCCCCCTGCAAATGACATGGTTCAGAGAAACAATTGAGATAATGTATTGATGGCCATGTATAGTTTTAAAAAATGATGTTTGAGCTTCAAATATTACTGCCAGTATCTGAGAGAAGCTGTTGATGGCCATGTATGGTGCAGACATTTCTTCCACGGGCAAAGAAGTAGTAGGATCAATATTTTGCACTGGGGCTGTTGCTGCTTCCTGTACTACTACTTTTTTTCCCTTTTTCTTACCTTCCTTCTTTGCAGTTTCTTGTTCCTTCAAGTAAAAGAATTTAAACAGAGCATGATCCCTTGAACGCACAGTAAAAAAGCATCAACCATATTTTGGTTTATCACATACCTTTGAACCATCTTCTTTTTTATTACCTCCCTTCTTTGGAACTCTGCGCATCTTTTCAAACCAAGCTTTTTTGCGCTTTGAGGTTTTAGTTTCGACGTCCTTTTTCTTTAGGCTTGCTGTACTCAACAAATCAATTGGGGGCAAATCATTTGTGGGAACATTGATTGGATTCACTGCAATATGATTACTAGTGATTTCTTCTTCAACTTGCTTGCTAACCATGTCAAGTGCCTCGTGGACTAATTGGACGCACCGTGGATGACTCGCAGCTCGGTGTGCCAAATTGAGGAATTTGCGAGTCATATCTTTGTAGCAATTGTTAGCATCTAATTTTGGATCCTCTGCTATGTTTTTGTCCTGGTTGTCTTGTACTATCCCACTGCGTGCCTCTCGAGTCCATCGGTTCAATATATATTGCTCTGGGATTGACTTGATATTCATCAAATCAAGAACTTTTAGAGCATGAGCACACAATATTCCAATTCTATTGAACTGCCCACAACTGCATGTGCTTGTTTGGTCTGCGGGATCACCAGTAACTTTGTACTCAATAACATAAACCTTATTCAAAACAACTTTCTTTACATGTATGGAGTGAGTACCGAATAAACATTTTTTACATGTATGGAGTGAGTACCGAATAAACATTTTAGTACATGTAAAATTATTTCTTACGACCTAGGAAACACTTATAACTGAAAAACACACCAGGTACGATCCTCGCTTTCAATCTCCCTGTCTTATAAAGGCTACATGCAACCAAGCAAACAGAGTAATGTACCGATGAGCCAAGTAAAACAGACAAATGAGCCAAATATGGAGACAAGTTTTTATTAATAAACACCCCCGTTCAAAAGGAGGCAGCAATACTGCACCAAATTCAAGAGCACCACTACAAAAATACTCCTAAAAGCTTATTTCAAGGAGAACCATAAGTCCTCTAGATTGCTAGCTACATCAAAATTGCACACCATGCTTGCAACTTCAAACATACATTTGCGCTTTGCGCCTAGAGTTTGAGGAAAACAAACTCCTCAATCGCTGGAATCTCCCCGATCTTTGTCAGCGTGGCCTTGCTTGGTTCCTCATCAACCTTATTCAATCGCTCCATACATGTTTTCAAATTCAGCATGCAATTCATTATTTCTTTTATCTTCCACAACCCTTTCAAAATGCTTAAGGAATCGAATGATATCAAAATCTGATTTGAAATGTCGCTTCAACTCACTATTAAAACTCTCACTCAATTGAGTACTCCTCATTCCTAATGTGTACACATTAGTCATATAACAAGCAGCCCATTGTTCTCTAAACTTATATATACTATGCAACCAAGTTTGCTTGTTGGCCTTTGTCCTCAGAGTGTTAAATGCTTCTTGAAATGTTTCTTCATCTTCGTACTCATACATGCATGCACTAAAATCTGCGAGAATACTTGGTTCTTTTGGTTCTTCCTTGTTGTCTTTTTTCTTTCTTTTTGGAGGAGTATCTGATTCTTCATCCTCACGTTCAGCGAGATGCCTAACAGCGTTCTGCATAATATGAAAAACACATAGACCATGCCAAGATTCTAAAAAGACCTCCTTAACAGCCTTTCCCATCGCTGCATCTTGGTCAGTATAGATTGTTTTTGGTTGCTTGCCATTATGCGCGTTTAGGAAGGTCTCAAATAGCCATTTGAAGGACTCAAATGTCTCATCATACATGAGAACGACACCAAAAACCACAGTCTGCCTAAAATGATTGAACCCAAGAAATACTCCAAAAGGCCTACTCTCCTTGTTTGTTCCAAAAGTAGTATCAAAGCTAACAACATCACCAAAATATGCATAGTCAGTGAGCATTTTAGCATCAACCCAAAAAATGTTAGCTATTTGTTCTTCTCGGTCCATTTGCAATGCATATTGGAATGATGGGTTCTCGGCAATTTTTCCTTGAAAATAACTAAGCATGCTTCCAGCTTGACCATATGCCATCTCACGTTGGCGCTTGGCCCTTAAATAGTTCTTGTGGTCTCGAAGAGTGTAGCTGAGATTATGTGAGCCACCAACTTGGATGGAAGCCAACTCATGTGCAGCTTTGGGCCCAATTCCTGCGTTGTCAGCCGTCTCAATTTCAAAACCCTGTAGCTCTGAGATTTTTCTCTGGGACGCCAACAAATGTGAAGCTTGTGGCAACTGAAGGATGTGATTGTGTTCCAAAATCACATCGGTCACTTTATAATTTCCCTTCTCTCGGTCCAGTACAAGACTCATGAGAACTTCACAATCGGTTCTAGTTTCTGCTCTTGGAGACTTTATTATACGATTTCTTTTATCTTCCACTCTATGACCCTGATTTGCACAAACAAATCTGCAGGATGTAATCTTTCCATCTGACTTTCTTTTGTTTGTGTACCTTTTTCTAACCTCAAAGCCTTTTTTCCCTCCATAACTAACCCAAAACATCCAGGCCTCATTTGTGTTATTGAATTCCATGCCAACTTGAGGTAACGCATCAGGAATGAAACACTCTCTACAAATAAAAATTAATGATTATAGAAGATACTATATGTGATGCTAAGTACAAATCTTAAGAACTATAGGATCTCATGGATAAAAAGGAATAGTCATGGTGTAACACACCTTTTCTCTTCCATCTTTAATATTCAAATTTAGTTTTGATGCAAATTTTCCATCTCAATAATGCAGATCTTCCATTGAATCAAACCCTAAATAATAGAATGAATCACTAGGAAGGACAAAAGGAACCAAATCAGAGTAAAATGGAATATGGAATCTGAGCACCTGGGTACCTAAGCACATGCGTGAGGATGCACAGCAATGAGACGATGGCCGGCCGACACTTGAGCACGCAGGACGGGATGACGAGACAATCTCTTTGTGCCTTCCCCTGGCAGCTCCCGCCAAAACATGAGCAAGTGTTGTAACCTGGCGCCAAAAAAGCCTGGAGCCGCGCCAAATAAACACCTCTGCATCGAAAGGAAAAAAAAGACACAACCAGGCCGTCTCTTCGTGGGCCGAGGACCATGCAGTAGGTCGTCTCCTTGCAGCTGTCGGGATGGGAGTGGACGGACCGATTCCAGCGACTGCAGCCAGCCGTCGCTGGCACTGAAGTCAGCTGATCCGATTCCCACAGGGGAGAGCTGCAATTGCTGTCTGGATTCTGGACAGAGCATTCCATGGATGCGTGCTGGTGCTGGCGGCTGGCCTGTGGCCTTGACTTCACTCTAGCGCTCTTTCCTCTGTCACTTCACCTTCATTTTTTAGCACTATTTGTTCTCCAATAGCAATGCTGCTACGCACCACGCTCTCCTGGTGCAAGTTCATAGGACAGCTATTGATTCATTGAAAAACAAGGATATTGTAACGACTGCGAGGGTACGAGATGTTTAGTAGGGATGCTCGCCGAAGGACTGTCGGTGACGAAGTGCACTTGCTGTCGCTTTTCTTTTTAGGTAAAAACTATTTCGTGCTCGAGTATTTTTTTCTCTCTCTCAAACTTCGGCCTTGTTTAGTTTCAAACAAAAATTGCAAAATAGTTACCGTATCATTTTTGTTTGTATTTAACAAATATTATTCAATCATAGACTAATTAGACTCAAAAGATCTGTCTCACAAATTACAGATAAACTGTATAATTAATTATATTTTTTATCTATATTTAATGCTCCGTGCATGAGCCGCAAGATTCGATATGACGGAGAATCTAAAAAACTTTATAAAACTTTTCGGGAACTAAACAAGGTCTTCATCTCGCTCTCATTCTTTTCCATTTTTGGCTCTTTTCTTTCTTTTTTCTAACTCTGACGGACTTAGAAGGAGCTTAGAAAACAGGCTAGCTAGGTGGTGGAGATGGCAGCACGGAGGCACCCGGGCTAGGTCGAGGTGGGGGTGCTCATAGCCAGGGTGGCGGCAGCATAGAAGGACTCTTCTTCTTTTTTTTCTTTTTCTTTTTTTTGCTTCCTGGCAGTGCAATTACTACTACGGACATTGCAACCTTGGTGTGATACTCCAATGAAATGAACCATACCCTGTGTGCTTTGCTTACTCATCGCTTCGACTTCGAGCTATCTTATTGTCGTCAAGGTGAGGCAAGAGTCGTCGTAGGTGGTTGTTATGGCAATCTAGGCATTTAGCGATCTTTCTCCTTAAATAGCTAATAACGGGTTAAATCTAGCTATAACAGCTAATAACATCTAAATTATACATAATGATAAGTAGTTTGACCCTCTACACGCTGTTATATTTAAAAAATAAGGAGAGGTATAGTGGCAACCGACGATCAAGTATCTCTCATGATTTGGGAGACTGAGAAATCTCGCCGCCGCACGATAGTATGAGAAAGCTCGCCACAACCACGAGGAGCTACTATTCACTTTAACTTATGTCGATACTTAAAAATATTTGTTTGCTAATTTATTATGAGAGAAAAATAATATATAATGACTGATAAGCCGTGGTGAAGAGTTTAAGCTTACAACTTTGCTCGGCCTCGCCGCTTTCCAGAGCTTTTATTCTTGTGCGCGCCGTTGCGGCAGCTGGAGAACGAATGGTGCATGTGTTGGTACTGGGAGCAAGGGAATGTGCTGGGTTTGGCGGGTTGCGCGGTTTGGTAGCGGCTGCTAGAGTGCTCGTGCTAGGCCTCGGTGCATTTGCTGGTGCCCATCGGCTCTCCGGAGGGCTGATCTCGCACGACACCGTGCAAGCTACTCCACCCGTCTGATGGCGAACGCGGTTTTTTTTTCCCTCAACAGCGTATGCTTTTATTCTCTCCACCACTGGATTTACATTGAAATGTGTGTTTGCACATTTCTCAATGCGATTCCAGTGGTAGAGAAAGTAGGAGTACATGCCCTTGAGGACAAAAATAACTTTCCATGGCATCGCGTCCTGTCTCTACTGGGGCTGTGTTTACTTCCAAAAATTTTACAAGATTTTTCGTTACAGCGAATCTTATGGCACATACATAAATTATTAAATATATATATAATAATTAATTATATAGTTTGTATATAATTTACGAGACAAATCTTTTAAGACGCGTTATTTTATAATTGGACAATATTTGTTAAATACAAATAAAAATAGTATAGTGTCTTTTTTTTAAAAAAAATTGCAACTAAACAAGGCCACGGAAGAAGCTAAGCGCGTCCGCTTAAACTTTAGGCCATGTTTAGTTATAAATTTTTTGACAAAATGAGCATCGTAGCGTTTTCGTTTGTATTTGACAAATATTGTTCAATTGTAGATTAATTAGACTTAAAAGATTTATCTTACAAATTACCGATAAACCATATAATTGGTTACTATTTTTGTTTATATTTAATGCTTCATATATGTGTCGCAAGATTAGATAAAAATTTTGCAAAAGCTTTTAAACAAGGCCTTAACCCGGCTTTGCTTTTTGTTTCCGAGGCGAGGCCGCGGGAATCGGATCAGCTGACTTCAGTGCCAGCGACGGCTGGCTGCAGTCGCTGGAATCGGTCCGTCCACTCCCATCCCGACGGCTGCAAGGAGACGACCTACTGCATGGTCCTCGGCCCACGAAGAGACGGCCTGGTTGTGTCTTTTTTTTCCTTTCGATGCAGAGGTGTTTATTTGGCGCGGCTCCAGGCTTTTTTGACGCCAGGTTACAACACTTGCTCATGTTTTGGCGGGAGCTGCCAGGGGAAGGCACAAAGAGATTGTCTCGTCATCCCGTCCTGCGTGCTCAAGTGTCGGCCGGCCATCGTCTCATTGCTGTGCATCCTCACGCATGTGCTTAGGTACCCAGGTGCTCAGATTCCAGATTCCATTTTACTCTGATTTGGTTCCTTTTGTCCTCCCTAGTGATTCATTCTATTATTTAGGGTTTGATTTAATGGAAGATCTGCATCATTGAGATGGAAAATCTGCATCAAAACTAAATTTGAATATTAAAGATGGAAGAGAAAAGGTGTGTTACACCATGACTATTCCTTTTTATCCATGAGATCCTATAGTTCTTAAGATTTGTACTTAGCATCACATATAGTATCTTCTATAATCATTAATTTTTATTTGTAGAGAGTGTTTCATTCCTGATGCGTTACCTCAAGTTGGCATGGAATTCAATAACACAAATGAGGCCTGGATGTTTTGGGTTAGTTATGGAGGGAAAAAAGGCTTTGAGGTTAGAAAAAGGTACACAAACAAATGAAAGTCAGATGGAAAGATTACATCCTGCAGATTTGTTTGTGCAAATCAGGGTCATAGAGTGGAAGATAAAAGAAATCGTATAATAAAGTCTCCAAGAGCAGAAACTAGAACCGATTGTGGAGTTCTCATGAGTCTTGTACTGGACCGAGAGAAGGGAAATTATAAAGTGACCGATGTGATTTTGGAACACAATCACATCCTTCAGTTGCCACAAGCTTCACATTTGTTGGCGTCCCAGAGAAAAATCTCAGAGCTACAGGGTTTTGAAATTGAGACGGCTGACAACGCAGGAATTGGGCCCAAAGCTGCACATGAGTTGGCTTCCATCCAAGTTGGTGGCTCACATAATCTCAGCTACACTCTTCGAGACCACAAGAACTATTTAAAGGCCAAGCGCCAACGTGAGATGGCATATGGTCAAGCTGGAAGCATGCTTAGTTATTTTCAAGGAAAAATTGCCGAGAACCCATCATTCCAATATGCATTGCAAATGGACCGAGAAGAACAAATAGCTAACATTTTTTGGGTTGATGCTAAAATGCTCACTGACTATGCATATTTTGGTGATGTTGTTAGCTTTGATACTACTTTTGGAACAAACAAGGAGAGTAGGCCTTTTGGAGTATTTCTTGGGTTCAATCATTTTAGGCAGACTGTGGTTTTTGGTGTCGTTCTCATGTATGATGAGACATTTGAGTCCTTCAAATGGCTATTTGAGACCTTCCTTAACGCGCATAATGGCAAGCAACCAAAAACAATCTATACTGACCAAGATGCAGCGATGGGAAAGGCTGTTAAGGAGGTCTTTTTAGAATCTTGGCATGGTCTATGTGTTTTTCATATTATGCAGAACGCTGTTAGGCAGACGCTGAACGTGACGATGAAGAATCAGATACTCCTCCAAAAAGAAAGAAAAAAGACAACAAGGAAGAACCAAAAGAACCAAGTATTCTCGCAGATTTTAGTGCATGCATGTATGAGTACGAAGATGAAGAAACATTTCAAGAAGCATTTAACACTCTGAGGACAAAGGCCAACAAGCAAACTTGGTTGCATAGTATATATAAGTTTAGAGAACAATGGGTTGCTTGTTATATGACTAATGTGTACACATTAGGAATGAGGAGTACTCAATTGAGTGAGAGTTTTAATAGTGAGTTGAAGCGACATTTCAAATCAGATTTTGATATCATTCGATTCCTTAAGCATTTTGAAAGGGTTGTGGAAGATAAAAGAAATAATGAATTGCATGCTGAACCAAGAATTCAAATGAGGACACCTATGTTAGTCCAAGCTAGCAAGTTGTACACACCAATTATTTTTGAAGCTTTCCAATGTGAGTATGAGAGGTCTATGGCAGCATTCACCACACCATTGGAAGAGACAAATGAATATCTTGTAGCAATTGGGAGTTTTGATGAAAATTTTACCCTTGAGAAGGAGTACAAAGTTACTGGTGATCCCGCAGACCAAACAAGCACATGCAGTTGTGGGCAGTTCAATAGAATTGGAATATTGTGTGCTCATGCTCTAAAAGTTCTTGATTTGATGAATATCAAGTCAATCCCAGAGCAATATATATTGAACCGATGGACTCGAGAGGCACGCAGTGGGATAGTACAAGACAACCAGGACAAAAACATAGCAGAGGATCCAAAATTAGATGCTAACAATTGCTACAAAGATATGACTCGCAAATTCCTCAATTTGGCACACCGAGCTGCGAGTCATCCACGGTGCGTCCAATTAGTCCACGAGGCACTTGACATGGTTAGCAAGCAAGTTGAAGAAGAAATCACTAGTAATCCTATTGCAGTGAATCCAATCAATGTTCCCACAAATGATTTGCCCCCAATTGATTTGTTGAGTACAGCAAGCCTAAAGAAAAAGGACGTCGAAACTAAAACCTCAAAGCGCAAAAAAGCTTGGTTTGAAAAGATGCGCAGAGTTCCAAAGAAGGGAGGTAATAAAAAAGAAGATGGTTCAAAGGTATGTGATAAACCAAAATATGGTTGATGCTTTTTTACTGTGCGTTCAAGGGATCATGCTCTGTTTAAATTCTTTTACTTGAAGGAACAAGAAACTGCAAAGAAGGAAGGTAAGAAAAAGGGAAAAAAAGTAGTAGTACAGGAAGCAGCAACAGCCCCAGTGCAAAATATTGATCCTACTACTTCTTTGCCCGTGGAAGAAATGTCTGCACCATACATGGCCATCAACAGCTTCTCTCAGATACTGACAGTAATATTTGAAGCTCAAACATCATTTTTTAAAACTATACATGGCCATCAATACATTATCTCAATTGTTTCTCTGAACCATGTCATTTGCAGGGGGCAATCACAAATGATGTTATTGCTGATTTCTAGTAGTATGGACATTTGTTTTTGGAGAATAGCTTTTGGACTGGTGGTGATGCTTTACAGATTGATGACCTTTTAGACCATATGGGAATTATGTAGCTTTTGGTTTTATGGTTAAATTGTAATGTTCGGTCAGGATATATTTTATGTAGCTTCATATGCATTTGAACATCTATATAGACTCTGAACTTAATCAACAATGCCTTGTGATGGCCTCACTGACATATATATGGCACAAGTATTCTGGGAACCAACTGATGGCCAATATGCATAACCCAATTATGGGAATTTTCATTCATTAAATCAGAACCATATATTTATCCATTTCGATTCTGGAAACATACAGGCACACACACTGCTTCCTAAAAGAAACTAGTACATTCTGATCACTTCCACATTCCAGCGACAATCACACTAGAACACCTACAAGGCCTAAAAAACAGGAAATCAATCACAATCTTCATGTTCTTCTTGCCCACTTTAACGTCCAGTGCAAGCATCGACTCAACACGTCATTGTTCAGTGAAGGCATCAGTGTTTAGTGCAAGCATCAGCATCCTGCGATAAAAAACAGAGGATGCAAAATCAGCATGTCTGAATGGAATGGACAGGGGCACCGGCGTGGTGCATAAATAGCAGGTCGGCAAGGGGCTCCTGCGTGTCGGCAGGGGCTTCGGCGCGGCGGGCGCGTCCTCCGGCAGCAGGCGGGGGCTCCGACGCGGGAGGCACGGGCTACGGCGTGGCGCAGGAGCTCCGGCGTGGTGGGCGTGTGCTCCGACGAGGCCGCGTCCTCCGGCGAGGGGTGGGGGCTCCGGACGGGACGACTTCGGCTCAGGACGGGATGGGGGAGGAGGATCCAGCGCGGCGGGCGAGTGCTCCAGCGACGCGCGGGGCATCGCGACTCGCGAGGGGCGCGTGCTCCGGCGGCGGCCTCTGGCTTGGTACAGCTGCTGGGAACGAACTAGAGACTGTGTGCTCTGGTGGGCTTAGATGGGCTGAACTCTCTGTGGTCTACAACTAGATGGAAGCATATACAGCCAAACCGTTAGATGTAAATGAACGGTTCGATTTGGGTGACTGCAGCCAGCCATCGGTGGGACTGAAGTCAGCTGATCCGATTCCAGGCCGCGAGGGGGCGGGCGGCGGGATGGAACGTGCGGGCCGCGTGCCAACGTGCGGGGGAGCGTGCGCGTCTGTCTGACTCTGACCCACGCCGTGGCTGGCCCCGGGGCCCGTGGGGCTCTGCCCTGGCCTGCCGCTGGAGTGCTAGCCTGGGGGGATAAACAACGGCAGCGGGGCCGGTGCCGGTGGCCGAGGCGTGGACCACGCCGACGCCTGCCTTGCCTTCAGAGCGGGCGACCGCGGATCGGTCGGGAGGCAGTGATGGTGATAGCATGCCAAAAGGCAGTGTGACGGCGTGAGAGGTTCTTGTGTTCGTGCCGGCATCAGTTGGCAGATCAAACGCGACGTGGTCATCCTTGCCCACCGCTGCAGAGCCATTGCTACGTCGTCTGATGGACATCGTCAGTTCGTCGTCCTGGCCCCTCCTCTGCTTTGTTCTTAAAACACGCTCGAAAAAGAGAACATTGCATGGGCATGGTCGGTTTCTGGTCTCGGTGTTTGGTTCGGTGCATTTGGCCACGGCTCCTGATCTATATAGCTTTTCTTTATATGAAAAGAGCGTGGTCGGCCCATTCTTCATGCATTCATCTATGCATTAAATCCTTCTCACCGACAAATGGTTGATGATGACTTTGTAAAAAGAGATCACAATTGAATCTGGTGGGACAATACACAATTCCTCGTATATTATACATCTTATTATTATATGGTGTCAAATATGCAAACGATAAAGACTATGATAATACAATACCCCCTCTTCTCAAATCATAAGTCATTTTAGCTTCTTAAGATGTGTATTTTTTACTATATATATCAGAACTAAAGGGGGGGCTGGGGGGCTCCAGCCACCCCCCCAGTGCATCAATGGAGATGTAGAAGGGTGAGGAAGAAGGGGTGGAAGAAAGAAGAAAAATGAGGAAAAATAGAAGAAGAGATCAGCCCCCCTTCAATGTTGTTCTATATCCGCCACTGAACAGTTAGATATATTGCAAAAGCTATGTATATTTAGAAAAGACTGAATGATTGAAGCGAGTATACTTCAAACAAGTGGCGCGAGAATTTGATCGAAGGATCAGTAGGAGGGCATCTTTATAATCAAGTGTTAATTATTTATTAGTAATAAAAATTTACTGTTTTAGCAAGTGCAAATTGTATTGGGCAGGAAAGGGCGTGGCCCAGCTTGGCCTAAAAAGCAAGCTCGCCCCTGTTTCAAACGGTTACATTACCTGTCAATGGATATCGATAGAGATGTATCAAGCTAAAGATTATCTTCTATCACTAGTTGCCACATGTAGGTACCTCTCTCGCCATTGATTTATCACCAATTCATGGCACTAACCTTGACTACATCAGGTTATCTCTACTTTGCCCTGCCTTCCCTCTAACCTAACCTACTCCATAGTTAGAGTGTGTTTGGCCACGCTCTGGCTTCAGATCTAGCAAAGCTGCACCAAATGGGCAACGGGAGGAGGAGGAGAACCCTTTTGCGTGTATGGAGGTGAAGCCATGATTTGCAACTCCGTCCTTCGGGGCTTTGGCTCCGGCTCCGGCAAAGGAGCAGCGCAAACACATCCTATCGATGCCAACTATTTTGTCATTGTAACTTATAGTCTGTTACCATTTACCATCGTAGTTCCACACACTCCTAAAATGGATGGGGGAGAAGGGCATGATGGTATTTTTCTAAGCTAGAGAGGCGTCTAAGACGCCTCAATTTTGTTCTTGTTGGTGAGTGCGACATCCATCTACCTAGGCCTGGTTTAGTTTCTAAAATGGTTAAGAATTTTCGTCACATCGAATATTCGTACGCATACATGGAGTATTAAATATAGATAAAAATAAAAACTAATTGCACAGTTTGTCCGTAATTTGCGAAACGAATCTTTTAAGCCTGGTTAGGACATGATTGAACAATAATTATCAAATGCAAACGAAGATGCTATGGTAGCTAAAGTCAAAAAAAATCGTGAACTAAACAATGTAGTTGTTGGCTTGTTGCCAAAACCTGGCCATTTATGCACAGTGCTTGTTTTGTTGGTTACTTGAGATTTTCCACTCCGAGAAAACGAATCTGTCAGCGTACCCAAGTTTTAATGTACCAGGTCAACCTCGCTGTACCCGTAGCTGTAAACAAAACAGCGTGCTGCCGTCTGCGTGACTTATATAGTTGACAACTTTGACATATGGTTCCAATTTTTTTTGAAAAAATGACACTATAGCACTTTTATTTATTTGATAAAGTTTGTCCAATCATGGAGTAATTAGACTTAAAAGATTCGTCTCACAATTTAGAGATAAATGTGTAATTAGTTTTTATTTTTATCTATATTTAATGCTCCATGCATATGCCACAAAATTCGATGTAACAAGAAATCTTGAAATTTTTTGGAGTTTTGGGTGAACTAAACAAGGCCATAACTATCGGTTTCGTCCTTGATCGCGACATTCTAAAGCAGATCTGCCTACCATTTGTCTTTTCACCGAATCTTTGAGTAGAAAAAAACTAATTACATATTTTGGTTGTAAATCGTGAGATTTTTTTAAAAATCTAATTAGTTAATGATTAGTCATAATTGTTACTTTAACCAACATATGCTGATGATAGATTTATTAGGTTTAATAAATTTGTGTTGCTGATTCTAAATAAGCTATGTAATTTATTTTTTTATTAATCTATATTTAATACTTTGTATGTGTACTGATATATTCGATGTGATATCTAAAAAATTTTCTTTTCGCAAATTAAACGAGGCCAAACACTCATGAAAAATCTGAATTTAGAAATACAGAAACCCTTTAGCACTTCAGTTTTTTTTGGGAGCCAATTCAGGCACTTCAGCTAGCGGCCTGTCATCGCTGGGCCTAAACATACGTCTGGGCTGACGACACCAACAAGGCTCGGCCCAAAAGAAGTTTAGAGCCGTTGAGGCTGGTGAGCAGTATAAAAAATGTTGGCCGTCTCATCTCAGCGCATCGAATCCGGAGTCGGAGCCCGACCCGCAGCCCGAAACCCGTCTCCTACCCCCGCCCGTCTCGCCTCGCGAAGGCTTTCCTTTCCTCTCCCTTCCCGTCCAAGATGGAA
The DNA here is from genome assembly GCF_000003195.3 of Sorghum bicolor. Lineage (NCBI taxonomy): Eukaryota > Viridiplantae > Streptophyta > Magnoliopsida > Poales > Poaceae > Sorghum > Sorghum bicolor. The sequence continues at coordinate 49,151,222 of NC_012875.2, forward strand.
GCAGAGTACCCCAACCAGCAGGCAGGCCCCTCCTCCTCCTCCACCACCCTCTGGCCGTGCGCGACTCGACGCAGGAAGAGGGACGAGGGCGAGGGCGACGACGACCTCTCGTCGGAGGAGGACATGGATCTCGACGCCGACGCGCAGCGCGCCGCGGTACGTACGCGCTCCCATCTCCTCCCCGCTCACCGCTTCCCCGCCGCGCGCTCACGGGTTTCCTGCGCGATTGCGTGTCGATTTGGTCTGCGTCGCCGCCGGGTGGATGGGAACGAACGCTGGCTCCCGGTAGTTTCGGTTCTTGGTGACGTGCGCAGTTTCTTGGGCAGGGTTCTTGGAGAATTTCGGGTTCGCGCCGGCCCTAGGGTCCGGAGGTGGGGAGGCTATGTACTGTGCTCAGGTTCTTGGCTGGAGAGGGGATGAGCGAGGACTTGTTCTTCCCTGTGTTTGTTTTGAGAATGGCGATGGTTATTTAAGGCTCTCGCATTCTTTAGAGGGTTTAGGGAGTCCAGTTCTTGAGTTCTTGGTGCGCGTCTGGTTCCCGATTCCCGAATTTGTGCGTGTAAAATAGTTTTTTCTCTGACTTGGCCATCTGGGGAATCGACACATGCAATGAGTGCTTCAGAGGTCCTGCGACATTCCCAAAACTACGATTTTGAATTGGTTTCTAGGAGGGTTTTATTTTTGGAGCAATGATCATACTTTCTTTCTTTCTTTCTTTCTTTCTTTCTTTCTTTTTCTGGATCAAACCTTTTGTATTCTAAATTCTTCCCCGGCCCGATAGGTAGATGTGACAAAGCCTGAAATTCTGTTTTCTTTTGAAAATCCCAGGACAAGCTGAAAGCAGTGTCAGAGGAACTTGGACATGAGATCCGAGTTTTTTCGAGTGAGAATTTTGCTCTACAACCCAGCAAGCTGCCTAGTGCAGATCATGGTACCTAAATATTATCTTCTGTTCTTTTTACCAAGACCTGTCTTGTCTTATGCTTGTTCTGTAGTGACATCAAAACATTGTTCTTGCAGAGGAAGATGATGACTTTTACGAGCTTCAGCCTGCTGATTACTACAAGTTGATTTCAAACAGGATAGGAGGTACAAAATTTTATTTGGGATCTTTTAAGTTATTTAGTTTCAACTTAGTATAATATTGATCAACCTGTTATTATTTTGTGTTCTGATGTACTTACTGTAGCACTGTTAAAAATGATGACTTTGTGCAGAGCACTCTAAAATGCTAAAGACTCGCAAGATGCGGGAGGCAGAACTTGCTGCTCAGCGAGCAAAGAGAACAAAGGTAGGGTTATAACGCACTATTGAATTTTCTTACAATTGATCAATGGGCAACTCTTCTTCGTCCAGTTCTCCATACAAAGAACAGTTTGAAGATGGCAATTGTTATTACTAGTTCTTTTGTTACTTTATGTGTGACTCGTAGTTAGCTCCTTTTTAATCCAGCATTATCTGAGCAGTGCCTTAAGAAATGTTGAAGAGCAGATTTTTCTTATTTCACATAAATATATGCATTAATTAACTTATAGCATGTGAAATTGTCCTAAGAAAAGAAAATACAGCATAACATTATGTAGGTCTAACTGCCTTTTAAAGGAATTTGTCTCATTCTTAACTTAGTATGAGTTTCTTCAATGGAGTTATGTTATTATGAGTTCTAAACTACTTGTTTTTAATGGAGTAACCGCCTTGATTTTATATAGGCAGTAATGAGGGTGCGATTCCCTGATGGCTACATTCTTGAGGCCGACTTTCTTCCATCAGAGAGGATTCATAGTCTAGTGGACCTGCTCATGAAAGTACTTGCTAGACCAGATCTTCCGTTCTATCTTTGTAAGTTCTGCTTCTCTCTTAGGGGTGATAGATGTGGAGTTTACCTATGTTTCTCCTGTCCTCTTTCACCCTTCGTCGTTCCTTTGTAGTTTACCATTGCAATATTTTTTTCTGCTATGAATTGCTATGATTTGTCAATTAGATTTTCTTACTTATATTATATTTATTCTTGGCAACAAAACATGCTGGCAATCATCATTTAGGGAAACAGCTAGCAGACATAAATAGTTTCACGGTTAGAAATCTGAAACCCTTTTTATACATCATCTTGTGGAAAGGGTATTAGAGTCGATATTAGTGCTATTAGCCCCTTTTTCATTATGATGCAATTATTATTAACCACTACAGACAACCTAATACCAATTGCCACAAACCTTGATCTAGCTGGCCTAACCCAAGCAGTTGACCTCTCACATATAGGCAGCGGTTGCACCGCAAGGGCAGTGATAGGAGAAAGGGACTAACCCTAATAGATGTTAATCTTGTTTGCCCATATTGGTTGCCAGCTGCATTTTTCATAGAGCTACTAGGCATGACCCTAACAGATCGAAACTAATCTTATCTCTACTGGTAACTACTCCCTCCGGGCAGGTTTCTAAGGTGTCACTCCGCATACCAAATCTGCGAGACTAGTGCTGAGTTTCCAAATATGCATGCATGCACGCATGCTTGAATATTGCAGCCTCATATTAACTCCCCTCACACATGCATGGTGCATCAAAAGAATTGTGTGAATGGACGCATAAAAAAAAAGCTTTTAATCACCAGCTCATGCAAAATGCTTTGGCTTCCGTCACGTGGCTTAAATGCCTGACAGAAAATGCATTGGCAACCACAGTTGCGCCTAACAAACCGGCCCATCTAAAAAACGCATTCACGATTCACGCCTTAGAAAACAGCCTGGAGGGGAGTAATCCCTAACAAAACTGATATCCTTACATGCTATCCAATCTTCTATAATTCCTAATAAATAGCTAAAGATAACAATCAGCCCTATTGGCTACAAGGGTAGGTTACTGTTCTCTTGAACAGTAACACACCTAGAACCTACTCATGCCAGATTGGAGAAGTGCAGACTACAGAATCCCTGACCAACTGATTCATATAGTCTTTACTCTATAGAATAGTAAGAAATGGGAAGTCTCTTCTCATTTTGCTTACTTCTGGCAGTTTGGTGCCTATTTTGGACCACAATAATTTTCAATGAAAAGATTATGCCCTAAAATTTGAACAGCAGCAGCTTATAAAGTGATGCTTATGATGATCTTAGTGCCTATTTTTAGATAATCATTGAACTTGTATGCCGAATGTTCCTTAGATTGAAGTTGTGAAATCTATAGTCTGATAATCGTTGTGATCTTTGTTGTTACTTTGTGTGTGTTTGATTTACGCAAACATTCTACATATCTTTCATACTTGTATCTTAAACCTGTACTGTTTTCAATTTTTTAATGCTGGACCCATTCAATTCTACAACAGATACAGTACCTCCAAAGAAGCGAATAATGGACACATCACAGGACTTCTGTACCGCTGGTTTTGTTCCTGGAGCTAATGTTCATTTTTCTTATGATCTGCCCGAAGGTACGCATCATCATAATGACTAGTGCCAAGTTAAGAAAATAAACATGATTACCTCTCAGCTGTATGTTTCAAATATTTGTTGTATCTTAACAGAGGTCAATTCCGGTGCCATGCCTTTCTCCCCCACCCCATCCACACACGCACATGAAACAAAGAAAAACAACGCTAAGACCCAAACCCACCAACCCAACACACATGCAAACTATTTATTTCAGCCCTGTTATGTTTATACATAAGTTTCATGCTTGTCACTTAGTTAGACATTCAGATATTCATGATTTCTCGTAATGACTGGTATCAAATGCTTTGTGCATGCAGGTTCATTGGTAAATGCAGATGATCTAAAAGCAGGACCCTTTCTCCGTGAAGAAATTCGAAGTTTGGACGGATTGTCACTTCTGCTGAAACCTGCTAGTCAACCTGATGATTCTAGAATGAACTCTTCTACTCTTCAATCTGGTGCATCTCAATCTGATCCTGTACCAACAACAAATAAGAAGCCTGGCAGACCAAAGTGGTTGAAAAGGTAATATTTTTTGTTCCTCTTAATTGCAATATTATATTTGGAGGCTGTTTCCAAGTTCTTTTGTCAATCTTCTATTTCCATCCAAAGGAGAAAAATTTCAGAGTAGTATTTCCATTGTGACGAATAGTTAAAAGGAGGGCAACATGTCAAGTTTCTGGTGATAATTCCAATTCCTTATCAATTTTCTTAATGCTAAGGTGTACACTGGGCTCATGGATATTTGAGAAAAAAAATAATTCATTGTCATCTTTTGATAAGTTAGCATATGCTCTTGCCATCCACGTTTCAGAACATTGATAGAATTTGCAAGGAGCTTTAGTTGCACTTTCATTTTAGTGCATGCATCTCATAGACTCGTACTATCTTGATTGTTGAATCAACCCCACTATAGGGCATGTCTCATGATAATTCTGTTTTCTTGAACTCCATGTGTGTTCTAGCTATTTTGTTTCAGAACATCTTTTGACTTGCAAGATCGTGACAAAATAACTGGTACCCACTTCTTGCAGGTGATACCACTCCAGGCGTCAAGTGCGTGCCGTCAACACAGAATCACTCTGTTAGGCTTCTAAACACTACTCATGGTTAAACAAGTTCAAATTTGAACAGGCTACACTGCTGTGTAGTACAAGAATTGGGTCCTCTGCTCACTGAAGCTGTTGGGGGCATTAGAAATGGGTCCCACCTTTTTCCAGGTGGGAGCCAAGTAGCATGTAAATTTGAATGCGTTGCGACTCATCAGAACAGCGCTCTGCTCTGGCTAAGCACTTTGCCATCTTACACATCGTGTAAACCCCATAGAAAGTTAGAAACGGTGGAAATAATAGTCCAGTGTTCTTAACGCTTCACGGTGCAATGCCATGCCTGTCTTCACTATTCACACAATACATTTCAGAAAACTGAAAGTGCCTGAGTACATGTGCTTTTTATCCTGCCCATGATATTTTGGCAGGTTGCTTTCATGTAATTGATGGTGATGGAGCCCTCACCAGCGACTAACTTGTCGCTAAATGGCATGCGTTTTCTTCTTCTGATGGTGACTTGTGGACCCTGACCCTGCGTGGTTGCGATTTGTGGTTTATATTCAACGTCTAGGACCTGCTGTTATGTGGTTGACTGGGTACTTTCGACTAAAGAGCGAGTTACCTGATATTACTACGAAGGATTCTATATAACTATACATATGGCAAATATAGGTTCAGGATCTGAAAGCTGCGTTGCTGATCTTTCTCTCTTTTTTTAATTTTGTCGTATAAGAGGTCACTAGACACTAGCAGTAGTGTGTGGTTGGGACTTGAGAGTTGGGGGAGGATGTGGCTGTCCCTGTCGCTAGATATTTATGTTTTTCTTGCAATCCTATATCGTCAAACACATGATTGCATTTTGGCGCTTTGGGCAGCGCATGTGCAGGAACTAGTTCGTCCGGCAGACGTCCTGACCGGGCGCCGTGTGGCGTTTGGTTCGCCAAGGCCCGAGATGAGATGGGCATGATGCAATTCTGAGGCCTCGTTTAGTTCGCAAAATTTTTTGTTTTTGGTACTGTAGCATTTCGTTTTTATTTGACAAACATTGTCCAATCACGGAGTAAACTGTGCAGTTAGTTTTTATTTTCGTCTATATTTAATGCTCCATACATGCGACCAAAAATTCGATGTGACGGAGAATCTTGAAAATTTTTGCGAACTAAACAAGGCCTGAGTCATAGGCGAACGTGCGTCTACTAGTTCCTGAACTAGTTTTTCATTGCAGTTGCAGGGTCGGATGCAGTATGCAGTGACGCCGCCGGCCACCAGTCCGTTTTCCCCGTCCGACGGTCGCAGCAAAAAGTCAACCCGTCAACTTTTCAAGGCTCAGCCCGTCCGTGACTGCAGATTGCAATTGCGCCGGGCTTGGTCTAGGCACATGTGGAGAAATAAACGAAGTTGGAGCCTGGTGTTGATACTCGAATTTTGGCTTGGGTTGTAGTTCGTTTGAACATGAGATACTCAGATAGCTAAATTTGACTTTGAAAACATTTATAAGTCATAACAAATGCACTAGGGTTGATTAATCGGGCTGCTATACCTGGACGAGAACAAAGCTGCCTTTATTTTTTTTCCTGCCTGCCTGCGTCCGTCCCTTGAGAAAGCAGCAGTCTGCCGTTGCGTTCAGAGTTGAGTTCGTTCCAGCACCAGCAGCCTTCGAGGAGGAGAGCAGTCTGCAGCACTCTGGAGGATGGGATCCGCTGGCTGAACCATGTCAGTAGATCTGCTCGTGGCAAATGAACCGACACGATTCATGGCACGTGGAATAGGTACATACATTACAGTACTCCGTGCACAAGCTGCACGAATCGTTAATTAAGCTAATACTAGTAGTACACTGTAGTATATAGTACTCGTAGAGGAGTCAGGCGGACCGCTCGTGTCGTGAGCCAAGGCCACATGCAGAATTGCAGATCGGGATCATGCAGCACGTGAGTAGCCGTATTCAGCAACGCGTACGCCCGGGCCGGGCATGCAACAAGGAGAAGCAAGCAGCTGTCCGTGCTCAGAAGAAGATGGCATATTATTCCGCCACGGCCGATCAACTGCTCCGATGGATCGGCAGCCAATAGAACCACCTACCTTGGGCTTGGAGGCCTGGCCGCGCAACTGTTTCCGCTAGGGTGCCGTGCCGTACCACGATACATGTTGTTTTGAAACAATAATGCCTGCATGATGTTGTCGCGCCTGGGCACCGCACTGGGCACCACATGGCCTCCTGGCCAACTGCCCAAGGACAAGGACACGGAGGGCACCCAGGCCAAATTGCCGCCCAGCCCGTAGTGGTAGCCGACGACACAGATCTGAGCCGAGCCCGATCCAGCGACCAGCGGGGCCCGGACAACCGCACGGAGATCTATTTGTGAGCTGGAATGGAAGGGGAGCCAGCCAGTGAGGAAGATCGAGGCCAATGTTTAATTTATGATCTTTGTGAACCGTGAGGTGTACAAGTAAATTAAACATGTGCTACCAAATTGAACCAGAGCATAGAGATGCTGGAAATTTATGCTTCTAGGCTAGACACTGAAATTTGATACTCTGTTATGTAGTATGTTTTTTTAAGGTTTCGGATCAATTGATGGCTTAGTCAACGCCATGTAGAACTGGAACAAAATGTAAAAGCAATCCACGCAAAATTTATTTCAACTGTCAAGTCTTTTGAGGCCAATGTAAATGAAGCAATCAGGTTGAAAAAAAATTGGATCTTAAATCCAAACCATGCCCATCGCCTTGTATTGTGACGGCATGACCCTATGCCTTGTCTCTCTTCTATAGGTTCAACAACCTTAGAAAGGGGCTGGTGAGGAGGGGAGAGGGGGGAGAGGCTGTTCACACGGTGTGGATGCTGGCCATAGCGACAACCAAAAAGGGAGGAGAAAAAAGAAGGTCACTACGGGCAGTCACACCGGAGCTCCGACGTTGTGGCCGCGGAACTCCAATAAAATCCTATCACACCGGCGGCGGCGGCGCCCAACGGCACGGCAGGTTGTAGAATAACTTCTTCCAAAATGGATAGAGTCTGAAATTGAAGAGATAGGCATGACATATAGCAGCATAGTTCTACTTTCTTTTCATGGGGAGATTTATATTTCCTTTAGAAATACTATGACCGCACGCACGCAACTGCACCTGCACCGCGTGCTGAGATAGTTATTCGTTTAAATTTGTCCTGCACGTGCATGCAAACAGTAGCGTCAACGTCTAAACCACGAACACCCATCCGCTCGATCACGATCACGATACTATACTATAAGAAGATCCGTTGGGAAATCACAACGCCCATTCATGTCTATTTCTCGCCTCCTATCCGTTGCTCAAATCAATGCCAAGTTATGGTGGAAGGAAGGACACAACAAGGATATACAATAATAATTAATATTTTGTAGTATTCTTCTTATATACTCTTTTTATCTTAAATTATAAGATATTTAACTTTTTTTATTCCAAATATAATGACTTATCTTATTTAAAAAATTTGTCCAAACATAGTTAAATTTAAGTTATTTTTGTAGAACTTTTATTACTAAACCAAGCCACAACAAAAGAAAGTGATATTTTACATAAATTTTTAAATAAGACGAATGGTCAAACTTGATGTTAGAAAAATCAAATATCTTATAATTTGAGATGGATTGAGTAAAACTCAACAGATCTACAATTTGTTCGTTGACATAGAGTCTCAAAATTTTATTTGTAGTTATCATATTTAAAGATTAAATTTTAGAACTTTCAAATGATCTCAAATGTTGACATGTTATATACAAAGTTTGTATGAGATATCTATTTTTATTCTTTTAAAAATTAAAATTTAGAATTTTCAAACAACTTCTGATGCGACTAACAGCTAAATGGACACGGGGTAAAGCAATTATCGAATCTAATTGCTCAACGCGGTTATTCTAGCTGCTTGCCGAGCAGATGGATTTTATTGTAAATGATATATATAAAATATGTGTCTAGGACACGTACTGAGGCGAGATTGTAGGAGAGAACAAATAAAATCGATCATGAACTTGCGTAGTTTGCGAGATGCACGTCACACTGGGCGGTGTGGCGGGCACAGGTCCACATTGCGTGGAGTCGTTAATTGCAAAAGAATGTAATGTAACCTGTTTCTTGAGTAAATCAATAGATCTCCCTCCTTTAAAAAAAATCCTTATCTCATGGAAGCAGATATTCCCTTTTTTAAAAAATATTTGTCAGATTAGGTCAGCTCAAAGAAACCATCTAATCATCAGGACCACAAAATCACAAATTAAATCATGTATTAACGGGACCAGCATCAAAACCACCATTATTTAAATCACGGTACAAATACAACACTTAGCCCTATAATTTATTCGTGTCCCATGACGCTAGCTAATGGTTTGACCCTAGTTTTATACAAAATCCTTAATATACATAGGCCTTGTTTAGTTCACTCTAAAAACCAAAAACTTTTTAAGGTAGTAAAACCAAAACTAATTACACAGTTTGTCTATAAATCACGAGATGAATCTTTTGAGTCTAGTTAGTCCATGATTAGATAATAATTACCAAATAAAAACGAAAGTGCTACAGTACCCAAAACCAAATTTTTTTTTGGGAACTAAACAAAGCCATAGTATAAGAAAACCAGGGTTGCTTGAAATAGTACCGTGATTTAAATGATGTTGGTTTTTTTATAAGAAAACTAAAGTCAAACATATAAGGTCAAACATATAGTATCAGATCCACCGCGGCGAGGAGGTGAGGGGGAGGCGAGGGAAGGTCGAGGCGCGTGGTGTCCACGGCGTCCGCGGCTGCGCCCATCGCCGCCATGGCGTCCTCGCCAGAGGGAGCCTGGGCGGCCATAGTGAGCGGGGAGGAGACGGGGAGGTCGGCGAGCGCGGCAGGGTCTGAGCGGAGACGCCGGCCTCAGCCTCGGCCACCGCGAGCACCACGGGCGTCAGTGGCTTGGCCTCGGCCACCGCGGGCACCACTTGGAAGACCCTCCTCCAAGCTCGAGCACTGGGCGTTGGTGTCGGTGTCGGTCGCAGGCACTGGGAGAAGTAGCAGAGGTGACGGGAACTCAGCCAAGAGCTGGCCCTGGTCTGGCTAGGATCGAACAACCGATTTGGCCGTTCAATCCTGGCCAGGCTCCAAGCGTACGGCTGGCTCTGGTTAGCTAGGCCCCAGGCCCAGTACAACCAACCAAACACCCAAAAACTGGCCCAAGTGAGCCATGGCCAGACTAGGCCACCAACCAAACACACCCATAGGTGAGCTAAGAGTACTCACAATACAGACTCTATCATAGAGGGTCTAAAGTTATTTATTGTCTCGAACAATGGGGACTTAGAGTCTAAATAAGACTTGAAGTCTTATTTTTTCTACATCTTTCTTCAATAAATATACTGCCACATCAGCGAAATATCATAAATAATATGTAATTAATTGTCTTAGACTCTATGATAGAGTCTTGTATTGTGAGTGTCCTAATAATAAAAATAGTAGGAATGCAGAAATGTAATTTACAGATTGGGAGCTCGATTCCTATTTTTTACCTTAAAAATACCAGTTCTTATGTTTTTTTCAATGAAATACATGGTCCCGTCGACTGCACCATAAGAGCATATCCAAAAGCTTTGGCAAATTGACTTGGCATTGCAAACTCCCATAACAAAATACAAAGGATAAAAATAAGCCATCTCCAAGGGAATTAGCATTTGGACTTGGCAAAGGATAAAATAGGAGGTCTCCAGACGCGCGCGCTTTCCTCGCGCGTGCGATCGGGTTTGCAAAGCCGTCCACAGCTTGGCATTTTTGCCAAGTTTGCTCCCTCATTTGCCAAGTTGCCCAAATTGCAAACTCCAAATGTAAAACCGTTGGATACCTCTTTTGGAGTTTTTTGACAAATTAATCAAATGCAAACCTCAAATGCAAAACCCTTAGAGATGCTCTAATATGTGGTTGTATCCTCGTAGTTATTATTGTAGCATTGTCATAGTCTTCCGTCAATATACCTCGGAGAGATCATACCTAGGATTGAGTTCTTCACAGTTGGACGAGTATGACATTTTTACCTACTAGATAAAGTTAGGACTTGAGATGTGTCATTTTAGTGCCTCTTATGACATGATCTTTGGACACGCCACGACATGATAATCTTTAAACTATATTAGAATCTTGAAACGGTGGGCTACATAGTTCAACCCACATCTTATGCCATGTTCGGATCAATGGAAATCATTCATCTAACCTATCTAGTGTAACAATAGTCATTCAAGTAAACATAAAGTATGTCTTTTGCGCATGAAATGTGTAGGTATTTGTATAGTTTTGAAAAGACAAATGTTGATAAAGTAGACGTTCTCGCCTAAAATAGTATCTAAAATAGCACTTATACTCACCTTCAAATCTCTAAATAATATCAACTATATATGCACACTAACGGTTATCCGAAGAAAATTAGTATAATATCGCCAAAGATCATGAACAAGACTAATAATATAGTCTACAGTCATTTGTATGTAAACTTACAACAAATACTACCTTCGTATAGGAGTTAGAAGTCGTTTAGGACAGCACGGTTTCTAAAACATAACTTTAATTACACTTAGCCCTATAGTAGTTATTAGCTCATCTATGACTTTGAATCTAGTTTTTTTAATAAATTTATTTAAAAATATAAATGTTGCACATATTTTCTATAAATCAAGTCAAACATGTGACATACACACCAACGATGATAATTAAATAGAGACGGAAGGAGTATAGTCTATTAGACTTGCTCTTAAAAGCTATCTAATAGCTGGCGATGGTGCCCATTTTAAGTTCTACCTCTACTATGAGCACCAAGCTGAGAAGGAACACACTGTTATAGGAAACTTAGGCCTTGTTTAGATCTATTTTTTTATTTTGATACTGTAGAACTTTTGTTTTTATTTAACAAACATTGTCCAATTATAGAGTAACTAAGCTTAATGAGCACCAAGCTGAGAAGAAACACACTGTTATAGGAAACTTAGGCCTTGTTTAGATCTATTTTTTTATTTTGCTGTAGTACTTTTGTTTTATTTAACAAACATTGTCCAATTATGGAGTAACTAAGCTTAAAAGATTCGTCTCGTGATTTATATGCAAACTGTGTAAATAGTTTTTATTTTTGTCTATATTTAATACTTCATGCATGTGCCGCAAGATCCGATGAGACAGAAAATGTTGAAAAAATTTTAGTTTTAAACAAGGCCTTAACCTCTCATCTAACCTTTCTCTACTGTTACCACTTTGCCAGTTACCGCACAATATTTCATTCGTGTTTACATGCGGTGCCAATGGAGAGCTTTTTTGTTTGCGGGAGGTCGGGAGGATGGAACTGGGGTTGGTGGCACAGAGCACGCCGGCTGGCGGTCGCAGGTAGCCAAGCCAGGAAAGGTTGGTAGGTGGCGGGCAGGTAAAAGTGGAAACGAACCCAAGCGTCAGACGGGCAGCGCGGCTGCGCGGGGAGGCCGCCGCCGTCCGCGGTATATAAACGAACGGCCGCCGAGGGGGACCGACCGAAGCAGCGACAGAGCTCCTTCCTCCCACCCGCTCGGCGCTCGGCGCTCGCTCCTCCAGAAATCTCGCCGCTGGTCAGTGCTCTGCTCTCCCTTTTGCTTTGCAGAGCGATCCCGCACCTCTCCCTTTTTCTTTATTTCCCCATGCCCAGCCGGGGGCGGCGAGTCCGAGGTTTCTCCATCCGGTTCTGTCGTCGTCGCGGCTGGCTTTGCACCGGCCGACTTAACGGTCGTGCTTCTCCTCGGGAAACTTGCTTCTTTATTAGGGGTGTTCGGTGTCGCGATCGCTTCTCGTTTTCACCAGCCGCGCTCTAGATTCTTTCCTCAATCGCTAACGGTTCCCTGCCGCCGCCGCCGCCGGCTCTGCTTGCCGCGGATCTTGTGCAGCTAGAGTTGCAGATCTTTTTGCCCCCTGTTCGGTGGAGTGAATTCTGGTTAGCCTTGAGCTGCTTTGTTTTCGGCTTGGGGCTTTAGCAATTTTCTCTACTTGTTGGAATCGCTTCCTCACCTCCGGCTGTTTCGTAGCGGCTGTTTTTTTTTTTTCATTTAATCATCTTCCATTTTGCTGCTAGGAATTGGGAATTGGTGGAGGTTTTGGCATATTAACTTGAGGGTATTTTACTGAAATTAGCCACGAGTGAGAACTTGTGCTACTCGGATGTTAAAATTTTAAATTGAATGGGTTTAAGCGGTTACTGCTCTTTTGACCTTTAGATACTGGTGCTTTTGGTGTCCTCGGCAGGAAGAGAGATCCAAATTTCAAATTCTTTTTCTCTCAATACAATAAGCCCAGATACCTTTGGAAGAATACAATATATGATATGCTCTTACCTATAAAGCATGAGGCACATCGATAAGATGCAATTCACTACTTCACTTAAAGGGGGGAGAACAGGAGTGTGATCTTAGATCTGATCATGTCCAGTTTTTGTCTCAGGTTCTGAGGTTGCAGTAGATGTTGTGCTCTTTTTAGCATAAAAATGGTGTTGAGCAAGACTAACTAACGTGTTGTGCTAGCTTACTTGCCTGTTCTTGGACATTTCATTAACAACACAAACATGTTCATGATAAATTTGGGTCACTGCAAGTCATTAGCATCTTTCTCACTTGGATAGGTGTATTATTGTAGCAGGTAGAAGAGGCTCGTACTATTTGTCATGTCAGGAGGATCGACACCATCATCAAGGCGAAACAGCTTTAATTCTTTGTCTAGAGACCTAGACCTTCCTTCAGAGCAAGGTTGTCTCTCCATTGTTGTACTTGGGGCTTCTGGTGACCTTGCTAAGAAGAAAACTTTCCCAGCCCTCTACCACCTCTTTGATCAGGTATTAACTATTCCTTATACAATTTTACAACTTAGAGTGTAACTTAAACTGTAAAACTGTAATGCACATTCAATTGAGCATTCCAGAGCAAGTAATCTGGGCTAGTTTTCTTATTGTAACCAGATCACAAGTATAAGCACACATAAATGTACACTTCTCCTGTACGTGATATGAAAGTGTAGAAGACAAATTGAAGGAATGATGGCAAACAACACATCAAGCTTCTACACAATAACTAGCTGTATTGCAGTCCATACGCAAACATATAGATTTATTATTTACAAACATGCAGCATCTGTGCAGTTCCATTTGTTAGAATCTGTGCGGTTCTGTGATATACACTATAATTATCAAGCTAGTGGATGTATTGACTGAAGTTAATATTCATTGTTACAGGGATTTATACAATCTGGTGAAGTCCATATATTTGGTTATGCTAGATCAAATCTTTCTGATGATGGGTTAAGAGAACGCATTCGTGGGTAATGTTCCTGATGGATGGAGCTAGTTCTTAAGTTGCATAACACAGAAGTTCTATTTACTGCACGAAGATTTCATTTCTGTCCATACAAGACATGAAAACTTATATTTTTTCATATTGCTACATTTGGAAACATGTAGGCTCGGAACGAAAATTAACACTGATCTGTAATGTGCTGTAAATTCCTAGATATTCAGCAGTTGCATGGAATTGAAAAGGCATGCATCTTTACTCCTTTCAGTCATAGGTGTTCTTTTTATACAGGTATCTCAAAGGAGACCCAGAAGATCTTTCAGAATTTTTGCAATTAGTAAGTTGTTATAATTACAATAAATTTATTCTAGGGCACAGACATCATTATGGTAATTTTGTGTCTCAGATAAAATATGTCAGTGGTTCCTATGACACTGGAGAAGGATTTCAGAAACTGAACAAGACAATATCACAGTATGAGGCGTCAAACAAATCAGGAAGCTATCGCAGGCTCTTTTATTTGGCATTGCCTCCATCTGTCTACCCTTCAGTGTGCAAAATGATCAGAACATATTGCATGAATCCATGTAAAAGTTTCTTTCCTATGCTGAGTTTCTTTATTCTGATAAGCTAATGCAAATCCTTAGTTTAATGAAGAAACAAGTATGGTGGATCAGTGGAAGCTTCAAGTTTTAGAAGCTTATTAAGTTTCATTAAGATTCTATTATATTTGTTTTCCTTGAAGCGAAATAAACTTTTACATTGTTATTCAAAACATTCGTTCAGTAGTAACAAAAGAGCATGTTCATTTTTAAGCTTGTGTTCCTACCTTCTATTCACTACATTCAAATAAATATGAAACTGATTTGGAAAAGATTGGTACAAAGGACATTCATGCTGTTCATCAAATATTCTTTAATAGTTAGTTCTTCACAAACCAAGAGGAATTAAACCAATACCAGTTCTCTTTGTAATATATATAGAATTATAGATTTGAAAATTCGAGCACTTAGTACTGTCAAGCCTGGGCTTCACATTAGTGTTGTGCTTGTGCGTGCAGCTTCTCACCCTGGATGGACCAGAGTCATTGTTGAGAAGCCCTTTGGAAAGGACTTGGATTCCGCTGAAGAATTAAGTGCCCAACTTGGGGAGCTATTCGAGGAACACCAACTATACAGAATAGACCATTACCTGGGAAAAGAGTTGGTCCAAAACTTGGTAATGGATGTAACTTTTTCTCAACTTGCTTTACATTTCACGAATACTTGTCTAACTTTTTTTAACCAATACCATGTTACAGCTTGTCCTTCGTTTTGCCAACCGCTTGTTCTTGCCTCTTTGGAACCGCGACAATATTGATAATATACAGGTAAGATGTTTTGTATTCAGTAGCTAGCAGTTGGCAACTTTATCATTCAAGAAGGTACTTTGTAGTTCTGTTCATAAGTTATTTGACTTGATCCGTTTGTGATTACAGTAGGGAGCTGCTGTATTCTACTGTAACAATTTACTACAGTTTGAACTGAGCCAAACTGAACCTAAGATAACCGAAAGCATTACAGTATCAATGACATGGCATGCTAATTACTCCAATACTGCAGATAGTATTCAGGGAGGACTTTGGAACTGAAGGGCGTGGAGGATATTTTGACCAATATGGGTATGTACAAGCATTTCTTTTCCTTGCAAAAGTAGAAGCACTAGTGTACCTTACTAGCTAAATTATAAATCTTCTGCGTAATGTATATATAAAGATGGTATTGATGATAAATTTGGAAATACTTGAATTCCTGGTTGATTCTTATCAATGAATAGATGTATTTTGTATTTTTTTAGTGGAGATGTATTTTGTATGTAAAACTGTGAAAAATTCATGATTTTCATTGTTGCTTAAACTTGCAAGATTTAGCAGGGAAAGGTGCAAAACTTTAGTAACCAAATAACTTGGAAGGAGCATGCTTTCCTTTGATACTGAATTGCCAAAAAAAAGATCATATCACTCTCTCTTACAATGGTTGAACAGATGAATTGATGGTGATGAGCACCAGATGATTCTGCCTATTTCTGTCACATTGATTAAACATTTTTGTGTTTCTTTTTATACCTTATTTTTCTTTCCATTTGCTCTATAAATATCTGACTCTGCTCCTGTTGTTGCAGAATCATTCGTGATATCATTCAGAATCATTTACTGCAGGTAAATATAAATAAGATATATTTAATACTCTATTTGCTATGGTTCTGCGTTCTGCTATCATTTTCATAATTGAGTCCAGGTTTTAGAGGTTTATTAATATTTTAGTGACTATGGACAGTAAAGGCCTTCTTTTCCCTACTTGGTAATTGAGTCCAGGTTTTAGAGGTTTATTAATATAATTAGAGGTTTATTAATAATTTAGTGACTATCTGCAGGTTTTCTGTTTGGTTGCGATGGAAAAGCCTGTCTCCCTTAAGCCTGAGCACATCAGAGATGAGAAAGTCAAGGTCCAACTCTCTTTACTCTATTGATGTTACTACTTATATTGCAGCTTCGCCAATTTTCTTGCTGTGGTTTGATTTGCTCTCTGAAATGTGGCAGAGTGCACATCTTATGTTTTTGTTGTTTGGTTAGTGCTCAGAGGAACTAGTTCCGTGTCTTAATTTCAGGTTCTGCAATCTGTGAACCCTATTAAGCCTGAAGAGGTAGTCCTTGGGCAATACGATGGCTACAAGGATGACCCTACAGTGCCAGATGACTCAAATACCCCAACTTTTGCATCTGTTGTTCTTCGGGTACACAATGAAAGATGGGAAGGTATATCTTTCACCCACATGACAGTATCTGTACATATTACATTTGAAATCTTCATACTTGAAGTATTTTCTCTCTGTGTTTTTTTTCCATCCAGTGTGCCTTTTCTCAATCATAATATCTTTACTTTCTGTATCAACCCTCTAATACTCATGTCGTGCAGGTGTTCCTTTCATTCTTAAAGCTGGTAAAGCATTGAGCTCAAGGAAAGCAGAAGTTCGGGTGCAATTCAAGGATGTTCCTGGTGACATTTTTAGAAGTATGTGCATAGAAGTTAATATTCATGGTGTAGTTTACTCTTAGTATAGATTTACCTGTATAGGAGGGGAGCGCCTTTACATAACCAGACAGTACAAAGCAAGATGTTCTTTCATAACTTAGAGATCATGGGATCTGAAACTACCAAAGGATTGGCTAAAGGTCCATTGACAATGCAGAATGGGGTAGGCCAGGTCCATGCATTGATACTGGAAAGCCAGGACAGTGGTCCCTTTAGATTAATTGAAATGCAATCGTGCAGAGCACGTGCATTGCCGTTTAACTTCTCACTGAAATTTGTCTACATTAGCTGTCATATTGGTAAAATTAGTAAATTGTTAAATTAACTCAAGCTGGGCTAGATTAAATAAACTTCTGACTGAGGTTCAGCATGCAATTGTTAGTTGTAGGGTGGATGGATGACACTCTTTGTTCATTGAACAACAAAACAATACTAAGGATGACAATTTTCCTCACCTTATAGCTTCATGGAATGTCTCTCTTATTGATGACCTTTTGCAACGAATATTTTATATCGGTTCATTATGTTGTTCTGTTATGTCCAAGTAAGAATTAGAGATCTTGGTAATTGAACTAAATCTAAATATAACCTGGTGAAGATAAGAGGCAAGGAAGAAATGAGTTTGTTATACGCCTCCAACCATCAGAAGCCATGTACATGAAACTAACTGTAAGTCCTGCTACTTCTCTAGGGTCTAATTTCTTGTTTTCATCAGTAAAACGTCATGACATTTCTTTAGAATAACAGAATCTCTAATTAATCTTTGAAAATTAAATTGCTGCAGGTTAAGAAGCCTGGGTTAGAAATGGCTACTGAACAAAGTGAACTTGATTTGTCATATGGTATGCGGTACCAAAATATCAAAATTCCTGAGGCATATGAACGCCTTATCTTGGATACGTAAGTGCCATCCTTTTCATCATTCTAACATATCGTTTGTTACAAAGAAATTCTCTCATCCTAAAATCGTGGATAGCTCTGCATATATCATGTCTTGTGTTGATAACAGTTGAAAAGCTTCTTCTATGCAAAATTTTGCTTTTCTTTACTGCACCTGCATTGATCAATATCGATGTTTCTACAGAATAAGAGGAGACCAGCAGCACTTCGTTCGCAGAGATGAGCTAAAGGTTCGTGCCACCCTGCATATTTATGCCCACTTGTTGGATCATTTATCAGCAATAACTCTTTTGTTTCTGTTTTGCTCTTAACTCCAGGATCCTTTATCTGCAAGAACTCTTTCATTTCTGTTTCACTCTATCATCTAACACTGCACCTTTCGCTATTTCAGGCTGCTTGGCAGATTTTCACTCCTTTGCTGCACGACATTGACGACGGCAAGCTGAAGGCCCTCCCATATGAACCTGGCAGTCGAGGCCCCAAGGAAGCAGACGAATTGAGCGCGAGAGTTGGATATGTGCAGACCCACGGTTACATATGGATACCACCGACCCTTGCATAGAAGAGAATGGCCGGTTCCATGGCCTTATAGGAATTGTGTGTATCTAGGAAGAGTGCCCTACAATAAAGCTGCGCATATATATTGCCCATTTCGCTATATCACACGGCGTTGTAATAATGTTCTGCTGAACATCCCAATTACGATATGAAATAAAAATGCATGTTCCATTCAGAGGGTGTTTAGTTCCCTTTTCATCCAAAAAATTATGGGTTTTGGTTTCTCATTTTGTATAATGAAGCTAAATACTATGTAAAATTTTTGGCAACATGGTTGTCATTCTCCATTTTGGATTTTGGTCTCAAGAGGTCATAATGAGGACAATAAATTCTGCATTTTGAATGAAACTAAACATAACCCTGAAAAAATTGGTATTTTGCATTTCATCATTCCAAAGTAGTGCATTTTGTATTTCATGGGAACTTAACATGCCCTAGTATGACCAGCGATGGAATGCGTTTGTCCCTGCAATAGCAATACTAAGGAGTTCAAAATTGACTAAACTTTCTAATCATTTTTTTCTATATTTGATCAGGTTTTTAGAATGATACGTTAACATCTGCCAGGTTCAAATAAAATTACTATCAAGATATACACATTTTAACAAAATTAGTTTGATATTATAGATGTTGATATATTTTTCTAGGGTCTTGTTCAATTCTAAATTTTTTTGCAAAATGGAGACCGTAGCATTTTCGTTTGTATTTGACAAATGATTTGTCGCACAAATTACAGGTAAACAGTACAATTAGTTATTTTTTATCTATATTTAATACTATATGCGTGTATTGCAAAATTCAATGTATCAGAGAATTAAAAAAAATTGTAAAACTTGGAACTAAACAAGGCCTAGATCATAGCGAAATGGCATCTAGTTTAGGTTATGATCATTGTACACTGTACGCTACTCCTATCGTCCTCTGCTGCCGCCGCTCTCCGTGGGACGCTTGGGCTTTGGGAGCACCGCAGCCGTCGGATTTTATATCGGACGGTCCTGCGTGGCTATCAGGGAAAAGATTAGGGGACTTTTGGGAGGGACGGGGGAAATATCTGGACGCAGACACTGGGCCGCGCTGCTTCTCCGTCCCACTAAATCATCGCCGCCGGCTAGCCGCAGGAGCTCGCCGCCGCGCCGAGGCCGAAACCGCCGTCGCGTGTTTGTGAAGCTCTCGAAAAAGGGGCGCGCAGCATGAGAGCGGCCGTGAACACACCACCTCCGCACTGCTACTCGCGCCGCCGCGCCAGCGCCACGCTGCTGGATGCGCGCCATGTGTTCGACCACGTGCCGCAGCGGCCCCTGCCGACCCTGGCAGCGGAACTCCGCGCGCGGCCCGTGGCCGCGGCCACCCGGAGGCCCGCGCAGCGCTCGGCCGCGTCTGCGGCTGCCCCCACCTGTGGCCCCGCTTCAGGTACTGAAATTGGAGCCTTTTTCTTGTTTCCCCTCTTCTTCAGATAAGATTTCTGCTCTTGGTGCATCCACTTCCCCTTAGAGCTGCCTCATTTGTGCACTGGATTATCATTTGGTGTTTGGCCAGTGGTAGCACCATTGGATTGTTTGCATGTGTTGTTCAATGGCCCTTTAGCTTTTAATGAGGACAGTATTATTTTTTGTGGCACAAAAGGACAGTGGGTGCTCAAGAATGGGAGTAAGCTTCAGTCTAGCTCGCAACTAAAAAAGTATGAAATGGTGCTAATTATTACTTAATCTGGCTACCCCAGGAGTCTAGAGTGCATTGAATCTTCCTTATCAGTTGGGTTGGTGGTTGTACCATTGTTGTTTCTGGGGTTGTGCGACAAACCCCTCTATGTTGGGTTTTCGTGTCCTATATTTCCCTTAAAAAACTGGGCCAGCATATGTTTTTGTTTTCTCTTTTAAATATAACTTAGGGCAAACCTCTTCCTTTTGAAAAAACTTTGGAATGTTTGAAATGGTAGGAATGGAAGAGAGAGGGAGAAATAAGAGTATGATTATAAGATTTCAGTGTTCAGAAGTTTGCTCTCTGTGTAATGTAGGTTTGTTTGCTCACAGGTGAACAAAAATGAATTCAACTCATATATCGCCTCACATTTTAATGTTGGCCGGTTGACACTCTTTCTGGGTTCAGAAGTACAATCCTGGAAATGGACTTATTAACACTTAGCCTTCATTCAACCATGTGATTTGCTTTGGTTTTATAGGATTAACTATGAACCTTTGATTTAAGGAGAGTGGAGAATTAAATTTATGGACTCAACCGCCACAATCATATGTTCTAACATTAGAAATTTTTTGTTTCATTGTCATCTGGATTGCATCAAAATAGATGGAACAAAAGCATATATGATGGTTGACCTCAAATTGAAACTTGACTGACTTGCCTGATAAATGCAACACACTTTGAACTTGGAAAATGCTTAGGTACACACGTACAGAAAAATTGAGGCAGGAAAAGTAGCTTTATTTGTTAGTGATTGTTCTTATCTGTTTGGAACATCGATACATGATGTACATCATAGCATTTTACATGCTTGTTGGAAGATTGTATCAGTTTGCATGCTGGTTGGGAGGTTGTAGAGGTTTGCATGGTGTCGTTGTTGACTTGCTAGAGTTTGCTTCTTTGTAGTGATCATCATTGCTTGAGAGGCTGGGATCTCTTTACCTAGCTCTCTCTAATATTTACTTGTCCCAAGCAACGTCTTCTTGCTGAAATTGGGTAAGGTATAAACCCTTGCTTGCAATATTCTACCCCTGCTTTATTCAAGAAGTGAAGCAAGTTCTTCATATAAATGAAGCATACTCTTGTCATGTATTGTGCATTCTGAGGTTAGCCATTCTTGTTGGGTTGATGTGTTGATCTGTTCTCTGATTCTTGTTGGGTACTTCCTACATGCTTTCCAAGATTAACTTCTCAGCTTTGTTAAGATATGTCATATTTATCCAAACTACAACATCATTGACAAGCTTTCTAACCATTGAGCAGTTCCTCGTTTGTTTAGGACATTCCTGCAAATTCCAGCTGCCTCTTCTTCAACTTCTCGCGTGCGTTTAACTCTGTCTGCGTTCTTGCCATCAAGACGGAACTTTGAAGGCTATATTCCTCGTAGCTGCTCCAGTTCATCGATCCAGATCTATAGCCGGTCATCTCTGTTAAATCTATCACCAACTTCTGCTCTCATGGTGTCCTCCCAGCTCACCTCCTCTGACGTAGCCCAGCGTTCAGAGGAATGGTTTGCTCTTCGCAAGGACAAGCTCACCACTAGCACCTTCAGTACTGCTTTGGGTTTCTGGGCTGGCAACAGAAGGGCAGAGCTGTGGAATGAGAAAGTCTTTGGAGCAACAGAGATCAAGCTGCCGGATACTGCTAGGTCTGCCATGGACTGGGGGACGCATCATGAAAGCATAGCCATAGAGCAGTACACAAGCATCACAGGAAGACTGGTGGGCACCCTTGGCTTCGCAGTGCACACCGAGGCCAACTCCGGATGGCTCGGAGCTTCGCCTGACGGAGTCCTTGGGTGTGAACCGGACGGCGGGATCCTAGAAGTCAAGTGTCCGTTCAACAAGGGCAAGCCCGAGCTCGCTCTGCCTTGGCGCGCCATGCCGTACTACTACATGCCGCAGGTGCAGGGCCTGATGGAAATCATGGGCAGGGACTGGGTGGAGCTCTACTGCTGGACGCCCAACGGGAGCAGCCTGTTCCTGGTGCCACGGGACCGTGCATACTGGGCGCTCATCCATGAGGTGCTGCGCGACTTCTGGTGGGGCGACGTGATGCCTGCGCGGGAGCTGGCGCTCCTGGGCAAGGAAGACGAGGCGAGATCCTTCAAGCCTCAGCCCAAGCACCGGCTCACGAACCTGGTGCTGTATAGGAGCAGGAAGCTGGCCTCCGAGGCCAAGCTATTGTGTATGGATGTTGGCGGCCATGTAGAATTCTTCAAATGAGATGTTCTGCCGTCGATTGTACACTGTGTTATGACTATTCTTTAAATTGATTGACTCATGATTGCGTTACCTTCAAATAGTCATGTTCTTTTTTGTTCTGTTTAAAGAGTAATAATCTTCCAGTCACATGTCTTGTCTCTTGTGATCGTTTGAAAGCCTGAAACTGTGGAGTCTGGAACGATTCAGGTTAGAACAAGGTTGGCTCAGATAATGGATTTGATGGATCAGCCAAATACAAGTCCAAATGCAATTATTTGTGGTTCTTCTAGCACATGGATACCAAGCTGTGTCGTGGCACCATGGATTTCCTGCCTCGTGCCTATTGTAAATTGCAATGCTTTGGGGTTGGCCTTTGCTTTCCCTTGTACGCGAAGGAGAAGTGAGACAGCGATTGCCCGCTTCTTGGATATTCTCACTCCCTCCGTCCTGGATGTCCAAAACGGCAAAACGGACTGCTCCTCTTATCCATCCATCCATCTGCTGGTTGCTTCCGACTTCCGAGCTCTCAGGAATCCTTGTCTCGCCTTGCCTGTGGGACAAGCAATCCGGTCTGCAAATCATCTACGCTCATGTGGCCGGCACCTGGCTTGGCAGGTCAGGGCCTAACATAACCCGGTGCCCCCGGTCAAGAACATAGTAATCTGCAGGAGGCGGACTTGTTACAAACTGCAAGCCAAGGCCGGTAAACCATGCGCTCGGTAAGGCGGCTTTCTGATTATAGCGCAGCATGCCGCTACCCTCGGTTCGGTCATTCTGCTGATGTTGAGCCAAGTGGTCGGAAGCGACCAGCACTAGTTTGGTTCAGCAGGTTTGCTGTAGGCCTTGTTTAGTTCCAAAATATTTTGCAAAATATAAATAGTACCAATTTCGTTTGTATTTGACAAATATTGTCCAATCATGGACTAACTAGGCTCAAAAGATTCGTCTTGTCAATTTCGACCAAACTGTGTAATTAATTTTTATTTTCGTCTATATTTAATATTTCATGCATACGTCTAAAGATTCGATGTGACGGGGAATCTGAAAAATTTTGTAAAATTTTTTGGGAAGTAAACAAGGCCGTATATGTATCTCTATAATTAGAAGTTTAGAACAGCAGGCAGCACTGTCCTCCAGTCAGCTTTGTGGATCTTAAGCCATGTGGTCACGAACGCCCAACAGTCCAGAAAGTTTGTTGGTTCAGTATATTTGTGGTGTCTGTCTATAATTAGAACAGCAGTGCTCGCGCCGCTGATCCACAATCCATGACCAGAAAGGTACTCATTCCATTCCAGATGTCCTGCGGATGTTGCATTATTTAAGCGACAATGCGTCTCTTCTGCAGAGAAGGACGGGACCAGACACCTGGTTCCAGGAGAGAGGCAGCACTCAGTAGCATGGAAACATGACCGCAGAGAGCAAAAACTATAAAGGGAGACACAGCCAATCGCATGCTTTGTTTTCAGCTTTCATCAGCACTAGCAATGGACGGCCATTTATTTCGCTCACCAGCACAAAAAAGACGGATGTGTAACCGGATAGCAGTTAACAGATATAGCCACAAGAAACAAACAAAACAAAAACTGAAAATACACCTGGCAAAAACAGGAACCTGACATTTGCAGGTGCAAAAGAATCTAGCTAAGTTAGATGTTTTGTCTTTATTTATTGTAATAAATTAGGTAGTACAAAGTTTCCACTACCCAGACAGTAACTATTACATTTGTCAATTGTCAAGTTACATAGCACGCAGCCACACAACTAGATATAACTATTACATTTGTCAATTGTCAAGTAATATAGCACGCAGCCACACAGGTTGATAGGTAATATTGGACAGATAGATACATCTGATTTTATTTTGGGGCCAATGAAATCAATTACTTCTGATGTCCCAGGAACATGCAGCATCAAGCAACCGGCTGGAAAAAAAATTATACTGTTGTAGTTCAACACTGAGCACTTCATTATTCCAAAAGGAAACATCCCTGAAACAACAATACAAGCAAAGACTCGGTAAAAAGCTAAGGCCCGATTTGGAGAGCAGTATTCTAGCTAGTTGCATGCATTAACTGAGCTAGTACAAAAATTTGCTGCAAGGACCAAAAGAATATTATTAGAAGTATAACATGACGTACCGCAATTGTCAGTTGCCACCACTCACTGCTGACACGCTGATAGGGAAACCATACTTTCATCTTCTGGTTTTCTGGGTTATACTGTTTTTTTTTCTTTTTCTTGGAAGCAAAAACAATATATCATCTGAGCACCTACACCGATAGCAAACTGGTATACCTTTCTCTTTTTTTTTTCTTTTCCTTGTTAGAATAATCAGTCAAGATGACTGATGGATAGGAGCATCAATCAACAGAAGAAATGCTATGTTAACTGTATCCATTCACATCCAGTGGATATAACAGAATCAAACATCTATTTTTCTGTGGGGGGTGAGTCTTCGTATTTGACACAGTCACGGCAAAGGTTCTCCAGAAGAAATGTCTCTTGGAACTCACTGTCTATACATCTCCCACATCGCAGACATCTTGAGATGCAAACAACACACCCTCTGCAAGTACTAGCTCCGCTGGTCTTGCATTCCTTTGATGGACAATCATAAACAAGCTTGTAATTAGGACAGAGAGGACACTTCTCAATATCAAGAGCATATTCATCATGAAGATCTGGTACGAAAGAATCGGGAACATATCCACCATGAAGATCTGGTAAAAGACGATCAGCATGAAAGATCCGAGGCTCTTGTTTGTGTAATGCCAGCTCCTTGTCTATTTTCATCAAGGACAACAACTCTTCATATTGTGCTTCTGATGCAGTGACACGATTTGTAACTCTGAGTTTCTTTAAACCAATATCTGCTACCATATTAAATGACCTCAGATTGTCAATAAGACCTTGATGAGTAATCCGGAAAGCACCAAAAATGCCCAACTGTATCAAAAAATAAATAAAGAGACAGGAGGCAGTTAAGTAAATGGAGAATTGTGGATTGCCAAAACTGGTAGTTAAGTTTTTCATACCAGTTCAACTGCTATTGCAACAAAACTGAAATACAGTAAAGCAAATAAATATTCATGTGAAAAAAAAAACTAAGCTTTAGTTGAAAAATAACTACCTTTCTTTGTATTATGCTACAAAAACATGCAATATTATCAAGGTGAGTCCAAGTACGTAGTCCTATCTAACTAGTTTGCATTCGAGTTTGTGGTCTGGCAAATATATATGGACAAATTAATGAAATTAGCTAATAGGAAAAATATGTAACTAGGTTTTCAGTTCATCTCATAGATCCAAACAGAGTAGCCAAGGTAGCAGCCATGTTCCACAACTGTATATTAGCACCCAATAACATTGGCTGGATGCCCAGAGTTGTAAGTACTGAAAATGCATCTAGAGCTATCAGAAGCATGATGCAATTCAACAATAATGTAGAACCTTTTAAAGACAATAACAATCATATAAGATGGTATAGCAATATAACATTATAACATTGGATAGCCAAGAATATCATAAGATAGATTCCTACGGAGATAGTATCATGCATAAAACATATTCCTATGGATCGCATCATACTAACCTTTGTTAACTGTTGATTACTTTCTAAAACAGCTTTCAATCCCTGATCTGTGATGCTTAGACAGCCCATAAGACTCAGGCACTGCACAGAACCCGGGGACTTCTGTGTCAGGCACAGAAGATCAGCATCAGACACCTTCTTGCCCAAGTGCGAGTCAATATGGATGCATTTCCATAAAAAGGGTTCGTTCCGGACAGCTGAACGTAGTGACTTGCACACCATCTCAACAGCAAGAATGTCTCGTAAGCCAAGATAGCTCAGAACAAACACCATTGCTTCATGGGCATCATTTCCCTCCTGGACAGGAGCAACATCAACCATATCACAGCATGGCAAGGCTGTGTCACAAGAGCTAGATGGGTCCTCTGTGACCCCTATAGGCTCTGAGCAGGATGCAATAGGAGGCAACCGTGAAAACTGTTCCATGCCTCCAGCACCTGAGAGGCCTCCAGACACAAAAGAATCCTCAAAAACACCGGTATAGGCACCACTCCATGGCTCCGGAGTGAGCACAAAAGCCTGATTCAAGTAATAACTCAGGTCTGCATAGAAATCATCATCGTCACTGCTTCCAAAATGCCCAGCACCAGACATGACCGTGAGGTCTCCAATGCAACTGGCAATCGCAGCTGTGAACGTAGTCTCCAAGTTCATCCCAAAGGGGTCCGTGGGTAAGAGATCCACAGGATCCGACTCCACCTCCTCCTCCAGCTCCAGCTCCAGCTCATCCCACCACAGCGAATTCACCCCGCAGGATGAAAGAGGGGAGGCCTCCTCCGACCGGCACCCACAACCAAGCATCATGCCGGCACAATCATCAGTCACCAGGAGCGAGCGTGACGAGCAATTCAGCGCCATAGCCTCCAACCTCCCTTCTACTACCTCCTCTATCCCTCGCTCTCTCTTTTTTTTTTCCTTTTTTCCTTTTTTTCTTTTTTTTTGATTTTTTTTTATCTACAGAGGACGATAGAACACGCGGCCCTAGATCTCCTCAAGAGAACCCTCTATTCCTGGTCCGGGCCGATCAAAAAAACACAATCCCAAGGACCAAAAACTTCACAGAGCAATCTCGATCATGGATCCCAATCCAATAGCAGAGAGAAGCTAGGCGCCCAAACAAAAAATAATAAGCCGAATCCCTTCAACCAATCCACCCCCAAATCTAATCACCCGACATCACCAACACCACTCAGCCTGGATAATCACGCCCAAATCACCACAAACAATCAGCACCAAAACAAACACTCCTCCCCAGATCCCCGATACAACCAGCAACAGTAACAGTGGGAAACGGAAACCGAAATCCCCCCGAACCGGTACGGCGAGGAGGTCGGCGGTGATTGGCGAATCGGGCTGCAGGGCAGATGCAGAGCTCCGAATGCGGCGGCGGTAGGACGGGTGGTGCTGGGATTGGACTGGAGACGGTGGCGCGCGCAAACCCTACGCGGGAGGCAGGGCTATGAGGACACGGTGATGGTGGTGGTGGTGGTGGTGTGGAGAGCGGGGGGTGGCGTGGGGGTTCCGCAAAAATCTCGAAGCCTCCTCTTCCTTCCTGCCGTCCCCCTTGGCCTTCTTCCGCGCCGCGCGAGGGGAGCGGAGGAGAAGGAGGGGTGGGGAAGGGACGAGAGGGTGTGGCGGCCTCTGCTCTGGTGGGGGCCGGGGCAGCGGAGCGGCTGGCTAGGCTAGCGCGATCTGGTTTTTCTAACTCGCCTTTTCGTTTGCGTTCTGGTGGTGGATTTCCTCCCGTCCGAACGGGGGTTCCTGAAGATGCCCCCCGCCCGCGACCGCGCGCGGATTCGCGCGCGCCGTTGGGGTAACGGTGAGGCTGGCGGAGGCGGACCGCGCGAGGCGAGAGCGGGGTTGGATTGCGGCGCGGTTTTGCTATTTGGAAACTCTGTGGGCTTAATTTTGCATATCTGCATACTTGGAAGGCGATCAAAGAGCGTGAATGCATTTCCACGGTGACAGTGACAATTCTAAATTCATGGCCGTTCTAGATGCCGCGGAAGGGTCTGCATCCAAAAGGAATTTAATTGATCTATGTAAAGGTCGAATCACCCCCTCCCAAAAAATACTAACACCTATAGAAAATCAATTATAAAGACACCATAACGGTGTGAGATGAAGTGGAATATCAAATGGTCAAGTGAACATTTATGCCTTTACGAGAGTATTTGGAACTGCTCCGCAAACTCTATTTCACATATTCTACCGTGGAGCAGCTCCATAAAAAAATAGAGTTCGTGGAGCACCTCTCTAGATATTCTCGTAACTCTACCATTTTTCCTCGAATAGTGCAGTTGAACCTGTTTAGCTAAAAAATATGAAAATAGAGTTCGTGGAGCACCTCTCTAGATATTCTCGTAACTCTACCATTTTTCCTCGAATAGTGGAGTTGAACCTGTTTAGCTAAAAAATATGAAGTAGAGCTAAAAAAATATGAAGCAGATCAGTCACAAACACCCTTTGCATATGAGATTGAGCATATTTTTTCTCTAGTTTATCTAGAACGATTCTAGATCTGCTATTCTTGTCCATCTTTTTTAAATTATGACAATAGATAGCGGATAAGACCAACGATTAAGCCAAAACTGATGAACAATGGATACACTAGTAATTATGCCTCCATCCATAATGAAACTAGAAGCGATAGGATAGAAAAACAAAAGGAATCTTCGTAAGCCGACGATGTTTAGAGAAAGAAAAGTGATAAGATTAGGATTATTACTGTAAGTGTCGCCGGAACATTTATAGCCCCCTCTTCAAGTCGACGACGCTCGATGAAGAAGAGGTGTGGAAATTGGAAAGCTAGGGCTACTACCAACGATCTTGATAAATCAGTGACGCCAGTGGAAGGGTGGAAGGGCTAGGTTATTATTGTGATACTATTTGGGATGTTTCATAGCAACCTCGGTAAGGCGGCGGCTCTAGAGGAAGAAGAAGGGGGAGAAAAGTCTAGGGTTACTATTGTGGCACCACTGGCATATTTATAACGAATTTAAGGAAACGGGCGCACCGAAAGATAGTGAAAAGCTACAAAAACATCTATAACGGCCACGATAAGCCGGAGACATTGAAGGATGCGGAGAATTAGGAAGGTTGGGGATATGATTATGATACCGTCAAAAGATTATCAGAAGAAGAGTTATAAAAATATCTATAACATCCGTGATAAGCCGGTAGTGCACGCAGAATTAGAAAAGCTTAACATCGCAAAGACTTGGTTATTGCCACGATACCGCCTTAAAATCTACAGAAAAAAATGATAAATCCTATTTTATTTTTTGTTTTTGTAAGGATAAAGTTGTTATCGGAATGGACACATCAATCCCTCTTCACAATTTGCCGCCCGGTCACACAAACTCGTGTTTTCATCAGAGTCCGGGGGCTACCTGCAAAGTTACCATCCATTTGCCGCCCGTTACTTCCCTCCATCCGCATCTCCCGGTTCACACTTTCATACCACCACACCAGGTCCCGCGCCCTGACGCGTGGGGGCCAAAGCTGACACGAGTCGAGGAGACTGACGCGCGGGCCACCGCTGACGCAACTCTGTCCCCGCGCACGCCACAAACGTCGGATGGGAGTACGTGACAGGCTGACAGCGCAGCCACAGCAACGAGCCCGGGACATAGGGTGCGCGCGTTATATCTGATTTAGTTTCTAATAAAAATTTTCAAGATTTTTAATCACATCAAATGTCTAATATATATATATAACACTAAATATAAATATATATAAAAAATTTATTATATAATTTATTTATAATTTAAGAGATAAATCTTTTAAATTAAGTTAACCTATAACTAAACAATAATTATTAAATAAAAATAAAAATACTACAATAATCTTCATAAAAAAAATCATGGATGGATGGCCGCATGCCCGCATGGATAGAGAGCGGTAGCCATGAGGAGAGGCTGTTGGGCGCTGCTCCTTACACGTGTTCCCCGCCGGCCACACGTGGAGCGGCCGTGACAGGGGACGTGACGCCGAGCGGGCGGCGCCGGATCGCGGTGCGCCCCACGGGGCACCGGCCGCAGGCAGAAAACAGCGCGGTGCACGGGGCGCGTGGTGAAACAGGCTCGTGTCGTGTAGCTGTTTGATGGTCCGGCTCTGGTTATGGGGCTAATGGCGTAAACAAATCTGATCCAACGGGTCTCTCTCTCTCTCTCTCTCTCTCTCTCGAATAATATTATATTATCTCTTTGATTAAACAGATGCTATCTCTTGGTTTCCTCTTGGATCTTAAAGATACAAGAAATCTTGCGGATAGCTAGCTCTAATTACTCTATCTCCACCAGCAGTTTGGAGGCCGAAGACATCAACGCATCAGCGATGACCAAAACTTTCTAAACACGATTAGTAGACGGATGACGACGTTCTGATAGAAAGCGTGTTGTTTCATTCTCCCCTGAGATTCGCGCTGCCTAGTTAGTTGCAGTGTGATGTGGACGCTGTCCTTGGAGAAGGAGGAGGAGGAGGAGGAGTAGACGTCGAGATCTTCGATTTCGGGTTCGGTGGCACCGGTTTGTCCCAAGAAGGGAAAAAGGAGCGGTAACTGCAGGCGCTTAAAGTCGCTTTTCCACCGCTGGGCGCACGGCGGAAGCGCACACGCCCACCAGTCGCCCTCCCAAGAATCCCCTCGCGAGTCAAAGGCGCTTGTCTGTCTGTCCCGCGACCCGCCCGGCGCCCCGCGGATGCCTTCGCGGCGAAGAACGGGTAGGCCAGCCTCTGTAAGCGCTGACGCACGCGCGCGCGCGCTGCGTGTCCGTCTCCGTCCGCGGCACGGCGGGAGCAGAGCAGAGCAGAGCAGGCGCGCGCGCAGCGGCTTGGCCGGCACGGAACGAACGCTTCGGCCGTTCCGTTCCGTGGCCGCTTGGCCGGCACGAAAGGTAGGCTTCGGTCGAAGGAGTACGACGCGCTAGGGTGGTTCAGCGAGTGGGTGCACCGCCGACGCGGAGACGCTGACGCCTGACGCGGTGACGTGGGGTGAGCTGCGGTGACGGGGGGTCCTCCCACGGTGACAGGTCCACGCATACCCAGCTGGATCCAGGCCCCAATTGACGGCCCGTCTCAATTCAGCCCACACTGCTTCTTAGGCTTGTAATTTCGTGCAAGTGTGCATCCGAGGGCGTCCCTCGTGGTTGGGTCAACCAACAGTACGTTTCAGTCTGTGGCTCTGTGTCGTAGAGGGCGAGATGTTCGACCGTGCGTTGTTCATGGCTCAGGTACCGATCGTCATGGCTGCTTCTACTACTCCAATTGCAGTTCCTCTCCGGTGACTTTAGTTTAAATTGTGATTGCTTTTGCCTTCCCTCATTTATATATGCTGCACATGCTAATTCAACAATATATAGCAAGGAGAAAGCATGTCCAGGTTTCAGTTGAAATAAGAATGGTCTTATGCAGAACTTCCGTGTATACGGATTGATAATTTGCTTCGACGGTGGTTCAATGTAGTAATAAGTTGTAGAGATTTTATATGATGGTTTTTTTTTCATTACTACAGCGGATGCATAGCCCACCTAAAGTTGTACTTAGCCTCGGAGATAAATTAAAGTGATACGCAGAGTGAGACTAAACACTGCATCTGGATGAAGATAAACATAATATCTCATGATAGCTTTCAAACAAGCTTCAGTTAATAGATTACACACTAATAAAACAATATAATGGATTACTGGGTGAATATTTAACCTGCCAGTCTAAACCGGGAGTGTCCCTGGTGTAAAGTTAAAAGTTTTAATAGAGAACAAGCTCTATGAATTATCTAGGCGTATCATATATATAGTACAATCAAAAAGCAGAGATCGCATCTTATTGCCATGCCACACGTTTGCTTCAAGTGCTAAGTGTTGCTTCGAAATAAACATGATCATGGGTCATTCAACACGTACTCAAACGTGATACGACCCACTCAGAAAATAGCCCAACTCGAGTAGTTCAAAACGTAGGCTTGGCCCAAGATTTTCGTGCGCTTCAATTGGCTTGGGTCTATAATTTTGACATAAAATCATAAAAAACTATAAACCAGACCAAATCAATAGTCAAGCTAGGCCACCCAGGTCGAGGTAGCTCTGGCCCATGCAAAAATAAATTGGGTTTTATCAACAATTCTGCTTCTAAGATAGTGGTTGTTGTAATGTTGTCTGACCTTACATACAGGTTTGGACAAATGCTCTTTAAGCTGTCTGTTTTAAAGACATTGACATGTCTTGTTTTTGTTACATTACCGTTCATCTTGTTACACACATCTCAAAGTTTATAATTGCTACGTTTTGCACCATAACGATACCCAGTTGTTGACCATGAGCAATTGTATGCATTTGAGCATTGTCTTCAAGATTTCGAGAAATATGGAACGATAGTTACCTATGAACATGGGTGTGAGAGGAGAAGCCATTTTTTTCAAACCGATGGAACATCTCACATCTCCACACACGGTTGTATACTCAATCTATCACTGCATGCTAGTGATGGAGCTTTTCAGCTTCGAGATAACTGTCATTTTGGTGATCGATACATCTTTTTGTTTCTGAATTTATTTCAGAATTAGTGCCTCCAACTTCTGCTTTGTAAATCTAGATGGTGTAGATGCATGTCGTAGTTTTGGCCCATCTGAATCCGAAATAGTAAGTACCGAGAGTGGAGACATACAATACTTTATTTTGTCAATCCATCATCTTAATCTTCTAGATATCAGATCACACATAACAAAGTTTGATATACCTATACGCACACCTTAAACAAGGCAAACTACGTTTTCACCATTTCGTATTTCCTACTGCCGCTCCAAAAGGTGGCTTCGTTCTTGTTTTATAAGCCGTATTTTTTCTGTTCTCTCATAACAAATCAACAAATAACATTTTGAGCCATTCAATATTTTCAGTCATGACTTTTTATATAATCGAACATACGTATATAAAGCTTGGCGTGTGACTCTAACTATCACTCGTACGCTAAGATGGGCATATTCTCAGGAATTCAGGTCTTGTTTAGTTTTCAAAAAATTTTGCAAAATTTTTCAGATTCTCTGTCACATCGAATCTTTAGACACATGCATGGAGTATTAAATATAGACGAAAATAAAAATTAATTGCACAGTTTGGTCGGAATTGACGAGACGAATCTTTTGAGTCTAGTTAGTCTATGATTAGACAATATTTATCAAATACAAACGAAAATGCTACCGTGTTAATTTTCTAAAAATTTTTGAACTAAACAAAGGCCTCAGGAGCTAAGCCGGACCTAAACACTACTCCGTACTTCATCGAAGCAAAGAGGGGCAGACTGGCAGAGGGCCATACGGGTGGGCTGGGTTGCCCTACCCGTTGCTCGTGTCGGGGCCCCGTCGTCCCCGATGCTGCCCGTCGAGCGTCGGCCCCCATCGCCGCTTCCCAGTCCCCCTCACCTCACCAACACAGCACAGCACACCACAGCTCGCCTCCCTCTCACAGGCCACAGCACACTGCCACTCCGAAACCCCAAGCGCCACCAGGCACCAGCCTCCCCGCCCCCCTCCCCCCTCCTCCTCGCGCCGCCGGGGCCATGCTCCTCTCCGGGCCGCCGGCGGCGCCCACCCCGCCGCTGCTGCTCCCGGAGAGCAGCGGCGAGGACGGCGGCCACGATTCCTCCTCCCGCGCGGCAGCAGTGGCGGGATCGGCGCCGAAGAGGCGCGCGGAGACCTGGGTCCGTGAGGAGACCCTCTGCCTCATCGCGCTGCGCCGGGAAATGGACGCCCACTTCAACACCTCCAAGTCCAACAAGCACCTCTGGGAGGCCATCTCCGCCCGGATGCGGGACCAAGGGTTCGACCGCTCCCCGACCATGTGCACCGACAAGTGGCGCAACCTGCTCAAGGAGTTCAAGAAGGCGCGCAGCCACTCTCGGAACAGCGGCGGCGGCTCCGGCTCCGGCGCTGGAGGGAACGGCAACGCCAAGATGGCGTACTACAAGGAGATCGACGACCTGCTCAAGCGCCGCGGGAAGGCGACGGGAAGCGGCAGTGGCGGCTGCGTTGGCAGTGGTGCTGCCGGGAAGAGCCCCACATCCAATTCTAAGATCGAGTCCTACCTGCAGTTCACCACAGATAACGGTTGGCCTCTGTTTTTATAGAGATTGTCATGCTTTGCTAGATGAAACGCTTACTGTGATGTCTTGAATTCCACATAAGAGATTTTGAAAATGCAAAAAGCTTTGGGTTTTGGATAGAAATCAACTATTTTGATAACGATTTTTGGGTGCATGCTATGGGTTTTGGCCTTAGATGTGTGCAAATGATAAGGCTTGTTAAACTGTGCAAGTTTATCGAGCAATTTGAGAAAATATGACCTATGCAGTTGATAAGCCTTGTTAAACTGTCCAAATCAACTATATGCAATATGCAGTTGATTTCGTTTCTGAGTGTGTGGTGACTGTACGTGCTGTGTCCATGTATCTGATAGCTTTTGAAGTTATATGGTGTGTGCTTTCATACTCTCATATGTCTCAGTTACCTGCTCCATTAATATTAGTTCGTTATCATGCTTTTTGTAGCTAAATATTTGGACTCTGTGCTTTATTTGATTTTTGGTTGCAGTATTTTTTGTTAGCTCATAAACTAATATTCTCTGCATTCAATCTAGGCTTTGATGATGCTAACATTCCTTTTGGTCCTGTGGAAGGTACTGAGCTCCTACATGTGTAACAATCACGATCTATTTCTTAATTTAACTCATATAGCGACTATGTGTTATTGACTATACCCTTTCATGTTTTCTAGCAAATGGTAGACCAATACTGAGTATCGATGATCGTTTGGAGGATGACAGGCATCCGCTTCCCTTGACGGCTGCTGATGCAGTTGCAACCAATGGTGTGAACCCATGGAATTGGAGAGACACCTCTACTAATGGTACTAATCTGCACATGCCACAAGTTAAATTAATACAGTGCCTCTGAATGAGTGCCCTCTAACTTGTCACTGGTGATAAATTTGTATAATTTGAATTGTTGTTATCTCACTGTGTGGTGTATGAACCAAATTCAGTGTAGCTCCCTGTTCTGTTAAACCGTATGGAAGCAAAAGGTTTTGAAGCTCCTCTACTTTGACCTAACCTTAGTTCAGATCTTACTATCTTAGTTTTACCTATGATTTTCATTGGTATAGTTCTTGGCAGGTGGCAGGGACCTGTAACTTTCTATGTACTAACTGCTCTCATTCAAACTTCTACTCCCTTCGTTCAAAATTGTAATTTTAGCTTTTCTGGGTACATGTTTTTTGTTACGTATCTAAACATACCCTATATCTAGGTGCATAGCAAAAATTATGTACCTAGAAAAGTCAAAACGACTTATAATTTGGAACAATATGTATCTAGAAAAGCCAAAACGACTTATAATTTGGAACGGAGGGATTACATCTGAGGTGATAAATCAACTACCTAGAGAGATGAGCAACATTTTAATTTGTATTTTAAGATTCTGTAGCCTTCAAAGTGCTTAACATTGGGTAGCTCTTACTTAAATTATAGTAAACTGAATTCCAGCAGCCATTTACAAAACTGGGTAGTTCAGTGCAAGTATTTTAAAAGTATCTTTTGGTTTAATTTATTGTTCCAATTGAAAATCTGCATAAATACATACAGGTGGAGATAACCATGGCAGCTTCGGTGGGAGAGTCATTTTAGTGAAGTGGGGTGATTACACTAAAAGGATTGGAATTGATGGTACTCCTGAAGCAATTAAGGAAGCCATCAAATCAGCATTTGGATTAAGAACAAGGCGTGCTTTCTGGCTTGAAGATGAAGATGAGGTTGTTCGAGCCTTGGACAGGGACATGCCAGTTGGAACATACACACTTAATCTTGATGATGGTACCTATAAACTCTCTTCTTAG
Organism: Sorghum bicolor; assembly: GCF_000003195.3. Lineage (NCBI taxonomy): Eukaryota > Viridiplantae > Streptophyta > Magnoliopsida > Poales > Poaceae > Sorghum > Sorghum bicolor. The sequence continues at coordinate 49,186,894 of NC_012875.2, forward strand.
CCATGGAATGAAATTCTTTACTTTATGAATAACTAGATCTGTATATGGATGTTGTGACGTTGTTATGCCTTGTTAAGGGAAATGTGAAAATTAGAACATAGACTCTTTATCATGGGCAACTAGTCAATCACTACATAGTAATACTTTGTTTTATTTTTCAAACTCCTTTTCCGCATGGATAATAGAACATAGACTCCTAAAAATTTGTGTGCATGGATGAGATTAGTACATGAGGTTACAAAAGTACAATGTTATTGACAGTACTTTCTCCAACTGTAGTTTGGCCAGACAGAAAATCCATAGGGCTTTATCACTTGAGAGGCTTTTCATTTAACTACTGAAGTTTGTGGTTATCCTTTTTTTCAGGGATAACAATCAAACTCTGTGATGGAAACCGCATGCAGACGCCAGAAGACAAGACATTTTACACTGAAGAGGACTTTCGAGATTTCCTCTTACGGCGTGGTTGGACATTTCTCAGGGAGTATGGAGGCTATAGAAACGTCGATAGCCTTGATGATCTCCGACCAGGTGTGATGTATCAGGGGCTGCGGTCACTTGGTGATTGATTTTGCAACATCTGCCTTGGCAAGGCATCGTGTCAAAGTGCTACTGCTAGTACTACCATTTAGTGTAATTGCCAGGCCATCCTTTATTCTCTGATATATGTAAAATGTAGCTGAATAGTGACATTGGTAACTAGAATATAGATGTGCAGTTGGAGTGTGCAGCAAATGATCCTCCAGAGAACTAGATTGTTCTACGATTACTTGCAGTAAATCTGAAAGTTTCCAGCACATTGTGTCCAGGGAATCTAAACGGGCAAGATAATTGTTACATCGCACAGGCGCTTGTCAGCGACATGTCATATTATAAAAGTAAAAACAGCATCTAAAAAGATCGCAAAAGGTTGCATTTCAATCCCAGAATTACATAGCTTCCAGGGCTCCAGACAGGGGAATACGCAAGAATGGTTTGGTAGGAGTGGGAGTACGCGCTAGACGTGAATGAACGATTCACACTGCCTTCACGCCAAGCTCTAGCGATAGCAGGGTACTTGGTGCAAACCCTACTCCTCGTCCCACTCATCCTTCTTGTACGACACCAGCGTGTCCACCTTATGAATCTGCCACTCCAGCACAGGAACAGTGAATTAGTAGCAATCCAATCGAGAACCATATCGGTGATACTGATACCGAACAGACAAACTCATAAACGGGTCTGCTGCGTGGACATACCTTGGTGTCGAACGAGTGGAGCTTAACCATCTGCGGGTTGTCGATGAGCTTGGCGTCGCTCTCGACCCAGGTGCCCGGAGCGTCGACGTCGGTGTCCGTGTAGGCCAGCACGTCGAACACGCCTGATCAGTCAGGGCACGGGAGCAGGAGACGAGAGAGTCAGCCACCAGACTTGCAGCCCTCCAAAAGGAAGGCGAAATGCAGGAGAGGAAGGTCAATTAGGCGACTGGATGCCGGTTGCTGTCCTTACATGGCTCGTCGAGGCAGGGGAGGTAGGTGATGCAGGAGGTGATCTGGCGCATGATGGCCTGAATCTCCCTCATGATCTCCTTGTCGCTCTTCTCCTTGATAGCCCTGACGAGCATCAGAAGAAGACTCACAATCAAGCCATGACTGACACAATGGGCACCGGCTACTTTGGATCGGTTAGGTTCGTAGGAAGAAAGATGAAGATGGGGGGATAAAATAGTGTGGCGCACCCCTTCTCGACGACCTCGGCGTCAGTGACGATATTGAAGTTCCATCGCTCGAGAACCTCGCTGGTGGCCTTGCTCATTATCACCAGCACAATCCGCTGCAGCTTCCCGGCCTCCAGCCACTCTGCATGCAACATTCAGTTTCAGAGACACAAAACCAAAAAGTGAAAGACCACATTCGCGAGCGATCCAGGAAGGAGAGAGCCATCGATCTCAGGTGAGTGGGAGGAAACCGACTTGAGAGCTGGGAGGTGAGGTTGGCGATGAAGTCCTTCACCCCCTCGTCCTGCGTGAGCAGCATGGTGAGCCCATACTTCTTCACCTTGGTGAAGCTCTCCTCAGGATACACCGCGCGGTTGTAGAGGATGCTGCAAATCCACCAAAAATCCAAAACGGAACCGGATCAATCAATCAGTCAATACAAAACCCCGAACCCTCCTCACTGATCTAATCCCTGATGGATCGGCACCGATGCCGCCGGCGCCGCCGTCGTGTGCCGGACACTGTAGACTGTACCGTACCTATTCGCCGCGTATCCTGCGATGCGAACCGAAGCATTTCATCAAACACCCCGATGGGCGCAAGCAACTAATCAGGAGAGGGGGAGGGGCGGCGCGTGCGTACCGAAGAACTCGCTGACGATGGCGGCGGAGCCTCGCAGCGTGATGATATCCTTGGACGCCGTCCGCGACGCCATTCGGGTAGTATCCTCTCCTCCTCCTTCCTCCCTCTTGCTGCGGCGCCCCGGATCCGCCGGTGAGGATAACTCCTTGGGAATGGGAACGGGGAAGGGAAGGGGAGAAGGCAACGGCTAGTGCGGCGGCGGCGGAGCAGTGCGGTGTGGGTGGTGGGTGTGGGAGAAGAACTCGTGGGGTCTTTTCGGAGCGTTTTCGAACGGATCGACCGGCTCTGGTGGGTGGATCGGATGTGTTCGCACGGTGGTGGACGGGTACGGGGGTTTTTAAAGTGGGCCGGACCGGCGCGCCCAACGGTCGTGTGGGTGTGGGCCACACGCACTGGACTCCGATGTCGCGACTCGGCCGAAGTGTTTTTCTTTTTGGTCCTTTCTTTTTATTAACTGCATTGTCCATTTTTCTTTAATTTATGAGCATGTACTCTCTTCTTGTACCACTAGCCTTCGAGCTTTCACATTACCATACCACTCGTTTATCGATTCATTTTGAGCATATACTCTCTCTTGGTAGTCGCTAGAAATGCATATACTTTCTTTGTTTACGAAAGATTTAACTTTTAGAGTTATCCTAATTTTTTTAAAAAACTTTAACTAAATTTCTAAAGTATCTAAGTATTTATGTAATCTCTTATTCATCAAATGGCCAAGAATAGTTACATAGTTTCACATTTCTCCTCTAAAAGAAGCATACCATTTCCTAAAACTCAAAATAGGAACTACTTGTACTCCATTGAAGGCCATATACAAATGTTCGAAATGTTTTTTCACTCAACGGCGAAGAAAATGAATACGTGCCGGCAAGAAACCGTCCTCGACGGGGCAAGAAAAGCGGGAAATGCGATGGGCTGGGCCGGCCAGGAGAGCCGCTCCATTCGTTCCGGGCAGGCCGCGCAGATCGCGATCCGATTCCCAGCTCCGTTCTACACAGATGCCACCACACTGCCTTGGCGGGAAGCCTCCAATTCTTCCCCCAAATCCCCCGCTACTCCCCGCTCCGGCTCCGTCCACGACTACGGCGACGAGCACCGCCCCCAGCCCCCCCACCCACGCCGATGTACTCCCACCTCCCCGCCGGGGACTCCGACTCCGAGGGGTCCCTGATCTCCGATGTCTCCGCCTCCCCGACCCGCGTCCGCTCGCCCCCGCCCCGGCCGCCGCCCGAACCCCGTCCCAACCCCAAGCACACCGCCGCCGTGAAACCCAAGCCCAAGCCCAGAGCGCCCAAGTCCAAGGCGAAGCCCAAGCCTGCAGCATCCGCCTGCACCGCCGCCGCTTCGCCGCCTCCCCTCCCCTCCGCCGCGCTCTCCGACCCGCACGGTCTCGTCTCGCGCATCGCCGCTGCTCCCGCGCTTGTCGCCGCCACCAGCACCGTCTCTTCCTCCTCCTTCCGCCGTCTCGTCCAGTCGCGCAACCCCTCCTTCGATCCAGCTGTCGCCTTCAGCGCCCCGACCCCCGCGCCCACTCCGGCGCCCACCGAGATAGCAACCGCAGCGGCAGCGCAGTGCCCTGCGCCGGACGCCCCGCCGCAGACGAGGCCCAAGCGGGTGCATCCCAATTCGGTGTCGGAGGTGGCACCCGCGGCGGCGGAGGCGGAGCAACCGAAGCGGCCGAGAGGGGGCGCCGAAGGAAACTTTGTGCGGCTCAACATCAATGGCTACGGTCGGAGGAGGACGTTCAAGAACGCCCAGGCTAGGCGGCCGACGAAATACCGCTCCTGGCGGCGGCAGCGACATGGCGGAGCGAAACCTCAAAGCTGCGGCGACGAGGAAGGGGATCTTGTGGCTGAAGCTCTGATAGAGCGGGAGAAGAAGGGGGCAGTAGGTGACAATGGTGTCCTCGAGGCCGTCGAAGCAGCAAGAGAGGACCCATCTGAGCAGAATCTCGAGAGCTTGCTCAGAGTTGTCTATGGGTACAACTCTTTCCGTGTGGGGCAGCTTGAGGCAATCCAGAAGGTTGTTGCAGGAGAGTCAACTATGCTTGTGCTCCCTACTGGTGCGGGCAAGTCACTATGCTATCAGGTGTGGACGTGTGGTGAGAACTTTGAGATATTGATGTTGTTAAGGTCAGTTCTGAAGTGACAGTAATGCTATGTTCTAGGTGCCTGCTATGATTTTGCCTGGACTAACACTGGTGGTAAGCCCCCTGCTCTCCTTAATGGTGGATCAACTGAGGAAGCTACCTGCATTTTTGCCAGGTGGCCTTCTTGCAAGCAATCAGGTAAATAATATGCATACATATTCTTTTATGGGAATCCTAGCCATCCTTATTCTGATCATTGTTCTACTCTATCAAATTCTTTCAGACAAGCGATGAGTTTCATGAGACATTACAAAGGTTGCGTGGAGGGGAAATAAAGGTACATTGGTTTGACTCCTAGTTTTATGACTATGACTACTAAATCCTCTGCAAATTTTAGTTACAGTAACCTAGCCCTGATGCTCCCCTAACTAGTGAGCAATCCTGGCTATCTATGCTATTTCAACACAACAGCATGTTTTGATGAAAATATTATGGAAGTCAAAATTAAATCTAAGATAGACAGATTTCTCAATATATTGAAAATGAAGCCAATCTGATCTTGTGCTTCATATATCCTTTGTGTTGATGATGTTTATACTGACCTGTTTAGCTATGCTTTAATTCCCTTCCATTTATGATCAGGTGCTTTTTGTTTCCCCTGAAAGATTCTTGAATGAAGAATTTCTGCTAATATTTAGGGATGGGCTACCAATATCTCTAGTTGCTATTGATGAAGCTCACTGCATTTCTGAATGGTGAGTTCATATGTCCTTGTAGTTCAATTGATACACATGCTGTTCTTTGCAGTTAGCACCAAGCTTTTCTCTTTTTTCTGCTTTCCATCTGCTTGTTTTCTTTAACACATCCTATGATCGTTCTTCTTCTTCTCTCTTCTTATTATGTGCTTGGTCTGCTCATTACTTATCGTTAGTTCAGCAAAGTTTATGTCTTGATATTGAACAATGGGCAGGTCTCATAATTTTAGACCTTCGTATCTAAGGCTCCGGGCATCACTACTTCGAAGAAAACTTAATGTTCAATGTATTCTTGCAATGACTGCAACTGCGACAACTCAAACCTTGGAGGAGATAGTGACTGCCTTAGAAATACCATCTGATAACCTCATTAAAACATCTCAAATAAGGGACAATCTGCAGCTGTCTATCAGCACGAGCAATAACAGGTAGGTCATTTTGATGACAACACTGGATTGTTTAATATGGTCTAAGTCTAACTATGTAAGAAGCCATGCAAACCTGTTTTCTGTGAGCACATGTTGATCCAGTCCTTTTTAAAAAACACAGACTGAAGGATCTATTGCTGTTGTTGAAGTCTTCACCTTTTGTTGACATGAAAAGTATAATTGTCTATTGCAAGTTTCAGGTGATCTCCTTTCTGTTTCCTCAAGATGTTCACACATATGTCCATTACCTAAATCTTTCTGATACAACTGCAAAGATATAACAGTTTTTTTTCTTGACAGGGAGAAACTGACTATGTTTCAAAGTACTTATGTGACAACAACATTACTGCTAAGGTTGGTATTCACCTTGATTGAACTAGGAGGATTCCCCGCGCGTTGCCGTGGGTATGAAGGAGGAATATAAATATGTCCTCACTATAGTCTATCGAGTCATCTATATATAGCATGATTATTAGTAGTCAGTTTTTGAAGAGGAAGAGAGAAAGTCACGTGAGAGAATAATGTTAGCAGTATGCGTGCATGGTCATGTGTAAGTAACTGCATCTATTACTGAAACCATTTGTGAGTGGGTACTTGCATGTGGCAACAGGAGAAGTGGATGATGACGTGGCTCAAGGAGGTGCTAGAGAATTAGGCTAGTGGGGTTTATGTTTACAGGAGATATAGATAGATTTATTGCATTTATTGTTTCTTTACACCGGATTCTGTTCTGTAGAGCTACCACAGTGGACTTGCTATGAAGAATAGGAGCCGTGTACAGGAGCTTTTCTGCTCTAACAAAATAAGAGTGGTAATGGCAGTTCTTTGTCAGCACCTATTTTATCAAATGCATTACACAGTTGTTAATGTCTAACCTTGTTGTCTTCCTCCCTGTGACCGAAGGTTGTTGCAACAGTGGCATTTGGAATGGGTCTTGATAAGAGTGACGTTGAAGGGGTATGATTAGCGTAGAAAGTTCAAATGTGACAGCCTATAGCTTTAAGCAAAGTTACACTCCTTATCACTTGGACTGATTCAAGCATTTCCCCTTTTAAAGGTGATTCACTATAGCTTGCCAGAAAGCTTAGAAGAATACATACAGGTATACTTCAGGTGGAATGCTTTTTTCTCCATTCTCTTTTCTCTGCTCTAGACATCTTACTGTGCTCTTTCCAGGAAACTGGGCGTGCTGGGAGGGATGGGCGATTGTCATATTGTCATCTACTTCTTGATTCAACAACATTCTATAAGAGCCGTAGTCTTTCGCACAGGTGAATCTAATCTTCGTGTTCGTTTTTTAAAAAAATTCTTTTTGTAATTTACATGATCAAGCTGCTCTAAGTTTCCAATGGAATGATTTCAACCAACCCTTCTTTTTTACAGTGATGGTGTTGACGAATATGCTATGAGCAAATTTCTTTGCCAGGTATTTTCATGTGACAATTCAGTGGGGCACATTTGCTCCTTGGTTAAAGAGTCGACTTCACGCAAGTTTGATATAAAAGAGGAGGTTCGCATCTGCCTTATGCCCTTATGGCCATATCTGCCATCAGCTGAATGCACCTAGTTTCTTTTTCCATGTGTTCATGCTGCATTTCAGGCAGTTGTGTCACTATATTCTACCATAAGCTTTAGATTTTCAAGCTACAGATTTGTTGTAGTCATGGGCTCATAACTATTTTTTTGGTTGTAAATCACTTTTGCATGGTAATAAGGTGTCAACTTATAGAGCAATCATGGTCACCATGACAGCTGTTTCCTGTGCTACCAAAGACAATTATTTGATCACCCTGTGCACATCTAGGCACTCTGTCCCTCTGATCTTTTAGGCACTTGGAATTCTTATCCCCTAAAAGTGTCTTTCATTTCCAATGCATTGATATCCAATATGAAATTCTGAATAGTCCATCTATTTTTCAGATGTCAATATCAAACTTGATCATTTCATCCTGCAGGTGCTCTTGACTGTCCTAACACAGCTAGAAATCGGTGGTCAGCAATATCTCCGTTTACTTCCTCAGTTCAGTGTAACCTGCACACTGTATTTTCATAAGGTACATCTAATGCTTGTAGAGCAATCCCATTGTCTGGAATTCTGGATGCAGTTGGTTTGTTATAACTGGTACACTATAAACCAAAATCTTGCTTAGTTTGCTCAACTGATCACCATGGTAGTAATTGAAGAATGACCCTTTAGTCTTTACTATTGAAGGGACACCTTCACCCAGGCATTCAATCACCAGAAGTATACCATGTGCTTTGTTATTTTGTTAAGCTATCATACTTGCCTCCTTTTATTTCACATTTCCTGATTCATTCAGTTAAATCGATGCAGACGTCACCACAGTTGCTTGCAGACAAAGATGTACTAGTTAGATCAGTTCTGAATAAGTAACCACTATCTGCTTGCGTCCTTCTTTTTCCTATTGCACTACTGAGATTCTGATTCTCCATTTTTGAATTACAGGTCAGAGACTAAGGGTGGAAATTTTGTCTTCGACATGACAAAGGTAGCTAATGATCTGAGCATCACAGTGAATGAAGTATTTGATCATTTGCAACAGCTAAAGGTTTGCCTGAACCTAATACTTCTTTTTTCTTATTAATACCAATGTTGTCCAGGTGTTCATCAATTCTTTCCATGGCTGGCTGCTTACCATTATTCAATACACAATTGATAATGCAGGATAGGCTAACCTTTAGTTAAATGAATATTTATATCTTCAGAATTGAATTGCTGGAGTTATGTTTGGTGCACTGCACGCATTAGGATGTGATCTTAATTAACTTAGTGAACAGTGTTTCATGTTTAAAATTTCTTGCTTTTTTTCAGCAATTGAGTTGAGTCTGAATGTTCTTTTTTGAAGTAATACATCACATCATCCGTACCAAAAATAGGATTCTGTGGAAAAGAATAGCATTAGACTACAGTTATGCCAATAAAATATTGAATAGCAGTTACCCCAGTAAATTTTACATGACTTTATTTACCACTAGGAACTAATGTGGATAATGCATCTAGTTTTTAAGAAAATACATATATACATGACTCCGTACCTGCTGATCAGTGATATAACCTGGTGGTCCTATATATTCTGTCTTGTCGAGTTGCACCTTCGTGTTCTTTTATTAATTTTTATCCATATCAGTCGCGCGGTTACACTTCAGGTTGTGTCTGTTGCCCTGAGCATAGAGATTGATTATGTAGTAATATGTTTAGCAGTTAAGAATGTTGACTTGCAAGTGTTGTGCCTTTTTTAGCCATTGTATAACTCCTTTTCTGCCTCAGATTTGTAGAGTTGTTGTTATGTTGACTCATTTTAATTTCTATTTTTCCTCCATTCAGTTCTCTGGAGAAATTTCATTTGAATTAAAAGATCCAGCCTGTATTTACGTGATCTTAAAGAAGCCAGATGACTTGAACGCACTATCAGCAAATATCACAAAATGGCTTTCTGAAGTAGAAAATTCAAAGGTGCACTGCGAGTCTCCTTCAAATGCTCCCTCCCCTTTTCCATAAATAATGTTCTATTTGTTTCTTATCCAAACTTTAAATGAAGTTATTCGAGTATCTAGGATTTTTTTATTTTGTTAGCCAATATACTTCTGAAGATATAATTGTGTTCCTAGTTCGTCTTAACCAATCTGTGGTGCTTTGTTGTACAGATCAGTAAACTGGATGCTATGTTTGATCTAGCAAACTTTGCTGTCAAGGGGTGCCAAAGGATTGATGGTTGTTCTGGCTCCCAGCACACTTCGTGCATTCAAAAGAAGATCATACAGTACTTCAGTAAGAACTACTCCACCTCAGACAACAACTGTACTCAGCCACACAAGAGCAGGTTTGTGCGCTTCATCTTCCCAATTCAAGCAGACAACAATGATTCACTTGTACTTTGAACTAATCTAATCTAAAACTTTATGTGACTCGATTCGGCATTTCATTTTGCGTCCTGCAGCCCGTTCTTGCAAGCTGATATAAAGGTATGGGTAATCACTGTGTTGTCTATCATGATTTTTGTCTTCGTCGCAATTTGCCATGACAACACCTTCGCTGCACCACAGGTGTTCCTTCAAAGCAATTCATTTGCGAAATTCACGCCAAGGGCTGTTGCTAGGATTATGCATGGCATATCAAGCCCAGCTTTTCCATCTGCCACCTGGTCCAAGAACCACTTCTGGTCTCTCCTCTCTCCTCTCCCTCTCATATATATCTTTTCCTTCCCACCAATTTATGTATCTCACAGGCTGAAATTTTGGTTGGCAGGGGGCGCTATGTGGAGGTTGATTTCCCCGTGGTCATGGAAGCTGCCAAAGCCGAACTAGTCAAATTTGTGGGAAAAGGAGAGTAACATTGTAGTACTCATCGGCACGGGAATAGGAACAGTTGCCTTCACTAGTTCACTTTGCTGTACCGAGTAGAACGCTTGAAGGCTGCAACCAATGATAGAGAGCTACCACAGGTTCGTGCCTTCTTCCCAGCTAGTCCGCAGTTGGTACACAGGCATTAATTTCTAAATGCTTATGCATCATGCCATGAACAGCTATCGTTGTTTGCTATCAGGCTTGGACCTCCTGAACTGAAGCATCAGCCAGGTCTGGTCTGATTGTCTGAATCCGTGCTGATGCTGCCAAGTGTCAACCAAAACCAAGTGTCCAGTAAGCAATGGTGCACAGCCATCACCCATCGCTGTAAAGCAAAGGTAGCGATTGATGAGGTGGTGTATGCTTGATTGTGAAAATGTTGTTCACCACGGCTGGAGATTAAAAGCTGTGTGCGATCAAGAGTTCCAGATGCTCACCATCGTTTATCCATCACTGCTCTCGGTACTTGGGTTGCTTTACACGGCCACGATCGATGATGCTTGGCCATTTCAGCGGCCAGGCTAATTTTCGTGCCACACGCCCTCGGTCGCAATGCGTTTCGTTATCATCATTGTATGCCTGCCCATAATTTGTCCGGCGTCTGGCTTCACGGATGGGATGAAAATTTATGAGCTGGTGGAACGATCAGATGCACATCCAAATCGTTTTTAATTTGTTTATGTTGCCTGAACACATTAGTGCAGCGTTCTTGGTAGTAGTGAGTAAGAACAGCAGGTTAACACAATAATTCTGACTGACCGTTACCTTCGGAATTCAGTAGAGCCAGCATAGTATTCGGCCCGAATCTTGCGAGTAGCGACTGGACTCTGGATCATATCCAGCCAGAAAGGACCACGGAGGCACGGACCAGCCTTACGGAGTATTAGGGTGACTCTTACACTTGTTGTGTACGTCTACTACTACTACCCAACTCTAAGGAATCAAGAAAATAGGCCCCAGAAGAACACACAACATTTACGTGCAATGGTGTTAGTTAACAGATAGCGCTAATATGATATCGATCTGTAATGTTCAAATGTCTCAGTGCATATTGTCATTGTAATTGTTCAGTTTTGGTGATGCGGGTCCATAACAATTTCATTGTTCCTTTTTTTTTAGTTCAATTTCATTGTTCTTTTTGGTGTTCTTAAGACCAACTTGTTTCTTAGTTCAACTTAGGTGTTATAAACCTAATACTTCTAAAGTTATGTGGGGCCTTTTTCTTCCTGAATATGGAAATATAGCTCCAGGTCTTCCTATCTCATCGTTCATGCTATGGGGGAAAATAGTGGGTGCAAACCACCCTCTCCATGCAATTGTGGAAACCCTTCCAAAAACCATACTTAGAGGTTTCCAAAAATTATAAAACGATGCACATCCATAGTTCATTCATAGATGTATGTTGTCACAAAATTTGGGAAACAAAATCAGTCTAGAAAAATTCATACGGAAATGACAAATTTCATGTGCATTTGCACTTTGCACCTGAAATTTTTAATTTTTTGTGGATTTTTACACAATAATTTTGCCTCCCAAATTTTGCTACAACGTACATCTATGGATGTGCATCATTTTATAATTTTTGGAAACCTCTAAGTATGATTTTTGGAATAGTTTTTACGATTGCGCGAAGAGAATGGTTTGCTCCTAATATTTTCCCATGCTATGATGCTCTTTGTTCCCAAGAATTCAGTTTTAAACACAAAACCTTTTTCAATAGGATACATATATTGTATTTATCAAGGTAAGTGCCATGGTCAGTTCACGGGATTAAAGCAAGCTCTATATCTCCCTATGCTGTTATTCCATCTATTTAACCCCAAGAATTCATGATCTTGTAAAGGTCTGTTGAAATTATTGACTTATGTGAAATGGTAAATTGGTAATATACTCCTCTTTCATTGAGTTCAGGCCAATTGTCACAGGCCTTGTTTATTTCACCCCAAAAACCAAATTTTTTTTCAAGATTTCCCATCACATCAAATCTTGTGATACATGCATGGAACACTAAATATAAACAAAAAGAAAAACTAATTGCATAGTTTAGCTGTAAATCGTGAGATGAATCTTTTAAACCTAGTTAGTTCATGATCGGATAATAATTACTAAATAAAAATGAAAGTGCTACAGTATTCAAAATAAAAAAAATCGAAACTAAACAAGGCCTAGTCAAGATTTTTCGTCATGTTGAGAAAGGAGATGGAGTAGAAACTTCAACATTGTTTATTGCTTGCATTTCCCATGTTTGGCAATTATACTTCTCTACTATAAGAGCTAAATAGGTGTTTATGTGTATACAAACTGGATGTAAGATATATTCTAAAAAAAAGCCTAGATGTGCATCTTGTGGTAAGACAATCTGTTGTATGGATGGAATATGCTGCATCAATAGTAATAGCACATGTTTGAAAGAGGGTGTATCTGTATATCTTTTTTTATTTTTGAAATTCTTGTTCCCGCCCTTCTCTTTTAATCGTTTAAGGTAGGGATGAATACGCATCGAATCAGAGCGGATAATGACTTTTCTATATTCTAATCCTTTTTTCTTGATCAGCTTCGGAGCATATCAGATATCATGCGAATTCGGATGCGAATACATATATTTTTAGAATATCGAAAATGTATGAATTTGGACTGGTATTGGAGCGAAAGTGGACTTTTTAAAGTCACATAATATGTGCTTGCGTGTTCTTTTTTTTATGATGAGAAACAATTCATTAACCAAAGTCATAAAATGGCTTTCCAACGCAAAATAATCACCATCAATCCACCACTTCGATTTAAGGTCTTAAAAATTAATACAAGTCCTTAGTTTAAATTTAAGAGTATAAAACAAGTGTGTAAAAGAAATAGATATTCTTAGTTAGGCCCTATTTAGATTGAAGATGAAAATTTTTTGGGTGTCACATCTGATGTGTCGGAAGGATGTCGGGAGAGGTTTTTAGAAATTAATAAAAAAAATAAATTACATAGTTTATCTGGAAACTGCAAGACAAATCTATTAAGAATAATTAATCTATCATTAGCACATGTGAGTTACTGTAGCACTTAAGGCTAATCATAGACTAACTAGGCTTAAAAGATTTGTCTTGCGATTTTCAATCAAACTGTGTAATTAGTTTATTTTTTTATAATTTTATCTATATTTAATGTTCTATGCATATGTCCAAAGATTCGATGGGATGGATGAAAAATCTTTGAGTGGGGAACTAAATAGGGCCTTAGGCAAAACTTTGCCTTCTCTCTTTGTCATGTACTAGTTCTCCCTTTTGGTAGAAGATGATTCTTTCATCATTGGTAATTTCAATGTACTAGCCTGCAAATGACAAGCTTGTTGTTGACTACAATATAATAACGTTTATGTGATGGAGTGAGCTGACTTATATTCTTGTCACTTGAGTTTCTTAAAATATTCAGATTATCCTATTATAAGCGTTGATAATCCGCATTCAATTATCGGATATAGCTTATTCGTTGGATTTTGCTAATCCTATATCCTACATTGCATCCACATATAATCAAATTCGGATTATCTATATCCGCACGAATATTAAAAACACTCATCCATATCCTTAAAATTTAGATTTGAAATGGATCGGACCACTTTCACCCCTAATTTGAAGGGCAAGATTGTCTTGTTACTGCAAGGAGGTTCTCTTCCCATAGGAGCCAAGTGATTGTTGCTAACACATTTTATTTGACGTGGCTAACCGTTTATGAGTGCCACTAGCGATAGCTTACAATTAATAATCAATGTTGATTTCATTAGTGCCATGATGTTTGATCAAAGTTATATTTTCATTCCTCAACATTTTTTATGAGGTCTTCGACATTGATTATGTGGTCAGACACAGTTAAGTAGAACTATTTTATTGCATACTAGATTATGATGTGATATTATTTACTTACACGATAAAACACGTAATCTTATGTTTTTTCTTGTTGTCATCACAATGCACGGACATTTACCTAGCATACAATTATATATGCAACGAAGAAAAAAGCGCTGAGGAAATCGTCAAATCAAATCAGCTTAAAGCCAGAAGCCTCCTCGTCCTCTCTCTCTCTGATTCTCCCTCCCTCCCTTCACGATTGCTTCCACATGGCAGATTCACATCTTTCTCGGCAGGGAAGGTACTCCACCGGCTGGCGGGAGGAGAAGAGGGGAGTGGAGCTTCGAGCCAGAGATGGCCGCTGCTGCTGTGTGTTTGGTGAACGACCCGCTTGTCGCGGCGCTCATTGTGTTCGCCGTCACATAGTCGTCCAAGTTCTTCACCATTTGGTGAGTCAACCATCACTTCTACTTGATCCATCTTAAATTATAAGATGTTTAATTTTTTGATACCAAGTTTACCACTTGTCTTATTCAAAAATTTATGCAAAATATTATTTTTTTTATCGTGGCTTGGTTTATTAATAAAAATTTCAAAAATAACTTAAGTTTGACTATGTTTATATAATTTTTTTTTAATACAAGTGGGATGGAGGGAGTACGTCTTCCGCCCCGTCCCGCTGCTGCATTCTGTGCGGTATTTTTTTTTTTTTGGAATCTGGGCAGAGTTTACTCATTACTCATCTGGGTAAATCATTAGCAACAATTACAATAATGTTATTATCTAAGGCCCGTTCGATTAGGCAGTTTTGGCCCGGAACATTTTCAGCCTAGTACAAAGGCCTTAAACTGTTTCAGACAATTCCAGCCCACCAACGAAGGGGCCCGTAAGGAGTTTGGGATGATGTCCGGCCGCGTGGAAGCAACGCTATACGCCGCGGGGAAAAGCGTCGGATGTAAGCTACGCTCTACGTACTGTTTCGTATAAAAGCCGCGGCGCATCAAGGGCCCACCCTTCATTGAGACAGAACCGTCAAGCATCTCCAGGCAGATCCCTTTCCCCTTCCCCTCGCCGAGAGAGAGAGAGAGAGAGAGAGAGAGAGAGAGAGAAGAGCGCTAGACCCAGAACCAGAGCCAGACCACACCGCGCCGCCGCCGCCTCCGCCTCCGCCGTCGCCCCTGGTGATCGAGTCGCGTCGGTACTACCTTCACGCTAGAAGACAATAAGCATCGGCAGCCATGTTCGGCTCCACCAACCGTAAGCGCTCACCCCCCCAAATCCCCTCCTATTCTCGTCGATTCCATCACATTTGGATTCCATGACCTTGCTTTTATATCCTCGATTCCGTTCTCGTATGTATGTATGTATATATTGCTACTGTTGCGCTTCCTTCCCGTTCGATTGATTATTCGATTTCATGTATTTCGTTGGATTGTCTATATGCCGCCGCACACTAGGGTTCCGTTTCTGTTTCAATCAAATAGGCCACTTGCAGTCTGAACTTCAAAGATCCATGGAACACCTAACCAAACTCTTTTATCTACTTGCAAATAAAATAGAAGAATGCTTCAGTCGTCATCATTTTTTCATTTATATTTGTATAATATATACTAGCTGGTACAATGCAATACCTGATTAGGATTGTAAGTTTTCCTTGCTGCAAGCCCTTACATGTCTGCATAGAGAGTATACTTTTTTTTTCAGTTTTCTTTTTTGCAATGTTGATTATCTTCTCACCTCTCGTGTATGCTATCTTCATTGCAGCATTCGGGCAGTCGTCCACCAGCCCATTTGGCCAGACCTCATTTGGAACTCCGCAGGGATTCGGCCAGTCTTCCACTGCTGCCAACAATCCCTTTGCCCCAAAACCATTTGGCAGCCCAACGACAACTTTTGGGGCACAGACTGGAAGCTCGCTCTTTGCAACTACATCCACTGGTGCCTTTGGTCAGCAGCAATCCACTCCCGCATTCGGCACAACATCCACTGGTGCCTTTGGCCAGCAGCAGTCCCCTCCCACATTTGGCACCCCAGCCTCCTCTCCGTTTGGGAGCTCCACACCAGCTTTTGGTGCATCCCCCACTCCTGCCTTTGGTGCATCCCCCACTCCTGCCTTTGGTGCCACATCCTCTGGTATGTACTATGCATTCTCAGTTGCTTTCCTCTCTGGCTCTCTTGCTGGTTCGCCATGCTGATCATACTAGATTGTCAGACGAAGCCACTTTCTAGATTGTCTAATTAATGATGCAAGTTTTATGCGTAATTGTTCTTTTTTGTTAGGAAAAAAATAACTTCTTACACACTGGAACAGATGTGCCATTGGCAGTTTCGCCCATATCTTACAAGTTTTATTTATTTTTGCATTTCTCTGCATGCTACATTTGTTCTAAATAGCTAGCCAGTTTATTTGTCACTAGGTTGTCCTAACAAGATCTGCTGTACTATATGTGATGTCATATCCCTGCTCTGCGCATGTTGTAGGATCTTTGTTTGGACAGAAGCCAAGTTTTGGGGGGTTTGGATCATCTCCTAGCCAGTCAAGTCCTTTTGGTAGCACATTCCAGCAAACACAACCAACATTTGGCAGCAGCACTTTTGGTGCATCAACTACACCGGCATTTGGTACCACGACTACACCGACATTTGGTACCACGACTACACCGGCATTTGGTACCACAACTACGCCGGCATTTGGTACAACTACACCAGCCTTTGGCACCACAACTACACCGGCCTTCGGTGCCACGACTACCCCAGCATTTGGTTCAGCATCAACATCTTTATTCGGTGCTTCTAGCACCCCAACGTTTGGTTCTACAGCCTTTGGTACATCTGCTACTGGTTTTGGAACTTCAGGGACCACAACATTTGGTGTGAGTAGCACTACTCCGGGTTTTGGATCTTCAAGCACACCTTCATTTGGCACATCAACTAGTGCCTTCAGTTTTGGCTCTTCACCATCTTTTGGACAAACAGCAGTTTCCTCTGGTAGCACTCCCTTTGGAGCAACTCCGTCACCTTTTGGTGCAGCAGCTCCTGCATTTGGTAGGTTTTCCCATTGGATGTTCACCTTATTTGAGCTAGTTATGATGTAAAATGGTCACTGAATTGTTGTCTGAGTACATATGATGTAGCAGTTGATATTTATTGATTTTTTTTGTTCTTTCTTACTCCAGCAGACCTATTTTATTGCAAATCTTTCTTTTTAACTGTTTTGACACTGTCCAGGTCATCTTATACCTGTTTCACCAATTGTTTGTTCCCTTTGAGTTTCAGGGTCACAGACAGCAGCGCCAGCTTTTGGGCAACCACAATTTGCTAATCAAGCTGGAGGAACCAGAATAAAACCTTATGCTCAAACACCAGATGTTGATAGTGCTACTAGTGGTACTCAGCCTGCTGCAAAACTTGATTCCATATCAGCGATGCCTGAATACAAAGACAAGAGTCATGAAGAATTGAGGTGGGAAGACTATCAGCGTGGAGACAAGGGTGAGGAAAATTGTTTGTTTGGGATCGATCATTTTGCTTGATTTGCAAACCCCTTCTAAACTATACTTTACTTCTGTGTATTCTTGTCATGCTTGTTTTTGCATGAGCTGGAGTGACTATTATGTTATACCCTGGCTTATGATACACATTGAAATATGAATTGAATTGACAAAGAAAACATGCTGCTATACCCTTCATTAATTGTTTATTATTTATTATATTATTGCTGGATTTCATTGGTCCACGTAAATTGAAATTTTTTCTTGTGAAACATATGCAACACTCTTAATATTTGTACTTGCAGGTGGACCAAACCCTTCTGGAACTCCAGCAGCGGCACCTAGCTTTCCATCATCACAACAGAACGCTTTTGCTCCGACAAGCAATCCATTTAACCCGCCTGCCACAAACCCAAACAATCCATTTGCTCCTAAGCCTTCTCCAACTATTACTTCATTCAGCAGTTCAAGCCCATTCACATCATCCTCTAGTACAACAATGTTTGGGCAAACGGGTGTTTCTACATTTCCAGCTAATAATTCGCCATCATTATTTGGAAATACCAATCCTGCTCCTGCTACATCGTCATTATTTGGCACATCAATGACGAATAATCTAAGTTCATTCGGCACTGGCTCATCATTGTCTAACACTCAATCAGCCCCAGCCCCACTATTTTCCTCAGCATTTGCTCAACCGATATCAAGTACACCAGCTTTCTCCTCTGGGAGCCTATTTGGCTCAACTAATCCTGGCAATCTGTTTAGCAGTAGCGGTCCTTCACTTTTTCAAACAGTAAGCATGCTTTGTCTTTGTCCTCATATTTTATTACTAGATTCTTGTTATTGTTTCTTATTTATTAGTACTTAATTTATTTTGCTTCTAATGATCCAGTCAACATTTCAACCATCAGCCCCTGCTCAAACTTCGAACATATTCTCCTTCCAACCTCCTCCGACTCAACCAGGTCAGTATTTTATATAAACCTCTCTTCTTTTTACACTTTATCTTTCAAAGACTATTTTGGGCTTAACTTATGTTCAAATGCATGCCTGCATGGATACAGCACCTTCTACAGGTGGATTCCCTGGTTTTTCCAACACTACGAATCAGGCCTTGATGGGACAGCCGTATGATCTTCTGCTATTTTTCAAATGCACATGATTATCCATTTCCTATTTAGTAATTTCCTTTTGATGGATTAAAACACTGATTAGTTATAACAAGGTGAAGGAAAAACAATATTATGATCAGTCTAATGTGGAGAATGGTGTAGGCAAAGAAGAGAAAAAACTTGATTGTTCAAGGAGACCAGCTTATATTTGATGCCATGAGGCTGCCAGATTTATGTCTGTAGTTGAAGAGCATGGTTTTAGCCTAGATTATAATTCACAAATGAGTTTTGGCAACACATATGATTCCTTTTTTTCTTTTGCCTAGGGTAATATATTATTTAGTTTAACATGGTGTATCCTGTTGCATTTTTACACAGAACTCCTAGCCAATCCAGTATGGTCATGCAGCCTGCTCCTGTTTCAAATCCATTTGGGACGCTTCCAGCAATGCCTCAGATGTCCATTGGGAATGGTGGATCTTCACCATCAGTTCAATATGGGATATCAAGTTTGCCGGTTAGTTTTAAGCATTTTCAATTGTTTATGTAGAGTAGGTGGACAGTAGAGATAGTAGCAAGATGATTTGTTAATTAGGAAGGTGTGGTACTAAAGGTACCATAAGCAGGTAGCCAGGTACCGCATGTCGGCATATGAAGGGGTGCTTGATTGCAACTTCTTACTGTTCTACAGGTTGCTGAGAAGCCTCTTCAAAGTAGAGCATTGTCCATGGCGGTTCCTAGGCATTTGTCACAGAGAAGGATAAAACTGCTGCCGAGAAAATATAATCCAATATCTGATGGCAAGGTAATGAATGACTGGACCTATAAGAATAGAATTGATAGTTAAGCCTAGCTGCTTGTATCTTACTTTACTGTCTTTACCATTCACTGTCTAGATAGTTTCAGGTGTCTTAGCACCAAGTAAGCATCTGCTTTATGCAGTAGGAATATGCTAGAGTAGGTGAAGCCACTTTGCTCTATATAAGCAGTGGCAGACCATCTTGTATCCCAAAGTCTTTGCAAACTTCAGATTCAATCCAAGCGGCCTATGGCCAAGCTGCCCTCTGGGCTTACCCTAATCTGAGATCTACTTGTGTTCTTGGGCAACAAGAATAACTTCAAAGTTTCATTTTATGTTTCTTAATGGAGCTTTTGGAAGCCATTGGGAAACCATTGAACACATTGCTCAGTTTCTTTTTTATTCCAATATAGGTTCCATTCTTTGCTGAGGATGAAGAATCTCCAGCAACACCGAAGGCGGATGCTTTTTTCATCCCTAGAGAGAACCCAAGGAATCTGGTAATTCGTCCAATTGAGCAGTGGCCTTCACGGAGAGAAACGGACCGGCAATTGACTTTGAAGAATGCCACTTATTTGAACAAATATGAGGGTAAATCTTTTCATTACAGTACTAGAATTCTCATATCGATATTTTCCGCAGCAAAGGCAAATGTCAGTTACTGATCTCATTAAGTTGTGCAGATGCTTCCACTGAAAGTGAGCGTGGTAAGTCTGCCATGTCACCAAGCAGCAGGCCTCCTGCAGTGGAAAACAACAATCAGCATGAGGCCAGGGCCATGGCTCAGCATGAGAATGGGAATGTTACTTCAGTCGAGAGGCTATTGCCTAAGCTTCCACGTGCAGATTACTTCACAGAGCCTAGTATAGAGGAGATTGCGGCCAAAGAACGTGCACAGGCAGGTTACTGTGGTCAGGTGAGGGACTTTGTTGTGGGGCGACATGGCTACGGCAGCATCAAGTTTTTTGGGGAGACTGACGTGAGGTGCCTAGATCTAGAGTCAATCGTGGAGTTCAACAACCGGGAGGTGATTGTGTACAAGGACGACAGCAAGAAGCCCCCGGTGGGTGAGGGGCTGAACAAAGCTGCAGAGGTGACTCTTCTGAACATCAAGTGTGTGAACAAGAAGACTGGGGAGCAGTACTGCGAGGGGGCAAGGGTGGAGAGGTACAGGGAGATGCTGGTGAAGAAGGCCGAGGAGCAGGGTGCAGAGTTTGTGTCCTTCGACGCTGCCAAGGGAGAGTGGAAGTTCAGGGTGAAGCACTTCAGTGCCTATGGGCTTTGGTGATATCCTAAGTAATCCTGATGCCGGAGGAGTGAGGGATGGACGATGGAATGTCTTGTAGTTAAAGTAACCTTTTTTTTTTGTTTGCTTTGATGGAGCAGTACGCTTTACACCCTTGTCAAATGTCATGCTGGGGTTCTGTTGTGCTCCTTTTGTGCAAAAGATTTGAGTTGCTGTAAAATGTATGACATAATCTGCTGCTGACCTCTCTTTGTTTTGCTGCACAGCAGTGTTGGCATTCAGTCAAGTCTCAGCTGTCCTAATTGCTGTAGCAGTAAGTCTATAGGCCATATCTAGCACTAGTTAGTACAATAGTTATTGGCATACCTCAGCCATACCAAGTAGTGGGCTGATATCAGCCATGTTCTATAGGACATAGGAGTAATTGTACCTTGCATGGTACTTGTAGTTTGTATATATACTACCACAAGGCGATGGAAACATGCAGTTTAGTTGCCACATTCGAGAGCTGCTGCTGCGGCTAGCAGTGCTCACCCCTTCTTCTACCCAAAGTTCAAAAAGGCGGTGCCTAGTTGCAAGTCGGAGGATGTCCGTCTTGCCTAGGGGGGTAGGCGGACCCCTAGGCGGCGTCGGTGGGGGAGGAGGTGCGTGCGGGTGGCGGCGGGTGCGAGTGGCGGCGGCAGCGCGTGTAGAGGGGGGATAGGTGATGTCCCTCCACTGGTCTTGTCCTCTTCGTTCTCGCGCGACACAATAGTAACGACTCTGGATGAGAGCTACTCGAGCGTCCTAAGGAGGCCTGTGAAGGGATGTGGCGGCGGGAGCACCCGCACCTCTGCCGTCAAGGAGGAAGAGAGTCTCTTGAGGAGGCGGGAGCACAATAGAAGCAGCTCATCAGGCGATGTTAGGCGGTCACAACAGGTAGACCCGAGGCGATGTTAGGCGGTCACAACAGGTAGACCCGCCAAGGCAGGTACGCATGGGGCGGCGTGGGTGGAGGTGGCGGCGGTGGGTGGAGGTGGCAACATCGACGGGGGCGGCGATAGCGGCGGCCGATGGGGAAGGAGGCAGCAGTTTGGGCGAGATGGTGGACTCGAGCAAAAGAGTTCGCGTCTTCGAGAGAGAGAGAGAGAGAGAGAGAGAGAGAGAGAGAGAGATGAGGGGATAAGTGTTGGTGGGGTTACAGGGCTTACTACTTGGGCTTTTAACCGGGCCTTCTTCTCCTCTTTCTCTCCAATATTGACCATTTATCTTCTTTTTTCTTTTCTTTTAAGTATATATGCATGTATTAGTCACCGCCTAGCCACCGCCTTGGAAACGCCTAGGCTCGCCTAGGCTCTAGGTTATGGGTCACCGCCTAACGCCTTCTTGAACTTTGCTTCTACCTCTAGCCAAAGTGAGTGTGTGGGTGTGCTGTGCTGGTAAGCTAGCTGGGGATCCTAGGGACCAACATAAAATGTTTGCAAAATGAGCTGTGCTGCTGAAAACTGCAGCACCAGGAGCCGAATCCGCCATAAAAGTGTAAGGCGGGCTACCTATATAATCAAACTAGGACCTTGTTTAGTTTAAAAAACTACCAAATTTTTTTAAGATTTACCGTCACATCAAATCTTGCGGCACATATATGGAATATTAAATATAGATGAAAACAAAAACTAATTGCACAGTTTGACTGTAAATCGCGAGATGAATCTTTTGAGCTTAGTTACTCTATGATTAGACAATCTTTGCCAAATAAAAACAAAAGTGTTACAGAACGCGAAAACAAAAAAAATTGAAAACTGAACAAGGCCTGATTGCCCATGCAATAATGGAGTTGAAAATTTTTCATCAACGCAATAATGGAAGTAGACAAGACCACCCTCTTCAAGGCACTCGCAGGGAAGCTGGTCAGCGCCAGCAATAATCTCAAGGTGACGGGAGAGATCGAGTACAATGGAATGAAGCTGAGCGACTTTGTTCCGGAGAGGACGGCGGTTTACATTGATCAGTATGATCTTCAAGTCCCCGAGATGACCGTCAGGGTCAGTATGATCTCCCTCTCATAGTCTCATGCATAGTCACCGGAGTTCCCGGAACGACGGATCGAGGAACGACAAACCGGAAACGGGAACGACTGTGGGAGCGATTTCGTTTCCGCGTTCCCGTCCCGAACGCTCGTTCTCGGAACGTGGAACACTGCATCGTTCCCGTTGCGCGGTGACTAGGGTCTCATGTCTATCTTTGCCTTCCCACGGCTCGTGCGGTTGATCCGATTTTTCCCTCATGGTTTAGATAACCTGGAATAGTTCCTGGGCCAAAACCATGGCAACCGAATGCAGCATAATTATGTTCCTCACTGGCTGAAATTTGGGTTGGCAGGGGACTCTATGTGGAGGTTGATTTCCCAGTGGTTATGGAAGCTGCCAAAGCCGAACTAGTCAAATTCGTGGGAAAAGGAGAGTAGCATTGTAGTACTCATCGGCACGGCAATTGGGATCAGTTGCCTTCACTTTCACTGGGTGCGTGTGCTGTACCGAGTAGAACGAAAATGATAAGAGAGCTTGCACATGTTCGTGCCTTCTTCCCAGCTAGTCCGCAGTTGATACACAGGCATTCTAAAATGATTTGTTCAGTTTGTAAAACTTTTTTGTTCTAAATACTGTAGCACTTTTGTATTTAATAAATATTATCTAATCATGAAATAACTAGGTTTAAAAGATTAGTCTCACAATTAATTTTTGTTTTCGTCTATATTTAATGCTTCATGTATGTGCCGTAAGATTCGATATGATATGAAGTCTTAAAAAATTTTAGATAACTTTTGGGAACTAAAAGGCCGTATACATCGTGCCATGAACCGCTATCGTTGTTTGCCATCAGACTTGTGGTCGCTGGGCAGCGATATTTATTCAAGCAACGCTGATGCTGCCAAGTAAAGATGTCAATGGGGCCCGCGACCCGCGACCCGATGGGTATTTACTCTATTAGGGTACCGATATGGAGTGAAACCAGTACCCATGGGTACACAAACGGAGCAAACCCTTCACCCATTGGGTACGCGGGTATGGGGACGTTCTAGCAGTCCCCATACCCATTTACCCATGGGTGAAAAATACCCAGCCCAAAACTAAAGAAGCCCACCAGCCACCAGTCCACGGGCAGCCCATACACTGAAACCCTATGTAGCGCTACAAAAGTACTACTCTCTACTACGTGATTTGTATGGACAATGAACTATTATGGTGTTGTTACTAGTGGTTGCAGCAGAAATTATTATGTTACTATTTGCTAGGTATATGGTGAGGTGGCTATGTGACGATGCTTGTGAATTGCTACTACGTGACTGGTGCTTGTGAATTGCTGATGTTTGGCGGGTATGGGTGACCCGCCGGGTCTAATTTACCCACCCATATGGGTCTGGAGAAATTCCCCCACCCATCACTGTATATGGGGATACCCGTGGTGTCATATTGTTGTCACGGGGATGGGTCTGGGGAGTTCATACCCGATGGGGATTTACCCATTGCCAACACTACTGCCAAGTGTCAACCAAGCTGGCTAGACTTCCGCCATGTGTGTGTGGTAAGGTTAGTAGGGAGCCACGTGAAGAAAAGGGGGAAAACGATGGTAGGGCCTTATTTATATAGTTTCTCAAAAATTTTAAAAACTTTTCGGATCCCTGTCATATCGAATCTTTCTACACATACATAAAATATTAAATATAGATTAAAAAAATAACTAATTGTATAGTTTGTCTAAAATTTACGAGACGAATTTTTTGAACCTAGTTAGTCTATAATTGGGCAATATTTATCAAATACAAACAAAATTGCTACGGTATTTATTTTGCAAATTTTTTTTTGCAAACGAAACAAAGGCTAGGTCTGTTCAGGAAGCAATGATGCATAGCCATGACCCATCACTGTAAAAGCAAAGGCAGCGATCGATGAGGGTAGTATATGCTTGACCGTGAAAAATGTTGTTCACCACGGCTGGAGATTAGAAGCTGTGTGCGATCAAGAGTTCCAGATCCATCGTTTATCCATCACTGCTCTCGGTACTTGGGTTGCCACAATCGATGCTTGGCCACATGCCGTCGATCGCAATGTGCTTCGTTTCGTTGCCATCATTGCCAGACAAGCTACCCGGTCCAAAGCGGCTGGTGGGTCTTGCAGTTCCTATATTCGTTATAGATCTGGTCCGAAGAAGTGAACACGCATCTTTCGATCGCTCGCTTGGCACGGCTGTGGACCTGCGAGCTGTCTGGATGGATGAGACGAGACGCTGCAGGCGGCTGACCATGTGCCTGCCCATAATTTGTTCGGCGTCTGGCTTCGCGGATGGGATGAAATCATTTGTAAAAAGCTGGTGGGACGATCAGATGCACATCTTGGGCCTTGTTTAGTTCACGCCAAAAACCAATTTTTTTTTTCAAGATTTTCTGTCACATTGAATCTTACGCCACATGCATGGAGTATTAAATAAAAATAAAAATAAAAACTAATTACACAGTTTACCTGTAAATCACGAGATGAATCTTTTAAATCTAGTTACTCTATGATTAGATAATATTTGTCAAATAAAAATAAAAGTGTTACAGTTCGGAAAACTTTTCAGTTCGGAACTAAACAAGGCCAAATCGTTTCGTTGTTTATGATGCCTGGAGACATCAGTGCAGCGTTCTTGGTAGCAGCAAGCGAGAGCAACAGGTTAACTAGTGTTTAACATCGCCGGCTAAGATCTTTAGCAATCTTCTTATATCTCCTAAAACGTGAAATAGCCGGCTATAGTAGCAATTAACGGCTAAATTGTATATAAAAATTATAGTTAAATTCTTCTTAAACAGCTATAGTTAGAGGAGCGGCAGCTATAGGCCTATAGCTAGAGATTTAAAACCTTGAAGACTCGATGTTAACACAATAGTTCTGACTGATCACCTGCGGAATTCAGTGGAGCCAGCATATTCTTCGGTCCGAATCTAGCGACTGGACTCTGGAGCATATCCAGCCAGAAGGGCCACGGAGGCGCGGACCAGTTTTAGGGAGTTATTATAGTGACGCTTGTTTGCCATTGCTCCGCGAACTCTCCTCCACAAGTTTCACTATGGAGCAGCTCTACAAAAAATTAGAGTTTGTAGAGTATCTTTTTAGGTGCTTTCACAACTTCACTCTTTTTTCTCGAACTGAGTGCGTAGAACTGAAACCGTTTGGCTAAAAAAACGTGGAGTGGAGCTGAAAAACATGAAGCAGAGCAGTTCCTAAACATTAGTCCCAAATTTTTTGCAAAGTTTTTTTAATCACTTGCAATACATATATAAAGTATTAAATATAGATAAAAATAATTAATTACACAGTTTGTTTATAATTTACGAGATAAAATTTTGACTTAGTTAGTTTATAATTAGATAATAATTATTAAATAAAGGAAAGTATTATTATATCTATTTTGCAAAAAAAAAATGAAACTTGTCGTGGACGTGTACTGCTACCCCAAAGGAATCAACGAAATAGGCCCTACAAGAACACAAAACATTTTTTGTCCAGGCTGGACAGTCGTAGTTCGTACCGTACGTGCAAGCGCGTAACGTAACGGAGCTGTACCGTATTACGGCGGCATTTATATTTACAAGGGAGAGAAATAAAGGGGAAGAAGAAATTAGAAAAAGGGCGAAGAAGGAAGAATGCGTGGGGAAGGCACAAGAACCACCTACGACTATACGACAGCCAGAAGCGTCGGCGAGGCGCTCGTCAAAATCAAATTGCAAACCCAGAAGCCTCCTCGTCCCTCGCAGTTGCTTCCTCGCGGCGGATTCGCATCTTCCGCGGCAGGGAGGGTACTCCGCCGGGGTCGGTCGGCGGGAGAAGAGGGGAGGGGAGCTTCGAGATGGGGACGGCCGCCGCAGCAGCGCGCTTTGTGAACTACCCGCTCGTCGCGGCGCTCCTCGCGTTCGCCGTCGCGCAGTCCTCCAAGTTCTTCACCACCTGGTGAGTCAACCCCGCCAGTTGTACGTCTTCCGCCCCGTCGTCCCCCGCCCCGCCGTTGTGCTCGCATTTCTGTGCGGCGATTTGGATCCTCGGTGGACGCGTCGTTGTTGCTTACGCTTTCGGTGCTCCCGTGCGAGCAATGCTTAGCCGAAGTGGAATCGTGTGAAATTTTCGTGGTTTTTGGGTTCGTAGATCGTCCGCCAAGTACATACTTGTTTCATGGTGTTCCATGGTTGTCTGTGTTAAGTGATTTTAGGTTATTTTTGTTTGGTTGCTCAGTTTGCCAGCTAGAGTCAAGGGCGAATCTAGCTTGTAGCTAGTGGGTGCAAATGCAACACCCAAAATTTGGAAAAACAGTTTTTTTTTTCTAAAATTTCACCATATATCCACCATGTATAGTACAAGTCTCTGCCCCCGCACCGCCCTTTAATTAATTTGCTCTAGCTTCGCCCTCCCCTCTGTAACTGCTTCAGTGTTTAGACTGCAAATCCCATGGTAGCTGTAGTTCCCCAGCTTCACTGCATCAGTAATTTAGATTAACTTCCTCACGCTATTATGGTCTGCCGTATCTGCTCTTGCAAAATATGCAGTCACGAACTATCCACAGGATATTTTGTATATGAGGGGCAACAGAAACACCAAATGCATGTGCTGTGGGAATTGGAGGGCAATGTTGGTGCAAAATATGGAGTCACGAAGTATCCACAGGATATTTGGTATATGAGGGGTAACAGAAACACCAAATGCATGTGCTGTGCGAATTGGACTGCAATTTTGGTGGGCACTAGAGAATTTTTTTTTCCCTGCCTGTTTTTGGTATATGCTGTATTGGAGTAGTGGAGACACCACTTTGGAGCATTTTGCTGTTAGCACTTAGAATATGTAGTGTTGTGCAATTCAGGTATAGAGTACTTTGGAACCCAGAATTCTTCTCGCCCTTTAGGGCTCTATGGACCAAAACCTGTAAAGTATCCCAGTATGTTCGATGGGAGTAGATTGGACTATTTGTTTTTGGGTGCATAGTTTACGTTGGTTGCAAGGGCACAATGGCTGTAACTGTAAGTATGGTGAGCAATCGAAATTACTCTGGTTCTTCTTTGACATTATTGAAAGATTTATGTCACTGTATTATTAGTTATTGGTCTTTCCTGGTAATCTGAGAACAGATTTGTGCTGTCCGAGTTAGGTATGAAGTGCATTGGGACCAGAGTTGTTCTCACTCTAGTTCTTCTGCCTCCCCAGGGCCTGCTTATTGTGTAGTCCCTCCTTCCCGTGCTGTGAATCCTTTGTACAGTGTTGTCTCTCTTTTGGTTTTAATAAAATTCACAGTGGGGGCCTCCCCTGGTGTATATTTCGCTCAAAAAAAAAGAGTTGTTCTCGCTCCTTCGGGCTGTACATTCTAAGACCTGTATTCTGGTTCTATTAGGAATGCTAAAACACATATCCCAGCATGTCAGAGTGTTGCACAAGCTTGGTTGTGTCAATTTATTTGTATTGTTTGTATTTGGTCACATACTGTTTCTGTTAGTTACAAAGAATAGCTGTAGGTATGGTAAGTAATCTAAATAACTCTTGTTCTTCCTTGTTAACGTATATTGGAAGAATAGGTCAACACAGATGGTAACTTTGGTATCTGTGTATTGTGCATGCATGAAAATAGGCCCTGCCATTGCCATTGGATTTAATTGCCCTCACTGTTTTGTAGCTGTACAGTACCATAATGATATTTTTTTTGACATGCCTGATATTGTTAACAAAATTGATTGCTTGGTGACCATTTGATGACACAATCACACAAAGACCTAATTGGCATCAGGGCAGATTTTTTGGGAACACTGTGTATTCTAACTGGAATTTGGTCGCTCATATACCTTGTTCTCATAATCTCATCTAGTTTGCTATAAGAATTGATCTGCTCTGCTCTAATTGTATGGTCATAATCAATTTGGATATGAAAAAGGAGTGCAGAAACTCACAGACATCAATTAGTCATATGTATTTTTTAATGACAGATTTAAAAGTCCTTTTGTATTGTGTAATTGAATTCATCTTAGCATAGGATTTTTTTCCACCAAATTGAATTTTATTACCCAAAAGCAACGGAATTACAAAAGTTTTGCAATCCATAGTTTGATACTCAACCGAGCTAACGAACTGCCAGATTGAACTGAACGCGCAGAGTTCAGTCAACAGGCGATCAAAAACCACTGAAACCCAACATAGACTACAAAAAGGACAGCACAAACAACGACCAAGTTTAGCACTACTCGCTGTCAAGGCTAGGAACTTTATTACAAGTCCAGATTGGCTAATACAGCACATAAGATGGGTCCAAGCCGCACGCCTTCTAGACGCCCACACTGTAAACTTCTTGTTTAGATGATCGTGAGTCTGTTATCTCCATAGAAAATGCTGGTGTTGATGCCTAAGCCTAAATCAAAACCAAATTGATTTTTGGTCCATATATCACTTTAGTGTAATACTCTGATGATGGCATTTCTATTTATTCCAAATTTTTTCCTAACACTTATTCTGACAATGCTTTGGTGTAGGTACAAAGATGGCCGGTGGGATGCCAGACAGTTTATAGCTTCTGGAGGGATGCCATCATCCCACTCAGCTACAGTGACAGCACTTGCAGTGTCTGTGGGAATCCAAGAAGGCTTTCGTAGTGCAACCTTTGCAACTGCACTGGTCTTTGCATGCGTGGTGCGAACAATATTGAAGTTATTTATTCGTTATTTAATTGTCTGTCTAGTTGTGTAGACTGTAGAATGCTGGACTAGTTTGTACTCCCTTCATTCCAAATTACAAGATGTTCTAGTTTTCTAGATACATTGCTTTTACTATGTATTTGGACATAGTGTATATCTAAGTGCATAGCAAAAGCTATGTATTTAGAAAACCCAAAACGTCTTATAATTTGGAACGGAGGGAGTACTAAATAGTTAGCTTGATTTAGCTCTTGTGCATCTAGGTATTCTGCAAATCTTTTTCATATTAAACTACTGCTTGAACTGCATTTTGATTGCAGTACTCAAGTTCATCTACTTCTTGCAGTGAGTCAAGGATGTGCATTCTTGCTAGCTGTTACTTGTTCTTATCAATGCAACCTTTGGTTTGACTTAGTTTGAACTTTTGTTTGCAGGTTATGCATGATGCTTTTGGAGTCCGGTTACATGCCGGGAAGCAGGCAGAGGTTTGCCACTGTCACCCTAAAATGACATATATGGCGTTGTGTTTAAACAGAGCACCAACATTTTCTGCAAAATTGCTATTTGACTTTAGTTACATTGATAAGTTTTCTTCTTTTAGCATAAAAATCTGGATGATATTTGCCTTTTCATGGGGCACTTAACTTAATAAATAAGTCATTGAAGAGTATCCTTATCCGAGATGATTGTTCTGTTCCCAAACACTTCACTTTATGCCTGAAAAGATGGATGAAAAAATGTACTTTTGAAATTCTTCATTGACATTCAAATGTGACTAGCATGAAGTATGAAGTAACCTTTTCTTATGAAATGATATTTCTATCATGTTTACATGCTCCGTCACCAGTTAATGTCAAAATTATTTCGTTAAGAATTTTAAGATATAATATCTCATTCAATATGGTATTTTCAAGTTCCTGTAACAGCAAGGCAAGATGGATGCTTATGCTGTTTATGCAAATCCTTTCAGGTGCTGAATCAAATTGTCTATGAGCTGCCAGAAGAACACCCATTATCAGAGACAAAGCCATTGCGTGAAATCCTTGGACATACTGTTCCTCAGGTTGAATTAAATGCTTTGTATTACCTCCCTTGATATTTTAACTATTCTGTGGCCGTTCTTTTTCAGTTTATCAAATATGAAGATGTTAGATGCACTGGGTAACTATAGGCTACAGCATTCCTAACCTGTGATTGACAATCAGTTTCAGCGTGTAAAAACCCTATTACCCTACTATCCTGAAAAATGCTTAAAATGCAAATGAAATTAAGAACGTTTTCACATGCAGATAACGAAGTGTGCCTATTTCCTTCATCGTCTATACCATCGTTATCACCTCTGATATATTGAATTTCTCTTCTAATTGTCTGACACAACAGTTTGACAGCAGTCCACAATCAGATAGTACATGCAACCTTCTAGGAGTAATATATATATATTCTCTCTTTGGACATGTCAGGTTGTGGCCGGTTGCATCCTTGGAATCCTCATGGCTGTCGTTATGCACTTGGCTCTCGGCAGTTCTTAGTCAAGTGTTGTTCCTGGATGTCGTGACAGATCACCAAATATCTAGCTGGTGATGGCTACAAAGCATGAAAGGATGATCTCCCCATGGATCTGGTTGTCTCAAGTGTTTGACAGTACAAAGTTCTAACTGATTTAGATCTGGACTGTAGGATATAGGTTGTAGCTCGAGTTGGTTGTTGTAAATCTGAAAAGTTTTACTTTCAACTCCAACCACGGTGTGATGGAAGCTTTGTTATACAATCAGCAGCAGTAAGATCATTCTTAGGTAATGAAATGGATATCACGCCATCACATTGGCTTTCTGCTTCCTTCATTCCAAATTGTAAGTATTCATAGGTATATAAGTTTTATTATGTCTCTAGATATACATTATATGTAGATACATAGTAAAAACTTGTATCTAGAAAAGCCACAAGGACTTATAATTTAAAATAGAGGGAGTACAACTTACAATTTGGAAAGAATACAGGGAGTACTTGTTTATGGTGTCTTTGGTTTGAGGGCGAAGTTGGATGGGATATGACCATCCATGAATTTGATGATATGTTCGACCCTATGGATGTGACGGGAGAATACTCCTGGATATCCATATGTAACCGCCAGTGAACAAAACAACACTTATCTATGGATGGCCATTTCCCATGACCCATCGATAGATATCTATTCAACCAACACAGTTTCTAAATGCGGTTCATCGGTATCTTGAGTTGCGAGATCATACCATTGTACGTTTAGTGTGGTTCATTTGTAGCTTGAGTTGAGAGATCATACCATTGTACGTTTAGTTTCAACGGTGATTCATGCTAGCTCTAGATTCCAGATAAACCTTGTTTGAATTGACAAGTTGTGTATCGGAGTTCATTTACTCTGTTTTGATCAGGAACCCTTTGGCAAGAAATTTTAATTAAACCTCTTGACAAAACCACGTTAAAGAAGTTTGGTCCCCAATAGTGTATAATTTGATGTTGTACACATTTGTTTTTTCTATTAGCGTGATTGAAGTTAAAGAAGTCTGATTTATAATAAAATTAAAACGATCTACGTTTTAGAACGACAGTTTTTTTTTTGTTTTTTTTTGGGGGGGGGGGGGGGGGGGGGGGTTGAATAGATAGTTTCAGTTCTCTCATACAGGTCGTTCATAATCCAGATGTGGACGCAGTTGTCCTTTCCGGTTCAACTGAGGTGCCATTTGAAAGGATAACGCGCACGCAAACATTAATGGAAATTAATGGCGCTCGGACTGAACACCATGCGAGCGTTTACGGTTTTTGTTTGGTTCACTGCGAGTCGTTCACTGCCTAAACCAGGAGTAATCAATTTCTTGAAGCTCGGAATCACTTACACTCATTCAGTGCTGTCACGAACCAAACAGCATC
The DNA here is from genome assembly GCF_000003195.3 of Sorghum bicolor. Classification (NCBI taxonomy): domain Eukaryota; kingdom Viridiplantae; phylum Streptophyta; class Magnoliopsida; order Poales; family Poaceae; genus Sorghum; species Sorghum bicolor. Next base: position 49,218,934 of record NC_012875.2, read on the forward strand.
TTAACCTTTAGTTTATTATTACATATAGACCACCATGTATTATCATAAGCACGACTAAAAGCACCCAAAACAGACAAAATATGCAGTGTGCTTAGGCTGTTCGTGTCTATCATGCTTGTTGGTCATCCGTCCTTATTTCGTTGGCTGCATTAGACAGCGAGGCGTTATTTCTGAAAGCTGACCGCACTGCCAACAAAAAGCTATTCAGAGCTTGCACGGTGAAGCACCTGGATGGTGCGCCACGATGAGGTTGTACGCGTCGAGCGTGAGGAAGTCGTCCAGCTCCGGCGCGGTGCACTGCCGGCTGAAGATCCTGCCTGCCTCCTCGTACCGCCCCTTCCGGAACCTCTCGTGGCCGACCTCCGCCTCGACCCTCGCCATCTCCTCCTCGACGACGCGCGCGAGCAGGTCCGGCGTCGCGCGCACCTCCACGCCGCCGGCGTCCAGCGCCGCGCCGTGGTGCAGCCACTGCCAGTTCTGGACGCGGCTGATCTCCGCCGTGGCCGCGTCCTCCATCAGGTTGTACAGCGGGACGGAGCCCGAGCCGCCCAGCCACGCCGCGAGGTACTGCACGCCCACGCGGACGTTGAGCCGCAGTGCGTCCACCGTGCGCGCGCCCCGCGGCGGCTGGATGAGGTCCTCCTCTCTGACGCTGGCGCCCTCGTGCTCGTGCCCCCCGGCGGCGGCGCCGTCGCCGATGATGATCTGGTTCGGCCTCCCGCCGAGGTGGCCCTCGAAGACCTCCCGGACCGCCGGGATGAGCCCCGGGTGCGCCGCCCACGTGCCGTCGTGCCCCGCGCGCACCTCCCTCAGCTTGTCCTTGCGCACCAGCTCCAGCGCCGCCTCGTTCGCCGCCGCGTCGTCCTTGATCGGAATCTGAGCCGCCTGCGTGCATGCGATTGGTGAGTTCGTTCGTTGCACGGTTAATTAGTTACGTGACGTCGACCGCCCATGGCGCCCATTGGTGAGCTTACCATGCCGCCCATGGCGTGGACGCCGCGGCGGTGGCAGGTGTGGATGAGGAGGTGGGAGTAGGAGCGCATGAAGTGCTGGGCCATGCCGACGAGGGCGCGGTCGGGGAGGAGGCGGTCCGGGTGGGCGCGGAACGTCTTGACGTAGCTGAAGATGTAGTCCCAGCGGCCGCAGTTGAGCCCCGCCGAGTGCTCGCGCAGCTCGTGCAGGACCTCGTTCATCTGGAAGACCGCCGGCAGCGTCTCCACCAGCACCGTCGCCCGGATGCTCCCCGGCTCGATCCCAGCAGCTTTCTCCGCTCTCTGGAACACCCCGTTCCATATCCTCGCTTCCCTGCAGCAGACGACGACGCACGTGTTGCAGATTACGTCACTGCCGCGCACACGTGTGTGTGTGCACCGTGTTCATATGGCCCCGGCGTACCTGGAGTGCTCCATCTTGGGGAGGTAAAAGAATGGGCCGAAGCCGGCGCCCTGGCCGGCGCGGAAGGCGGCGTGGTTGTGGAAGAAGTAGAGGCCGAAGTCGACGAGGCAGCCGATGGCCGGCTCGCCGTCGACGAGGATGTGCGCCTCGGGGAGGTGCCAGCCGCGGGGGCGGACGAAGAGCTTGGCGGTTCGGTCGTTGAGCTTGTACTCCCGCCCGCGCGCCGCGTCGCGGTAGGTGATGGTGCCAGCCACGGCGTCCCGCAGGTTCACCTGCCCGTGCATCAGGTTCTCCCACGTCGGCGACAGCGCGTCCTCGAAGTCAGCCTGCCACGTACGATTTCATGTCGTCTCAGCCTCTTCTCAGCATCACACGATTTCAAGTTTGCACTCGTGTGTGTGCGCGCTTACCATGAAGACCTTGGCGCCGGAGTTGAGCGCGTTGATGACCATCTTCCGCGGCTCGGCGGGGCCCGTGATCTCGACGGTGCGGTCGGCGACGGCCGGCGGCACGGGCGCGCACGTCCAGTCCCCGTCGCGCACGAGCCTCGTGGCCGGGTCGAACCGCGGCAGCTCGCCGGCGTCGTACCGCCGCTGGGCCTCCCGCCGCTGCTCCATGGCGTAGCGGACGGCGCCGCGGAACTCGCGTTGCAGGCCGGCCACGAACCCCAGCGCGTCGCGGGTGAGGATCGACGCGAACTCCCGGTCGTACCGCCCGCGGACGTCCACGCCCTCCGGCGCGTCGTAGCATGGCGCCGGCGCCGCGGTGGTGCTCGCAGCCATTGAAAGCGTTCGGCGTGAGCAGAGCAGTGGCGATGGGAGTGCGAATTGAGGAGCGTGCGTGCAGCTCCTGTCGTGTCGAACTTGAAGTGCGCGTGTTTTCCTTCGGTCTCCAGGGAGAGCCAGGATATATATGGTGACAGACCGAGAGCCCGCCCGGGACTGGACACTGGAGGCGATAGCGCAGGAGTGCCGAAATGCAGTGTGAGATGTGCAGCGATCTTCTATTTTCGCATGGCGACAGCGGCAGCGTTCACTCCCATTCCGGCCCGAGCGTCCGGCGCCCGGCGGCGGCTCGTGCTGGTGACGCCGTCCCCAGAGAGAAATCCCCGCACCGAACGGCAGGCTGACGTCATGCGTGACAGAGATCGTAGGTACGGCCGAATTATTGATGACATACATACGTTTTTTTAAAAAAATATAGTATTATTGATGAGGTGGATGAGTGAAGAATGACGAGGCGTCCATTTCCAAAGGAAAAACAAGGGGAAAGGAGAGTGAGGCATGGCGACCGACGTGGTGTGGTGGTTACGATAAGGAGCCCTAGCTAGCTCATGCACGCATCAGCGTGTGCGGGATAAGCATGGGCGTATTATATAGCTTGTCACTCCGGCGCACCGCGAGGAGGAAGTGTTGGTTCAACTTGTACCAGCCGCGGTTGGCCGCTTCTGCTCCTGTTCTTATCCGATCCGTCTGCCCAGCACAGCAGCAGCATGGCATCGCTGGAGAGGCGTGGCGTCGTGGTGCAAAGCCCACCGGTCCGATCGAGTTGCTCGCTCGCTGGCGCTGCCTATGCGGTGTGGCCGGCGGGAGCGGGGGACAGATATCCCCGCTCGGCCGGTCCCCGGGACGAGCCTTGCACGAGTCCTGCGTACGTGACAACTTTTGTTAGCACGGTGCGGTGCGGTGCGGACGGGACGGTCTCGTGTGGCGTGCCCGCGGCCCGCCACCGGTGACGGCGAGCGGGGGCGCGGCCGGGCCATCGCCGCGCTGCGGCCTTCGGGCCCGCGGCGGCGCGAGTGGCGTTCGACGTTGGACAACGGCTGTCGCGAGGTTACCACCTGGGCCATCTGCTCGGTGCCTCGTCGTCTCTTGTCCGCGCGTATCGTGGGCTTTCCTGGGCTGTGCACGCTCCCACCGGCCGACCGCTTGTGTGTTTTCCTTTCAAGACGGAACAAGGAAGATTCTTTCTTTTCAAGCATTTTCACTTTATTTATTAACTAGGTAGTGTGCCCGTACGTTGCTACGGGATAGCTAACAATTTATATTAAAAATACATAGATCGCACAATAAAATTTTAATACTGTGAAATTTAAGTATCAATATTAAAATAACATTAAATACAAACCACAAAGTTTTATGAATGAAACTCTACTTTATAGATATTTTCATGTGTTTACTAAAAGTTTGGTTGTCCCGTAGCGGTGTGTTTTTCAGTGTGTTGTCCCAATACAATTTATGTGTCTATTGTATTCTTTTGAATGTTAGAATGAAGGTTTTTTTAGTAATTTTTTAATTTAGGGGATGGCTTCTGTTGCTTGCTGTTGGTTATATTGTAGATAATGCATCAACAATCCTGTTAGATATGATATGGCCGTAGTGAAATCATATATAGCTTTACAAGTAAATTTGACCATCGTGCAATATGGAACTGCACAGAATTGACGCTAATGATTATTGCCACAACACATGCGGGCCAACATGGAAGTGCACATAATTGGCACTAACGATCCTGCCTCATGCAGGCCACTGATGGACTACTACATCTCTAATTACATAGTGAAGTCAGACTCTAAACAAGTCACTGTTGATAGTGATCTAACTGGAAAGCAGTCTGATCAAAACATATTGAGAACTTCTCAATGAAGTGCAGGTAAATAGGCTAACAGTTTGATAATGCTGTAACAATAAAAATATATGCATTCCCTTGCATAGTTGCACTATACTATAGTGGGGTACTTCAAATCATCTTCTCATTGTTGGAATCGGTCAATTTGTTTCAAATGGACACTTGAACAGAAGTACGGTGCTTAGATTTTTTTTCTTGAAACAAAATACATCTTATTTTCAAAGTAAATCATAATTAACACTGTTTTATATTTTTAGAGCCAAATGCACAGTTCTGTTATTAGTTCATATAATGGTTTAATCGTGCATTATAACTGCTATCAATATATACTATAATAGACAGGATTTTGGCAATTTTTAGCATGACTTGTCGTGCCATGTATACAGTCTGACCAAGGAGCAGATCATGAGAGAGACACGTATCGTCTAGCCGGGATGCAGATCGCGAGGGTTGGTGAACGCTGGCCTTGGCGACGGACAGACGTCGCTGGCCTGGAGTAGCAGATCGATGTCGTCGAGTTGTCACAGGGTGTCGGAGGATTGCAGTAGCGGATCGCAGGGATCAGACTTGGTGGCGGCAGTGGCGGCTTGGAGGAGATCGCTGTCGAGCAGTCATAACGAAGCCAGTTTTTTCACGCGTGCTGGGTTGCGGGAGGCGCTAATAGCGATCGCATGAGACCAGGCGCTGATTGCTTCTTCTTCTTCTTCTTCTTCTTCTTCTTCTTCTTCTTCTTCTTCTTCTTTTTTTTCTGCATGGAATAGCGTTGTTTGTTTGCTTTCTTTTTTATTTGCTTGGAACAGATTGCAGCGTTGTTTGTTTGCTTCCTGATTGCAAAAATGAAAAAGATTATGAGGACCTGTTTTATTTGGAAAGAAGAAGATGGTGATTTGCTAGGAGGGTTTGCACGGATTGCAGGATTTTTTAGAAACAACAGGAGGCATCGCGGGCGCATGTCAGGTGCTAACTTTCCTTTTCGTCCGTACATGTTATTTTGATTTTCTTTTGGAGCTGAATTGATCGTGCGCATGCCGTGGTGTTTAATTTCCTTTTTTGTCCGTACGTATTTTTTTTCCTTTTGGGGCTGCATGCGGGGTCGCAAGGAGAGAAGAGAGGTTACACCAAACAAAAGTTGCACGAAAAAATTATCTTCCTTTTGTTCTTTTTAGTTGTAGGAGATTATGGCTTCAAACACACTGACTAAAAATGAGCTAAAATAGTTTAATCCCACTAGTCACTTAAGAGCAGCTAAAATAGTTTTAGCTAACTACAATTTAGCAGGGAAACCAAACAGAATCTTAGTATCTAATTATGGACTAATTATATTCAAAAAAATTGGTCTCACAAATTATATACAAACTGTGTAATTATTTATTTTTTTATTTATATTTAATTCCTTATGCATGCGTTCGATTCGATGTGATGGAAAAAAAAGAAAATTTTTGGGAACTAAACAAGGCCTATCTAGGAAATAAGGGATTCGATGAGTGCAGAGCAAGCAAAAGCATTCGAGGTCTCGAGGAGATAAGAGTTGCGTTTGTGCGTATCACGTCAGAATCCAGGGTGGAATGAAGCTACGTCCCTGTTCATAGTATAATCATGTTATTTTAGCTTTCCTTCTCTATTTTTAAAATACACTATGTGTGAAAAAGTGATGGCTAAAAATACTATTTGTTGATTTATTATAAGAAAAAGAACAATACTAATATTGTTCTTACAATAAATTAACAAATAGTAATTTTAGCCATAGTTTTTTAGACAAACTAACATGCTCATTCTACACTTCTACGGTTTTTAGGTAACTTGAACTAACTATTTCCACTTTTCTACAATGGTACACTTATGTGGTTTAAAGGTAACTCCGAAAACTATTCCTAAATCATTAAACTTGTACAATGGTGCACCAAACGTGTAGGATCCATATGTCATCCACACAGTAGTATTCTTTTATCTTCCCCTTTTCCCGTGCACAGCTTTCGAGCGGCACTTGGAGATGCCATGTTGGCCTGCTAGGTAGGTGACAAGCTATTGAGATAGGCAATATGGTCCCGCGATGCATTATTTGGCAAGTTTAAATTAAATTCCTATGAATTTTGAATGTTAAATTATATTTTATTATTTTTAATATATTAGTAAAATCATCTTTGAAACCGGGAATTATCCAGTTTTGATAGTTTGGTGGCTAGAGTCTAGAGATATTCAATCTTGGAGTTTGATAACTAAAAATTTAATGCTAAAAAAATAGACTTATTTATATCTTTTAGTTTAACTTAGGACAACTAAGTTTTATATGTATATATATTTTAGATGGGGAAGAGGGGAATTGATACCTTTTATGAAAATGCATTAGGTCATTCAAGGTTTTATGGCTCAGTTTCTAACACATCCATATTTTAAAAATAATACAGAAGAGTTTTATTCCATGGGGTTTCATGGCTCAGTTTCCAACACATCCATATTTTTGAAACAATGTAGAAGGTTTCATGACTCAGTTTTCAACGCATCCACGGAATTTTTATATAATAAGAGAGAAAAATATCTATCGTTTCACACGCACATGTATCTCATACATTTATGTGAAAATTATATTATATAGTACGGACATCCTTGAAACAAAATGGACCTGTTTGGATTAGAGGATTGCAAATATAGGAACAGAAAAAACAAAGAAATTAGATAGGTCACTAGTGGCAAAACGGAGAAATAGAAAAACGTATGAAACTGGAAACATATACAAACATGTGTTTGGATTAGAGGAATTTGAAAACGAGCACACGACCTTAGCACCATGGAATAAGTATGGTTAAATGTTCTTTGCTTTGCACTTTCACTCATAGATGACACTGAGGCATGCATGGGCAGCCGTGGGCCCCTCCGCCCCTCACCGCAAGGGGCGAGCACCGAGCGCGTCTGGCCGTCTTCCGTCTGGGTGTGATTAAGAATGGCAACGGGGCGGATTCGGATCGGGTGAAGTTTATGTGCACCCAAACCCGAAACCCGAAATCGAAATCCGAAACCGAACCGAACACCGATTCGGATAATAAACTCTCCCCAAAACCAAATCCGCGGATACCCGAAACCCGAATGGATACCCGAAACCCGATTTCTATGTCAACATAATAATAGCAATAAGGACTTTCTATAAATATATACATAATATATATACACATATTTACATGTATAAACAAGAGGCAATAAAACATAAATATTTTCATGAGTTAGATTAAAATAAATTTCATAATCTAAGTAAAAAGTTATTATTATCATATTATAAAATATGAAAATTAATTCTAATGACTTATTTCGGATATCCATTGGATATCCACGGGTGGAAAACCAAACCCGAAACCGAACCCGATAGGTTTCGGGGCCCCGAACCCGAAAACCGTGGGTGGAAAATTTTCCCCAAAACCGAACCGGCGAGAACCGAAACCCGCGGATATCCGACCCGAAACCGCCCCACTGCCATCCTTAGGCGTGATCGAGGCAGCGAGGGAGGGAGGCCGGAGCGGAAGAGATAGGTGAGGGCGTGCGAGCTGCGAGTCGTGCCGTGTGCGGCGGCGTGCAGGGGGCTCCGCGGGGCGTGTGCAAGCGGAGGAGCGACAGCGCGCGGTGGCTGCTTAGCTGAGTGAGGCCTGACTTCTTTGGTTGGTGTGCCCTAATCTTTTCTTGATAGGCTTTTTTCTTGGGTCAAAATTGAAGAGTTACTTCTAACCTTAACCTTTTAAGCCACAACTAGGACATGGCTCTACTGACCCTAGGCCTAAGCCCGCCCCTGTGCATGGCAAACACACATAATAGCTTGTGCTTTTGCCTTGGACTTCATGAAGAAAATAATCCAAGAGATTTGGGTGAATGTTTTTTCCTCCATTTTGTACATGGAAGCAATCCCTTCCTAAGTAAAGGAAATCACAATTTCTTTCTTCCAAACACCAAAACAGCAATCCTTTTTATAAAAAAAATCTTCCTTCATACTCTCTTGTTATGTGATATAGTACATTCTAAAAAATTTAAGACAACTTAAAAGAACACTTAAATGACGTATGTACCTATAAATTATTGTAACTATAAAGTTTCACCTTAAATTATAGCTTTCTTAACAAATATTATCAAATTAAAATATAATCATTATACAAAATATATTATATTTCAATACAAATTATAGAAACCGTAATACACTTTGAGCTTGTTTGGATCCTCTTGCTAAATTTTAGCTAGCTAAAATTATTTTAGCTACTCTTGGGTGACTAATGAAACTAAACTATTTTAGCTTCTTTTAGTCAATGTGTTTGGAACTTTAGCTACTAGAGTGACTAAAATTTAGCTAGCTAAAATTTTGCAAGGCAACCGAGCCTTGTTTAGGGAGTATTTTTTATACAATTCCTCCGATCCAAACACACCCGTCATCGTGCCACCGTATTTTCCTTCTCTCCTCTACGCTACGCACGCGTATCCAGTATCCATCCACCGATCGTTCCTTTCGCAGTTTCACACCGTCACTTCAATTCGCTACTACTAGTCGCCGCGCCGGACGCCGATCCGCCGTCAATGCCACCGACGCGCTCCACTCCACTTCCCCGCTGCGTCCACCTTCTCTAGTCCTTCCGGCGTAGCCGCCCGCCGATGGCGCGGCCGGCGGTGAAGGCGCGGGCGCCGAAGCACTTGGTGGCGCTCGCCGTCGTCGCCATCCTCGGCCTCGTCCTCGTCGCCGACTACCTCTGGGCTTCGTCCTCGGCGTCGTCCTCGGCCGTCTGGTCGTCCAGGCTTAACCTCCACACCAGCCCCGCCGGTCCGACGCCGCCCGTCGCGAAGAAGGTGAAGCCTCCCCTTTCTCACGCCCAATGCTTGGGGATGCGAGGTTGCTGCCGGCCTGCCGCTGCTGAGGCTCGAAGTGTTAGGCCTCCGCGGTAGGGTTTGGGAGCGTATAACAGGCGCGCGTACGGGATTGGAGAGATCTGGTGGGAATCCGGGAGGAATTGGGAAACGTTTGCGTGCTGATCAGCTGAGCTGAACATACTTGCTGGATTGGGGAATTTACTCGACCTATTGCAGTCCATATATGTGCAGCCATTACGCGTTAGGTGTGTCATTTAGCGATACATTTGTGGGTTCATTTGAATGTCACGCCTCATAGGAATGGAGGTACTCTGGTTGTGATCCTTGGCTATAGTATCCATTTTCCTACAATGCTACAGCTTCAGCTTGTGGACTATGTGCATTAGTTTTCAGTTAGCATAACACCTACACTTTGCTGCAGATTTGATTGAGTGATGTAGTATTTATAATTTCTATAGGTTGTCATAGGAACATGTCGTTTTGCTTTTATAAGCATATTCAACACTCCCCTGCAATCTAATTTGAAATCTAGGTCCTATGTGTACAAGTAGAGTACATTGACCAGAAACTAAGAGTCTTATCTTTTTTCAGTTTTCCTTGGTCAGAAATATATTGTCCATTCATATTTGTTATCATACTTTTGCCTAGATGACATTATTAATTTAGCGTCATAACAACTGTAGATTATATCTTGCATATGTCTAGTTGACATTACTTTGGCACACAGTTTTTGCTTGAATCATTTGGTATCATACAGAGTAAACAATGTGTAAAGTTCTGTTATGTGCTTGGACATTTTGCATTATTTTTGTATGTAATGACATATGCAGTGAGGAATTGTCAGTTATCAGGCCTTGTTTAGTTCCAATTTTTTTTGCAAAGTAGATATTGTAGCACTTTCGTTTGTATTTGACAAATATTGTCCAATCATGGACTAACTAGGCTCAAAAGATTCGTCTTGCAAATTACAGGCAAACTCTGCAATTAGTTTTTATTTTTTATCTATATTTAATGCTTCACGCAAGATTCGATGTGACGGGGAATCTAAAAAATTTTGCAAATTTTTTTAGGAACTAAACAAGGCCTTGGTCTAAAAGCTTGTTACATTTTATTCTATTTGCAACTTTACTTTGTTTTTTATTCTTGTCATGTTGCTAGCTGCTACAATGGACTCTCTCAAGACTAGTCATTTTTATAATCTTGTACAGATTAAGGAGGACAAGAAATCTGTAGGTTCGACTGACATAAATGCAACTTTTGCGGACTTGCCAGCTCCAGAACTAAAATGGGAGGAGATGGCTGAAGCACCCGTGGCCCGTTTGGATGGCGCTGCTTTACAGATTAAAAATCTCTTATATGTATTTGCTGGATATGGCACCATTAACCATGTGAGAAACCTGCCTGTTATCTTCCATTATCCTATACCATCATGCTTTGTGTTTGAAGATATCTACTTTTCTACAATTTATGATATGGAGCAGTTATACCCTCTTGCACATGATCATTTCACTTTATATTTTGGAAGGCATAATAGAAAAGGTATTTGTCAATGTAAATTTGAGTAGCTCAAGATAGCTACTTATATATACTCTTGCATTCATTAAAGGGGATGTATTACCATGTTGCCAAGTTGTGAAATAGACTGATTGCACTGTATTATACCCTGTTAATTCAATTTAATAAGTTACCTGAGTTGTTGAGATTGCCAAGCTCTAGTTAATCCTGACCATTCAGTCATGTACTCATGTATGCTCTTACATAATGAAACACACTTGAATTACTTGTGCTATATATTAGTTTTTGCTCCGATTCCATTTACATAACAAGTAATTACGTTGCGAAGGCTCCTTCTCTATGCAAGTCTACTATTTGTTATGTAGATGGGGTCAGAGTAAAATTAGGGAGGAGGGTTAAACTTGGGGCCTTGCTGTGGTGCATCATTCTTAGCTTCTTTGGTGGTATTGGGGCCTTGCTGTGGTGCATCATTCTTAGCTTCTTTGGTGGTAGGAGCCTAGCTTGGCACCCCTTTGTAAAATCTTTTCTTCTCCTTTTCCATGTAGGTGACTTATGTGTAAATTTCTTCTTTATTAATAGAAATGACAGTTTCATGCCATTATAATAATACTAACATTGCTGGACTTTCAATTATATTTAGGAATAACAGAATGCAAATGCCACCCTGGTGTTCTATTCCATGTTTTTTTTCTTAATTGAGAAAAAACTGCAGTTAGATGTGAGTTATTTCAATATGTTAAGCAAGTTGCCTTCCTTAAGGAATTTCCTTTTTCTTTTTATCTTAGGTGCATTCTCATGTTGATATATACAATTTCTCGGATAATACATGGGGTGGAAGATTTGACATGCCCAAGGACATGGCACATTCACATTTGGGGATGGTTACTGATGGAAGATTCATCTATGTGGTAACTGGACAGTATGGTCCACAATGTAGGGGACCAACAGCTCGAAATTTTGTATTGGACACAGAAACAAAAGAATGGAATGATTTGCCACCATTGCCAGTTCCTAGGTACTATCTTTATTTTTTAAAATTGGGCGTCCATGCATTGTGCATCTATGCATTACTTGCACTTGAAAGTTGTTGGTCCCATGTAGGGCAGGGTGGCGCACAGGTACCACCATGGAACAAATTTACTGAAATTTTCGTTTTCCACCAATATTGTATTTGTAATAGGTGCATAGAAGTTTGCACCACCATATTTTTTTTAACTGTAGCTCTGCCCCTGATCCTGCTATTGCAAATACTGTCTGAATATTTGCTCAAACAGGCTGTAAACAACTTAAACAAATATCCTTCCAACTAAAATTCTTCTCTTTAGATATGCTCCAGCAACACAACTTTGGAGAGGCAGACTTCATGTGATGGGTGGCAGCAAGGAGGATAGGCATGAACCTGGGCTTGAACACTGGAGTCTCGCGGTAAAGAATGGGAAAGCATTGGAGAAAGAGTGGAGGAGCGAGATACCAATACCGCGTGGAGGTCCTCATAGGTCTCGAACTTTCCCTTCCTATGGTATCAGCAATTGTCATTTTCATTGGAAAACATGCTGCTAGATGCCTATGCCCTAGGGTGTCTTGGCATTTTGGTGCTTTGCACTTCCACTTTTCTTATGCTCTGGGCAACATTTATGCTTGTAGGGAATGCTTTTCTATATTTGGTTGCATCATACAAAGAACTTTATAAGAAGCTGCTGAAGTTCTTATAAAGATATTTTCTTTTACTACCAGGGCTTGTGTTGTTGCAAATGATAAACTCCTTGTTATCGGTGGTCAAGAAGGTGATTTCATGGCCAAGCCTGGGTCTCCTATATTTAAATGTGTTAGAAGAAGTGAGGTATGTTGATGTGCAACTCATTCTTATAGCTAATTGATGCACATTATGTGGTCCCTATGTTTTAAGATCAACTGAGAATCTGAGATCAATTCCGTGCTTTAAAGACAACTTAACCATATGTTGTGCATGATTAAGTCTAGTAAATAAGCATCTAAGCACCACACACGCTGCACCTACTTTGTTTTAATAAATAATGGCAGACCTAATTTCACCAGAAAGTGGATTGGCATCATGCGCACTGCATTTTTTTAAGAACAAAAGCAAATGATAAAGACATTTAGTTTGATTTAACTATGAAGCTATCATATATCGCATATATTCAAGCATTGCCATAATTGATGGTTTTGAGTTGAGACAAGAATCAATCCAAAAGTACTCTAGTTTCACTATTTTCTCAGTAACCTTCCTATTTTCACTATTTGTTTGTCTTTGTTATTGCCTCTCTTTTAAAAAAACATTTTGTTTGTGCAGGTTGTGTATAGTAATGTTTATATGCTTGATGATGGAACGACTTGGAAGGAACTTCCACCTATGCCAAAACCTGATTCACATATAGAATTTGCTTGGGTGAATGTCAACAATTCTCTTGTTATTGCTGGTGGAACCACAGATAAGCACCCAATAACTAAAAAGATGGTATTGGTTGGTGAAGTATTTCAGTTCAACCTGGATACACTGGTACGGTATTTTGTCCCCTTTGTTTCTATTTTTTCTGTTTCTTGTGAATATAGTTGGAAACAGAGCATGCTCATTGCAGATCTGTTTCTTGTTTATTGTTGGTGGGTTTTAATGCTTTTGTTAATTGCATCAGATGATATTGCAACAGTATTCTGCTGTGTAACACAAAAGCAACTAAAATATCATTAAGCTTTCTATTGCTGAAATTTACATTCCCATGACGCTGAAAAAGTACATAATTATGTGGGCAACAGGAAGTTTGATAAGAATATATATAAAAAAAAATCGCATTTTGTAAATCATTTTGGCCCTTGGTATGCCATCGTGATGATATTGAACCTCCATCTGCAGGAATGGAGTGTGATTGGGCGGTTACCTTTCCGAATCAAGACCACATTGGTAGGATACTGGGATGGCTGGTTGTATTTCACTTCTGGGCAACGAGACAAAGGACCGAAAGACCCATCTCCTAAAAAGGTTGTTGGGTGCATGTGGAGAACTAAATTGCATCTGTGATTTCCTTGAAAAGAACTGATATGACTGAACCATTCATTGTGTTCTTTTGGGTACTTCTGTTTCAATCCCCCAATGCTAGGCGAGTTGTTTCTTGGTTATCGTAGGTGAAATGGGTGGCTTTGTGGACTGTCACGTCATGCCATTGCCACCCGTATGTTGTATGTTTATTCTTTTAGTTATACCGTAGGATCACCAACTTTTGCACCATCTTGTATAGAGAGAATCGATCGACTGTCCAGGGGCTGTCGCAATCTTGTAAGTTGTAGCATATACCTTCTTTTATTTAGCTCGTACACTCGTTTGTAGTGGGTATTGAATCGATTGGATATATTTTCTAAAATTAATCCCACCTTCAACTTGAGCCATTGTTATGGTTGACTTGGGCTCTCTTTACTTTCGTATCACATGCTTTCTATGTGTGATGGAAGTGTTTCCACTGATTCCTGGTACTTTACGCCCGTGTTAATATCATGAAGTTGCTGGATGATTGGCACGTCATGCGATCAGATCTGCTGGAACAGGATTGCGGATTTCGTTCCTCAACTTGTAACTTGGGCCTTGTTTAGTTTCCAAAAAATTTTACAAATTTTTTCAGATTCTCTATCACATCAAATTTTTAGACGCATGCATGGAGTATTAAATATAGACGAAAATAAAAACTAATTGCACAGTTTGGTCGGAATTGATGAGACAAATCTTTTGAGCTAGTTAGTTCATGATTGGACAATATTTGTCAAATACAAACGAAAGTGCTAACTATATCTATTTTGCAAAATTATTTGTGGGACGTGAAATGCTGGGCTTGTTGCTGTTGATATCGACAGAATCCATTCCCATGAGTACCCGCACTGATCATGCTCGTATAACCATAATATCCAGGAGACAGCCAAACTTTCAGAAGGTGATCCCTGCAGCTGTCCCTCTGGTAGGGTAGCACAGTAGCACCTTCTGGTCTAGCTGTTCTTGGGACTTTTTTTCTCCCTGGAAATTCATATTTTTGACTTTCCAGCATTTCAACCTTTCGACATGATTCCAGGCATTGTTTGTAGGTTCAGACAACTGATTCCCAATCACACTAGGAAACAATTATCACGCTAGGAAACAATTCGCTAAATTCGCGTGATTTTTCACATAACTTTGCCGGATGTTGATGGATACCGCGAGAGTTCAGTCGGACTAATAAAGTCTGGTTGATCAGACGTGGATGGATGCTGGAACTTTGAATCCCAGAAGCGAAGAAGGAACCTTCTTTCAGCCCGTGGTGTGGTGTGGCCTCCGATCCGGTGGTGTCCCTCTCTTGGAAAAAGAAAAAGGCGTAGAAGAATTCGTTAAGAACTCTGAGAAGACTGCATTCTTGTTGCTCCCTCCGGCCAGGAACAGCTACAGAACAACTTACAGAGGAGAAGAAGAAAGAAAACAAAGATGAAGGAAGCAACAGCTACAGGAAGAGGAAGCTAATTACAACTTACTAAACCAGAGCTGGATCAAGGTCTTAAAAACTTCCTTTAATCTAAGGGACTGAGAACCTACAGGTACCCTTATTTGTAGATTTCATGAACACTCTTTTGTAAGTTTAAGATCATAGCTTTAAGAGTGACAATGTTTTAAAAAAAAAGCTTTAAGAGTGACTGATGCCTGCTTGACTGCAGGATGCCTAGCACAATGAAAATCGTGATAGAATAGGGTGTTGCTGTGACTCGTGATTTTCTCAGCTTTAAGTGTAAAATTTAGTTTGCTTTGTCTTCGTATCCTTAATTATGGGTTTTCTATGTGTGAGTTGCATCGCTTGTAGTTTTAGTATGTCTTTTTTCGAATTAACAATGATCTGCATGAATAAGAACCTATACACTGTCCCTCCATTTGTTTTTAGTTTTCTCTAAGAAATAACCTAATAGTTGTTTGTTGCCTTACAGTTTATATTTTTCAAGGTAATGATGCCTAAATGACTTATAAGGGGATATCTTTTGTCATATTCTGTTACTCTGGACTGCTTGTTTATTGTGATAGATTTCATTTATTTTCATTCCTACATATAATTTCGTCAAGGTGTTTACTGATGTCCTATCTCAACAACTGATTGTACATGAGGTAATTGCTGCAGGTCAATGTTATAAAGGACCAGTGACAAGAAGTTGGAGATCCAAGCAATTTGTTTTATCATTACATAAGAGAGGGCACAAATTGATGAGATGCTGTGGATATTATTTGCCTTTATTTGCTGTAAAAGTATCAGGATCCCTTATTTAGTACAATTCTATTTGACCAAAGTATTATTTTATTTTGTAATTCTTTTTTTCCCCAAACACATGGGCAAAAACAAATGTTTCAATAAACATGTGCAGACATGTGTTGCATCATCTATTGCGGAGATATGCTTATGATTTACAATTACAATTGCTATTTTTTATATAAAAAAATGTCAAAATGGTGATACATGAGTGCACATCAGCAGAGCGAAAAAATGAGCAATCTTTCCAAATCCTTTGACAATGGTTTGCTTCTCTTTAGGATTATATATCAATCAGATCGCGAATGCTTTTACTTGATCACTCTATAGTCCATGTATAGGCACGCAGCACGCGGCTGAATCAAATCAGAGGAGAAGGGCGAGCAGGGCGTTGAAGATTGTCTCGGGGGCCGCCCACTTCCTTCGCCGCTTGCTCTTGGTGATGGCGTTCTGCAGTTGTTGGTCCAGCCGGCGGCCATCCAGATCCAGCAGGTGGCTGTGGTTCCTCCTGGTGGTGGCCTCCCTGAGCGGGCCCCAGCACTCTATCCGGTTGTACTTGCGCGAGGTGGAGTGGAAATGCACCCACACCTTGGCCTCCATCAGCTCCGGCCTCTCCGCGAACAGAGCCGCGTCGCCATGAACCACCGCCTTGAGGACCTTACGAGTTAAGATCCATCATCAGCTTATTAGCAGATAATTAAGGTTATTCTATGGTTGGAATGCAAGCAACGTACCAGCGGCAGCTCTTTGGAGAAGACGTAGTATCTGAAACCTGCGGCGAGCTCCTGCAGGAGGTTGGCGCCGCTGACGAAGCAATGCACCTGCAGCGTCATCTCCCTCTCCCCGCCGGCGTTGGCGGCGGTGGTCACCTCCTTCCACTCCGCCACCACGTCGTCCCTCTGCAGCGTCGACTGCCAGCTGCGCAGCTGCTCGCTGGTGGTCATGGGACCGCTCACGGCCAGCGTCAGGTTCGCCGTGAAGTCGCAGTGGGTCAGAGTGTAGGCTCGGGGGAAAGGAGGAGGCTGCTTGTCCTCCCCGGCGAACTCCACCTTGAGCTTCGCCGCATTGAAGGTCATGGGAGGTCCCAAAATCTTTGCAGCCTGCAGATATCAAATCACTCCATTTTAATCAATCAGAATGCACTCACTACTCACTAGGGAAGAGTAGAAAAAAGAAACCGTACCAGGGAGGAGTAGACGTCCGCTGTCCTGGCGTCGCAGCTGACGACCAAGAAACGCGGCGGTTCCGCCCTGCAGCCACCCATCCTCCTGCTCGGCCTGCTGATCGCAACGAGAGCGCCGCCACGGGCCGCCATGGATGCTGCTGCCGCCATCTTCAATTCGGACGATGGCCGGAATCTGGCATGCATACCTGGGCCGGGGGGCGGCCGTGAGCGAGCTAATTCAGACGACGCACGAGCAGCAAGGCCCCCTTCCCTCTCATGGCAATGCGGTTGCGGTGTCTCTCCTCTCCTCCAAGCAAACTAGCAAAGCAAGGTCTGTCTGGCTGCTGGTGCTGGTGGTGTTGCTGGCGGCGACGTCCTCCAGGGGCAGGGGTGCGGTGCGGAGGACGGGAGGCGGAGAGCTGGGGAGGGACGTGGCCGCTGCGCCGGTTTGTGGCTGTGGAAGGTTGACGACCACTCGAGGGAGAGGCCTCCAGCCACGGGAGCACCGCCGACAGCTGGCGCGTTTCTATTGGCTGTGCTGTCGGAATAAGGATAACGGCACTGATGACGACATCAATAACGGAATTCCAGATCTAGGTTTTGCAACCCGAGACCGCGAGAGAGAACGGCGAAAGCGATGGAGATCGAAGCTCAGGCAGCACAGGGCGTGGGAAGCGCGTTTGGTGGCGGAGGCGAGAGCTGCGTGGGAGAGGAAGGCAAAGGGGGAGGTAGAGGATGGCGACGAACCCTATTCTTTTATGGGAGCTACCTGCATTTTTGCCAGGCGGCCTTCTTGCAAGCAATCAGGTATAAATAATATGCATACATATTCTTTTATGGGAATCCTAGCCATCCTTACTCTGATCATTGTTCTACACTATCAAATTCTCTCAGACAAGCGATGAGTTTCATGAGACATTACAAAGGTTGCATGGAGGGTAAATAAAGGTACATTGGTTTGACTCCTAGTTTTATCACTATGACTACTAATGTAGCATCCTCTGCCAATTTTAGTTGCAGTAACCCAGCCCTGATGCTCCCCTAACTAGTAAGCAATCCTGGCTATCTATGCTATTTCAACACAACAGCATGTTTGATGAAAATATTATGGAAGTCAAAATTGAATCTAAGATAGACAGATTTCTCAATATATCGAAAATGAACCCAATCTGATCTTGTGCTTCATATATTCTTTGTGTTGATGATTTTTATACTGACCTGTTTAGCTATATGCTTAATTCCCTTCGATTTATGACCAGGTGCTTTTTGTTTCCCCTGAAAGATTCTTTAATGAAGAATTTCTGCTAATATTTAGGAATGGGCTACCAATATGTCTAGTTGCTATTGATGAAGCTCACTTCATTTCTGAATGGTGAGTTGATATGTCCTTGAGTTCAATTGAGATACTGTATGCTGTTCTTTGCAGTTAGTACCAAAGCTTTTCTCTTTTCTGCTTTCTATCTGCTTGTTTTATTTGACACATCCTATGATCGTTGTTGTTCTTCTCTCTTCTTGCTTATATGTGCTTGCTCTGCTCTGCTCATTACTTATTGTTAGTTCAACAATGTTTATGTCTTGATATTGAGCTATGGGAAGGTCTCATAATTTTAGACCTTTGTATCTAAGGCTCCTCGTGTTACTACTTCGAAGAAAACTTAATGTTCAATATATTCTTGCAATGAATGCAACTGCGACAACTCAAACCTTGGAGGAGATGTGACTGCCTTAGAAATACCATCTGATAACCTCATTAAAGCATCTTAAAATAAGGGGCAATCTGCAGCTGTCTATCAGCACGAGCAATAGTAGGTAGGTCACTTTATATCCTTCTAAGTTTCCGTGGGTCATTTTGATGACAACACTGGATTGTTTAATATGGCTTAACTACATAAGAAGCCTTGCCGCCTGTTTTCCGTGAGCACATGTTGATCCAGTCCTTTTTAAAAAATACAGACTGAAGGATCTATTGCTGACTTGCTGTTGTTGAAGTCTTCACCTTTTGTTGACATGAAAGTATAATTGTCTATTGCAAGCTTCAGGTGATCTCCTTTCTGTTTCCTCAAGATGTTCACACGTATGTCCAGTACCTAAATCTTTCTGATACAACTGCAAAGGTTAACAGCCTATAGCTTTATGCAAAGTCACACTCCTTATCACTTGGACTTATTCAAGCATTTCCCCTTTTAAAGGTGATTCACTATAGCTTGCCAGAAAGCTGAGAAGAATACATACAGGTATACTTCAGGCGGAATGCTTTTTTCTCCATTCTCTTTTCTCTGCTCTAGACATCTTACTGTGCTCTTTCTAGGAAACTGGGCACGCTGGGAGGGATGGGCGATTGTCATATTGTCATATACTTCTTGATTCAACAACATTCTATAAGAGCCGTAGTCTGAATGGTATTTTTTGAAGTAATGCATCACATCATCTGTATCGAAAATAGGATTCTGTGGGAAAAAATAGCTATTAGACTGCAGTTATGCCAATAAAATACTGAATAACGGTTACCCCAGTAAATTTTACATGACTTTATTCACCACTAGGAATTCATGTAGATAATGCGCATCTAGTTTTTAAGAAAATACGTACATATATTCATGACTCCATACCTGCTGATCTGTGATATAACCTGGTGGTCCTATATAATCTGTCTTGTCTAGTTGCACCTTCGTGTTCTTTTACTAATTTTTATCCATATCAGTCGCATGGTTACAGTTCAATGAGTTGTGTCTGTTGCCCTTTTTATTGAGAGCATAAAGATTGATTATGTAGTAATATGTTTAGCAGTTAAGAATGTTGACTTGCTAGTGGTGTGCCTTTTTTTAGCCATTGTCTAACTCCTTTTCTGCTTCAGATTTGTAGAGTTGTTCCTATGTTGGCTCGTTTTAATTTCTATTTCTCCTCTATTCAGTTCTCTGGAGAAATTTCATTTGAATTAAAAGATCCAGCCTGCATTTACGTGATCTTAAAGAAGCCAGATGACTTGAACGCACTTTCAGCGAATATCATAAAATGACTTTCTGAAGTAGAAAATTCAATGGTGCCCTGCAAGCCTCCTTCAAATGCTCCCACCCCTTTTCCATAAGTAGTGTTCTATTTGTTTCTTATCCAAACATTAAATGAAGTTATTTGAGTATCTAGGATCTTTTTTTAAAAAAAATTGTTAGCCAATATACTTCTGAAAATAATACGTGTTCCTAGTTCGTCGTAACCAATCTGTGGTTCTTTGTTGTACAGATCAGTAAACTGGATGCTATGTTTGATCTAGCAAACTTTGCTGTCAAGGGGTGCCATTCTTGGTTGACTTGGGCTCTCTTTAATACCTTCGTATCACATGTTTTCTGTGAGTGATGAAAGTATTTCCACTGCTGGTGCTTTACGCCCATGTTAAATGCGATTAGCCTTGTTTGTTTGCTTGATAAGCTATGACAGAAAGCATTGTTCGCAGATTTGTTGTGAGTGCTGAATGGCTTTGCATTCTTCAACCTGAAACTTGTGTTGTGGGCTTGTTGCTGTTGCTGACCACTTACCATGAGTACCTGCACTTACCATGCTCTTTCCAGAAGACGGCGAAACTCAGAACTCAGAATAAGGTGATCCCTGCAGCTGTCCTCTGCTAGGGTAGCGCAGTAGCACCTTCTGGTTTAGCTGTTCTTGGGACTTCTTTTTTTTCCTGGAAATTCATTTTTTCCGTCTTTCCAGCATTTCTTTCTACATGTTGATGCATCCAGCTACAGCTGTTTTAGCTCTAGCTAGCATCCTTCGTGCAGACGGTGCAGTACTGTATTCTGTAGCTGAGGTCAGGCCGTCAGGGTGTGATGAGTTACGGTGCAGCACTGTATTCTGTAGCAGTACATGCTTGCCTTGCCCTGCCTTTCCCGGCTGGAGCTCGGCCATTAGTTCTTTCGATGCTCCCGTAGTCCCGTTGAAACAGTAAACGCTGAGCAGTGATGGACTAACGAGCCGCACATACGCTAGACTTGACTCACCGGTCGACGGTCGATCTCCTCCCGGCATTGTGTGTAGGCTCAGACAACTGATTTGCAATCACACTAGGAAACAATTCACTAAATTGGCGTGATTTTCCGCGTAATGACTTTGCTGATAGCAGGTTATATAAGTCGACTAAATGTTAAGGTGGAGGAAAGAGATGAGAGGGAAGAGAATAGAAACAGGCTAGGCTATAAGTTTATAGCCAGCTTAGACATAAAAACTAAACAAAGTTTATGGGAGAGACAAGTGGATCATATGATGAGTTAATTATTATATAAATAGATTGTGAGAAAGCTGCAAAAAAAACCTAACACAGCTGTTATTAGCCTTGCTCTTACCGCAACATTTCAGTTGGTTAGACGTGGATGGATGCTGGAACTTTGAATCCCAGAAGTGAAGAATGAATCTTCTCCTTCAGCCCATAGAGTGGCCTCCGTCCTCCGATCCGGCGTCCCTCTCTTGGAAAAGAGAGTAGAAGAATTCGTTTCAAACTCTCAGCAAACTCCATTGTTGTTACTCCCTCCGTCACATGATATAGCAAAAAATCTTCTAAAATTTCAAAATTTGTCCCTACAAAAAAGGACACGCTATCGATACTGTACACCCTTTGTACGTCACTGTTCGGCAATATTCATCTGCGCTTTTGAGTGGTATCTAAGTTATTGTGCCTTGTCACAAATATATCTTATCTTTATGGAACGTAGGGCGTACATCGGAAGCTTGACCTTGCAAGTACTGTAAATCGGACAAACAGGTGAGTTTCATAATATGTGTTGTTTGCTCGAAAAGTCACGACTGAAAATACTATTTACTGATTTATTATAAAAAAAAGACAGAAAAATATGACTTATAAGACAAAGTGTCTGCCACTTGTTTTCGCATACAGTATGAAGTTTTTCCATTTTATCTATCTATATATACTGTATGGAGTTTTTCGCATACAAATATATCAGCATGAAAGCATTCAGCAGGTGTTCTAGCAGGAAAATCTAGGCCAGCCAAGCCCTACCGAACATGCTTAGATTAACGACTGCCGTGTTGGCCAGTCGCCACACAGCTCTCTTCCAGCGGTCAAATTTGCATGCAACCGGTCGCGATACCCACCAGTCTACGTCTGGGATCGGTTCCAACTTCCAGCGGAGGGTGGTGAGTGGGCGACCTGACCTGGATCGCCGCGGCGCAGTGAGATTATTGGTTCGCTTTAAGCTTGATTTAGGCCGACCGGCGGGTAACGCTTTACGGCCGGGGCGACCGCGGAAGGTGCCGTCAGACGGGGAGTGGGACTGTTTGGTAGAGACCTGAACCTGAAAAGATGCATGGCACTGGCACGGGTGGCGGCCTCGGCTAAATCCGACCACCCCTTCCGGGCTTCAGCCCGCCATGTGCGAGCCGGACTCCAGGCGTGCACGTGATTCTGTGCATGATCTGTGTTGTTGCATCCAGCTCTGGGTGCTATCAAAAATTCTTCTCGCGCATCTACTTGGCTGTGGCTCCTGATACGAGCATCCAGATGATGCCAAATTGCATGCCGGTGCCGCACACCGAGACTGAGAAGCTCTATTCTGCAACCACTCGCCCGCCCAACACTTACGTCCAGCCGGCTCCGAGTACAGTGGTAGCAGAGACTCGTGAGGATTTGTTTAGATGTTGTCGGATTCACTTCAATCTATGTGTTGGTGTGGATTGGGTGAAATTTAGTTCAAGTTCCACTTCAATTTATCTCAACACATGTGGATTGATATGAATACGACTACATCAAAACAAGGCCTGAGTTGGGATTGGGATGGTCCTGTCTCCGATTTATGAGATGAAATGACTCTATTTTTCATTTTGTTGAGAAGGAATGAGAATATGAGATGGACTCATTTTTTCAGTTTAAGAGCACGAAAAGTTAGATTAGCAACTGAGGTCTTGTTTAGTTTCCACCAAAATCCAAAAAGTTTTCAAGATTTCCCGTCACATCGAATCTTGCGGCACATGCATGAAGCACTAAATATAGACGAAAACAAAAACTAATTACACAGTTTATCTGTAAATCGTGAAACGAATCTTTTGACCCTAGTTAGTCTATGATTAAACAATATTTGCCACAAACAAACAAAGTGCTACAATGGTGAAATCCAAAAAATTTTCGCATCTAAACAAGGCCTGACATGTCCACGTACTAATTTTTCTTTCTTCCCTTCCGAGCACCTCCCATCCTCCCCATGGTTAGCGTTCATGGTACGGCCAGGTCTTGATCTCAAATCTCACAGCGACAGGACTAGGGGCAGAGATCGGTAGTGTGCTCAGCCACAACCCACAAGGCACAGCTCACCCGCACGCTCGCCCACGAGACCAGGGAACGCTGAGCTCTAGGCTCTAGCACCTCCCCCCCCCCACATTCCCATATATTTCTTGTTCTTCTCACGCGCACATGCGACACTCGTCACACCGGGGATAATCCCATCCACCAGATTTGGTGGGGCGAGTTGAGCCTGAATCTTGTGAGAACATCTCCTAGTAGGATCATCTCATCTCTAGTTGGCTCTAAATCAAATACTAGAAAAAAGTTTGAGATATTACACTTGGGACCATCCTATCCTCAAAATCAAACACTACCTAAACCAAACACCAGAAAAATTTAAAATATCCCACCTAGAGCCATCTCATTCTCAATCAAACGTTACCTAAAGTGGCGGATGGGAGAATTTGACACTGATTTTGGCACCATTTGAAGGAGTGCCATATCATTTTAGGTTTGCCTGCACCGACTAGTCAAAGTCAGTCTGAAGTACAGCCATATCACACAAATATAACGGGGGCTCTTTGATTGCCTTCCAATAGTCTTTTTTGTTATTATTTTTCTTTATATAATCAATTACTGATCAAATAAGAGTGGAAAGGAAGTTTTTATATATTTCCAACATGTCAGATTACAAAACATTTTGCTTTTGAAGATGCATTATTTTTATTATGCATCTAATATACACTATGTTTAAATACATAAAAAAAACAATATATCTAGAAATGTCAAAACATTTTATAATGTATAAAAAAAATGAAAGGAAGTTAAAATTGGTACTCCCGACATTGCCATGGCTACGGAGTCTGTAGAGACGAACTTCAAGACGAGCACAAAACCGTACGGCCGTACCAGACCCACACCCACCGTAGTGCCACGATTTGAACAGCGTGTGCGCCGCTGCTTCACAGTCTCGGAGAGGTTTGCTCTCTGGCCTCGGGCTCCCAGACACCGTCAGATATGATCAGAGCGCCTTTTGTGCCGGGAATTGGAAGCTCCCTGTGCCAAAAAACACTGATATATAAAAACAACTTCGATTAAAGAAATAATCATATATGACTGTAAGCATTGCATATATCCTTTACTTGATTCAACCAGAATTCTTAGCTGGAAAATGACATTTTCACTATGTGTTCCATAATCAGTTGTTCCATAACTTCATAAGGGCTACAAGGTTAATTCATATCATCTAGAAAGCCATGCACCATTCCACGCGACAAAACTTTGTACTCTCTTCAATCAAATTATAAGTGGCTTTTCTAAATACATATCATTTGCTATGCACTTAGATATACATGATGTATAGATTTATAATAAAAGCAATATATCTAGAAAAGTAAAAATATCTTACAATTTGAAATAGAGAAAATACTAAATAATTTTATTAATAAATTATTTTAATGTTTTAAGAACTTCAATATTGTATAGGTACCAAAATGTTCTTTAGAAATAAAATCTTGAAGGTGAAAGGACCAAATTTATGTGTAGGGTGGGGGTGGGGGTGGTATAGCTAAATCTGAAAAATTACATTCAGCGGTAGATTAGTAGCCATTGGACAGGAAACAAGGAAGTAACTGATCTACCAAATTAACAAAATGAAACGTAGATCTAAGAGTACCACCGATTTTTATATTATATGGGGAAAAAGTTATATAGAAGGGAGTTATATATTTGGCACATGTTATGAAAATTATACAACCACTGTTCCAACAAAAACATTTGGCTCTAGCACTCAATGAAGCACCTAGGTCTAGGAACAAACTATAATGATCTAAAACCATATTATTTGGCTTCAACAGTTTCCTCGTTTTCAATAAGGCGTTTTGCTTACTTTTGCGGATGATTTGCATTTGGTTGGGGTTCTACAGGCCGTATCTATCCAGAAACAACAAAATGCCTACCAAATGGAAATTGTTTCTTGAGAGAAACACAAGATCCTTACCAGTAACAAAATCCCTACCAAATGGAAATTTTTTCTTGAGAGAAACACAAGTTCCCTACCAAATGATTATTATGGGATAAGACAAAAGTTAGAACCGTAAACATTTCTTGGATCCATGTAGAAAAAACAGAAAAAGAAATGAGTCCTATGGCCTTATTTGCCTCGGGTCTTGTTTAGTTCCAAAAAATTTCAAGATTCTCCATCACATCGAATCTTGCGGCACATGCATGAATTATTAAATATAGATGAAAATAAAAACTAATTATACAGTTTACCTGTAATTTGCAACATGAATCTTTTAAACCTAGTTAATTTATAATTAATTAATAATTACCAAAAATAAACAAAAGTGCTACTAAAATCTAAAGATTTTGCTAACTGAACAAGGCCTCGTTCGGGCGACCTAGCCAGCAGTGGCCTGGCAGCCAGCACGGCCCAGCCGATGATCCCATGCGCATCACGCCCTCACCCAGCCCAATCAGGCAACCATTTCATTTCCATCGCGCCGTCCCCGTGCCCCGCTGGCCGCTGCTCCGCCTCGCTTCCCTCCGCCATCTCGGGCCTCGGCGACCCCACGGCGCAGTCCACGCACGACCCGACCCCAGACCAACCCCACTAGTAGAGCCCCCAGCGCGCAGCGCACCACGCCACGGCGCACCAGTATACTACTCCTCCCCCGTCCCTCGCTGCCCGCCTGCTCCCCTGCCCTCCCCATCCATCCACTCCACCACCACCACCACCACCCCCGGCCGCAACAAGCACGCAGTCTCCCACCTGGTCAAACCGCTCCCCTCCCCCCTCCCCCACCACAACCGCGCCCCCAATCCGCGTGCATCCGTCCGCCATGCCTCCTCCCCGCCTCCTGCCCCCGATCCTCCTCCTCCTCGTCGTCGTCGCCCCTCCCGCCGCGCCGCAGCCCGCGCCGGGACCGGCGGCGGAGCCGCAGGAGGACGACCTGCGCTGCCTCAAGGGCGTCAAGCACGACCTCTCCGACCCCAACGGCCGCCTCGATGACTGGGACTTCAAGAACACCTCGGGGGGCGCCGTCTGCAACTACAACGGCATCGGCTGCTGGAACATGCAGGAGTCCCGCGTCCTCTCGCTGTCGCTCTCCGGGTTCGGCCTCGTCGGCTCCATCCCCTCCTCGCTCCAGTACTGCCGCGCCGCCACCACGCTCGACCTCTCCAGCAACGCGCTCGCCGGCACCATCCTCCCGGCGCTCTGCGACTGGCTCCCCTTCCTCGTCACCCTCGACCTCTCCTCCAACCAGCTCACCGGCCCGATCCCCGCCGAGCTCGCCAACTGCCGCTTCCTCAACACGCTCAGGCTCTCCGGGAACCAGCTCTCCGGCCAGATCCCCGCCTCCCTCGCGCGGCTCGACCGCCTCAAGACGCTCGACCTCTCGGGGAACAGGCTCGACGGCCAGATCCCGTCCCAGCTCGGCGACAACTTCTCCAAGGACTCCTTCTCGGGGAACTCGGGGCTCTGCGGCCGCCCCGTGTCCTCGCGCTGCGGCCGCGGGCTGGGGAGCACCGGCCTTGGCATCGTTATCGCCGCGGGAGTCTTCGGAGCCGCCGCGTCGTTGCTCCTCGCCTACTTCTTCTGGCGGTGCACCGGGAAGGGCAAGGGAGGGCGCCGCCGCCACAGGCGCGGCGCCACCGAGTCCGGCGGCGGGGAGGACGGGAGCTGGTGGACCGAGAGGCTGCGGGCGGCGCACAACCGCCTGGCCCCGGTCTCGCTGTTCCAGAAGCCCATCGTTAAGGTCAAGCTTGCTGACCTGATGGCCGCCACGCAGGACTTCAGCACCAGCCATATCGTGGTCGCCGGGAGCTCGCGGGCGGGGACGGCTTACCGAGCCGTGCTACGGGACGGGTCTGCGCTGACGGTCAAGCGCCTGCACTCGTGCCCACTCTCGGAGAAGGCGTTCAGGGCTGAGATGGGTCGGATTGGGCAGCTGCGGCATCCCAATATCGTGCCACTGCTGGGCTTCTGTGTTGTCGAGGATGAGAGGCTGCTGGTGTATAAGCATATGGAGAGTGGGGCTCTTTCGTCGGTGATGAAGAAGCCAGGGGAAGCGCCGCTGGATTGGGCAACGCGACTTAGGATCGCCGTGGGGGCAGCAAGGGGGCTTGCGTGGCTGCACCATGGGTTCCAGGTTCCGCAGATTCACCAGAACTTGAGCTCAAGTGCAGTGCTTCTTGATGAGGATTATGAGGCTCGGATCACCGATGTTGGGCTCACGAGGCTGGTCCGGATGGCGCCCGGCGAGGGCGGTGATACTAGCCCTTTCCTGAATGGGGACTTTGGGGAGTTTGGCTATGTTGCCCCAGAGTATGCTAGCAATCCAGTTGGTACTATGAAAGGCGATGCATATGCATTTGGGGTGATATTGTTTGAGCTTGTTAGTGGGCAGGAGGCTGCTGCTGTGGTTACTGACGTGACGGGTGAAGGATTCAAGGGGACATTGGTGGACTGGGTTAATCAGCTCAAGGCTTCTGGTCGGATCAGTGATGTTGTTGATAAACCATTGCGTGGGAAAGGCCATGAGGCAGAGATTGAGGAGTTCTTGAAGATAGCTTTTGCTTGTACCCAGCCTTGTGTGAGGGAGAGGCATTCCATGTATCGGGTTTTCCACGCTCTGAAGAGCATTGGAGAGGGTCGCGATGTCACGGAGCAGTTCGATGAGTTCCCGCTGGCCTATAACAAGGATGATTCAGACACTATGTAGCTGATGCTGATCGCCAATTGGATTGTGGAAATGTTTCGTCATGCTCATTGATGATATATAGTAGCCTTGCTATGGACGGATCAGAGGCATAATGAGTTGTAATCGAACAATATTGTGGCACCAAAGCTAGCGCCGATGCTGGGTGGTCAATTCTATTGTTGCATCAACAGGGGATGCGATAATCATGTAAGCTGTAAGATCAGTTTACAATTCTGTATGTCTTTTTTCAGTTACTGCTAGTGCTTGTAGTATCTGTATGGAACTGTAATTCTTGATGTGCCTAAATCCTGATATAACCTTTCGAAGTTCCTTCTTGGAACAACCAGCATGCTGTTCAGTCATTGGATTGACACTCAATGTTTCATTGTCTTTCTTGGAAACTTAGTGGTTAACGTTAGCAGGGTCCTGAGTAGTTAAAAATGTTCTAGTATCTCTTAAGCTTATACTACTGTTCATAAGCGGCATATTTATGAGCTTTGAATCTGTAGCCAGAAATGTTAAGTTTAGATGTTTGAGCTTCAAAAGTAGCTAACCGTGTGCTATACATACACATCTGAACCTTGGAACATCTAATTGTGGCTTGGTCGCTATATCTAAGTTTTCTATTTGGAAGCATCAGCTATGGGGAATGGAACTTTCAACATCACCTTTTTTCTAGGAGTACAAGTTCTTTCAGCTATTTTTCTAAGCTGGTGGAGTACCGGCGGAGTCTTATCTAGCCGTCTGTCTTGGTTTATTTTACCGGTCTATGCTTTCTTTGATTTGAAAGTCAGCTCTCTGTGCCAAAACGAAGAATAATCAAATCCCTGCGCACATGACAATTCCACATATAATTGTCGCCATCCTCCAGAGCTAAATCCTAAATTTGACCTCATCAGTGATAGCGAGGGCCACTCGGTCCCTTGACTAGTCTGTTAGTACTACTCGCGTAGTTAAATCAGGACAAAATTTGAAATGTGACTGAAGTGACACCGCAATATCTTTAGCCTTTTAGGCTCTATTTAGTTTAACCCAAAATCTAAAATTTTTTTAATATTTTTTATCACATCAAATAGTATTAAATATAGATTAAAAATAATTAATTATACAATTTATCTGTAATTTACGAGATAAATCTTTAAATTTAATTAATTTATGATTAAATAATAATTACTAAATATTAGAAACGAAAGTGCTACGGTCTCCAAATCTAAAATCTAAACACAGGGCCCTATTACTCTCGCGAGGGTTTTACCTGGGCGGTGTCGGACAAACGAAGGAGATAGACATGTGATTTGGCTGGCGGCTCCAGTCACTGTACTAGTACAAGTATTTATTACCAGTTGTTTTGTCTTGCATTGAGAAGAGCATGTTGCGCCTAGCGAATGGCTACCGCTCAAGACAAAACAGCTCCAATGAACACCTTTTCCGGTCAAAGGTAGTAGTGGTAAAAAATAATTTTTTTTTACAAGAAACGATGTTTATTAACAGCAGCGAGCTGCTAGGAGCTGAAAGACTTCCCTGATTACACTTATCAGTGCTTTCCCAGCTAGAAGATGAGCAGCAGTAGTGTTTAGTTGCCTCCCAAGAGCCCGCGGTATTTTTCTCTCACAACAAATCAGCTAACAATACTTTCTGCCATGACTTATTAGCTAAACGAACAAGTCGAGGCTGAAATCAGAGCGTTGTAAGGCCTTGTTTTGTTACAAAAAATTTTGCAAAATAGAAATAGTAGCACTTTCGTTTGTATTTGACAAATATTGTTCAATCATGAACTAACAAGACTCAAAAGATTCGTCTCGTCAATTCCGACCAAACTGTGCAATTAGTTTTTATTTTCGTCTATATTTAATACTCTATGCATACTTTTAAAGATTTAATGTGACAGGGAATCATCTTGTTGGGTTTCTTGTGGAACTTTGCTTAGCATAGCTCCCTCCGAAATCAGGGCTCTGTGCAAGCATCTGGTTCTGGGCGGTGTGTGTAGCCTGTAGCTTCTGAATTGTTGAGTGAGCTCAACAGCTGGCAAGGCATCCGTGGATCGTCTCGTAATCTCGTTGCAGTGGGATGATCATGCCTTGGGCCTACTAGACAACAACATCTGACCCCTGCAATGCACATGATGGGTATGAGCCCGGGGGCCTCCACGATAATAGTGGCATGACACTGAACCACCAGGGATATGTTGGCGTTCCGTGTCGGCTCATCTCCGGCCCTTCGTTAACATTTTTCTTTTTCTTTTACCGCGGTGCAAGTGCAAGGCGTTAGGCTTTGCCGTTTTTTCTCTGGTTAGCTAGCACGTGGGGTCCTCGAGATTTTTTCCACGTCTGGTCCTACTTTTGCCCTGCGGCTCTGCAGTCTGCAGCAGGACAGACAGCGGGAACCCCTTGTTGCGATCTGAATGAATATTCTTTGGACACATGGATACGAGTGACGAACGACACATCGACCGCGGCCCGCGCCCATGGCCGGTTGCGCGCGGACGCGGGAGCCGGTCAGCCGGAGGGGGCATATCGCCGTCGCCGCCGTTCGCGTCGTTGACGGACTTGAGCGAGGAGGGCTTCTTTTCTCCGGCAGCGACTTTCCGGGAGGCATTTGATTTGAGGCGGATCGATCCAACCAATCCTTGCCGTGTGGTTCTGGCAACTGCACTAGTGTTATATATAAGTCGCTTTCCTAGAGCACGAGGCAGCAGAAACGTCGACAAGCCCCCTCAGGTTGTCACCAGAGAACGATACCGTATGGAATTTGAAGGTTCGAGTAGTTAGAAAGAATGTAAATCAAATTAACCCAGAGATTCTCCAAATCAACAGCAGGATGGAAAACTGGAAACTGTTTGTTCTCTTATCAGGCCTTGTTTAGTTTCCAAATAAATTTTGTAAAAAAATTAAGATTTCCCATCACATTGAATCTAGTGTATGATTGAACAATATTTGTCAAATACAAATAAAAATACTATAGTGTCTATTTTATAAATTTTTTTTTGGAACTAAACAAAGCCTCAGTACTGTCATGTCATTGTTCCATTGCAGCACTACTAACAATTGGCACTTTTCATAAAAAAGAAACAATTGGCACTTTGGCTGAACAAGGAAACGCACATTGCCACACTGCTCAAATCCCTCCCCAAAATTAATACACATCTCGCTTCTTGAGTAGTTAAACTTTTTTTAAGTTCAACTATGAATATAGAAAATAATATCAACAATCATATCTTTAAATAAGTTTATTATAATAAAACTATACACCATGCTCTAATTATTATGTACAAAAGATATATTAGTATATTTTTGTATAAATCAAGTCAAACTTTAAAAAATTTGAATCCTCAAAAACAAGATACGCTCAACCATTCAAGAATGGACAGCTCAGGACTATGCATGCCTGCATCTTAGAAAACCAGAATCTTCGTCACCCGTCAGATTGAAAACCAGCTCCAGAAGGCATGAATTAATACAGAGCATAATCCTGGTAACCGGAAGTTGCGCAGGTCAAACCTTGTCAAAAATGGCACAATGAATCACTAAAATAGATGTAACACAGCTACAGGAACAGCAACCTATATCTACTGCCAAAATGCCACAACGCCAATCAAGTTCTCAAGGGAGAGCATCAGGGCACTACGAAGGTACTTCAGATTCTCAGCTGCAACAAATGTTTCAAAGTACATAGCTAGATTGGTAACTAGGGGGGTATTTTCACTTGGTGCGGAAGCTCAAGCCATGAGAATGTAGCAAAACTCAGACAACGTAGCGGTAGGTGATGTATCTTCCAGCAGTTTCACTGGATCGGGTGATCTTCACGACCTGCCCGCGCTTCATCCCATAGTATCTTGCTATCGGGTCTGTAATCTGAATCCGGGGGAGCTGCATCATATAGATAGTTTCATATAATCAGAACACAGCATCGGCAGGAATAGTAACATGAATCTATGGAGCAAGGAATCTGATTCTTTTTCTGATCACAGAGCAGAGCCTTGTTATTAGAAATGTAAAGCTCGATGAAAGTAAGACAGTGCAACTAGGTGAAATGGGTGTCTGACACTTGCCGAACTCAACCTTGAACATCATGAAATTAGAAATCGGTTGCCTAGAGAAAAGAAAAATCCCCAAGCAAATGAGATCAGTAGCAGTGTAGCATGGGCAAAAGCAAAAGCAAAACCAGGGCTAGAAGGTAATGGCTGCTAAGGCCAGTCTCAATGCATAGTTTCATGGCACAGTTACCAAGACTATAAACTAGGTAACCGAGCCACAAGAGCCACAAGAGTTTCATGGGGATGAAACTCCTCTCTCATATGATGAAACTCCTTCATTTAATGACCCTGCCAAGTCAGCAATTTTGCTTATGTGGCACCCTATTTAATGTGCATGACACTCCCATGAAACATGCATTGAGACTGGCCTAATTAAGGTACATCACTTTGGTTAAAAACTAAGCTACAGATTAAGATTTTATTTGATAGAAGGGTCTGTAACGAAAACATTGGACCATGAGAGGGCAGAGGCAGGGCCATTGCTGCTGCAAGTCACCCCTAGTTTCACCCTTGGTCAGTACTGTTTCATCGTCAATGTTATGCACCCAAGTATTCTCCAACCATGCAAGATCCAGACAGGCCAATATCTTCAAAATCAACAGGAGACTTGACACAACAGCAGATGAACTAGCACGCCAAGCTCTGCAACAACCATCCACTCAGAGTAACAGTTTAGAACTTTCCTGCTCCCATGAGCACCATGTACTGCTCTGTCCTCTCTCAAGCTCTACAGTCTGTAGATTTGAATGCTGTAACAACCCTTGCAGCTAGGTGCTGCTAATAATAAAATTGTTTGTTGTCAAAAAAAAAAAACTAAAGTTTGACTGTCAAGCTCTACAGTCTGTAGACTTGAATAGCCTCTATCGTCCCTAAAGTTTGACTGGGTGCTCAATCTAGTCCCTGAGGTTTTGGTTTGTCCATTCTGATCCCTGAACGATTTTCATTGGTCCAAAATAGTGCTTGGGATGACATGGAGCTCCATGTGTGCAGATAACTCAACACTCGGTCATAAATTGTATGCAAAATGCTCATGTCCCTATGAAATCTACAGACAGGCGAATTAAAACTAAGCTCAAAACACTTCTGTTCTTTTCTTTTTAAAAGTTTAATCTGCTACTGCTGCTAGAGCCAGACAGGCTTGCACACCGCGCTCCTACCCTGTAGGTCATTGTTTTGATGGCCTCCTCTGTACACCCATTATATAGCTAGAAAGTTGGACAAAAGATGCAGACTGAAGCAGCAAACGGGAATACAGATGTCTAGACACAATAATGATGTCGATTGTACAAATAAGTGCAGCATACAAATTGATCAGGTTCAAACATATCTTGTTCATACCGCTACCCAAGCTATACATAATTAGATAGGCTATCATATTTATTTTCCAAATGATTAAATAGCATAGAAGGTTGTCAGACATTAACATTCTATAGACCTGCTAAGTGTGCAGACATCACAACAGTAGGTTATTTCACATCTGGCTAGTGGCTAGACTCTGAGTTGTCTTGTATATGTGGTGTCCATGTCATCACAGGGATTATTTTAGAGAAAGAAGATAGCTCAAGGGAGCGACTCAAGGAAGTGGACCAATAGAAACTTCATTTTCAGAGGCTAAATTGAGACTCCCGTGAAACTTCAAGGACAATAGTGGTTATTCCGCCTAACATTATCTAAATTAATAATACGCAGTGGAATCAGTTATCAGTCAAACTAGTACTAATAACATCTGAAAGCATAATTTTCCAATTACAAATTTGCATAACTTGTTTAAACTAACACTGAGTTAAAAATATATTTCTGCGTCAATAGATTTTTACTACCACAGTAGTTCCTCCCATTCTCACCTATTTTTAGCACTGTAGTGCTTCAGATAACATCTTGCATAATATAGTTTATCACTCTACTTAAAGTCTGAAATTATACACAACTCTTGCTATAGAGTAGTTAACAGCCCTAATCTGCAATGGAATTAACTGCAGTAACAAAACCAATATGGCTATCTATGGTCTGACTTATTCTCTTCACAATTTGGGTTAACAAATAGGAAGCCAAACTGAAAAATGTGCATGTCATAGGTCTATTCTTATGTCACAAGGCTAACTAAACGTTCAAACTTATATAGAAAAACATGCATGCCATAGGTCTATTCTTATGTCACAAGGCTAACTAAACGTTCAAACTTATATAGAGAACAGTGCTTTCAATTTCTCTACTCATATTTTACCAATTAACACATATGACATGTTCTTTTTGCTGTTTAGATGATAACTACTGCAGATTGTCAATTTGGCCTGAACACATTCAGATTACCAGTTCCCAATGAGGTAGGTAACTAAAAAAAAATCAAATGGAGATTTATGCATTTTGTCAGTTCCCAATGAGGTAGCTAATATCAAATGGACATTTATGCTAACAAGCTACAGCATGTAAAGATGGTGAAAATGGCTTAATACTCAGCAACTTATTGCCTGGCAATTAGTTCCCAATATGCAGATGCAGGCATAGTTTCACGCAGTCACTGTACATCAAACCTTAACCCAAAGAATTGAACACAAAAATAAATTTTACATTAATTATGCTCCTATAGACACAAACAGCCAGGCTACTCTGAGGAAAGAATAGGCAAAATTATTCGACCTGGGTTTCCTTCACGGTGTACCGCTCTAGAAGAGACTTCTTTTCTTGTGCTGTCAGGAGCACGTGATCTGGCACTAGCACATGGTTCTTAATGTTGACAAGAAGCTCAGCTTCCTGGAAAGCATCACGATAAGCGTCAGCCACAGTTTTCGCAAGGAGCAGCGCACATACTGACATAGAGATATACCAATGCAATGAGGTAATGAAGAGAAATTAGAGAGTCGACCTGGAAGACTTCGAGGTGGTACTTCTGGGAGACCTCCTGAACGGCGCTGCGTGCGAACGCGCTGAGCGCCTGCTGCACGACGAGTATGCCGGCGAAGACGTTCTCCTGCTTCATCTTCTCGACGTAGTTCCTGATCGTCTTCACCCCGGGCTTGGCCTCATTGGGGAAGAACACGTAGATCTGCAGGTGAAACGCACAGCTAGGGTTACGCCGAGGCAGCGGCGGAGGCGGCGGCGGCGTATGGGGGAGCAGCGGAACAGGGGACGGACCTGCTCGGAGGAGCCGTCCAACTTCATGGCGCTGCTGGCGAGGTCGTCGCGGCGGACGGGGTTGCCGAAGCGGTCGATGAACCTGTCCCTTGGGAGATTGATTTCTTCCTCGCTGACCGCGTATCCGCGGTCGCGCAGCATCTCATGCACCGTGCGACGGATGCGGTAGAGCCGGCTCGTCTCGTCATCCGAGGACGCCATGCCCCTCTGCTCCCTCTCCTTTCAGCTAGTTCCCGGTGGAATTACAAGGGGGGGTTTAGGGCGATGGAGCGGCGCCGGCGCGGACGAAGGCGGGAGCTGCGCGCGGGCGGCGGCAGGTAGGGTTTGTTGGGGTTTAGCGGAAGGAGAAAGAGAGGGTACGCGGCCGCACCGAGTGACGAGGAGTGGATCAGTCGCGTGCGCTCTTGGCTGGGCCTGTGCGGTCTGATTTGGCGTCCATAGTGTCTGAAAATGGGCCTCCATCATCGGATGGGCCGATTACTGAGGGTGCCATGGCCTGCGACGCCATCGACATCGATGCAGCCGACGAGGTGGCAACTGTGGTGGTGCAAACTGCGCTCCGCAGCCCACCTCCTTCGAAGGGATACCTTTGTACGACGACGACACTTCGCATCAGGCATCCGTCTGGACACCGCAAAGGCGGACGCCCATCCGTGGAGAACGCGGCGACACCCCCGTCGGCCGTCGCCATGGCGACCGACCACCGCGTCTCGCTCCTCCCCTTCGCCGCCGCCCTCCTTGTGCTGCTCCTCGCTGGCGGCGCCGCGGCGGACGACGCCTCCAGCAGCGACGACGCGGGGACTTCGCGGACGCCCGGCTGCTCCAACAAGTTCCAGCTGGTAATGGCTTGCCCCTGCTCCTTGCTTACTCGATTCGCGGTCCTTCCTCATTTCACTGCCGGTAGTAGTTGGTTTTGGAGTTCCCGGAGTCCTGTAGTTGGTAGGTAGAGGTGCGATGCTGAGATCTGGCTGATGATGGGTTCGTGTAGAAGGGATTTGTGGATGTACCTTAGTAAGGCCTGTTTGCAGGCATATGACTAATTTTTAGCCAGCTATTTTTTAGGTCTAGCCCATCCAAATATGAGGCAAATAGGTGGGCTATTTTTTTTAAAAGAGTTTTTACCTCTGCTTTTAAGAAAGCATAGTAACAGATACAAGACTGGGGATACAAGTTTAGCAGTAACAAAAGAACAAAGTGCTGAGACTAGTACAGAATCTAAATTTTGAAGATGTATGTAGACTCCAACAAGCCAGGCTTAAAACTCTTCATCCAGCTCATGATATCATCCTTCACATGCAAAACCTGCTGCCGGTCCAACTCCTTTAGTAAGACGCTACACTTCTGCAGTAAGGATAGCGCAACACATATCACATCTGTCAGAGCTTTTTGAAACCTTTGCTCAATAGCCATCTTGTTCCTAGTAGTCCTTTTCTCGTTCTTATGTTCCAGCTTTTCTCCAGGTTAAGGTGAAGAATTGGGTGAATGGGACTGAAGGTACAACTGTTGTTGGCCTAAGTGCAAAATTTGGAGCTCCCTTGCCAAGAGATATCCATGAAGCAAAAAAATCATTTGCTGTCCTCGCAAATCCAATTGACTGTTGCTCCAACTTGACATCAAAGGTTTCACTTTAACACCATCAGTAGTAGGCTTACATACAAAGTTGTTTTATTTCCCATGGTCGTGCTATCAGCATAATCCTAATAAAGGAAGCATGTATTCCATAAAGTTTTTTCTAAGTTAATCCTTGTCACTGTAGTTAACAAGTTCAGTTGCTCTAGCAACACGTGGGGAATGTGCTTTCACAGAAAAAGCAAATACTGCTCAGGCTGGTGGTGCGACTGGTTTATTAGTTATCAATGATAATGAAGGTATAACAAGAATGTGTCATGTATTGTCATTCTTCTGTCCAAATAGTTTGATATTCAAATATACATGCAAGTTTTTTTTGCAGAAAGTAATCTGTATCATGTTTCTAGAGCTTTACAAGATGGTTTGCGGTGAGAATGACACTTCTATTAACGTGACAATACCTGTTGTCATGATACCACAGTCAGCAGGAAAGATGTTGAAGAACTTCTTGCATCATGGAGCAAGTGGCAAGTTATTCTTATATTGTCGTTCCTTTTGTTGTCAAGTGTAGCATGATTTTTTCCTTCTATATCACTCTAGTGGTGTTGTTCAGTACTACCTCCATCCCAAAAAGGATGCAATTGCAGGCCTGGTCAATGTCAAATTATCTAGTTTTACTAAGTTTATAAAAAATATTAACATGTACAAATCCAAGTAGGTATACTATAAAAATATGTTTAATGACGAAACTAATGATACTTATTTAGTATGATATAGTATATTTTTATATAATTTTGATCAAACTTCCAATCATTTGATTTAACACTACTCTAGAATTGCATCCTTTTTGGGACGGAGGGAGCAATTTCATATCTAAATAATTGCTAGGTGCTTTTTGTAGTTATTCCATAGGTAATTGTCTTTTACATCAGATATGTATTGCTAACTGACAGAACAAAAAATAATGTTTCTTGAACTCATTGTGTGCCAGGCAAACCTCAGATATGATTTAGTAATCATGTTATAAGGTAGTACTTGTGATGAGTGAGACAGCAACTTAAAATTAGATAATGCTAACATGTACAGTACAGTATTGCAAGAAATTTCTATTTTATCTTTTTAAGTAAGATAGTCTTCTGTAGTTTGGTACTATTAATATCAGGTATGAGGCTCTCGAGTAATTTCTGTTACTTCCAAAATTGACACAGCTGTTTGTGGCAGGTGGTCCTGTAGAAATAGTGACTAGCCTAAGTTATATGTTCCTTTTGACTCAACTATCCTACACCAGAGTATGCATGATAATGAGAAATGTTTTCTATCATCGCAGTGGAAGTACAGCTATATTCACCAAATCGACCAACTGTGGACCTTTCAGCATGCTTCTTATGGATAATGGCTGTAGGCACCATAGTCTGTGCTTCACTCTGGACTGAATTTGTTACATGTGAGCAGGTTGATGAGCGTTATAATCAGCTGACCAGAAAGGTTTGGACTTGTGCCTACCCAAAGTGAATGGACTGTATTTTTATATGCACTCAAACGCATCCATTCCCATGCTTCAGGCCATTGAACATTTATAAGTTAATATCAAAGGGACATTAGTACGATCTTAGGTGAAGGAGCTTGAATTCAGTATCTTGCATGAGTGGGTTGTATGCAAGGTACATAATGTTATACCTACCACTATTACATAAGTTAATATCAAAGGGACAAATCCATGCTTGTCCATGTCCATGTCCAAATCCATATCATCATGATGCATTCTTACCCTCCCCAATATCACCCATACCCATTGGATAATAATCAATCTTATACATATTCATTGCCTTGAGTTGAACTACCGGCTTCTATTACTAGTTTATACATATACATGTGAGCTGCACGTCAAAACTGATCCTTGGAATGAAAACCTCACGTTCACACCTTAAATTTTAGTGAAATTGATTGAATACTGTAACTTTGTGCAGATTTACAAGATTTGATTTATGTGGGACCCATGTATTCTAGAATTAAAAACCTCATGTTCACACTTAAAAATGATTGTTTTTATTTTTGAGATGCCTTGGTATGGTAGCAGGCTACTGCTATATTCAAATGTGGGCCCAAGGTCAAAAGCTTGACCCTAAAATAAAAAACAACCCGCTTACACCTTAAATTTTCATGAAATTGACTCAAATTTGTTGGAGATAACTTGTTATAACAGGTGGCTACTTCATGCAGATGTGTGGCTAGATATATATTGGGCCCCACATCAAAATCTTGGCCCTAGAATTAAAATTTTTGTGTTCACACATTAAAATTTTAGCGTGATTAAATAAAATTTGTTGCAGATGATTCAATATAGCAGTCTGGGGTTTTGTACAGATTAATGCAGCAATGGGTCCCACATTAGAAACTCAAAACTAAAATAAACAGTGTATTATTTGCTCCACCCATTTCTACTAATAGATGATTACTTGAGCAGACTTACCCATGGATAATTCACACCCCTTGACCCATACCTTACCTTTTCTATTGGATTTAAAATATTTACTCATACCCTACCCAAATGATATGGGTAAGGGTTTGAATATGGATATGGGTACCCAACAACATGTATAGTTGATGTGCTGCTTGTCAAATGGATCTTGTGTGCATAGATACAGGAATGGGCTAAATAAGACATATACAAACCAGAAACCATGAAACATTGTGACTCTAGACGACGTTGTTATGAATTTTGGATTTTGATGTGAACCAATTGTATTCTTGTCATCAATCACTTAGTACTTTTTCGTAAACCCCTGTATTTTTGCAGGTGAATATACAAAAACTGAAAAAACATATCTTGTTCTCAACCGTGTCTTTTGTGCTTACAAATGCTCCTTGTGTAACCACTGCACATGCCCTCTCATGACAAATTTATCCCTTCATATTAAACAGGATGGACCTGATACGGGAACAAACTACAGAGAAGATAAAGAGATCTTCGAGATCAGCGCCAAGGGTGCTATTGTTTTTATTATAGTAGCTTCAGTTTTCCTCCTCCTTTTGTTCTACTTCATGTCATCTTGGTTTGTTTGGGTGCTAATTGTACTATTCTGCATTGGTGGTATTGAGGTATTCCCTCTCACAGAAATTCCTCTTTGTACTAGTGCATGTTGATATGTATTTTTCCCTTTTGTTGGGGAGTTCAATTCTGAGGTTAATGTTGATATTTTCTTGCAGGGTATGCATGTTTGCTTGGTTACGCTTCTAGCTAGGTACCAAATATATCAATTTTGATAAAGCAATTCAGTCAATGCTCCCTTTATTTTGTACCATCATCCTATTTACTTTATATAACAGGATTTTTAATGACTGTGGACGAAAGACTGTACAACTCCCTTTTTTGGGAGAGATCTTGATCTTATCTGTTGGAATTGTACCATTTTGTGTGGTGTTTGCAATTCTCTGGGCTGTGTATCGCCATGCTTCATTTGCTTGGATAGGCCAAGATGTTCTTGTAAGATAATCTTAACTTACAACCATTCTTGTGTTTTGTTCCTTTGTTCTAGTCTTTTCTCCTGGTGCTGCATGATAGTTTCCATACTTCTCTTTGGTGGTATGCGTGGTTATTAAGGAGTTGCCTAGGCGATAAGGCATGCTGGGAATCTGGGCGTCCCTGCCACCATGACCAAAAGTCAGCAAAAGAGAGGAAGGGAAAACAGAGGAAGAACGAGAGGGTAGAGGGCAAGCAAGGCCAAGAACATGCAGCTGCTGCCATCCTCGCTGTCTCCAGCGCTGGTGGCCAGCGCAGCACGTGCAGATGTGCTGCATCAGCTGCAGCACAGCCGATCTGGAAGGGACTACAGAAATGGTTGATTTGAGGGTGTAGAGCAGTGAGGAAGCAGGAGGGAGAAGTTTTGGGCGTCGGTGTATCTGGAGAATGAGAGAGAGAAGCACGCTGCACAAATGGAGGGAGGGAGCACTCACACGAGGCAGAGGGTATCTGATGTATCCATGTATATCATGAGAGGGGAGGGTAACGTGGGCAGGCTGATGGGCTGGGCCAGCAGCCCGTTCTTACTCCTTTTTTTTTTCTCAGCCACCCTGTTGTTTTGCAATTTGTTAAATTGGTATGGTGTCGCCTTATCACCACCTAGGCGATTGAAAGGAGGTGGCTCACCACAACTTGCCTTACCGCCTTAATAACTATGGTGGCATGTGATGGACTGCAATGTACCATAAAGCAAAAGTTCATGTTCACATGGTGGAAATATAAGATGTTTTTTCTCAAACACCAGAGTCGTAAATAATGCATTGTCAGTTCTAAGGCCAATGGTAATCCATTTCTTGAATTGCCAGTTTAGTCAGATATGATATGATGCGGTTTTCATGTATAATTTTCATCATGCCAACGAGGTGCCCCCTTTCAAAATATTTTGTTCAAAGAACCTTGCCGTACGTATATATAAGAATGGGTTTGGATTTTCTACAAAATCCTATTATCCCCAAAGGTCAAATTACCTGATTGGTCACTACTGTATGAAACTATCATGTGCAATACACATAAGCATGATGTTGTAGTTCTAATGCGAATCTATATTGAATCAGTTAGAGATTACAGGTTGCTTAGGCATGTTGGTAAGTGTAACATAACTTACTTTCAAATGGCCCGCTGCGGGTGTCTACATGTACTTTTGCCATGGAATATGTTGAGTTTCAAACATGGTATTTGTGTTGAAGACAAAAATCTAGCTTCTAACTCAAATCTGCTGCCTTGATCCACCTTTGGTGGAATTTGCAAACCTCTTACTAAGAAATCCCAATATAATCTGTACGTTAGATATGGAGATGCAAAGCAATTCCACATTTGTTTGAATTAGGATGTAATACCGTATTTTAAAGCTGGATATAATGCATGTGTGAAAACTCAAAAGTATGTTATTTGAGTATTGTAAACTGTTGGATAGTTTGTCTAAAGAGGATGATCTCATTTGTGCTTACCCTCTATGGTTGGACCAGTTTAATAATTTTCATATTAAATGCTTGCTATTTCAATTTGAAATCATACTGCTTTGACCATTGCAAAACTAACTACATGTTATTGGTCATGCTTTCTGCTTATTTCTCCCAGGGTATCTGCTTGATGATAACTGTGCTTCAGATGGCACGCTTACCAAATATCAAGGTATTGGCATGTCTTTTGGCAGCAGTTTGCTGATTTTTATCAAGTAAGAATTTTAGTAATCTTATCTGCACCATAAAAATCTCAAACTGTATTTTGGCAGGTTGCATCAGCACTTCTTAGTGCCGCATTTGTGTATGACGTCTTTTGGGTGTTCATTTCACCTCTTATATTCAATGAAAGCGTCATGATTGCAGTAAGTGTATTGATCAATTCTTTCAATGAAGCTTCTGTAAATGGTAATTCTTTAGTACCACAGGTTGATATGTAACATAGCTTTCGTGGTTAATTGATCAAATTGTCTTGCAATTTGCAAAAAGATGGGAAGGCCTGTTCCTTTTAATCTCTGATCCAAAGGATAAAGTATCATGTCCCTGTGTTAGTTCATATTCACCATGGTCCATGGACTGCGATGTACAATCAATCAAAAGTCCTTATT
This sequence comes from Sorghum bicolor, assembly GCF_000003195.3. Classification (NCBI taxonomy): domain Eukaryota; kingdom Viridiplantae; phylum Streptophyta; class Magnoliopsida; order Poales; family Poaceae; genus Sorghum; species Sorghum bicolor. The sequence goes on from NC_012875.2 coordinate 49,260,979, forward strand.
CTCAATTTGAAGTAAACGTTTTAGAGTTTCGACATCAATTATGAAAAAGCCTATCTTTGAGACAACCTCAAAATCATATCTTATGAATTAAACTAGCATATAATTAGAGAATGTGTTTTTCAAATGTGTGCATGGGACATTGTCCAAAATGTAATCTGTCAACAATTTGGGAGTTGATCTAATACAATGTAGCGAAATTGCACTTCAGCGAAAACATCCACAATGACACACTTTTAGTGGCAGCATTAGATGCACCGACTGCCTTATCTAGTTGTTTTTCCACCAAAGGTGATTTACTGGGCTTTGGAGCCCATTTGTGTCTCAAGTCAAATCTTTGCTTAGCACAGAACTTGGCCCGATGGCCGATGGTCATAGTTAAAACAGTAATAGCATCTCAATTTATTTGTGCAATCCCGGTTAACGTGGCCATTACCCAAGCATTTATAACAGACATGACTATAAAGTCTGGTGGGTAGTTTAAGTTTTCACTTTGATCTGAGACCCCCCCCCTAGTAAACACACTGGTGGCCATGGGCGGATGTATATAGTAGATAGTGGGTGCAGCTGCACCCATGCAAAAACAGAAAAACAGTGGTTATAGCTAAATTTTCACCATATTCGCACCTTCAAAATAAAAGTCTACGCACCTACAACTACAAGGCAAGCGCACCCCCCTTGATTTTTCTCTAGCTCCGCCACTGTTGGTGGCGCCGTGCTGGAGATACTCATAGCCTTGGTGTTAATAATGAGATGATCTCTTTTGAGATTTTGAAAGATCCTCTTGACTGAAATATCCATGTTGACATGATGACCACCAAGAAGAGGCAAACTTTCGGAACACATCAGCCTCAAAGCGCTTACCGACTGAGAACTCCCAGTTACGGACCAGCTTGGCAAGGTGCACATCCTCTTCCAGTTCCACAAGAGCACCGGGGGAGCTAATCCGGCGATTCATCAAGAATGAAATCCAAGAACACAAGGGATGGGGGGACGAGGCAATAGCAGAGCACAGAGGTTGGGCACGACAAGGAGAGCAGCAGCGGCGTAGGACAGGAGAGCGAAGTTGCTTACAAAAAATCCATTGGGGGTGGCGAGCGGGTACTCATCAGCGTCGTGTTGCATGGACCAGTCCCATCCCTGGTTGACCCTCAGCAGCAGCGTGGTGGCAAGAGCGAAGGCCCCTCGCGGGTTGGGGCAGCCCATGCGCCGTGCACGAGCCGTGCATTGTCGTCCACAGAGGCAGCATGGTTGAGCAGGAGGTAGACGTCGCCGGTTGGTCAGTGGCAAGGGGCAGCCACTGGACTGGAGTTGGTTGGCATCGCCCGCCAGATCCTGGTAGGAGGAATGCGAGCGCGGGTGGGGCCGGTCCCGTGGAGGCGACACCCTGAAATTTCAGTATCCTTGAAAGCTCTGTTTTGGTTTAGAGTATGCATGCTTTTGACTGGTTATATGTGTGCATAATATAATTGCATGGATATCACCTGTCCATTCATCTAATTATCAACCTAATTACCTATACAGTGAATGTGATCAGCTAACATTTACTATACCTTCTACCCATTGAATCCTCTGTTATTTTTTTTGTATTTATGCTTGCTTTGGAAATTACTCAGGTTGCTCGAGGTGATAACACTGGGGAATCAATTCCTATGCTCCTAAGGATACCCCGCTTCTTCGATCCATGGGGTGGCTATGATATGATAGGCTTTGGTGACATTATCTTCCCTGGATTGCTTGTTGCATTCAGCTATAGGTATGTGATTTTGCCATATACATTATTTACTTCCTTGTGATCCATTAGTTCCACTAAGGCTGCACGTATAGAACAATATAGTTGAGCGCTAGTAGTCTCACAACTGAACCCTGATTGTTTCCTGCTAAATGCAATGTTCATGTTAAGAAGCATAGCTGAGCGTTCAAATTAATTTATCGGTTACAACACCTAGGATTTTAAGGGAAGCATAGCTAAACTAATTTCAGGATTAGTAGATGAATTTTCTTTATTTTCTTATATGGCTTTGTCTTTTCCAGTTTTAGGAAATGTGGGGAATACTACTCTAATGAGTTGTCATTATGCGTGTGACATGGATTAGTGAGTTTTGGACTTTTGCCTTAAGTGTAGTAATTGTTCACCAAACTTGTAATGTCTACCTTTATTTATTTTCTTTTTGGCATTTGTAGTTATTTCCATCATTAACATTCCTTTGATATATGCTGAACAGATTTGACAGAGCAACCAGAAAGGGTGTCTTGAATGGATATTTTCTGTGGCTAATTGTGGGATATGCAGTTGGTATGTGCTTGTGTTTGAGATACTTTGTGTTATTTTTCTATTGTGGTATAGCTTATGTTCCTTATTCAACTATGCAATTTGCTGCAACAATTATTTTTTTTAATGATCTTCATGATGGTGGATTATATTCAGGTTCCAGCAAAAGAATGAATTTTGATTAATGGCCAAGTCTCAAAACACCATTTTAGGATCAGTTCAAACCATATTATTTGTAGATTGGAACAAACTATACCTTCTACTCTAATTAGTAGTGGAACAAACTATACCTCCTGCTCAAACGAAATACTACTGTTTAGGTTCAAGTATAGCAATATTATTGGTAGCCCTTTGCCCCTTTCAAAAATATTGTTGGTAGGAATAGGATCAGTTCAGGCCATATATTATTTGTAGCTCTTTTCACTTTAATTTGTATTGGGACAAATAATCTCCTCCAGATCTAAAAGAATACTAGTACTATTTAGTTAGGGATGCAAGCGGTGTGGGCCTGCAGGCCCGCTTTGCCTGCCCCACAAGACAGACCTACTGAGCAATGCAGCCAGCCAGCTTAGCTATTGCTGTTTGGACTTTGGAGCAGGCTGACCTGCAAAGCCCAGTGGGTGATCAGTGGTGTCGTGAAACCCCGCTTATACCCGCTGTAGAAAGGTATTGTAGGGCAAATACACCGCATACCCAAAGGGAGGGGGGGGGGGGGGGGGGGGGCTTTCATTATATAGCCTGGACGGCTTGGGGTACAAGCCTGGACGGCTTGGGGTTACAAGTCGTGTACAACACGTACTCTGAGTTAGCTATACATATCTAATATATATCTATGTATATCTCTAATACCCGCCCTTAGTCATAGCGGGAGAATCTCGGACGCAAAGACTAGACCTAAAATCAGTAAACAACTGTACAGGCAAGCCTTTGGTCATGATGTCCGCAAAGCACTCGGACCTGACCCAGAGCAACCTTGTCACGGACAAAATGGATGTCAATCTCAATGTGCTTCGTGCGCCGATGATGAACAGGATTCAAGAATGCCAACATTATGGGTAGCCCTTCCAAAAATATTGTCAGCAAGTCTGAGTCAAACCTTAAGTTTTAATATTTAACTGAAATTAGATAACAAAATTGAAAATTTCCAAGTTTCTGGACATGTGGGTGACTTATGAGTGCCTTAAATGTTTTGGAGCTCCTGGTTAAACATTTTTTCTCCTTGAATCAACAGGAACCGCCTAATGTTTTGGTTAACATTTGATCCAGAGCCACTTGGTGTTTGAATCACCATGTCATTGATTGTTTCCTTGACTATAGATATATAGTTGTATTATTGCAAAGAGTACATGGTGAAATAGTACCATTTACACCTTTTCCCCATGCAGGCCTTTTCATAACATATCTTGCGCTGTTCCTGATGGACGGGCAGGGTCAACCTGCATTGTTGTACCTTGTGCCATGTACATTGGGTAAGTATGGACGGTTTCCACAATCCTAGCTTCATTCAACTCTACATTGTGTTTATTGATGCATCAATTTTTTTTTGTGCCAGGGGTTATTGTTATTCTTGGTTGGTTAAGAGGCGAGCTTCATGAATTATGGAACTATGGAAAAAGTCGAGCAGAAAATTTGGTTAACGAACCATGACAATAAAATCCAGGGAAGATTGGTATGTGAACACATGCAGCATCCATTGAAGTAATTAAATCGATGGGTTGACGAACGCAATTGCCTGGGCCAAATGGTTTATGATGTATTTTCTTTTCTTCGTCGTAGTAGATAGTTTTAGGATGTTTATTAGGAGGCACGGTGTATTGGAAGATGTTATTGTTCATCACATTGATTCAAAAAGAATGATATTATGTGTTCGAGAAAAAGGATGATATTCATATAAGATGCAATCATGTACTGTACAAGCTTCGGATCTGAGTTGCTTGAATTTTGGACCACAGCTTATAGCGGACCAAAGGCATATAAGCGTGTCCCATTGCAAAACTGACAAACTGGACCCATCGACTGGGTTTTCCCGCCTCCCGTCCTGCGCTGAACTAAAAAACACTGTAGCTGCTATAAGCTGGCCTGGAGGGCGAGCGGTGTAGCTCTTGGAGCCTTCACATCACATATCACGTATGGAACACGTTTCTTGGGGGTTTGCAGTTCTTACGCCGTTCTGCAGGCCCTGTATTACTGCTGCTATGCCTCTTCACATCTTCAAAACTATGAATTGGTTCGACAAAAAGGTTTGTCTTGAAAATCTATGAAAGTTCGACTCATTCATACGTAATACATTGGTGAGGAGACTAAAAAGCACGACGTGTGCCTGAACTACTCTGAACGCAGCCGGCGAATGCTCCAAGTCATGAAATCAAAGACAGTATCAGCAACTCTGAAGACAGTGTCAGACTGAATGTAGATGCAACGCAAGAAATACCAAACACAAGCAGCACTGCAGCAGGCATCGCAGTTAACATCAGCGCTCGGGAAATGACCTCGTGGAGTCCCTGTTATCTCTACCTATCAGGCTATCACAACTTATGCAGTGATAGTGATTCAGCCTCACTAACTCTGAAAGTCTGAAACCATTTGACACGCACTCTGAACTGTGAGCACTTAAGCTAAACAGGGTTCAAACTCTGGCAATCAAACCTATGAACCCTGTTTGAATACTTGCAAACACCGTAAAATGGAAGGACTGGCTCAAGCAAAGCAAGAAAATATCTCCAGTGATACTCACACTAGTAACTGAAAAGTTTAAGTTTCTGGATGTATAAACAGAAAGGTCAGTGATACTTACACTATTGAGCTGTTTAATTAAACTGAAAAAATAATGGGAAACAAATAGGTGACATATTGAGCTGTTAAGTGACACAACTTAAACAAGCATGACAGAAGAGCTTTTCAGTAGCAAATTGTGATGTTACTTAGTACCACACATGGAATCGGGGAAAAACATAATGACAACAGGGAATAGGAAACAATAAGCATGCAAGGACAGGCATGGCATAATCAGTATTCGCACACAGGAAATGACAATGAGATACAAAAGTTAAACGCACAGCAGATCTCAGATCCAGCTGAAACTCAACAGCAGAAGAGTCTAAGATTTAGCAGTATAATTATCTTCTTGTTATCACAAATTAATAACAGTAATACAGTATGATACAAGCAGTAGTTGAACCCATCATTGAAATGGAATGCAACAAAAAATGGTGTGAAGCAATCAGAACAAGCAAAGCAGTTCACAAGATTTCCAGACCGGCTAATCATATTTTCAACAGCAAAATCAAAAGGTTTTAATCACTCAAAAAAGTGATTCAACAGAGAAAGTAAATGATGGCATGCACTTTTTCAAGAAATTAGCAACCATTGTGGCGAAAAGTAAATGGTGGCATGCACTTTTTCAAGAAATTAGCAACCATTGTGGTGATAAGGGTTGCACATTCAGCCATATCAATTTCACATTGGGGCACACATGGAATTGGAAAAAAAAGCATAATGGCAACAGGGAATTGGAAACAAATATGCAAGGACAGGTATGACATAATTAGTACTCACACACAGGAAATGGCAATGAGATCTCAGAGTTAAACGCACAGCAGATCTTACATCTAGCTGAAACTCAACAGCAGAAGAGTCTAACATTTAGCAGTATAATTATCTCCAGTTATCACAAATGAGTAACAGTAATACAGTATGATACAAACAGTTGAACTCATCACTGAAATGGAACAAGAAAAATGTTGTGAAGCAGTCAGAACAAGCATAGTTCACAAGATTTTCAGACCAACTAATCATATTTTCATCAGCGTAATCTAAAGGTTTTAGCGACTCAAGAAAGTAACTGAACAGAATAAATGGTGACTTGCAGTATTGCAAGAAATTAGCAACCATTGTACCGAACAGGGATGCCCATTCAGCCATATCAGTTTTCACATTGGGGCACAACCGCACAAGGAAATTGTACAGACTACCAAATCCAATAGCTTATGTCAGAACAATGGAACTGAGCCAAGAACGTACAAATCTTAGTTGCATGGCTAGACTCAGACTTGAACAAAACAACAAAAACAACCCAAAGCTAAGCTCGACCAATTCAAAGGCAGAAACAACGAAGGAATCCTTCAAAACTGATCTAGATCATCAGACAAGACACACTACCCTCGATCACCATCGCCTGATTAGGCATCCCATACAGCAGAAGAGTCAACTGTCACACATTTGCTAGTCTTCAGTTATACAACAGCATGATACAAGCAATAGCTGTTGTACGAATCACTGAACTCGAATACAAGAAAAATGATAGTACATTAGTACTATGAAGCAAACAGAAGTTTTATCAGAACAAAAACTGTCAGTCAGTTCAAAAGATTTCCAGAGAAACTAATCATATGTTCAGCAGCAAAACTTTGAGGTTTTTTCTTTGCCATTTTAGCACTCGAGAAAACAAGTAACAGAGTATGGAACTGCTTTCATGCACAGATGCACTATTGCAAGAAACTAGAAAACATTATGGCGAAAAATTTATACCAAAATCCTTCAATTCTCATCCCAATATGCTCACTCAGCCGTATCAATTTCCACAGTGGGGCACAAGGAAATGGTACAAACTGCCTAATCAATTAACAAGAATCTATTAGCTTTCATCAGATCATTGAAACTGAGCCAAGAACTAACATATCGTAGTTGCATAGCCACTTTCAGATGCTTTGTTCATCACAAGTTAAACTCGATCAGTTCCAAGGAAGCAAACGACAGAAACAACGAAGGACTCCATCGACAACCGATCCAGACCATCAGACGAGATGCATGCAATACCCTTTGATCAGTTCCAGGAATGCAGAAACAGAAACGACGAAAGAATCGTTGAAGAACCTCTTGAAGAAGTGATCCAGACGGGCCCCAAAAGACGCTCCAACACCGTCCCATCCAAGCTCGATGATGTGTCTTTACTGCGGCGGCGACCCATACAGTAGCGCGTCCTGGAACCACATCGACGGCGGGTACCGTGGTCGCCCCTGGTCCAACGCCAGCCGCCGCGGTGGCCCCTGCTCCATCGCCATCCGCCGCGGCTCCTGGGCCTCCAAATCCGAAGTCGACGACGATGGCTCCCACTGCGCTGGCAGTGGCACGGGCGCGGGCGGTGGCGCCGATGTCGGCGGCGCCTTCCACGGCAACACGGGGTGGACGGGCTGGCAGCAGGCCGGGCAGCGCATGCGGTTCTCGCGGAGCCAGTCGTCGATGTTGCTCCCGCACTTGGGACCCTTGCGGAGGTGGAAGACGTGGCCGCAGGAGAGCGTGCGGACCGCCTCCCGCTGGTCCAGGCTGTGGCCGCACATGGCGCAGTCGTAGGCCAGCGCGTGGCCCAGGGTGGTGACGCCGCCGAGCGCCCAGACGCGCACCCGCCGCCATCCTCTCGAGAACCGGCCGTCGCGGTAGGCCTTCATGCCCAGCCAGCAGCTCGCGCCGGCCAAGAGCGCGATGGAGGCGCCCCCGACCGCGGTGCCGATGGCCATCCCGGCGATGCGGCCGTCGTCGACCATGGCGCCTTCGCTCCTCCTCTTCCCCTTCCTTGCGTCTTGCCTCACCTCCTCTCGCTCTCTCTTGCTCTGGCTTTCTGTTCGCTCGCGTTGCTCTAGGATTGCTCGCGTTTGGATTGGAAGCCGAAGGTGGCAATGGCATTGCCGGCGGTGGGTATTTGTAGGAGGAGGAGGTGGGGTTGGCTTAGTCGGTTCCGGTTAGTTATCATGTGGGCCCCAGGTCTCGCTCGATCCCTGACACCGGACGCTGGAACGCTGCTGGAAGAAGCACAAGCACGGCGAGGGGAATGCTGTGAGTAGTTGCGTGTCGCTCAAGACATTCTTAGCACGCCGCCGCCGTTAACAAGAAACTGGAAAATAATATGGTTTCAGAATTCAGATCAGAGAACCACAATAGCAATATAGGGAGCAATACGGCAGGAACATGATATTATAATAGGCCAAATCAAATACCGAGGCGCTGGCGGAGGCGGGAGATCGGCCGGGCGTCGGGCCCCCGTCGCGGCGGCTGCGCTGGTGGCGTGGCGGGGATCGGGGCGAGGTGGATCGATTTCCCGGCCGGGAAGCAGTGGGAAAACTGCGGCGGGAGCGGGGTGGGTGGGATGGTTGCGTTGCGTTGCGCGCAGCTCGCGTGGGAAACGACCAAATTGCTGGAAATGTCGCCGATTGGGGGACGAGATCATGAGAGGAGCGACGCGAAACGGCGAAAGCGGCTCGTCGCGATGCGACTGCCTGCCTGCGACTGCGAGTGAAGTGGAAGGCAGGGGGGGCGTTGAACTGAAGAACTGGATGGGCCAGTCCGTCTGGAAGCTCAGACAGGGCCGAGCTCGTGGTCTTGCGCAGCCTCTCGTTCGTACCCAAATAGGGTCCATTAGCGACGACAACACATGCAGCACAGTCGCTTTTGGAGTCCGGAGAGATCAAGAATTTCATCCGTTTTATTTGAAGGGGACGCCAAATTGCCTCAAAAGTCAAAACGTATTGCTAGGCTAGTCTCAGCGCTTCCTAATCTCGGCCTCGTTTAGTTCGAAAAAACTTTTGATTTTGGGTACTGTAACATTTTTATTTTTATTTAATAATTATTGTTCAATTATAGGACTAGGTTCGAAATATCCATCTTACGATTTACAGGCAAATTGTGCAATTAGCTTTTGTTTCTGTCTATATTTGATGTTCAATGGATGTGCCGCAAGATTCAATGTGACAGAGAATCTTAAAAAGTTTTTGGTTTTTGGGTAAACTAAACAAGGCCCTCGTTTCATTCTGCAAAGAGAACTTTGGGGAAATGTTCACATTTTTTCCTTTATAATCTTTGTTAATTAAATGTTTTGAAAATAACTTGAATGAAAAAAAATATATCTAACCTTTTGGTCTAAGCAACCGCGTGTGATAAAAATTTTCTGCCGCACCACATGCATTCTGAAAGCATATTGTGGATAATCCAAACTCCAATTCGGGTCTACTGGTTGCTTTGGACAACTTAGATGTTTATTTGGATTTGGACAGTGTATGCAGCAAAAACACTGAAAACAAATCTCATGAACTGAGTAATTTCTGAAAACAAATTACATTGCATCTTCAGCTATCGTAAGTCTTAATGTAACCAATAGCAGGCTAGCAGGCAGCAGCTGCACCGTATTCACCTGGAAGCTGGAATGCAAGCAAAAAAAAAAAACGCACTGCAAGATTTTCTTGAAAACTGTTAATTGTATTCTTCAGTTCAACCGCTTTTTGGCGGTAAGAAACATCTCCAATGAGAAGCTAAAAAAAATACTCCAAACAAGCAAACTACTAGAAACTTGTAGGTAGTATCTACAATTAATCAAAATTACTTCTCTCTGGCATCTCTCTTACACTGAATTTTATTGTCATATTATGAACTCTGAATTGCACTCCCTTCTTACACTGAAATATCAAGCCTGACTGAACCAAGAAACATCACTAGTGGTAATTACACTGCTGTCACCGAAAACTATTGTGCTCCATATTTGCCACGAAACGAACTGATTATGTCTGATGCTAACAGTATATGAGAAACTTCATCAACTGGCAAAATTTTGTGGAGAAACAAATAGGCAAGCTCAGCAAGCTGTTAAGTAACTCAAGTCTGATTAGAACTAAACTTTTCAGTAAAGCATAATGGCAACATGAAATTGGGAACAATATGCAGGTACAAACATGGCATCACACACAAGATATCATAGGAGATTCAGATTTAAACCAAAACCTGCTCACATCCTCCTGAAATTCAACTAATGTCTCAAATTGATCAGGCGTTGCATACAGCCAAAAAACTGAAGAGTATAGTGATCTTCAGCCATCATACATTCATAAAAGGTATAATACCAGCAGTATCTAGAATGCAAGAAAAACGATATAAAGCAAACAAGCAGGTCATGAGAAATTCAGAACTATTAACCATATGTTCAGAAACCAAACCTACAGGTTTTTGGCTCTCCAGAAAAGGATTAGTAGATGATGAAGCAACTGATGTCAAGCACTATCGCAAGAAATTAGCAAACAATGCTGCCAACAGTTTATACTGAAATCACATTCGCATTAAGGTACCGAGGAATAGAACAGAGTACCAGAGCAATGAACCAAAGATCTAATAGCTTCCATCAGAACCTTACAACTGATCCAAGAAATACCAAACCATAGTTTCTTGGCATTCAGACATTTGGTTCGTTACAGGTGGACGCAGCTCTGAACAGAAGAACAGGAACACGGCTAAGTTTGATCAGTTCCAAGAAAGCAAAAAACGGGAACAACTAACGAGTACTTCAAGAGCTGATCCAGACCATCAAAAAAGACGAACTACCCTCGATCAGTTCCAAGAACAAGAATGCAGAAAAAGAACGACGAAATAATCCTTGAAGAACCTCTGAAAGTGCTGATCCGGCGCCAGACCGCCCCACAGGAGGCGTCAACATCGTCCCATCCAAGCTTGATCACGCGTGTCTACTGCGATGACGACGCGTCCGGTAGTATTTCGTCGCTCGCCGGAAGCGGCAACACCCCCGCCACATCCGGCGTCGAGGTCCGCGGCAACTGCGTCTGCGCTAGCGGTGGCCTGGGCGCCGATGCTGATGACGACGCCTCCGCTAGTGTCTCGTCGTGCGCCGGAAGCAGCAGCGCCTTCTCCAAATCCTGCGTCGACGACGACGACGTCCGCGGCAACTGCTGTATAGCTGGCTCCGATGCTGACGGTGAAGGTGCTGGCGACGATGGCGGTGGCTGCTTCCCCGGCAGCACGGGGAGGGGGATCTTGCGGCAGAGCGGGCACGCCATCGCCTGAGTGAGAAGCCACTGGTCGACGCCGCGCTCGCACTTGGCGCCGCCGCCGCAGTGGAACGCGTGGTCGCAGGAGAGCGTGCGGACCTTCTCGCCGGCCTCCATGCTCTCCTGGCACATGGTGCAGGGGTAGTTGAGCGTCCGCGTCAGGGTGGTGACGCCGCCGAGCGTGGAGAGGCGGATCCGTCGCCACGGGCACCACATGACAATGGCGACGACGCACACGGCCACGCCGGCGACGGGAAAGGCGATGCGGAGCACGGCGTGGCCGGCGATGGCCATCCGCGTCCAATAGTCGTCGGGGTCGGCCATCGGTCCTTGGCTCCCCTGAATCCTTCGCCTTCTCCTCTCGAGGGGCTGCTCTCTCTTGCTCTTGCGTGCTCTGGTTTTTTCTCGCTCGCTCGCTCTCGCACGTCGTTCTTTGGATTGTGGTTGAAAGTGAAAGGCTGGCCAAATTGGCGAGGGAGGCGGCACAGGTATTTGTAGGGAGGAGGAGGATGCTCAACTCGGAACTGCTGATAAGTCGGTTGGTCAGTTTGTTACAAGGTGGGACCCGCGGTTAGATTCCCCACGGCGGCGGTTCAAACTGGAGTAGCAAGGGCGGAGGGCGGAGGGGATGGAAAGGGAATGCTGGGCTTATGGATGATGTTTTTGTTCTGACCATCGGGCCTGTGACTGCAGGCGTAGGCGCACTGCACTTCGTTCCTACTACACGACACGCTTCACGCACACGGGAGCCAAGCTATGGCCACTGCACTCACAATCGGAGTCAGCAAAGTTCAAAATCTATCTGTTCCATATGCTTTCCGATCAGAGAATTAACCACATATATGGGATCAGAGAACCACAACTGGAAATATGGTTTAGTTGGGATCTATTTGGATTTGGACAGGGAAGCGTATATGATTGAGCTTATCTGTCGAATCTGTAGCAGTGTTTTTTTTTTCACAATATCAGCGGACAATGCTTTCTGTCATGACTTTTTAGCCAAATGAACGGGAACTGAACAAGTGAACATCACAACACCCCCCAAAGCTCCTACTACCTTGAATTGCATTGTCGCTCTTACGGTAAAATCTGGTCTAACCGACTGAACCAGAAACATCACTAGTGATAATTACACTGCTTTCACCGAAAATCATTGCGCTCCATATTTAAACTGATTGTCTTATACTAATAGTATATGACTAGCCACAGCTTTTGGAAACTATGGTATCACAAAACTGTGGTTTCCTAACCTAAAAAGAGACAAAATCATGAAAAAGATATTTTAGTGGAGTTTTTAAAACTTCAAAAGGCTACAATTTTAACAAAACCATGATTTTAAGAATACAAAGTTTATTGTGTTCCAACCACGTAACAACTTTTGAAAACTAAAGTGTTTTTTGAAAATCATAGTATTTTTCTAGTACTTTGTATCCAAACAGGGACTAAGCTTTTAAGTAAAGCATTTCTGCTGCTACCATTCCTACAAAGAGTTGGAAAAAAAAACATAATAGCAACTGGAAATTGGAAACAAATAGTTCATGAACCCGTAATCTCCCACGGACTAGAATTTTTTAAAGAAATAAGGTGTGTTTGGTTGTGAGCGAGGCTAGCCTCGCCTCTGTCTCGCCCAGCCAGAGAACCGTTTTGGCTTGCCTCGCCCAACAAGCAAAAGCTTGTTTGCACGAATCAAGATCAACCAGGGCCGTGTTTACTTCCTCACCTATTTTACAAAATGGATAACATTTCCAATTACACCGAATCTTGCGGCACATGCATGAAACGTTAAATATAGATAAAAAATAACTAATTACACAGTTTACCTATAATTTGAGAGACAAAACTTTTGAGTCTAGTTAGTCTATGATTGGACAATATTTGTCACATACAAACGAAAGTGCTACAATGCTGATTCTATTTTTCAAAAAAATTTGGAAGTAAACAAGGCCCAGCTAGGCAACCAAAATATTCGCCTGCTCCAATTTCTTTCTCGGCTAGGTTACACAGTCCTTGACAAGGAATCCTAGCAGGCCAATAAATATTAGTTATTGTTTAACATATATAACTAAAAAATACTTAATTAAATTGTATGTTTTCTCGTTATTTATTTTCTAACAAAATAGACATAATAGATACTACAATCTATATCTAGTCATCATAAACTTATTAACAAATTTTTTGGAAAGGGCTGATCTATACATTGATATTATATTCATATTTTTGCTTCACCTTTATATACTTTAAATATGCAATTATTTTGAAACCTTAACAATGGTAGCTCTTTTGCATCATATATCTTACAAAGTTATGAATTTAAATTCGAATTTTATTCGTATTAACTGTTATAAGGGGGTGTTTAGTTCTCCTTTCATCCAAAAAAATTCTAGATTTCGGTTCATCATTTTGCATAATGGAACTAAACACTATGCAAAAATTTTGTAAAATGGTTGCATTCTCCATTTTGAATTTTGGCCTCAAGAGGCTAAAAAAAGCCCAAAAGAGCCTCAGGAGGCCATAATAAGGGCAATAAATTTTGCACTTTGGATAGAACTAAATATAACCCTGAAAAATTTGGTATTTTGTATTTCATCGCTCCGAAATAGTTGATATTTTGCATTTTGCATTCCATGGGGAACTAAACATGTTCTAAATTATTTTTAAACTCAAGTTAAGTTAAAACTCTTATGTTTATTGTATGTTTCATTAACTTTTTTTGCCCTTTTTAGAATAAGGATTTTAGGTACGTTCTTAGATACTATAATATCATAAACAATCACTTGAAACTTGCATCATGTTGCTTAACATAAGTGATAGAGCTTGAAGTGAGATTTTTGATAGGGATAATAGTGCTAACCTCAACAAATTTTTTATACTTAAATAAATAAATCATATAATGGTTGTCACTTGTGTTGGAGTCCTCTATTGCTGTTGCCACCAGCTCTAGGGTTGTTGATGTGTACCAACTTGTAATTTCCATAGTGGGGTTGGCGCACACCTCTTACCTCCACCGTTTATTTTGTTCTATGATTCGTGCAGGTAAAAAAAATACTCCCACACTGATTTTAAAATATTAAGGCACAGATTTTAGAATACTCTAACATGAATCTTAATGCGAAATGGAGGTGGGAACCCTGTTGTTGTATTTATTGTGTACTCAACGGGAACCCGCCTCCTTCTCGCTGAGATTATTGCACGGGTGCTCAGGCCCCCAGGGTAATAACCATTGAGTTTTAGGTTGTCTACTCGGATGCTCTTGGACGCGTGCTTGTCACCGAGAGCGTTTGGTGATATATTCGTCCTAATTTGAACGGAACTACTCCCTCCGTCCCAAATTATAAGTCATTCCAAAAATCTTGGAGAGTCAAAGTTTTTCAAGTTTGACCAAATTTATATAGCAAAATAATAACATTTTTGGTACCAACCAAGTATCATTAGATTCTTTGTTAGTTATATTTTCATAGTGTACCTATTTTATGACATAAATCTTTATATTTTTCTCTATATTTTTGGTCAAACTTAAAAATGCTTTGACTCTCCAAGATTCTTGGAATGACTTATAATTTGGAACGGAGGGAGTACTACTTTTTGCTTGCGTTTGCTCATCAATCTCATTTCAAGAAACCATTAATCATGGGCTCAGGCATGGCGAACGCAACGCGCTTGTCAAAGACGGATCATCACGGCGGTACAGTTTGAGCACAGCTCAGTTACATTACACCGCCGGACTGGCCGATCCTTCCCAGCTCATCGCAGGCTCCACTTCTTGAGCAGGCACGTGAAGGCCTTGGTGAACCTCCTGGACCCTGACCTGCGCAGCCGCGGCTTCTTGCCGCCGCCGCCGCCGCCGCCGCTCGGCTTACTGGCCGCGGCGGCCGGCGGCGTCGTCACGCCCAGCACCATCTCTTCCTCTTCTTCTTCTTCTTCCTCCTCCTCCATCTCCTCCTGCTGTTGCTGCGCGGCCGCCTGGCTCGCCACCTCGTGCAGCTCCACCCGCGGCTGCGTCTCCTCCAGCTCCATCTCCCGCTGCCGCTGCTCCCGAAACAGCCTCAGCAGCCGCTGCGCCTTGTCCCGGGCCCTGGCCGTGCCGCTGGCCGTCACGGACACCAGCGCCGGGATCACGCCCTCCTGGAGCACCGTCTGGCTGCTGCCCTCGTCGCCGCTGCAGAGCACGTACAGGCACGACACGGCCTTCTCCTTCTCCCCCGGCTCGCCGTTGTCCACGATGAGCACGATGGCGCCCACCATGGCCGCGCTGGCCGCGATCTCCTCCTTGCCCCTCCGGGTCAGCGCCAGTTTCAGCAGCACCGCCAGGGCCTTGTCCGTCCACGGGGACGACGGCGTCAGCACGGCGCGGAGGCCCTCCATGATGCCGGACGCCATGAGGGACGGGATGTTGGGCGCGTGCAGCGAGAGGTTGTACAGGGTGAGCAGCGCGTCCAGGCGGCACGTGTCGCTCCGGGGCCCATCTTCGCCCAGGCCATTGACGAGGATAGGGATGGCGATGCTCGAGCCGATGATCGCCTGCGCCTCCGGGATGCAGGAGATGTTCAGGTACATTGCGATGGCAGCCTCGCAGGTTTCCCGTTTCTGTATCATCTGCTCGATCAGGGGGATCACTCCAGCTGACAGCAGCAGTCTCTTGTTCCTGATAACAAATGATGAAAACAATTGAGATCCATCATAGTGCTTTTTTTTTTTGACACTACGCTTAATTGGTGTAGCAAACGGAACAGCATTTGTATATATTTACCGGTCATTGTTGACGGCAAGATTGAACATAGCCATTGTAGCAACCTCCTGAGACTGCACATCTCCTCTGCTGATAGCCATCTTCAGAAAATGGATTAGTGGCTCGGCAATGCCATTAGCACCTGCATAGTCCCGAAGTTCGTCGTCGTTCTTCAGCAGGATCCTGATCTGCTCAACCAACTTATGTCTCTCACTCATACTCTCAGCATCGTTCTTGTTCAGCACATGGAGCCACTGTTCACATCTGTCACTGACAGGCACATCATCTTTGGAGTTCTGATGAGCACTCTTCTTCACAGAGTCTTCAACCCCACATATCTCAGGTGCAACCTCCTTGGAGCTCTGTAGAGAGCAGTTCTCCGGTGAGACTTCTTCATGTACACGTAGTTTGGAGGTGGCCTCTCCGGAGTTCTGACGAGACAACATCTCCATGGAAACTTCACTCTCCGACTTGGCATTATCCTTGTCAGCTGTGTCTTCGAACAAAACAGCGTTAGCGCCATGGGTCGCCGAACATGCGCTGCTTTCCAGGGATGAAATTCTCAGGTGTTCTAGCTTGGGAGATTCTGGCGGTCCAGATGGAACAGGAACCCCGTTCTGTTCACACCAAGATGCTATCAGACCCTTGATGCAGTAATTGGGTGTCCTCAAGCGCTGGGACAGCTGCTTGCGAGTTTTCGGGCAGGTTGTGTTGCCACTGTCGAACCACTTCTCGATGCAGGCTCGTTCATATGTCTGACCGGATGCAATGACAACAGGATCATACATGAGCTGCAGGGAGATTGGACACCTCAGCTCCTCAGGTGGCAAGGGCATACTCCCTGATAACCCCTTCATCTGCTTCGAGTTGTAGGAGCCAACCCTTGGGAGTTGCTTCTCAAGAATCTGACAGTTTCCATGGAGATCGGTTGAGCTGGACAGTGAATGTTGCAGACCAATCAAGCCAGAATTCGATCTGGAGGAGAAGGAAGGGCTTGAGCACAGGGAGTTGGTGGTATCAGTTGTTTCACTCTTAAATATGTTCGAGTATTTCCTGATAAGGTGGAGCAGGTAGGCTGCAATTGATTCCTTTTTTATGTCCTCCTCTGCATGGGCTCTCTCAAGAAGCTTCCTAAGTGCTCTTCTTTCAGTGAGAGCTGCCACGGATGATGTAATACCAACACGGAAAGCAATTTGGTGGAGAAATTCAAGTTCATTCTCATCAAGGAACCCATTGGATTTTGGTTCATTCTGAATTAGTTGATTCACTTCATCACCAAGTTGCTTTTCAGACTGATCCAAAGCAAAATCAGCCTTTTCCAGTTCTTGTGCAATCATAGTGATCTGAAATTTAGGAAGGAAACTACTTGTTAGGGGACCAGGAATCCAAGTAATTCCTCAAGAAAACAAGGTCCAAGTCAAATTAGCATGAGACTGTTAATAGCTGCAGCATGCAGAAGTAAATTCCTCATTGAAAATTTCGGGCGAAAAAACTGAAAATATGCCAAAACTACTGTACGTTTTCTGAAAGATCATGGACAACCTTAGAACCGACTGCTTCCGGAATCGTTTCTTCCACTTGGTGAAGACTTTCCAGAAGTCCTTGCCTTGAATTCTCAAATTTTGTTAGAACGCATTCTGCTGTAACAGCCTGAAATTCAGTGTAAAGTAAAACTCGTTGCATTCGAAAATAAAGAAAGTTCATGAGAAGTTGTTCTCTGCCAAGCACTGGTGACATGATTGTACAAAAATAGTTCATGCATTCGTCCTTTTTTACTTAGACTAGGAAATATCAAACAGATTCACAGATATGAAAAATATATATATATACCAAGTAAAGCTTGCTACTCTCCGAGCAATACTGTAGTAAATCCTTGGCTTTCTCAACAGATATCCTCAAGGAGCTCAATGCCAGGAGCCCAGGACTGCATCCTGACCTTGTAGTCTCAAAGGGAGGAATGGCATCCAAAACTTCACGGACTACTGTGTAAAGTTCATTGCATAGTGCTCCATGTAGCTGTGAAAAAGAAGCAAACTGAATAATCCAACTGATCCTACCCCCAGCATCCTGATACTTTACATCATTGAATAATCAAAATGTTAATCTAGAAAACAGCAGGAAACTGATCTTAACGCCATATTACTTTTCACCTACTTACCATTCTGTTGATATTCTCATAAGAACATTCAATATGGTAGGGTTTAAAGTTTCAGTTGAAACAAGATAATTCCAAATTTACCAACACTTTAGCATCACTAGCATTCGATAAAAACGAGAAGTCAAGTGGATTACCTTCCAATTCCCAGCGGCAATGAAGTCCCCGTCCACCTCAATTCTCTCCATGCTGTCTTATTTGTCAAATTTCATCTAGCAAGAGAAAAAGGTAGGGCCAATTATACAATATGATATCAGTCCACCTAGAGAAATTAGTGCTCAGTGCGGATATGTGCCCCTTTGCGGTCGAATCAAGAAAACTAGTGTTCACGCATATCTTGGAATTGTATTTCGCACCATTTGAATCACCGTGCGTACAAATTGGTTATAAAAGCCAATTTTTAAACTGCAAAGTCATACTGGTATACGAAATGCAAATTTAATGGCCCAAAGCTGAAAGAAAAGAGACACATATCTTATGAAAGGAAGATATGTGTCTCTTTTCTTTCAGCTTTGGGCCATTAAATTTGCATTTCGTATGACTAAGAGCAAACCTTGATATGACATAAAAATGATTTTTTATAAAAGGGGATAGATACATAAGAGCTTTGAATGTTACATTAATTAAACTGACAATATAACCAGGAAGTAGAACAAATCAGCAGTTATACACAACTTGCTTCAAGCATTAGCCCCAAAGGCTCAAACTAACCGACCACCATCCAATAGGAAGCATTAGCAGGACAGAAGAAAGCAAAATGTATCCATGGCTTGTGAAGACAGGGTAATTGGTGACCACTACTAAAAGAAGCATAACAGAACTGCCAGCTACTAATGATGAACAATAAGTAAATGCACACTTCTAGTCCACCAATGGCATGTGAGGACAAGGACACAGCTTGAACCTAGCAGTTTTTTGTTTATTACAAGCACACATACAGAAGCTTTTTTTGAATAGTTCTATAAGTTAACGGTTTGTTCCTTTTTTTCCATTTAACATCCGAATCAAATAATCAAAGGCTAGCTTTTGGACATTTTAGGGGGTGTTTGGTTGGACGAACTAAAGTTTAATAGGTACCGTAGCATATTTGTAATTATAGCAATTTATGTCTAATCATGGACTAATTAGACTTAAATCGTCTCGCAAATTATTCTATTAGTTTCGTAAATAGTTTATATTTAATACCTAATGCATGTGTCTAAACATTTGATGTGATATGGACTAAAGTTTATATCGTGGAACCAAACGGGGCCTTAGTTTACCCACATACTGAAGAAAAAAATAGGTGAAACTGTATACAAACAGTTATGCTACCGCATGATATGATGAGAACTATATGCAATACTGAATATGTTCGAATTTAGAGGTAAGCCCAACACATTATGACACAAAAATTGATATTTAGCAGCATTTGCTATATGATTTGACGCTGAATAAATTCCACATTCTGACCCACGAAATTAAATATGCCAGCATTGAGAAGCAAATACCAACACAAGAAACAGAGCACTATGGTACGGTGTTTGTTGGAAAAATCAAGGAGGCGTCGTCCATCTGGGGTTTGGCAGGGGCAAACCATTTAGCGTCTCTAATAGCACGACAGTAGGCTTCTTTTTTTCTCTCTCGAATGCGCAAAAGATTTGTGTATCATTGGAGTAGCTTTCTTAAACCTGGTTAGTTGCGATGTAAAGCTCCCTTCTCTATCAATGAAACTGGCACAATCTCGTGCCCTTCGTTCCAAAAAAAAAGCAATGAATTTTAGAGGGGAAAAAAAGATTGATGCATGCATCAAAAAAGGTCCAAGAATCATGAAGATGAAATCGTACCCGAGGTAAACCTGGCGCTGAAGGAGCAAACCTTGAATCTGTCCATGACCACGGCAGCTTCCTTGTCCGTGCCCGTCGCCTACCCTTGCCATGCTGTTTGAGAGGCGCAAAACAGCGTTGAGCCACGAATGGCGGCCAGATGGTTGGGGAGGCTGCCATTGCCATGCATTGTTGCTCGGGTCCGAAAGTCTCGTACGCTGGTCCTGCTAAATTTGGGAAGAGGCTGCTTGGATTCAATGGGTGCTATGGCGCAGACAGGTCAGCCATGCCTGTTCGCACTGTGGGAGCTTGGAGCACGTTTTGTGGTCATAAAGTATATTGGAGAGATTGAAATATTATTGTACATCTTCAGCTGGTTTGCCCGAGTGGTTAAGGGGGAAGACTTAAGATCTTCTGCACTGCAGTGCGCGTGGGTTCGAACCCCACAGCCAGCATTTTTTTATATATTTTACAAATTTTTTTGGCCTCTCTATATCTTGCATCTTTGTCTCTTAATATATTCTGCAAGTTTTCTGACTTAATATTTTTTGGCCTCTATATATTTTCCAACTTTTCTTTAGCTTTCTATACCATGTTTTTTTTGCCTCCCTATATTTAGAGCATCTTCAACCATTTGGTAAAGTTCGTTTCTCAAATCTTGTTGTTTGCCAGCTTCCAAAATAATATGGGGAGGAAAAAACGATCTCATCTTCAATAGTTCGATAAATTTCATTTCCAAAAACACAAAAACCTGCTAACAAAATGAAGAGCCCCTCTAAGCGAACGAAGAGCCATGCTAAGCATGAGTTTTTTATATATTTTACAAATTTTTTTGGCCTCTCTATATCTTGCATCTTTGTCTCTTAATATATTCTGCAAGTTTTCTGACTTAATATTTTTTGGCCTCTATATATTTTCCAACTTTTCTTTAGCTTTCTATACCATGTTTTTTTTTGCCTCCCTATATTTAGAGCATCTTCAACCATTTGGTAAAGTTCGTTTCTCAAATCTTGTTGTTTGCCAGCTTCCAAAATAATATGGGGAGGAAAAACGATCTCATCTTCAATAGTTCGATAAATTTCATTTCCAAAAACACAAAAACCTGCTAACAAAATGAAGAGCCCCTCTAAGCGAACGAAGAGCCATGCTAAGCATGAGTTTTTTATATATTTTACAAATTTTTTTGGCCTCTCTATATCTTGCATCTTTGTCTCTTAATATATTCTGCAAGTTTTCTGACTTAATATTTTTTGGCCTCTATATATTTTCCAACTTTTCTTTAGCTTTCTATACCATGTTTTTTTTTGCCTCCCTATATTTAGAGCATCT
The DNA here is from genome assembly GCF_000003195.3 of Sorghum bicolor. Lineage (NCBI taxonomy): Eukaryota > Viridiplantae > Streptophyta > Magnoliopsida > Poales > Poaceae > Sorghum > Sorghum bicolor. The sequence goes on from NC_012875.2 coordinate 49,282,082, forward strand.
TCAACCATTTGGTAAAGTTCGTTTCTCAAATCTTGTTGTTTGCCAGCTTCCAAAATAATATGGGGAGGAAAAACGATCTCATCTTCAATAGTTCGATAAATTTCATTTCCAAAAACACAAAAACCTGCTAACAAAATGAAGAGCCCCTCTAAGCGAACGAAGAGCCATGCTAAGCATGAGTTTTTTATATATTTTACAAATTTTTTTGGCCTCTCTATATCTTGCATCTTTGTCTCTTAATATATTCTGCAAGTTTTCTGACTTAATATTTTTTGGCCTCTATATATTTTCCAACTTTTATTTAGCTTTCTATACCATGTTTTTTTTGCCTCCCTATATTTAGAGCATCTTCAACCATTTGGTAAAGTTCGTTTCTCAAATCTTGTTGTTTGCCAGCTTCCAAAATAATATGGGGAGGAAAAACGATCTCATCTTCAATAGTTCGATAAATTTCATTTCCAAAAACACAAAAACCTGCTAACAAAATGAAGAGCCCCTCTAAGCGAACGAAGAGCCATGCTAAGCATGAGGAGAAGAGCGATGCCAAACACGGAGCCCGTGCGTACATTTGCACGCTAGAAAGAGAAATATGCCAAGTACCAAGTTAATTAGAAAATATAGGGAGTTGGGATGACAAACTGCTGGAGAAGGTTTTTTCCTCATTTTTCTAAAAAAACATGGATGAGAAGTCATTTGCCAAACTGTTGAAGATACTCTTAGTATTTTGTAACTTTAGCTTCTTATCAAGCATTTTGTTAAAGGTCCGAACACCACAGCCAGCACTTTTATTTTTTGTCTCTTAATATATTTTGTAAGTTTTCTTGACTGACTTTTTTTTGCCTCACTGTATTTTGCAACTTTTCTTTAGCTTCCTATACCATGTTTTTCCCCCTCCCTGCATTTAGTATTTTGCAACTTTAACGTCTTATATCAAGCATTTTACTAAATTCCTCTTTTTCCTCTGGAATATATTTGCCTCTTAATATATTTTGCAACTTTTCTTTATTGACAGTTTTTTTTCTTTTTCTTTTCTTTTTTTGCCTCTCTAGATTCTGCAACCCATCTGGCCCAAGCCGCCAATGGACAAGAGTACAAGACGATGACTTCCATCTGGCATTACACCCCCGCGCAATTAGTTATTGTTGAGGTAAATTCGTCAATAATTGGACAGTAGTCCATTCCATTCCATTGCTTTGCTTATTTGCATAGCAGATATTCGGTTGTTTTGTTTAGGTCAACGACGGGGAGGATGGAACCGATCCCCAACTGAATTTCATTTCACTGATTCCGGTGATGCCGGTGGGTGTGGAAGGGGCAAAGCCCTCCAAATTAGCGTTTTGAGTTACAATTCAAGAGAGCAGGAGGGGCGTTTACATGACAAGGCAGGGTGTACTCTCTAAGTATTTATTTTCTATATTATGTTTCCTAATAAGCATTTGTGAATCGTCATTGTCATTGTCTTATTTGAGGTAATTTTTTATGTTTTTTGCAAAATGTGCATGCCGTACACAGATGTACCACAACATCTTGGACTGCGTAAGGTGTGCTTATTTTACTACTTTTTTAGTTTCTTGATCTGTTATATTGGTACTGGGTCTTATGAATTATATGAACTATATGCAATAAAAAAGAACTATATACATGCTGCCGTTGACTCTTACTATTTTTTTTAAAAAAAATGCTTAATCTAAAGGGTCTTTAGCTTCCCATTATTCGCCCTAAGGCCCTTAAAACTATGGAGCCAGCCCCTGGTACAGTGGTGTGTGGAGGCCTAAGCTACTGCTTGGTGTTTAGTGAAGCTGAGTAGGGCCCTGTTTAGTTTCAAAATATTTGACAAAATAGACATTGTAGCATTTTCGTTTGTATTTGATAAATATTATCTAATCATGGTCTAACTAAGCTCAAAATATTCGTCTCGTAAATTACAGGCAAACTATGTAATTAGTTATTTTTTTATCTATATTTAATGTTTCATGTATATGCCGCAAGATTCGATGTGATGGAGAATCTGAAATTTTTTAGAACTAAATAAGGCCTGATCCGATGACTTGCGGAGGGGGGGGAACCCTTCAATATCATATCTAGCATCTACGGCAGCTCATGAGGCTCTAGTACTGGCTATAGCAAGTAGTAAGAGCTTATTAGTACAAGGGAAATTCATGAAACTGCAATAGGCCCTTAAAACTTAGAGTAGCCTAAGCCTTTCATTCCCCCCTTACTCCTGCTTGAAATAAAAATACGCTTCTGCTTTTCAATATGAAGAACACAACATCCACTTCTAGCTAGCTAGCTAGCTTGCATTGAAGCTAATAAACACTAGATTTAATGAATACCAAATATCTCGCCCAATCTGCTGAAGCCAATATGCTACAGCAGCGATTTTTTCATGCTGTCTGACAATGTGCAATGCCGTTCGATCTGTATTTTGCTGAGATCGAACCCAATTTTAGCAAATGTTATCTCCCTGATGGACGATTGCCGCGGCAGGTGCACTTCTCCTTGTCTTCCTTGAGAGCCTGCAAGTGCATATATATATAAGAGTAGTGGATGAAATTAAAGAAGAATTTTTACACGCTAAGCGTGATCTAAAAAAAACGAAGAAGAATTTTGTGTAGAATACTGATCGTTTCTATAAGTTCATTCATGAAGGCATTGATTAAACAAAAAGATGTACTAACATAATTAATGGTAGATCGATGGAAGATAAGCTGGCCAGATTATCGGAGGGCCTAAAATGTGATGCTGAAATCATCATATGCATGTATGGAAGTGCACCTCAGATCGACTGCTTCGTGTGTGTTGTTTGTGTTTTTTATGGAACAATGCAGAAGTTGGAAACTGAAGCAGCATGAATCAGCCTTCGTTTTCTGGTCATAAACGTATATAAGTGGAAAAAAAACGTATAAATACGTACATATACCTGCAGCTCGCTCTGGAGTCCTCTGATGTGATCAACTGCTAAGTCCAGCATGTCCGCTGTACTAGTTTGCTGCCACATTTTAAAGAACAAATTAGAAGGATGAGAATGAACTGTGTGCACATGCCTGTAAAAACCTGCAGATTGTTGCCTGTTCGCGAAAAGATAGACTAATTAAATAGCAACCATATGCACTGATATATATAGAAACAAAGATATCATATATTATGCAGCATGGAATCACGGATAATGTATAACACCTTGTCCATGTTAGGCACAAGGGCCTGCAACTTTCTGAGCTTCTCGCTGATCCTCGTTCTTCGCTCCTACAACATCATTGATCACATGCCCTGACGACATTAATCTTCAATAATCTCCAAAAACAAATCAAATTAAAAAGGGTGCAATCAAGTGCCAAGATGCAGAAAATATAATCATCTATCGATTATGACATATATTATGTACATTAAGAATTTAAGATCGAGTTACTCCATTATGAAGCAGATTTTCAGTGTTTAATTTGGCTATTAGCACAGTCACAGTAGTGCATGAAAACTTGTTACTACAAGAGAACAGCATGCCATCAGGCATCATCAAGAAGATGATGTGGGAATTTACCCGCTCTGCGATGCTCCTTGGATGCGTGGCACAGCCACGCTTGGCTCGTACTCTGAATGGAACTTGGTCTTGCTGCATCTGCAGTAGGCCCGCTGTCTCCTTCGCCACACCAAACTGCATCCACACATCGTTGATAAGGCCAGTTTTAATGGAGGTTTTATAAAAGTTTTATACATATTAAATATGTTGATACACTATATTAATAAAGAAAGAAATGATAAGAGTTTTATGGGAGTAAAGATAGTTTCATGGGGATGAAACTCTTGCATTATTTTGGAAATTAATTGAGTCATCAAACTCTCACTGAGACTGGCCTAACACATGAAATCATGTAGGCATGCATTACACACACTAATTAATTTCCTTTATGTCTGATTGGTGCTTTCTAGATTAGTATAGCCTTGTACTCCCTCCGTCCTGGAATTAATAGAGTGCATTCTGGTATTTGAGAGGTGTCCCCAAATATAATGCATTTAGGAACCAAAAGATAATGTTTACTTAAATAAAAATACGTGATCTGCTGCTTCCCTATTTATTTATTCTCTCTTCTACTTAAATAATGAAAGTAATTCAGTGCTTACCATATTTTCTATAAGAAAACACAAATTCACCTTTTAATCATGCAAAATAGGATAAGATTTCAATAAATTTAGAAGTTAAGTGAGGACATGTGTATATTTCCCTCTCTCTTGTTTTGGCTGAGAATAGCCACAATGCATTGTATTTCAAGACGGAGGGAGTAACTAATATTTCAAACAACCTTAGTTGACATATCGTGATAGGAATAGGATCATGTGTATCCCAATTTATTTCGAGAAAAACCCCATTATAAATGGCAAGGAAAGGTCCATTTTATGATAATAAATACCAGTATCATACCTGTAGTTCATACGAGTTACTAATACTAGCTATGATGTCGTCATTGTTGTGTATCCCTGCTTTGCTTGTCGGGTTGGAAAACACAATAGAATTTGGGTCCTCCCATGATCCAATTGAGAACCCAGTTGAGAAGGAACGTGCCACATTATTGGCGGTGATGTTCTCTTCAGAGTGTCCAATGCCATGCACATTATTGGTGAGATCGTTCGGGATTCCATCCTCAGAGAATTGAGAGAGGGCTCCTTGTCTGGATAAGTTCATGGGGGACTTCATCTTCTTTTGATAGCCACTCATTGCATGGTGAGCCTCACCATTAACACCAGCCCTTGCACTTGGAAAACCTTTCCATAGAAACACGCACAATATATCCATCATTGCTAATTGTGTCCAGGATTGTATCGATGAAATGTGTGTAAAATGAATGGATTTGTTGCTTGATGGATGGGTATGGAGAAACTGATGCTAATTAAATAAATGTCCTAGACAAATGCACAATGATAGATGGATGCTAGATGAATATAATGCGGTGATGAAATGTGTAGTAAGAATTAGACATTTTGAGGGAACATGTAGGATTTAGGCATTTATTTTAACTTAGTGATGAATGGTTGGGTGGTGCTCGATGGATGCACTACTATTGCTCCATGTGTGATTTCATGGAGGTTATACTATATCTTCGTGATTCAAAGCAGAGTTGCACCGTTGTGGATCAAGTGAAAACCTTTTAAAAATATTTGGAAATGCTAACTCAATGTTAAAAGTGTTTGTCATGTTGTGGGGGGATGTTTATCGGAGTTAGCCATTTGAAAAGGTCTGAGGAGATGGGGGGGGGTGTTCCTCACCAGAGCCGCATGTGGGCAATAGAGAGATGCAACTAGAGGTTAGAGCACTTACCCAGCCAAGTGTTCAAATAACATAGCCACCAATCCTAACATTTTGTGCCATTCAAGAGCAGGATACTGGAGGTTTTCATTTCAACATTTTATAATTTTATATTGAATATTTTGGCTACAAAATAAACTCAAATGAAAAAAGTTTCAACCACGAAGTTTTAAATCTTGTCAAGCACTATAACTTTGGTATAAGACGATGTGTCTCCATGTAAAACTGTTTTAAAATTTCAAAATTTAAATCTCAAAATATATGAATTTAAAATAAATATTTAAGGAAATAAAGTCTTTAGATAAAAACTTATCAATGGGGACGCCCAGACGAAAGAGCCGCTGCTGGGGCCGCACCCGCGCCAGAGTTAGGAGGGAGGAGAATAAACAGGAGGCTTAGCTTCGAGTGAGAGTTAGAGGAGAGAGAGAAGGATAAGGGATGCAAATGTGAAGGGGAGACAAAGTTAATTGCATTGAAAAGAATTTTTTGGTCCAGGGATGAGGGATCATCATTCCGGATTGTATTACCAACATAGTGGTATTTATCTACCACTACCAAATCCGACGGTGCTAACCTGAACATGCATATTCAATATATAAGTTGAGCATATTTCACTTTAAAAAACTGACCCCGCCGTTTGTTTCTAAATGCAGCTTTAAATTAAAATTAGCCTAATCATATCATGCGACATGCAAATTAGTTTAACGTATGGTTCAGAATTTAGTTAGAACTTAAATTGGAGGGTCTGCCATACATGTTTTTTTACATGAAAGGCTTCAATAATACGCAACAGCTGATTTATTGTTATTTCCATATTATTTTTTTGTTCAAAAATAATACTTTTTTCTGTCCTTGGAAGCTTCAACTATTGTATGTTTATAAGAGAGAAAAAATATTGTACCTTTATTTGTACCGTGAAAGCTTTGGGTTCTTCTAAAATGCGCGCGGTGGTATTTTTACAGGTTTTTTTTTACCTCCATCGCAGCATAGAGATAAGTGCTAGAGCAACCTCAAAGATATATACTCCACGCAACACAGATATAATTGCGTCACTTTTGTCAAAATGTTCCTGCTGTGACGGTCATTTGCTTTGGGTATGCAAACGTCAGCAAAGGAGAGGTTAGCTGAACCTAGACATGCGACAGCATCACGTACAGCAAATCAGCAATACTGGTCCCCGCAAGACTGCCCGAATCTAGTAGTGTTTTTATCTCCTAACAAATCCATTTTTTTCCCGAATGTAATAATATTATTCTCTCCTAACAAATCAGTGATAGTACTTTTTAGCTAAGCACAATTAGGTGCAATCGTAGCATTCGGCCATTGAGCAAGTTGTTTTGGGTCGATTCTTAGTGTCTGCGGCTGACTAAAATTAACGACCGAATTGAACCGGATCTCTCAACCATCCGTTTTGGCGGTCTCGATGCTACAGCAATTTTAGGATCTGTTGGGTTATAGTAAATAAATCAGTCCGAAATTATTCCAAGTGATGAAGTTTATATAAATTTAGCTAGCATTCCAGCATGAATTTTTTTCGGTGCTCATTCCACATGAAAGGAACGAGGCCTTAAGGAATCTGTCTGTTTTACATGACCGTCCATTCCAAGGTTTGAACGGTCCCAATTCTTTAGAATCATCTATGTTGAGACAGCGTGCGGGTTTAAACCCCAAGCAATAATCCTTCACTTGTTCTAATTATATCGTAGGGCCTAGTATAAATTGCTTGCCCACTGATTTACCATTATACCTCTCCTATTTTAAGGAAAAGTGATCGACGTTCTTGTAATGTCATTACTTTGTGTTTTTGATGAGGAAAAGAGTTGAACTTATTTAGTTCCTCTATTTTTATCAAAAGTTTTAATGTTTTAGCTTAATTTTTACAAAATAGATCTAAACAACACTGTCAAAGAATGCAAAAACATAGTTTTGAAAAGTTTTAGCATTTGGGACTCTTAAGGCCTAAACCTATGCAAAATTGCCATGGGCCGCGAGCGGTCTCTCTTCTCCTTTTGATATGGTGCTACAAAATGCCAAAATTTTTGGTACATCTAAACACCTCATTCAAAATTTACAATGCTAAAACTTTTAGGCCGTGTTTAGTTCCTCATGGAAAAAATTTCACGACACTGTAGCACTTTCATTTGTTTGTGGTAATTATTTTTCAACCATGGACTAACTAGGCTCAAAAGATTCGTCTCATCAATTCCGACCAAAGTGTGCAATTACTTTTTATTTTCGTCTATATTTAATACTCCATGCATACGTCTAAAGATTCGATATGACGGAGAATCTTGAAAAATTTTGAATTTTGAGGTGGAAGTAAACAAGGCCTTAGTGTAAAATATTTGGTGCTTTGGCATAGCTGGAGGAACTAAACAGGCCCTAACAAGAACTATATAAGGCATCAGTTATTTACTGCGGATGAGTTAGAAATCTGGTCTTCCTACTATTCTATCAGCTGCTGTTCTATCTGCAAACATATATAGGTTCACAAATGTGAATGAGAGCCGGCACCAACCAAGGTATACTACAAATATACCTTGGCAGTTTGTTAGGTTATTCAAAATTCAAAGATTATTAATTACTATTTCCAAAGTCATCATTTAAAATAGTATTTTGAAATATGGTATGTACGACTCGATTATAATATTTATAATAAATTATGGTCTAGAGTACATGTCACTACTATATATATATATATATATATATATATATAAGGATGCGACTTGAGTTAGACAAAGCATAGGGCTTCGACCTCTATGTGCAAGTAGCAAATATGCATATATATTATTTGGTTATATATGATCAAGTTGGTACGGCCGGCCGGTCAAGCAAATCTGAATTTAGAGAAACGTACGCATGAGATGGCTGTTGCGTGACCCATTATGTAGCCACGGTTCTCTATGTGAAAAAGATGTGGCCCTACCATGAAAAACCATGGTAACGATGCATGGCATGCATGCAGCACCCTGTTTTTCCCCTGGCCGGTTTCATGCAAACCAATATGACACTACGGGCTTGGTACAGCTCACAACAGCTTCATGAGCTGTTGTGAGCTGTTTTTTTTTGCCAAACACTTATTTCCAAAACAGCTTCATGGGTGAAGCTATTTTTTCCCTCCTCTCACAAAGACATAAGTTGGATGAAGCTGGAAAAAAGTAGCTTATTGCAGCTTCTCCCTCATTTCTCTTTCTCAACTATGCATGAAGTAGTTGGTGAAGCTATTTTGCCAAACACTTTCTCCAAAACAGCTCATGAAGCTATTTTCTAAAAAACAGCTTTACTAGTGAAGTTGAGCTGTGCCAAACAAGCCCTACATGACAAAAAAAAAAGAAAGAAGAATCGGATATAATGCGTGAAACCAGCAAGTTGTCACTTCAAATTGGCACAACTAGCACATGTATGAAGGTAGTATCCAATTGTACGTCTAATATTCTTTTTCTAAAAAAAGAGGTCTTCTAAAATTCAGATGAACTACTACATAGAAATTGTTAATATAGAAAAATAATAAAATAGCAGTATATTTATAGGCTTAGGGCCTTTTTGAAACATATGAACAAGAAACCCTACTGTAGTTGAGAGAACATAAAGTTTTTAATTGAGTGTTTGGATGCAACATGAATTAAACAAGAACCAAAAGACATATACTCCTTTCGTCCCCATTTATGTGTCGTTTGGACCTCCTCCTAGGGCCTTGTTTACTTCCACCCAAAAACGCAAAATTTTTTCAAGATTCCCTGTCACATCGAATCTTTAGACACATGCATGGAGTATTAAATATAAATGAAAATAAAAACTAATTGCACAGTTTGGTCGAAATTGACGAGACGAATCTTTTGAGCCTAGTTAGTCTATGGTTGGACAATAATTACCACAAACAAACGAAAGTGCTACAGTGTCACGAAAATTTTCATTTCGGGAGGTAAACAAGGCCTAGATACACGAACGAATCTCATAATCAGGACACAGGTAACATCCAGATACATAAAAGGTGCACTAAATCTGGACAGCCAGAACCATAGCCAAAATGACTCATAAATAGGGACTGAGGGAGTAGACACAAAGAAAATTTTACAAGATGTTTGACCTTAATATTAGATTTACTAATAAAACTTCCTATGATAACCATCATGTAGAAATTTTACTTGTAGGACTGCGGGGTGGGCAATCCTTTGTTCTAGTGTACTACATGAGGAAAATTCCCCAAAGATTCCAATACCGCAGAATTCCCCTGTAATCTTACACGACCAGATTTTACAATTTCTCCTAGTGATGTGGGGTTCTCCTAGTGTTTTAGCATTCAAAATTTAGTATGAACTTTTCCCAGTAAATGCCTCCTAGTGAGGATTCCCTAATGTTTTGACTAGTGGTAGTGTTTTATTACTAACTAAAAACACTAGGAGAACTCCACCATTTTGGTAGTGTTAATTACGTACATTGAAACGGGGTTCTTAAATTTGGTTTGCCTAAGACAAGTGTGAGAAAATGTTGGCATCATATATACGTGGATCAGAAGAAGACATATATGTACTAGCTCCATTTTGAAATACTATATATAAGGCCCCGTTGGATCTTTGGAATTAAATTCATTATAATAATTATGATTTAAGCACAGATTAATTATGCTAATATGGTTGTATATATTGAATACGTTTGTATACCATTGTTATCCATTACAAGGGAGATACTTAGGTCTTGTTTAGTTCACCTAAAAAACCAAAAAAAAAAAATCAAGATTCCCCGTCACATCAAATCTTACGGCACATGCATGGAGCATTGGATATAGAAGAAAACAAAAACTAATTGCACAGTTTACCTGTAAATCGCGAGATGAATCTTTTGAGCTTAGTTAGTCTATGATTAGACAATATTTGCCAAATAAAAACGAAAATGCTACAGTCGTCCAAAGAAAAAAATTTGGGAACTAAACAAGGCCCTATATATGTTGCATTTCTAGTGTGGGGAAGTAAGTTAAAGAGCGTGCTATAAATGATAGAGTAGAGATATATCATGGTGATCTATAGAACTAATTTCTATCTGTCAGCTTATGAATTTGAGATAGGCTTATATGTGAAATCGAAAAGGTTGTGAAATGCTAAATTCCAAACCAAATAGCCTAATTCATTGTGAGATTTTAATTCTTCCAAAATAAAAGGATCCAAAGAAACCCTTATATTGGGTATACAAAGGATATTGTGAAAAACATAGCTATATTTGAGGGTTTAAAATGAGCATCTATAGAGTGAAATACCTATCTCAAATTATTATGAGAGGGTAAGGCATGCATGCCCTATTTGCATACCAAAAGTCTGAAATAAAGCAACAAGTTGCCTGTCTGTACATATATAGTAAATTTTGTTTTTTATTTACCAAATTGGGCAAAGAAAGTCTTTTTCTGTCCATCATGCGCTAACAGCACTCTTTTGCCCACTAGTAAATCGGAGCAGGATGCTATGGCCCGGCCCGAATTAAAGAGTGTTTGCTGCAATTGCTGCCGCTACTTCTACCCGAAAGACTAGCAGAAAAACTGCAGCTCAAATACGATCTCTGCCTAGCTAAACACACACGGTGTACTAAGATCGAATAAGAGAGAATAAGGATCGGCAGCAGCAGCTGCTGCAAGCTAAATGTATTAATTAGCTAGATTGCTAGTACATACATTGCTCGGATCGATGCTGTGGTTTCGATCGTGCGTGTTACCTCTGCAGAGGCAGAAACATTCCTCAGGAAATAGATCTCGTGTTCAGAGACTAAACAAAGAATAGGAAAAACAAGGGCAGACAGACGAAAGAAAAGAGAATATGTCGAACAGAAATCTAGCTAGCTAGGAGAGAATTCCAGAGAGGCAAAGATTAGTTAGTTCAAAGGAAGCTCGATCGGTACTAATGACACAGCTAGGGATGATTGATTCAGTTGACAAGAATCATGTGAAGCTGAAGAGCAGCGGTTAGGAATGGAGTTTGGACAAGTTTTGTGTCAGAAGAAGAAACATGCATCAATTAAAGAAGGGAGGGAGACGAGTATATAGCGCTAGCTAGCATTGGCGGGCTTACATACCGTTATCCACGACGGGGCTGGAGAAGAAGCCCGGCGGCGAGCTGCTGTGCCGCGGCAGCGACGACGCCGACGACGGCCCGCCGCCGTCCTGCCTCCCCTCCACGCCGAACTGATGGTATCGGTGATGATGAAACCCGTGCTGGCCCTGGCCGTGGCCGTGCGCCGCCGCCAGCGAGATCTCGGCGGCCCCGCCGCCGTAGTGGCGGTGTCCTTGATTCATCGGCGGCGGCGGCGCCCGCTCCGCGGCGGACGATGACGGCGGCGGCGGCGGCTCCCCGGCCCCCGGCGCCGGGAAGAAGGCCCTCACTGCCGCCCCCGCCACCTCCGTGGGGTCAACGACGAACGGGTACTGCTGCTGCTGCTGGCCCGCCTGCTGCGCCGGCGGGCCATAGCGCGAGCGGCCGCCGCGCCCATGCGGCGGCGGGTTCATGCGCGCGCCCACCCTCACCACAGCACAGCGCACGTAGCTAGCTAGCTAGGGCGGCGCGGGCGCGGCAGCTACCAGCAGCTAGCTAGCCGGCCGGTGGTTTCGAACCCCGGCCCTCCGGTCGTCGCGCGCGTTCGTGGGGCTAGGCAAGGCTACCTAGCTAGGTGCTGGTTGCTTTTCCGCGTGCCGCCGAGGCGAGCGATGTGAGAGCAACCAGCCGGAAAGCAGCTCTCCAACTCCAACACTCCAAGGCCACCAATGCAAGTGCAACCAACCAACAACATGCGACTGGACTGGGCTGGGGGGGCGTGTGCGTGCCGCGTGCGAGGAAGCGGCCGGATTGGCCGGTGCGCGGTGTGCTGCGATGCGAGTGGGTCGCGACGTTGCGTGTGGCCGGGAGGGGAAAATATATCGGGGTCGCGGGGTCGGTCGCCTCGCCTCGCGCTCGTGACGACTGGACTGCCTCGATCTGGTGTCTGCCTGTCTGGGCCTTGTTTAGTTCCTCAAAAATTTTGCAAAAATTTTCAGATTTCTCGTCACATCGAATCTTTAGACGTATACATAGAGTATTAAATATAGATGAAAATAAAAACTAATTACACAGTTTGGTCGGAATTGACGAGACGAATCTTTTAAGTCTAGTTAGTTCATAATTGGACAATATTTATCAAATACAAACGAAAGTGTTACTATTTATATTTTACAAAAATTTTTGGAAGTAAGCAAGGCCCTGATGTGGTGGCCGCCGAGCCGCGGGGGCGTCAGGGCGTGTGGTGGGCGCGCGTGTGGCAGGCAGGGAGCGAGACAGACAGGCGGCAGGCCGGCGAGCGGCTGCTCCCCCGTGTCGTGCCTATCCGCGTCCGGCTTGCTCAAAGCGGCAAGTGGGAGCGCGTGGGGAGGAGGGAAAGGTGGGCCGCCTCCGAGGCGATGACGGGTGGGCCCCGCTGCCGCGGATGGAAACCCACGGCGAAAGGGAAAGGCCAAACCGAGGCGCTGCGTCCGCGGCGGGGAGAGCGGCGGCGCGGGCGGGCGGGTTCACTGCACCTGACGACATGCGACGACGACGCGCGCGGCCGGGATCCATGGCAAGCGTCGAGCGCAACTTGCTGTGCATTTTCTGCAGTCGGTACGTGGTGGTCTCTCTCTTGTCTTGTGCGTACGTTCTCCCACGGCGCTCGCTCTCGTAGCAAATCGGCGGCGGCAACTTGTTGCATTGTTCCGCCGTGCGATTGATGGCGCCAGCAGGGTGCACTGGCCGGCTCTGGCAGCTTGACCAAAAATGTGGGGTTGACCCCGGCCCCAAGTATGTGCCGTGTGCGCTTGTAATTAGGCCTCTTGTTCCAAAAAATTTTGCAAAATAGGAATAGTAGCACTTTCGTTTGTATTTGACAAATATTGTTCAATTATGGACTAACTAGGCTCAAAAGATTCGTCTCGTCAATTTCGACCAAACTGTACAATTAGTTTTTATTTTCATCTATATTTAATACTTCATGCATACGTCTAAAGATTCGATGTGACGGAAAATCTGAAAAATTTTGCAAAATTTTTGGAGAACTAAGGCCTTGTTTAGTTCACCCAAAAACCAAAAATTTTTCAAGATTCTTTGTCACATCGAATCTTGTGACACATGCATAAAGCACTAAATATAGATGAAAATAAAAACTAATTGTACAGTTTATCTGTAAATCTCGAGATGAATCTTTTAAGCCTAGTTATTCTATGATTGAACAATGTTTGTCAAATAAAAACGAAATTGCTACGGTCCCGAAAACCAAAAAATTTTCGGAACTAAACAAGCAGGCCTAAACAAGACCTTATAGTACTCCTACTACTACCTAGCACCTCTTCGCTGTTTCTTCCGTCGTATCACTCTCGCAGGCATGAAAATTCATTCCAAGCCGGACGAGACATCTAGCTATATATACTACGTATGACTGTACGTATACGCCTATACGGTGTGTAGCTATCCTTCCTCGACACTCGACAGGAAGTTGCATGTACGAGTATTATTATTGTTTGCTTCCCCAGTGCTCAAACAGTTTGAGATTCACTAAGCCCCTTGATCGGCAGTGTAGCGTGTTATACTCTCATCAGTGATGATCGGCCACTAGCAAATCATGCACGGTACTGAAAGCCCCACCCCCCCCCCCCCCCCCCCCCCCCCCCCCCCCCCCGAACCACACACAAGCAAAAACCGAAACCTGTGCCGCACACAGCCGGCCGGAATTCAGGTTGCGGCGCGCGGAGCGACGACGACAGGCCGGGCTATTGCTACAGATAAGCGTGTGACAGGACGTGGCGCTGCCATTTCAGCAGGCGATCGAGACAAAGAGAAGCACGCCTGGCTTCGTTCTTCCATCCCGGTGTGGTGTCTCCTCCCTGCATTCATCCCCCCTGGAACTGGAAGATGCCCCAGCGGCCGCAAATGGCCAACTGGCCGCTTGTTTATTGCCAACTTGGAAGATACTTTTACTGGCCATTGCGTACGGAACATTTGCAGCGTGCATAAAAGAAAACAGCCAAACCGGCCGGTGACAGGGAGAAGGCGTGGTCATCGATCCGTGGCAATGACCAGCGACTAATAATTAACAAGCCTCTGTGATATGATGATGACGGTGGTTGTATACGTCGGGGAGACATATGTTTCTTCAACGGGACGGGTCGATCTGGTGGGATGCATTTTGAGGGTAGGAATAGGATATCCTATTGGCTATATAGATGGGGTGAGATTCGATGCGGTTTCATTTGCGCACATAGTTCTTATTAAGGGTCTATATTTGGTTCAGTTGTGACCTATAAAAAAAGTTATAATTAATGAGCTATGGAAAAGTTGATGTGAGATATGTGCAGTGAAAAAATTGTAAGTGCGATTTGGTTGAAACAACTATAAAGCATACTCTCTCTCTCTCTCTCAAACAGTTGTAAAATGACTCTCTATTTCCACTCATTTGAAAGGCAGAAAGTTGGAAGAAAAAAAAGCAACATCTAAGGTGTTGCGAAAATTATACTATGCAAAAGCAGCTTCAAGTTCTACATGTTTGGTCAGCATTCTTTTTTACAGCAAAAGCACTTTCTCGAAGTTGAACCACCTAAAGCTTTGGGACCTCTTTGCTTTAATTTGTTGCACACTTGCACTATTCCTGCAGATGCTCTAGTGGTTGTATATTAGAGCAAAGTGCTCCATATAGTATATAGAAAGCATAATAATGCTGAGGTTATTATTAGTTTAAGCTTTAGATTTTGGTACAACACATTAAACCACCATAACAACTTAAACAAGCTAGACATAGCAAGTTCACAACTAATCAAAGGCAATACAGCTGAAGGAATAATTAGTCAATTGCGTATATTGTAGGTAGACGACGATCTTGTCTCTTTAAGGTATTTCCGCCAAACGATTGGCTTGGTAGCCATAATAAGGTTGTCCATATCATCTATAGATAACATAGCAGATAGTCTCCTAATGGTCTCTCTCCATAGGACATATCTTCTTCGTGCTACACAAAAATGGGGCATGGGTTTTCCATAAATAGATAGTTTGCATGCCATTGTTTTTCACGACCATGGCTTTGGCATGTTTAATTTTTATAAAAAAATAAAAAAAATTGTTATAAAACCCTCATCAGTGTAGTCTCAAGGGTTATTGGGGAAAGGGGCATGACAGAACATGGGACTAGAGAGTATCATTAATTGTTAGAGAAGATCGAATTTATATTGCGCAAACTAGCTAAGATTTACTTGCATAATTGGTTTTCTAGTCTCTACATGTTTTTTTTGAAACATACAAAATAGCTAAAAAAATTTAAATTTTTTTGATTGGAACCGTCCAGAACTTCACGTTGCTCAGTACATACCATTGAGTAAGTAGCTACGCGCCGTGTGAGAAGAAATTAACAACCTTGGCTTTGAAAAACGATGTCACATTAATTTTTCGACAGCGACACACTGTCCATTTCCAAGTTGCTCCGGCCAACGGATCAGAACTAGCAGCAATCCATTGGTTTCATCAGCAGTATAGTACCCATGCAGTGTACGTGGAGCAAGTTGCATTGCCTCCAGACAAACCAGCGGTAATATATCTACAGTAGTTGCGGAGCTAGCTAGCTGCCGTTGTTCGCGCTGACAACACCAGGGGGTGCACTTCATGCAGTGCAATGATTATGGAGAAAAGTGATCCAGGCAGGCCTTAGTAAACATTAAATATAGATAGAAATATAGATAGAAATAATAACTAATTATTTTGCTTGTAATATGTGAGACAAATCTTTTGAGCTTAGTTAGTCCATTAGATAATAATTACCAAATATAAACGAAAATATTGTTTCATCAAAAAAATAAACGAAAATGTTACATTACTCAAAAAAAATTTACCCCAACAACTAAACAAAGCTTAGTTACAATTTTTTTTTGCAAAATGAACGATGTCGTATTTTCGTTTGTATTTGACAAATATTGTCCAATCATGTACTAACTATGCTTAAAAGATCCGTCTCACAAATTACAGATAAATTATACAATTAGTTATTTTTTATCTATATTTAATGTTTCATGCACTTACTGTAAGATTCGATGTGACAGAATTTGCAAAATTTTTGGAAAGTAAACAGCCCTGTTTGGTTATCATCATACTACTCATATCACATTCATTCCCTGGACAAGACGAGACGAGACGACTCCTGCTTGTTTGGTTATCATCATACTACTCATATCACATTCATTCCCTGGACAAGACGAGACGACTCCTGCTTTGTTTGCTTGCACGTTTCATGTGTCCAGGGGTCCAGGCAGCTACAGTAGCTTTTTGGGCATCATCTGCTGGCGGCGGCATCCTCGATCGTCCTAGGATATGAGAGGCGCGCCTGCGGGATGAAATGATGCGTCTACCATCGGTGCCGTAAGCATACGCTGATGCGCAGCGGAAAGATGCTATCCTTGAACCTTAATCTACGCAAACTAAAGCTTCCAGCCGCGCAGACACAGCGGCTGCCGTGCCGTCCTTGGGAAAGGAAAATGATCGAGCAGAAGAGCCACGCCAAAAACCAAAAAGTCACATCGAATCTTACAGCACATACATGACGCATTAAATATAGACAAAAATAAAAATTAATTACACAGTTTGTCTGTAAATCAAAAGACGGATCTTTTAATTCTAATAAGTCCATGATTGAATAATATTTACCACAAACAAACGAAAGTGCTACCCTAGCGAAATCCAAAAACATTTCACATCTAAATAAGGCCCTAGCTAGCTGGTGTCCTGGACCAGACACCGCCATGCATGGCGACGACATGCATGTGTGTGTAGGCCAAGCAATTATCATAGATACAAGTTCATCGTCTTGAAAATAATCTGTGCAATTGCAAATCGTATGTATGACGTACAGTCGATCGTCCATGAGAGAGATGGCGCGCGGATGACGACGACGACGCCAACTAGTTAACCATCCTGTTGATGATCTTGCTCCCATTCGTCGTTGATGGGATTGTGAAAGCGACGCAACTGGATTTGATCCATTTGCAAGTTGAGATATATATGTAAAAGTGTAAGGTATGGACGAGTGTACATAGAACGTTATAATTACTTTATTAAACAATCTGCGAAGCCGCGTGTCCCTAACGACGGCCACTACTGACTACCCCCGATGTGTATACAGTACTATACATGCGGCCGATCGTAGGTCAAATAGGCCTCGTTTAGATTCGAAAAGTTTTTAAATTTTATTTGATAAATATTGTTCAATCATAGAGTAACTAGACTTAAAAGATTCGTCTCGCGATTTACAGATAAACTGTATAATTAGTTTTTGTTTTCATCTATATATTTAATGCTCCATACATGTGCCGAGATTCGATTTGACGGAAAATCTTGAAATTTTTTTTGTTTTTGGGTGAACTAAACAAGGCCTAATTCACCCTTTTGGTGCTAGCTAATGGTACAGACATTCTGCATTCTCCCCATTGCCTTGGTCTTTCCTTGACTGATGACCACAGAGTTATATATCCATCCACATGTCGTAGAAGAGAAAGAAAAAATGGATTCGCAGTTTGATGATAGGTGTGGATCCATTCTTTCGTTCAAAGTCCTCATCAGACTTTTTTTTCTCTTGGAGAAATGGACGGTCCAAGATAGATGCATATGCATGCTGTGTGTTCAAAGCCAGCGACCAGAAATATTCCGGGCCGAGCCTCGCGCTGCACATGACACGGGCATGCCTAGGTCAATTCACTCAACTAGTCTTCCTACTTTAATAGGGCAAGTGCACTAGATGGATGTCCTATACAGTTAGGAGTGGAAATTGCCACAAAATCTGAACACCATTTTAGCACACAAACCTCAAGTCACAATGCATTGCTTTCGAGTTGTGAGGTAAAATTTGTGCATGAATGAACAAAACCAAAGAAGAAAGTCGTGAGTTGGTGCATGGCAGCAAAGGTACTTCCAACTTCTTCTACAACGACTCCCTCCGTTTTTATTTACATGTTGTATTAGTTTTGTCCTAAATTAAACATTTGTATCTTTAACTATCAATCAATTTTAAAAAATATACTGATGTTCATCTATCTCATTGATCATGCACACATTAGGACAGAGATAATCTCGATGTGCATCCATCCCATGCACATCCAACGGTCAGAGAATGGGATCACATGTCCTTAGAATCGAGGCAGATTTAACTTTCCCGCTACTGTTTGACTAGTAGTGAAAGCACCGGTGCTTTTACAACGCAGCTAGCTACAATATATTTTGAGGGGCCGGACAACTAATAATAACTATGTTGGGGTCAAGTTTTAGTTGACTTTAATTTGTTAATTACTCCATCTATTATGAAATACAAGGATTTAAAGTTTGTCTTTGGTGAAACCATTTTAAACCTGACCAAAAAATTGATAGAAAACAATGATATTCATGATTTTGAACGGGCACTATTAGATCTTATGAAATATATTTTTTGTATAAGATCGGATAAATTTGTTCCAAAAGGAACTTCATTCTATTGTCACAAATTTGGCCAAAATTTATATTAAAACGGACCAATATTTATGCATGATATATACCTAATAAAGCATAATTTGATTTATCTTACAATATTTCTATATGACGCAAGTGTTGATAACTTAGCTAAATATAAGATAGCACTTTTCTGAAAATAAATACAGGATATTTTGAAAAACTAAAATGATATCATTCGTTGGAGAGAACACAGGGCAAATGACCTTTGCAGAATAATCCAAGAAAACAATGAGCGCCGGTGTCGAGCACTTAGCCCAAATTGGTATGCCATGGGCCAAGTTTAATGGGCCTTGACTCTCGTTTAGGAACTGGGTTACTACCAGTCGGCCCACCTGATCATCCCAGCTGCCTAATGGCCAAGATAAGACTTGACAAATTAAACAAACTCTCAAGACTGTCAATGGTCCTCCCGCGCGTTCCCCACTTGTCAGCTGGACAGCCACCGTGCACCGTGCTCACTATCTCGTACCCTATCTGGCTACCTAAGATTTTTGCTGACGCAGAGAAAAGAGAGAAAGGAGAAAAAAAAAGGTCTCGTGAGCTAAACTACGAGACAACTATTTTATCACTATATGATCTGTTGTTATTGTCACACAACTCATCACTATATGAGACCACCTGCGACACAAGATCTCTACTGTTTGGTTCGATGATTTATGTCTGTAGCCATTACTTTGGCACTGCATCACGGGTCTCTTGTTCGCTTAAACTTAATTATTAATTATTATTTAATATTTTTTTCATAACAAATCAGCAAACAATACCGGTATAAGTTAAATTTCAGCTAAACTAATAATTTTAGTTGCTACTAAAATCGAGAATGGATAACTGAGGAAAGCGTCAGCGGCTAGTTAAAAGCCTTTCGGCGCGGCGATACCCCCGCCTTGTGGCGTCACGCGACGCGATCACGGAAGGCTAACCAAACAAAAACTGTTTTCTATTGCAGTGCAACGGATAGCACGGTTTCGTGATAACGTTGCCGTCGTCGCCGCTGGACCAAAACCAAACAGCACCTAAAACCAAGCAAGCAAGCTAGCAGCACCCTCGCGTTACGTTGCACGCATTGTATTTTGCCGCGGAAAGCGTGCACTCTGCTCACATCGGCGGATCTAAGGTATTCCCCACTATTCCTGTATAGAATTATCCAACTATTTTAGTGTGTATATATATATATATAGTCTAGATTTTAGAAAGTAAATATTAGTTTAAAGTTGTTGGTTTGTAGTAGTATTTGCTATATTTTAAGCTTATAGTTTCGAATTTTTTTTTATGACATGGAAGTAGGAATGTCCAGGTTTTAAATTCTAGCTCCACCACTCTGTGCTCGCCTTTTCAACTTGGGCATTGCATTGCATGCCCCCTCAAGCAAACCGACGACAGAGAGAGCACAGCATCCTACTGGCAAGGCAAGGCAACACGTGATGGTTCTATTCTGCCTAGGCCGCGCGCCACGCAAAGAAGCATCCTACTGGCACGCCATGCATGCACTGATCACCCCAAGACTGCCGTTTTAAAGCCCGGCCGGCCGCGGCGTTGGAGCGGGCGCGAGAAAGGGGCGCACAGCACGCCTCTCCCCTGCTCGGATCCAAGCGATCCCTCTCGCGCGCCATCCAACCTCCGCATCCTCTCACGTACGCGCGCGCGGCCGCCTATAGGTGTGCCACCATGCGGCCGACGGAGCCGGAGCGGCTGCTCGTGCTCCGCGCCCTGCGGCGCCGGTCCGTGGCCCTCGCCGCCGCTAACCTGGCGACCGCGGCCGTCGGGGTCGCGGCTGAGGTGTCGGGCGTGTGGATGCGCTGCGGGATAAGGGAGGGGAGGTGCGCGGTTGCGGCGGTGGCCGCGCTGCCCGTGGCGAGGATCGTGGCCATGGTCGGGATGGCGCGCGCGCAGGAGGTGACAGCTCTCGCCGTTGCCTCCGACGCCGAACGCGGTGGTGGTGGCAGCGGCGACGGGCCATCGCACGATTTCGCCAAGCGGGAGACCAGGGTGGGTTGTGACTGTTTTTCTCTACCTAGCTAGCTTCTCGAATTTCGGAGTTTTGGGGAGTCAAGACTTGTTTAAATGCTTTCAAAATTACAAAAGTTTATAAAATTTTCTAGCATATCGAATCTTTAGATGTATATATGAAATATTAATTATAGATAAATAAATAATTAATTACACAGTTTGTATGTAATTTGATAGACAGATCTTTTAAGCCTAGTTATTCCATGGTCGAACAATAATTGTTAAATACAAACAAAAGTGCTGCAGTGTTAAATTTCAAAAACTTTTGGCGTCTAAACAAGGCCTAACTTGGAGTGTCCTAGATTGGATATATACCATATATGAGGGTGTTTAGTTTCCCTTCTATTCCAAAAAATTTTATGTTTTGGTCCATCATTTTACATAATGGAACTAAACACCATATAAAAAATTTGGCAAAAAAGCGGTTATTCTCTATTTTAGATTTGGGCATGAAGAGGTAAAAAAATCCAAAAGAGCCACAAGAGGTCCTTGTGAGAGCAATAAATTCTACGTTTTGGATGGAACTAAACATAATCTTAACAATTTTGGTATTTTGCATTCCATCATTCTAAAGTAGTTGGCATTTTGCATTTTATGGAGAACTAAGGCCTTGTTTTACTTTAAAAAAATGCAAAATAGGAATAATAGCGCTTTCGTTTGTATTTGACAAATATTGTCCGATCATGGATTAACTAGGCTCAAAAGATTTATCTCTCAAATTACATGTAAACTTTATAATTAGTTATTTCTTTTATCTATATTTAGTGCTTTATACATGTGCCGCAAGATTCGATATGATAAGGAATGTGAAAAATTTTGTAAAATATTTTGGGAAGTAAACAAGGCCTAAATACCCCCTATGTCATCGTGTGTGCGACCGTGCATACGTCGTATAATAATTCGGTCACAACTATGTAGTAAGTACTCACTTTTCACCAACATCCCCCCTCCCCCGAAAAATACATTCACAAAATATGAATCCATGATCTTCAACAATATATGCAATGTTTTTCTAATAATTATTCTCATTCTTAACCCTATATAAATGTATTACTCCCTCCATTCTAAATTATAAAGACATTTCAAGAAATTTGGAGAGTCAAAGCATCTTAAGTTTGACCAAAATTATAGAAAAAGTTACAAAGAGTTATAACATCAAATAGGTATACTATAAAAATATAGTTAATGAAGAAACTAATGATATTTAGTTGATATCATAAGTATTATTATTTTATCAGATAAATTTTGTTAAACTTGAGATCTTTTTACTCTACAAGATTCTTGAAATGACTTATAATTTGGGATGGAGGGAGTATTTATTTTTTGAGGTGGGGTGGGGTAATGAAGAATTTTTCCTTTACGTGAACGATGATCACCTAACAAACTCACCTACATAATACATGTCAATTAGTGATTTCAAATTCAAACCACATAATTAATCCCTCCACCCACAATGATTTATGAGAATAATCCATTAATCAATAATTGGTCAATTTGAGACATGGTCTAGCCATTAATTGTGAGAATCAAAAGCTAGAAGCCAAGCTACTTTCTAAGGCTTGTTGGGTAGACCGATCCTTCTCAAAATTCTCTATGAAAACTGATTCTTTAAGAGAAATGGTTCTCTGAATGAAAATATTTTTATATGATTCTCTATGCATATAATGACTCTATGTGTAGAGTGAATCAGGAGAAGCTACTTTTTTCAGATCTCAATCCCCTAGATCATTTCACAGAATCATTTCACATAAATCGACATGTTTCCTCGCATAAAATTGTTGAGCAAAGGTTCACAAGGATTTAGCCTATAAGCTGCTCTATGAGCTATGCCAAACATGTCGTTAATGGGTGATATGAAAGACTTTTCTCTCATAATTTATCATAAAACACTTATACTTATAGACACATAGATCACATGACTGTTGGTACACATCGACGTGTGGCGAATAATTCTTTTGTGTATAACCTTTTCATTTGCAGACGTACCATGCATTACTTCTCTCTAACACATAGAACAATATAAAATATGTGTGTGATGCCATAAGTCTAGGGTAGCTATATATTAAAACTCTAAAGTTAAACGACACGATGATGTGGCAAAGCTAGTTAATGTCCACAAAAGGTGCATCATATAAGTTCAAGAGATTTATGAACTTGTCAAATTGTGAGGGATCGATAGTTTCTCCAACCCTCTTTGACAAGGTTTCAAGCAGATCCACCTCCGTACTTTAATGTCACAAGGAGTTGTACCTAGCTAGTAAAAAATTGGCTTCATCATCACCTCCCAATTCACCATGGGAAGAGAGAGTTCTGTCGTAAATACTGTTGGAGCTACTTGAATCCCGAATCCCTAACAAAAAGGGCCTTCCTCCTTCCTTGAACTATAGGGCTTTAGGAAAGCTCCTCCTCATACATAAAATACATCAAAGTTCTTTCATGAGTAGTTGCGACTATGTTTAAATTGACGACACAAGTGAACGCGTCATATTACATGTTCTAACTCTAAACACTTATATATTTCCATTGACGTAATATCTTAAAAAGTTACACATGAGCAAAAAAGCTATAGAAAATCATATTATACAAGTCCTGTTTAGACCCCTTATCAAGAAAAAAATCTTAATGCTACACATTGACATGTTATAGCTATATATTAGTGATATAAAAGATCTGCAAAGGTGGCTGTGAGAACTGAGACACAACCATATATAGGACCTTTATTGAACAACCTATGCATTTAGAAAACACATTTGAAGCCTTGTCTATTCCACTCCAACCAAGTCTAATAGATTGGACATGCAATTTAACAAACACCCATAATCATATTACGATATAAGGTAACTAAAGCATGGTTGTTTCAGACTTTCAGTACAAACATCCTAAGTTTGATTGTTTTGAGACAAATCCTTAGGGGCTAAGATTTAAAAAAAAATCTTGTCACGTTATAGTTAACATGTAAAATCTGCACTGCATGGATATCACTATTCAAACTAGTTGTAACCACTACTACTACATACTAGTAAAGACAAAGATGGTAGTTATCTTTTAGTGTATATAAGCGCAATGTTTACGTCATGTAACACTTTGGACACACTTTTTCACAAAAGGAATATCATCAACCATATAAATTCACAAACAATCGTGCAACCCTTACACATCTTGTAGTTCAACCGATTTTTTTGCTATTTCATATGAATTTTTTACAAAAATATTATAGAACATCCGAGTGTTTTGGAGCAATCCAACACTCCATTTTTCTCATCTCTATCTCTGGCCTCTCCCCTTATTTCTTCTGTTAATTCGACGGCCTTAGAAGGGGCTCGGAAAGGTGGTGCGGCTAGACAGTGGGACCGCAGGACGGTGGTGGTTAGGGCTCTGGCGGCGTAGGGAGCGACCGCACCAGATTAAGGCGAGGGCGTCCATGGCCACGCGGTGGCAGGAGGGGGAGGTGGAGGTGGAGGGAGAAGAAAGAGGTCGTCGCAAGCAATAGATTCTCATTGGAGCTCCACCGCCACGACCGCGACCGAAAAACTCTAGACCTTACTGCATTGCAAAGCAGTGGACGCAGCGGCATGTCAAGAGGAGGAAGAAAACAATAAAAAATAGTTTTCTTAGGAGCCAAAACACCTAAACGACGCATAGACATATATCCAATTTCATTTTATGCATCGAGGAAGAAGCCAGTAGATGGGTGAATTATGAAGTTATTATTATTATCCTCTTTGCTTTGAATGAAAGGCAGGTGGTTCTCGTCTCACCCAACAACAACAGTCCTCTCTCAGATCTAAAAGGGCTTTGTTTAGTTCCTAAAAAATTTTACAAAATTTTTCAGATTCTCCATCACATCGAATCTTTAGACAGATGCATAGAGTATTAAATATAGACGAAAATAAAAACTAATTGCACAGTTTGGTTGAAATTGACTAGATGAATCTTTTGAGCCTAGTTAGTCCATGATTGGATAATATTTATCAAATACAAACAAAAATGCTACCGTGTCGATTTCTAAAAAAATTTGGAACTAAAGAATTGCAGATGAAACAAAAAAAAAGTGGAAAAGGAAATTCTCAAACCAGCAGAGCCTGCCATTGCCAGTCAGCAAAACAGCTCAACCTCGGAAACGTCCCAGTGGCAGTCCAGGCAGGCGGCTCGTCCTCCGACCGCATCGACGCACCACCCTCCGACCTCCGTCCTCCCGGTGTCTATTTCCGTCCCCGTCCCCAACCACCCGCGCCCCCCGCTTTCCGTGGGCATGGCCGCCGCGCGGGCGCAACCACCACCGCCGCGGCCGGATGCCTAGAAAGCCCCTCCTCCCCACCCGCGGGTCCACCGCCCCTCCCCCGCTCCTCCTCCTCCGCCGCCTCCTCCCCCGCCGCCGCGCGATCTCCTCTCCCCCGCCGCCGCCCGCCCGGCGGAGGACCGCCGCCATGCCCCCCCGCGCCGGCGACTCCGCCGCCGCGGCGGCGGCGGCGGCCTCCTTCCGTATCGGGATGGTGCGGGTGGTCTCCTTCCTTGTAGGCGGGCTTAATCTCGCGGTGCTGCTACTCGGGCTCTACCTCATCGACGTCGTGCTCCCGTCGGGGTGCGGCGAGGGGCTCGCTTTCGCCGCTGCGCCCGCGCTGGCCGGTGTCCGCGTGCTCGCCATGATCGGCGCCGCGCGCGCGCAGCACGCCACGGCGGACGCCATAGCTAAGCGCCACCTCCACGAGTGCGACGCCTCTGTCGCAGCTGATGCCGTAGCTCGCCACGAGATTAGGGTGAGAGCTCTACTTTCTGCCTCAGTCTAGGATTTGGCCAACTGGATTTAGCTTAGGTTGTGCTGGTTTTACACAAGCTCATGTCCCAATAGATCGAGCTGCTGCTGCTGTCTAAGTTTTCTCGTTGATGCGTGTTAACTTAGTTTCAGGTGAATTTGATGCAAGCGCGGTGTAATTGATGTGTCTATGGCTTAAGTTGTGACTACAACAAATTTCCCTAGCATTGAAAATGAGTTTGTGTATAAAAAATGTTGAGCTGGGAGCTTATATGATCCACATTAGCAGACAGCGGAACTTATGTGGTTAAGCACAATGAGCCTATTGAGATGGCATAGTCTGGTTTTACTGTGAGCCCAAGGCAGGAAGTTTCTTCTGGTCAAAGAATCTTTTGTTTGGTGTGGTATACGAGCTATGACTGGAAACCTGATTTCATATTTATATATAGGTCTATGGCTACCATTTGCATCGATTTGGTTTTGTTGGTATACTTTAGGAGGTAGTTTCCTATATAATTTGGAATCACTCCATTTTACTGCCCGCTTGTTCATGCAGTCCAATTCCATCCCTTCTTGCTTTACTGTGAATTGACCTTATCTTTCCATCTATTTTGAGCATCATTCGTGTTTGCATTTTTAACCATGTATATGCCTGCCCAAATATTCAAAACCAATGCTAACATAGCAGCACTCTGTTTAGAGTTCAGACATGTCAAGGAATCCTTGAAGAAGTAAACATTCATGGTTGCATTTTGTGAAGGTAGTAATATAGGAAGAGAGGAAACGTAATAGACGAAAAAATATGGATTGAACAATAAAACAAGGGGATAATAATGGAAATATTTTTAAATGCAGTTATTGCATTTTTACTTTCATTTTTCTTAGGAATTCCTTCTAACTTATCACATTGCTTCGTTCATCTTGCTGAACAGGTGAGGTACAAACGCTGGTTGTGGTGGACCAGATTTGGTATGGCAGTTGGTGCATTGCAGTTGATTGCAGCAACTTATCTCATGTTTGTCATTGTAAGAGATCTCTCGAAAGAAAGAAGATCCACTTCCTGCTTCTTTGGTATGTTGGTTGCCATTATGAGCCATTTATTTCTTAACTTTGGACATAATCCTTTACAAGAAGTTTTGGTTTGCTGGTAGTACAGTCACATGAGCTTCATGCATACACAACAACACAAACAAAGGGGGAATAACTTCTGAGCACATTTTTCTCAAGTTTCCATACGGATTTTTTGAGTGAATGGTACCACAAACATGATAACTACACTTGCTTTGAGCATCTTTTGCCTCCAATAAATGTACTGAAAAATAAATTAATAGAATCTAGAAGCAATTCTTCAGAGTACGCGGATTTTATTATATTATCCTAAGGTTTTATTTTCTGCTGTACTAATCCACTCATCTACTTGGGCTTGAATAATTGGTTTGCATGGTTTATAATCTAGGACAGGATGAAGCTGATCAGGTCTCAGGACGAGCACTTATTGCTTTATTTCTGATCCTTTCCTGGGTTGTGGTCATTGTTCAATGCTTCACGGGTTCTGATATATTGAGGTGGCGATCATTTTATGCAACACATGATATGGCATGGAAAGCTCATTACAGGGAAGTGTTCGACCACGGAATTCGAGAAGCTTTGTGCTGCCTAGGACGTGCAAAATATCTGTAGGTGGCAGTCCAGTGATTTTACACTTTGGAACTCCAATTTTGGTATGGTTAGTTGAGCTGATTGTTTTATTTACTAATTTAGAACCGTATTGGAAGAAGATGAGGTTTATTCTGTTGCAAGACTCCTTGGTGATTTGGTTGCATATCGTGCTTCTGGGACAGGACATTTGGAGCTCTTAGCAGGTTTCCTCTTTGACACTGTGCTTTCATATAACAAATCTCAGTGCTATGCCTGATTTTTCTTTCATTTGACTAGCAATTAGTCAACAAACATTCTGCAGTTTGCTGTGTAACTGTCAAAGCATGTATATAGCTATGTGAGGACTTCATGCTCACAGATATCAGCAAATAATTTCTATTAGGTTTAAAGTTTGAGTGTTCGACATATAAATCACATAATGGATTCACCAGTGTGTGATATGTTTATCGCTACCCCCAAAAAAGAATACAATGACTAAAATGCTACTCTGATTGGATCTATGTGCCTACCCTCCTTTTGTGCCTTCTAATTTGCTAATATATTTTCCCCTGCTATTTGCAAGATCCTTTGATTTTATCCATGGATGATTAACTCCAATGAGACTGGAATTATGTTGTGTTCCTTTTCGCATAGACAGGTTGTTTTAGTTAAAGAAGATCGTGCGTATGAATATTGCTAAAAGAAGGGAGCAGTGGTAGTTGGTACCATACCTAGATAATAGTTACATTTTTTTTTTGTAAATGTATAAAAAACATACGATTTGGATACTGAATATCTCCTTTATTATACATGGCATAGGGCTTGCTCTATTGCAGAAGCATGGTAATTTACCTGAATCGCAGACTGACCTTATGGAGGCATCCCATGAGCTTATGCAAGAAGCTGCTTTCCTCCATCCATTTGCAGAAGCATGTTACACGGTACTGATACCTGTTGGATGGGACGTTATTTCTGCTGTTGCTAACCTACTGTGATCGCACCTAACATGGTTGTAATGCAGGGACCGCTTCTTGATGTTGGACGAAATCCTATTCTGTTTCCCTGTGCATGGGTTTATAGACAAGGTGTGTTAACTCCATGGGCACGCAGAAGGTATCTCATAAGCTTTGATTCTTCTATTGCATGCTAATTTTTGAAAGTTTTATGTTTATGTTTATGGTTCAGACCTTCAGCCCATTTCAGCTTGGCGTCTATCTTTAAACTAGCTATAAATGAATTAAGCTAACCTCAGTATTATTCTGCTTAATCTTCCCTGTAGTGAAGTCGATGTTGTTATATTTTCAATCTAAAACTATTCTATCCTCGGGACATGCTGACTGCATTGACCAGAGTAAAATCATTGCACTGAGAAAAAGTAGAATACCTTATTAATGTGTTGCTATGTAACAACTACATATTATTTTTTGTGCAGACGCCCTGCACTTGATGGTGATAATTGGTGGCGAGGCCATGCGGCAGCCTTCCTTAGATTTGTTAATATACCACCTAAAGCACTTCTGAGAGGGCGTGTTTGTCAGGTAATATCATGTGCTTAGTGCCATCAGGGTTTATGAATACCGACTTAAGTGAGATGATGTGGTTATTTCAACCAGTTACACATAACATCTAAAGTTCATTTAGCTGCTTTGTCCTTTATTTGTTTCCCTTCATTTAGTTGATCCTTAGTAACTTCCGGTTCTGGATTCTGCTTATAACCTAATGACGGCCTTTTCTGTAAATTATTTTGTGTTGGTCAAAGAACATCATACTTTTGAGGGTTCCATGGATATAACTGATCAATCTAAAGTACTCAATCCATCCCAAATTATAAGACGTTTGACTTTTTTAATACCAAGTTTGACCACTCGTCTTATTCAAAAATTTATGCAAAATATCACTTCTTTTATCGTGGCTTGTTTTATTAATGAAAGTTCTTCAAGAAAGACTTAAATTTGACTATTTTTGCACAATTTTTTTGAATAAGACGAGTGGTCAAACTTGAGGTAAAAAAAGTCAAACGTCTTATAATTTAGGATGGAGGGAGTAGCTTTGAACCTGACTTTGGCACGGTGATCTTTAAGCTGAACCCTATTTTTGTGTGCACACTTTGCTTGCATTCTGTTCATTGAAGGCATTTTTGCACAATTGGACAAACCAAAGTTGGTAGCGAGCATATGCCTGTTGATGTTTCTTTGTAAACATTGAACTTAGGATGATCTGTTTTACCCATCAATGCAGAGCAAGCGTGAAGCTGCTTATTTTGTTGTGGTTCTCCATGAAAAAAGAACTGTTGTTATTGGGGTTCGTGGAACAGAGACACCAGAGGATCTCATAACTGATGGATTATGCAGAGAATGCACTTTTACTATGGAAGATTTGGATGGACTAGTAAAGTAACTCCCTCTTATTTCTGCCTCTTCTGTTCTTATGTATCCTCCCTCTTTGCGTGGTTGAAATTATTTGTTTTCCCATTAAAAAAAGAAGAAATTAATTGTTTACACTAGGACCACCTGAGCTCAGTTTTACCTTTACTAGATTCCTTTAGAACAGCATTAATATATGAACTTTCAGAAAATGATAGTTCAACAATAGGATCTGAATTTCTTTTTTGTTATGACCCTCAAAGTTCTGTTCTTTTGAACATTTTCTTAAAAACATTCTTACTTATTGGATTTGCTTATTTTTATAATCATTACCAGCTTCCTCAATAGAACCTTGTTCATGGCAAGGTGTTTTGCACACTGAAGGTCTTGGATATTGCAATGTAATATGGCCATATGCTTCGGAGCCCTTTGGCTCCCACCATAAACCATAACGTTGCCTCATCTCTTATATCCCGCAAGATGGCAGCAAGACTAGGAGAAAACCCCTCAAAAATATAGCCATGCCTATTAGTATGTTTCCAAAATCCACCATGCCACCAAAACAACCAAGGAGTTGAAGCTGTTTATTGTGAATATGAGTACTACAACAGTGAAAATATTGTTGAAAGGTTCACATGAAAGTACATCTGAACTATTAACTAACTATGTGACAACAAAATTCTTATCGTACTCATGATATCAGATCTTTTGTCATACAGTGTGTTTTTCAACTCAAACAAGCAAGACCTGCATGCCATTTCATCATTAAAGAAGAACAAGTAACCAAACCACAGATAACGCTGTCCCACTCACCACATTATAAAACAAACATGCTGCAAACAGAGAGAAAATGAAAAATGGCCTAAATAGGAATTATGAAGAGCTCCCTAGGTTACCGATGTGGTAGACTCCGGAGATCCTTAGCTCAGCCATCGCACTACAGTGTGTTTTAATTGATGAACTGATAAAAAAAATGATGATTAACCAAGTCAATGACCTGAGGGGATCAATTCAACCAATTTTTCAGGATACCAATTCGCAGAATAATCCTCTATTTTTGCTGGTATTTTCTTATTAAATGTTATTGTGCTATGTGTTATCCATAACCCTTGTTTTTTTATACTATGTTCTGCTTCTTCAGTAGTGAACAATTACCTGCAACTACAAGAGAGAGAGTTATTTCAACATTTCCACATTATGGGCATGGTGGAATTGTAGAGTCTGCGAGGGAGCTTTTTATGCAACTAAATGAATGCACAGGAGGTTTGATTTTTTTTTTCATACCGACCACTACTGCACAGATTAGAAGATTAGGTGCTACACATGAATTACACTGATGATTATATATACGTAAAATGACTAATTTGGTCTCTCTTTCCGAAATGGCAACCCAGAAAACACATCGTCTGGAAGACTTGGATTCCTTTCTACACTGATGGGGGAGGGCAGTGAGTGTCATGGATATAAAGTTCGTCTTGTTGGGCATTCTTTAGGAGGCGCTGTTGCTACAGTCCTAGGAATGATGGTAAAGATGTTGAACCTTCAGTTTTATTTCAAGAATGCTCTTTGTTAATTGTCATCCTTATGCAACCTCTATTAACCTTAGTTTCTCTTTTCACCTAAATTTGGTGTATTGTTGTAACATTTGGCCTAATTAGCTAGCTATATGAAGTACATGTGTGTGTATGTATGTATCAGGAATACTTTTGGATCTGTAATCGCACAGATTCCAAAGCAACAAAACTGTGAGATAGACCAATCTGTCTAATATATTTATGTCTTTTTAGGTGAAACATCTTTTTTGTTACTTCTCTTATATGACTAGACACAATTTTGTAGAAAATAACTACTATATATGTTATATCCTATGAGCTTGAAATGCAAATCGGCACCATTTCATCTCACATGGTCATTTTGCATGTTTACAAACTAACTAGACCAACCTAGGAGGTTTATTATGTTTTCTGTCAGTGCACTTTATCTTTTCTGCTCGTTAGTACTTTACCTTTTCTGTTTCCTTATGATTGCTGATTGGTTTTTAACTTTGCTGTTGACCAGCTTTTTGGCAAATACCCAGACGTGCATGTATATGCATATGGACCACTTCCTTGTGTGGACTTTGTAATAGCGGAAGCATGTTCGCAATTTGTCACAACGTACGAATAAACTGAGATCTTACTGTGGCTACTATTTTCAATGGAACTTCAGTTTTAGTGTGCTGTTCTCTTATCAAGGTTCATTAACTTCTGACTTCTGAGGTTACTCTTGCTCTGTTTCCTTGCAGCATTGTTTGCAATGATGAATTTTCCTCTCGCCTTTCAATCAATTCGATCCTTAGGCTACGATCTGCTGCAATAAGTGCTCTTTCAGATAACTCTCCAGCTGATACAGCAATGATACAAAAGCTTGCTCGAAGAATTTTGCATGTGAACAGGTATCATGATAATGGTCCTGATGATGGCATAATCCAGGGCTACACTGATCATACAAGAACATCAGGTCGGCATAAATTTGTGGAAGTTTCTTTTACCTTTGTGCAGTCTTAAATATGGTTGTAGTCTGGTCTTGCAAATTTCACCCATGTTTTTGGTAATCATTTAACGTATTACCTTTCCTCCTGTTACAGGTACGGCAGTACCGAATGAAAGACAAATTTCTCATCAGGTTCCATTATGCAATACTGAGCCAGATCTCCAAAATATGCAAAATGGCTTTGTCGGGTATAATGGATCCAATGCATCCATAGATGAGCATCTGAGCTATGAAGGCATAAACAGTGGCCATGATGTGCAAATAATTCCCCTTGATGGGGCTGATTCTGGTTTCGAAGAGCACCCGACATCTTACAGAGAAATACCAATGGAGCCTCCTGAGATGTTTCTTCCAGGCTTAATTGTTCACATAGTGCGGCAAAGAAGAAGTCTCTTTCCTCTTTGGAAATGCTGGAGCATTCAGGAAACTGAACCACCATACAAAGCTGTTTTAGCGAAAAGGGAGAACTTCAGGGATATAGTGGTTACTCCTTCCATGTTTACAGATCACTTACCATGGAGGTAATATTTAACTTTATGTTTACCTAAATAAACTAGTTTGGTGGCAGACTCAACACTTGACCAAGATCAGGGGCAAAAACTAAGGTCGTAAAACCACCTATACCAGCCACACATTTAGTAATGGCAAAATAAAGGACACAGTCTCAGTTGAGATGATAATTGAACTATATGCACCATACTTAACAGTGCAACAATAAGATAAATCGTCCATACAGTAGCAAGTACCTTATTAGTGAAAACTTGGGGCATTTAAGCCGATTTCTAATGTTTCTCGTTCTGGAGTAGTTGAAGTCTGTTCAATTGTGCAGAACAAATTTCTACTTTGTAATCATATTAAAGATGCAATAAATATATTTTGAATTATGGAGTAGTTCACTGAGTATGCTCTTCAAGAGCTGCTCCTTCAGTCGCTAATCACATGTGTTTCCTTGGCCCTGGTCGTGTGATGTCTGGGAGCCTCTCTCTCCCCTATACTAGGAGTGGACTCTTGACCTTCTATGTATTATTTTTCTTCTTAATGAAATGACATGCAGTTCTCCTGCGTTGTTCAAGGGAAAAAAGTTCACTAAGTATGTGTTTTGTTGTTGGAACGGTGGGGGATGGGATGGGGTGATCCCAAATTGGAGTCTGTTTGGTTCCGGGACGAAGGAAACGAATGGAAGGGGGCATCCCTACGGTTCCCATCACGCGCACCGGTCACATCCGTGATGGGCAGGTAGGGCTGCACGGATTGAGGTGGCTAGGTGACGGCAGGCAGGACGGAGTAGGTTGAGGTGGTGTGGGTCAGGGTGGTGGGTGCAGGGAGGCACGCTGGCCAAGCCCCCAGCAACACATGTGCGGGGCGAGCTCTTCAGGAGCAAGAGCGCACAAAGATGGAAGGAAAAAATTGCAAGGGGGAAGAGAGGTG
Source organism: Sorghum bicolor (assembly GCF_000003195.3). Taxonomy (NCBI): domain Eukaryota; kingdom Viridiplantae; phylum Streptophyta; class Magnoliopsida; order Poales; family Poaceae; genus Sorghum; species Sorghum bicolor. Next base: position 49,315,598 of record NC_012875.2, read on the forward strand.
ATGAGAGGATGAGTGTGCCCCACAGATAAAAGTGACTGACGGTGTCAAACCCCATTGGCTTGACTACCCCAACCAAATAGAAAACAGGGATGGACCCATCCCTCTCGAGGCCCAAGTGTTTGGTCGATCCTGCTAGTGCACATGGTGAAATCTGAAATGCATTTAATAAAGTTCCTGAACCGAGGTTATTACAAGCCATTATCCGCCCAAAAGAAAGTATAACCAACAGCTATCGCATTTTATTCAGTGCATATGTCCAATCCTTTTAAACAGAAAACATGTCAAATTCACGTCCACTGAAAAGCACCGATTGAGCAAACTTTTTTAAGGGCTTGTTTGGATGCATTTGTATCCGCCTCAATCCACATTTGTTGAGGTGGATTACGGTGTAAATTTAATTCCCACCCCCAACACATGTGGGTTGAGGAGAATACGAGTGCATTCAAACAAGCCCTAAAGTGGGAAAACGTGCAGCATTCTTCTCACCATATCGTTGTTCTTATAACAATTAGTCTGTCACAAATCCAACATTTTGCTGTTTTGCAGTTTTGTCTTGTCTATTGTCGAGTATAACATCAGTTCTTCCTGTGCTGTGGTTATAACATTTGCCATGCCAAGCCATTGCACTTAGCTGTGGTTATAGCATTTGCCATGTTGAGTATAATATTGTACTCCGTATTTGTTTAGTCTTGTACAGAACATGCCCTTAGCTGAATGTAATGCAGCAAATTCAGTTGCCAGACATTTTTTTAAAACTGATTTCATCATCTGAAGTTATCCTGACACCTTATTCCTTGGCGATTTCAGGTGCCACTTTGCTATGCAGAAAATTCTTGAAGCTCAAACGCCTATGCATAGGCGTGCAAATTCCGATTCACCCATACAACATTTGGTCTGATTAGGACAAAACTGTTGGCCCATGTACAGAATGACGTGAAGACAGAAATAATGAATATCACATTTAGCAGCATGGTTTATTCCAGGCTGGAGGCATATTTCAGTCCTTCAGGCAGCCATATCTTCGTATACAGGATTCAGAAGATATCCGTGACAGACCCAAAATCAGGTTGAGCTTATTGACAGTTAGAGGCAAATGCCTAGAGGCAGGCACAGACCACTGAGATCTGATATCTGGCAGAATAGAAATCTGGTTACTGTCCAACAATGTCTAATCAGTCTCTAGTCTCTACTCACCCTGGCAAGTGGCAACCTGCGCGTGTACATTGGTTCCTGACGCAGCCGCCAACCAGAAAACACACCCCAGTTGCGTGGAGAATACACACCCCAGTTAGCTCCCGTTTATTATTCTCTAATTCATTGATTGAATCATTGTTCTGCAGCTGTGTCTGCTTGTTCATAACCATTTTTTATTCATGGCTAGTTATGGTGTACATAATTCAACACAGCAGAATTAGCTAGACTGACTGGCTGACAAGTGACGGTCAAGATGTGATTGTTCACCTAAGCTGAATACTGAATGGAAGTTGTGACTTAAGTCGGTACCTCACCAGAACCATACTACCTTGAAATAACTGAATACTCACAAATGCTGCAACTATTTGATTCCCTATATTTACGTTCTGGCAATGCTCATGAAAGCCAGCCTACCGCATATTTCCGCTGTTGCGGTCAAGTGAACGAAGGGAACAGTGCAATTGTGAGCGTAACGTGACCATGTCTCCCTTGCTTCTACGTAGTTCTAAAGGGACAAACCTACCTGGAAAGACATGGAGCGTGCGGTGAGCCTCCGGTAAATGCGTCGCGCCAAACCAACATAATGGCACTTTTTCAGCATTTTCTTCTCAGGAATAATGGTACTTGAGCATTGATGATCCCCAGCTGGACGCTGCTCTTTCAAGTGGGTAAACGTCCTTGGTGCGTTCGGTTACGCGCACAGTACCGGGGCCACATGCTATATGTAGGATCGAGCCGAACCGAACTCCCTTGGCCACCTGTGCGGTTCCAGCACGGTCAGCCAACCCAGGGCCTCAGGGGCGCACCGCGCACGAGGAGGCCGTGCCCCAAGCCCCCCGCCACACCCAGGTCGTACACCACCTTTCCGCGAGCCAACCCGACCCTGCTCCAGCACCAGCAGCAGCACCAGCAGCTGCCGTCCTCGCTCACGGAATGCGCGAGGACCACAGCCCGGCTAATCGCAAAGCAGCAAAGGTGATTGTGCTCGACGGGAGGCCTGTTGCTCTCGCCAATTAAACACCTCCAAAGTTGGAGGTGGGGAGAGCGGCTGGGGCAATGAATGGAACAGTGCACACACACACACACACGGCCACACCCATCATCTCCAGCATTCCGCCACGGCTAATTAATCATGGCCCCTAGCCTGGACTCGAGAGCCCCTGACACGACCGCGTCCGCCGCCAGCTCGCCAGTGACCGATCCGACCGGCCAACGATCGGCGCGCGCGATGCCGTGCGGGTGCCGGTGGGTGGGCTCAAGACCGCCGCGCGATCGACGGCGTACCCCCACGGTGGGCTTGTGGTTGATTTCCTCCAGCTCGCACGATATCCCCCGGTTCGAGCCACACACCGCGCGCGTCGACGCGATTCCCGGCCCCGCCAGCCGGGGCCGGGGCCTGGCGGACCAGCAGCATTTCACGTGCGTGAGGTCGTCGTCGTTCTTCCTGCATGCCCAGGAGGCCGAGTACCCTTTGCCTTTTTTATATATGGCGACGCACGCTCGCTCGTGTCTGTCAGGAGGCAAGTCCGTACGTTCCAAAGTGACTCTACCAGCGAAACTTCCCAAGGTGTTGGCGTCGTAGCTCGTGACCTCATGCATTCCGTCGTCGTCCTCCCGTGTACTAGAGTCCATGCCATTCTTCGTGGTACCAAGCGCGTCTGGCCCCCCACAAGCACGGAGAAGGTAGCAGGGCCCCAGGAGGCGGCCAGGATGCATATGCACCTGTAGGCGTGAAGATTTCTCAACAGTCCTTGTCGAGTTGTCGTGCATGGGAGGGGTCCGTACCGTACGTGTTGGCCGCGCTGGAGCCTCTCAAAGGTCGCTTTCCCGTCCACTGTGTCTGTACGTGATCTATGCGACGGGCGACGCCCATCCCACCAGGCAGTGCCACTTGCCCACCAGGGTCCAGGGCTAGCTGCAACGAATTTTGCAGACACCTTCGATCCATCGTCGCCTCTTTTTATCGCTTTATTTAGGTTCGGTTTTTATCAGCTGTCACGAGTTGAGTTCCCCCACGCCGTGGGACGTGGGGGCACAAAAGGTATAACAGCGACTTCCGAATCCGGGTCGCCTTTGCTTTGCTTTGCTTTGCTTTCTCCTAGCACTACTCCATGTCGCCGTTCGCTTCTAAAAACTACTCATGCTGAATTTCCTTCCTTGTGGCTTTGTCCCACCGTTTTCATTTTTACAGCCAAAAAAAAATGAAAAAAAGGTTGTGTTAGAACGGAAAAAGCTAGCATCGAGAATTCGACACGATACAACATTCCCGGCCGTGAGCCATCATCTCTTTCTCAGACCATACCTATCTTAGGGTCAGTAACAAAGATCAACTGCGACTTGCATTATATTGCTCCTTTTGCCCGACATTCTGCAATCTGCATGACAACTTGTAGTGCTTGTCTTCATAGCGTATATATCAGACATGCATTTATTACCGTCGAGAAAACAAAAAGGTTAGCTGAGAAGAATTTTCCAACGATTCTCCCTGCATATGCATGCTTTGTGAAAGAATCTCCAAACGCATCCAGCCATCCACTATGGTCTAGTACTACCGTAGTGCATCAGGACATCACTCCAGTAGTCCAGAGTGCATCCAATTAGTGGTTCGACTTCGGCTATTAGGCCATGGAAGCCGACCGGAACGGCTGCTTTTCTCCCGAGCGCGATGCGTAGCGAAAGCAACGAACGCAGAAATCGTGGGCGAAAGGGCGCAGAAAAGATGACGCCAAGCGAGGCTTTTAGGACGCCACTCACTACTACTACTACTACGTACTCCCTCTATACCTAAATTAATTGACGTCCTAGGCTTAAGATGTGTTTTCGCAAAAGCTGTCGTCGTACGTCCGCTGTTATTTTTAAGGACGCGATTGCCCTTGCCCTTGACCACCTGTAGCGCTCGCCAACTCCTCGTTTCGAGCCTTGTTTAGTTCACCTTGAAAACCAAAAAGTTTTCAAAATTCTCCGTCACATCGAATCTTATGGCACATGCATGAAACATTAAATATAGACGAAAACAAAAACTAATTACACAGTTTAGCTGTAAATCACGAGACGAATCTTTTGATCTTAGTTAGTCTATGATTGGATAATATTTGTCACAAACAAACGAAAGTGCTACAATACCGAAAACTTTTCACTTTTCGAAACTAAACAAGGCCTCGCTCACAATTAATTGCTCGCGTCAAAGTTCCATGCATGAGACCTTTGGAATCCTGCGCCACCGTAAAAAAAACTAGCCCAAAACGCGCGCCAAGCCTAGACCCAGCCGAAACGCATGCAGGCAAACAACAAAACCAAAACCTGCAAAATACGTGGCCACAAGGATTTGAACACTGTTGGCCTAACTAACACCTCGAAGTACTGACCATGAGTTAAGTAGCTCTCTCATATGAAATGCACCCGATACCATATTTACTAGAGGTAGACAAGGAAAAATATATCCTAATTAATGACTCCTTGGTAAGCACAATTATGTCCTAAACGTCAACTAATCTAGGTACTGAGGGAGTACCAGAGGAAACATAGAATAGAATATAAATAGCTTGCTAATGCGGATAGCTAGTGGCTAAAGTTGGCTGGCCCTTCTCCACTTATGAGCATAGTAGGAGTGGTAGTATATGATTTGTTTTTCAGATACATATATGCATGTGTTGGTTTGGTGCTCCAAGGAATAATTTGACCAGCCGATCGATAAAAAAAAGGTCCCTCAGTTCCCCTCGATATTGTAAAGAAATTAAAAGCCATGCATGCGTTTGGATCCTATGTCACCTTAGTTATTGAGAAAAGAAGATGCATGCTAGTGATTTTAAGGTATTTATTTGGTTCTCCTTGCTAAATTTTAATTAGCTAAATTTATTTTAGCTAGTGGGACTAAACTAGCTATTTTAGCTTTTTTTTTAGATAATGTGTTTAGAAGTTAGTTGAAATTTAGCTGACTAAAATTTAGTAAGAGAAACAAAACAGGGTCTAAGCCATCATGTACTAGTGTCCAAGTCAATACGTGAGTTGGCCCCTTAACAACTCCAATTGCTCTACTCGTTTCTTGTGCGGCCATGCGTTATATAGTTCAGTGACTGTTTTTTTTTTAGAAAAAAAAAGGTTCAGTGACCATACGAAGCCAGAAGAGACAGTTCGATCGCGAGGAGCACAACCTGATTTGATTTTCACGGACTTTCGTTGTGGGAACATTAATTAGTTTTCTTTTAGCTGAAGCATCTATCAGCGTTTCTTTTTATAAATAAGGTCTTGTTTAGATCTAAAAAGTTTTTTGATTTTGAAACGGTAGCATTTTTATTTTTATTTGACAAACATTATCTAATCATAGAGTAATTAGCCTTAAAAGATTCATCTCATGATTTATAGACAAACTGTGCAATTAGTTTTTGTTTTTATCTATATTTAGATTCGATGTGACGGAGAATCTTAAAAAGCTTTTGATTTTGGGGTGAACTACAAAGTTTGGCCTTGTTTAATTCCAAAATTTTGGCAAAATAGACACAGTAACATTTTAGTTTGTATTTGGTAAATATTGTTCAATCTTGAACTAACTAGGCTCAAAATATTTGTCTCATGAATCACAGGCAAACTGTGTAATTAGTTATTATTTTTATCTATATATAATGTTTCATACATGTATCGTAAGATTCGATGTAACAGGAAATCTAAAAAAAAATTACATAATTTTTTGAGAACTAAACAAGGCCTAACTATCAGCGTTTGTGGTTATACAGTAGCAGATGTACTGTAGCGGATCAGAGTTTTGGAATTGACAGGCAGCGCCCACCACCAACCCACACGTACCAGCAGCTTTTGCCTGCCTGTGTGGGCTCTCTCGCGCAGGTACAGGTCGGGCCTTGTTTAGTTCGTAAAATTTTTCAAGATTCTCCATCACATCGAATCTTGCGGCACATGCATGGAGCATTAAATATACATGAAAACAAAAACTATTTGCACAGTTCATCTGTAAACCACGAGATGAATCTTTTGAGCCTACTTACTCTATAATTAGACAATATTTGTCAAATAAAAACGAAAGTGCTACAGTGCCGTTTTTCACCCGTTTTTGCGAACTGAACAAGGCCTCGGTCTCACTCCTGCTCCTGCCTCGTGCGCCGCACAAAATCGTTGTCCTTGTCGTAAGCCGTTACCCTTTTGACTTTTCTCAAGACGAGCCGACGGTTGGCAGAAGTGCCACGAGCGTGCCCCCTCAAAGCGTCTTGTTCAGTTCAAAAATCCAAAAATTTACAAAACTTTTTATCAAATCGAATTTTATAGTAAATGTATAAAATATTAAATATAAACAAAATTTGTTATCATATCGAAAATGATATAATATCAAAATCTAAAAAGATTTTACATCTAAACAAGTCCAGCTGAAGTGTCAAAAAGAGAGAGAGAGAGCGCGTGCGCCTAAGCTTGCGTGCTAAGAGTAATAATCCTAATTGCTAATGTGAACGTTATAAAGTTTTGGTACATGTAACTCTGTCTGTTTTAAATTTTAAATTTTAAGTTGTCATAGTTGTCTCAAAACAAAATTTTCTAGATTTGATCAAGTTTAATGAATGGTGCATAAGTGTATGTATAACACCAAGCAAAATCCACTACATATATCATGAAATGAAATATGTTTTAGCAATGCATTTGTTTGATAGTAATGTACGTGTTTATCAACATGAGTCAAGTTTGATTTAGAATAAAATTAAAACGATTTACAAATTTAAACAGAAGTTGATATAACAAATAAACATGCATTGAGAACAGTTGTCAGTTTGGAAAAAAAAATGACTAAGCCAAGTTACTAAAGTGGCTTTATCCATTTTTTGCTGACATTGTTAAATTATAGAATGAATAGATCTCTGGATGAGAGACTTGTGGTTATCAGAAAGTCTATATCTATGAAAATCATTGAGCCCCATTTATCGGCTAATGTGGGTTTCACGTAATTTCAGCTCGGTTTGTGTGGAATTATATATATATATATATATATATATATATATATATATGCTATTCTACACCCTAGGTGTAGAATACTATTCTACACCAAAATGTTATAATGAGCAAAATTCAGAGTATTCATGTTTCAGTAATGTTCAGTATTTTGTGTTCTTGAGTGTTGGACAAGTTGATACTGAACACTCTCCAGTACTGCTCAGTATTTTTTCTACTCAGTTTTGACTTGATACGACCAATAGAAGGTATACAATAGATTCCATCAAACATGTTCATTTTTTTTTAAAAAAAACTTTTCTTTTGACCTTTTTACCTTTTATAAACTCTACCATTTCAACCTCATGCATTGTTATTCTCTCGCGTGTATAACATGAGAATGTGTTGTTCTTCTGTCGTCCTCTCGACACATGTTTGCCTTTGCCCTTGATGGTGGAGTTTCTTGCGGCAACAGTTGGGCGGATATACTATGTCAAATCTGGCTAAGCGAGTTCATTAATCTAAGGCCAACAAGCGACTAGCTCCTCTATGATTTCCGGTACACGTGTACTCCGTATCTCCGAATCTTTGGCGCGCAAAGCTCTAGCAACAAGCCACCTTTTTTCAGTGCCGGCCTGGCGTTACTGTGAAACCCATTCCGTCTCGCGTTATCGAAACCACGAGTTGCCGACCGTCATGAATCCGCCCCGTGCCGCATGGGGCATGGCGGCCGTAGCAGTGCCATCCGCCCATCCTGTCCAGAGCGTCCAGTCGCTCGGGTCCTCGTCGCCAGCCTCACCGGCCAACAACCCCGACGGCGACCGCTTCCCAACCGCCTCCCTCTCCCTCGCGCGCGGACCCGACGATCGGAGTCGCGCTGCGGACTGCGGTCACCATGGACCATGGTGGCCGTGGGCAGATGATCGTCAGGGAATCCGTCGTCGTTTCCTTTCCTCCAGTTGGTCCCGATGACCGTTGTCTAGCTCCGTGGCCATGGGCTTCAGCTTCCCCTGGCCCCGCGACGGTTGGAGATGCTTGTCTGAAACATGTGATTGGAAGTATTATTTATTGATTTATTATGAGAAAAAAATATTATTAATAAAAAAGATATAATTTATAAGACAAACAAATGAACAGTTATCTCATCCAACGCGAATGCAACCGAGGACGGTGATTATCAGTACGTCCTGATATGCTCACGATGATGTGAGGTTTAATTTGGAGAGTGATCAGAGGCGGCCAAGAACAGGATTATAATTAAGACTTTGTTTAGTTCCTAAAAAAATTTGATTTTAGTAGCACTTTCGTTTGTATTTAATAATTTTTTGTCTAATCATAAACTAAGGCCTTGTTTAGATCCAAAAAGGTTTTGGATTTTGACACCGTAGCAATTTCATTTTTATTTGACAAACATTGTCCAATCATGGAGTAAGTAAGTTTAAAAGATTTGTCTCGCGATTTATAAACAAACTATGCAATTAGTTTTTGTTTTTATCTATATTTAATTAATGCCTCATGTATATGCCGCAAAATTCGATGTGATGGAGAATCTTGAAAATTTTTTGGTTTTAGCGTGAATTAAACAAAGTCTAACTAGATTCAAAAAAATAGTCTCTTAAATTATATACAAACGGTCAGGGCCAATCAGCGTCGCCGGTTTGACATCTGGTTCAGTTCAGGTCTGAAAAAGGTCTCCTCCGATCCAGAGAGTAGCTAGGCTGCGACTATCAGTTGTGACTCACATGTGAGCCTGATCGGCGGCCCAACTGCTCCCCTCCCATCAGGGCATGAGACAGAAATTTCAGAGCACTTCCCCTTGTACAGGGGTGGTTTTTGTAATAAAAATAAAATGAATAAAACGGACAAGAAACTCGAACTCGTGCAACATGTGAGATGTGACTCGGTTCAAGAATCAAGAGATGTGCTCCTATCTTAGCTTTGTTTAAATTTTTAATTTAGCTACGTAGCCCTTTTATTTGTATCACTTAAATATTATTGAACTAACTAGACTTAAAAAATTTTATTTCATAAATTATAAATAAATTATGTAATTAGTTTATTTTTTATCTATATTTAATACTTTGATGTGATGAGAAATCTTGAAAATTTTTTAAAAACTAAACAAGACTGATATTATTATTTTCTAGGCATATCCCGATCCTGTGGCTAGAGATCGACAAGTTCCTGTGCGTGCGGGATCATCCTATCTCGGTAACTTCTCAGTTCATTCACACGAGGGTCATTATAGTTATTATGGTCTAGGACAACTGACAAGCGGAACACGGAGCATTTGCCAGCTTGCAAAGCATGGGCGACGCTCACCGGCCCCCAGATTCAAAGGGTCAAAATCCATCCACCATCCTCTCATGTAACGTCCAATCATCAAATCATCTTATCCGATCCGATCTCTGTGAGTGAATTCAGTTAGCGCACTCTCAATGCTAAAAACTATATATAGTTTCTATACACATTAATTTTTTATAGACACTATATATATATATAAACTATAGTTCTAATGGATAGTTTTTATAGAATATTTTTATATCCAATCACATTTATTCTTTCTTCATTCTTAAGGCAGTCCCAATGGATTTTTATGATAGTTTCTATCCCTATTAAATATCCTGCCACCTAAGCAAAAATCTGATGTGGCAATCTAATTAATGAAGAAAGAGAGAGAAATCTGACGAAATCGTTTCTTGGGAGAGAAACCCAGTCTACTCGTGAACCGAGGTACGAAGAAACCGCTATTTTCGCATTGTGAAGAAACGGGTGGTTTCTACGCCCACGCGCTGCCGCATCGCCGTGCCCAGGCCGTGGTTGCAGCCGCGCCACCACCATCTAGGCTGTGCTCACCGTGACTCCGTCCGTACAGGTCTCATCGTCGTCGACTAGGCCGCGGTTGTTGTCGTGCTCGCCGCTATCACCCACGCAGTGGTCGTCGTGCCTCTGTCAGGCAGCGCTGCCCGCATGCTGTCTCGCTCATGCAGCTCTCGCCGCGCCGCCGTCCGTTGTTGCCTAGGCCGCGTGCGTCCGTACAAGCCACGCTCACAGTGAGAGAGATGAGAGCACGAGCTCATGCTGGTGACGGGGCCAAGCTCACCGACGACTTGGAGACGAGCTTTGCTTCGGCCGTTGGCCCAGCCCCTGGCCTCGCTGATGTCCAACGGCCTCCCCTGCTGCTACTCCTCACCAGGAAGAAAAAAGAATGTGCTACTCTTTATCGTTAGGTGTCAGGACGAAGATGAAGTTGTCTCGTGCTTATTGAGGAAGAAGAGAAGATGTCCTACTCGGCTACTACTCAGGCATTGTTTAGTTCGCAAAAATTTTCAAGATTCCCCGTCACATTGAATTTTTGGTCGCATGCATAGAGCATTAAATATAGACAAAAATAAAAACTAATTGCACAGTTTACCTGTAATTTGCGAGATGAATCTTTTGAGCCTAATTACTCCGTGATTGGACAATGTTTGTCAAATAAAAACGAAAGTGCTACAGTAGTCAAAAACCATAAAATTTGCAAACTAAACAAGGCCAGTGGATGGATTTGGGAGAGAGAAACGAGGGAAAGAAGGCAATATTTATTGTGTATTCTATAGATGACATGGCTACTATAGAAATCGTGTATAGTTTCTATCATTGGGACTGCCCTTAGTCAATCATATAACTTAATGTCTTGGATTTTGTGTAGACATGGTTTCTAACTTAGACCCAGTTTCTATGATTTTTATTCTCTCTCTTCAATAACTATATTGTCACATCAGTAAAATGCTTAGGTAACACTGCAATTAATATCTATAGAAACCATGATGGTTTCTGTATTGGGAATGCCCTTAGACGTAATCGGTGAAGGGAGGGTGCGATTATAATGTATACGTGTTTGTTTTTAGGTAACAGATGAAATTCCCTCCTCCTGGGATGCACTAGACCATAGTCTCCTGCGAGTTTAATTTATAATATAGGTTAAACTCTAATTAAACAAAGAGATATAACACAAAGAGAGCCTCCTAATCAGTTCCTACTGATCCATCTTCACACCAGTTGTGACAAGAGTAGAAGAGATCAATCAAAATTTGATGCCAATTCTAACCAATAACAAAGAGAAAAGTTACTTCATAAGATAGTTAATATAGCTATGATCATGAAACCAACATATCACGATTCACCACTCCATAGACAATAAAACATTGTCCACAACTATCGGAGAATTGAGAAGGCCTACAAAAGGTGACTCCTCTTAGGAGGCGTGCAACACTACTAGGAGTTTAGATGCAAGAGTTTACAAATCTGTTGTTTGGTAGACTGGTGTGAGTCTTGATAAAATGTAGAGTAGAAGTTCATTGGTCAACCCCCACCGATCACTTACTAGGAGAAATAGGTGAGAATTATGTTTTCTTGTGAAAGATGATGCATCTACAATGTTCATTAATGATCTACGATATAGTTTCCACTCAAAAAAACCCACACTAATAGGGCCTTTTTGGAATGCAGAATTTTACAAGAATTGTATAGGAATTTATGTAGTTCATTTTTCGCAAGGAAGATGAAGGAACAAGAAAAATTCCCTCATTCCAAAGGGAGCCTAAATGAAGAACAGAAATTTCTCCACCACACTCTATATTTCCTTAATAATAAAAAAAATCAGGAGAGTGATGCTGAAATCAAACTTAGGACATGTTCAATCCACAAACAGGAGTTGTTTATAGGTTCTTAGAATCCACAAAATAGATAAACTAAATATACAACTTATACAATCCACAAACAGGTATTTAACTATCTGCAAGTTAACTAATGCTTTCACATAGTTTATGATTAGATGTGGCCAAAGAAAATTGCAGAACCGAGATTTCGCAGGCTACCACCAGCATCTTGGCCACATCTGATCTAAAGACTCGCAAAAGATGGCTCACAACTGATGCGTACAACAATCCAAGAGAGGGGAGGGGGGTGGGGGGGGCAGAGCCTAGGAGCACGAACCTGAGCAGGCGTCTCGTGAGACGATGGTGCCAGCCTCTCTCTCCTCATTTAGGTGTCATTCAGTTACCATATTCACAGCCTGGTTTGGCTAGAAATAGTTCCAGTGCTATTCAAAATCCTGAAGAAATGACGGGCTGTTTTGGGGCTGGATCGGTGATAACCGAACGATGCCTTAATCATCTGTATGTTGAACTAAAATGCAAATATAACACTATATAGATGACGTATTAATTAGTGTTGTATATGCCCAAGCAAAACCTCCCTCCGTGTCAACTACCATGTCCCTCCCACCCATCGGGTTGCCAAGCGCACAGATAACGGGGCCTGTCTGCCATGCTTTTTGCTACCACTTCCATGTTCCACAGCAGCCATCATTCATCTCGTTGTTTGATTGTTTCTCTTGTTAGCTCCTGTTATTGAATCGTCAAACACATGCTCCCAAGTCCCAAATGGCTGCCAAGAATCAACATGCTCATCAACAATTGGGCTTTGTAACACCACCGAAATCTGCTATTTTATTCGAACCACTAGCAGACATTCCATAGCTCTCATCAGAGATCAGATGGTGCATGTTCAATCATGTTGCCAACCCTACAGTAAAAGCGCACGACTAGTACCTTTAACTGTACCCTGTACTTCATTTTTCCCCCCGGGTCGTGCCACCTTCTAGAAGCCCTAGAAGAACAACAAAATCTCCCTCGTAGAAAAAGATAGAATCCGGCGCAGGCCGAAATAGAGGAGAAGACTATGGGCCGTACCGACCCGCCGTCGCAGGCAGACCGCAGACCCGACCAAATCCACTCGAATTCGCCCTCATTTTCTGCCCTTTTTTCTACCTCGGCACACGACAGGGGATACGCCATACATGTACCCGGATAAAATACTTGCCCCGGGACGTTTCAAATCCTCCCCCACGGCTTCGCGCAAGGCAAGACCGTCCCGCAACTCCCCCCACCGCCCGCACCCAGAGAGGTGGAGCGGTCCGCGGTGCGCGCTCGCCCGCCGCTCGGCGCTTCGTCCCCAAGGCACCGCGGACGCCGAGGCCCCCCCGCATAAATCCCCCGCTCCCAACTTTGCTGCTCCACCGAATCCTCGAATCGAATCGCGACCAAATCCTCGCCCCCACGCGCTCCCCCATCACCCCCACCCCGCGCTCACGCACCAACACCCACTCCGTTCCTCACTGCGGCAATCCACCGCCCCACCTCTTCGGCGCAATGACGGCCGTCGCGGCGCCGCCGCCGCCGCGGCAGCTGAGCCTGGAGGACCTGAAGGCGGTGTCCGTGCTCGGGCGCGGCGCCAAGGGCGTCGTGTTCCACGTCGTGCACGCCCCTGGCGGGGAACAGGACGGCGAGGCCGGCGCCGCGGCCATGGCCCTCAAGGCGGTCTCGCGGGAGGCCGCGCGGCACAAGAAGGCGGCCGGCGGCGACGGGGACGGCCACCGCCGGATCTGGTTCGAGCGGGACGTGCTCCTGGCGCTGCGCCACCCGCTGCTCCCTTCCCTGCGCGGCATCCTCGCCACCGACGCCGTCGTCGGCTTCGCCATCGACCGCTGCGGCGGCGGGGACCTCAACTCGCTCCGGCGGCGCCAGACCGAGAAGATGTTCTCCGACTCCGTTATACGGTACGTCTCCGTCCAACGGTTCCATCAACGGCCTAACGAAACCACGCGTCTCGCGCGCACCCGCACGACACGGCGAGCTGCCTCACAATTTGATCGCTACTAATTTCTGCCCTGGTCTCTCTCTTTTTCCCCCCAATCGCACGCAGGTTCTACGCGGCGGAGCTGGTGCTGGCGCTCGAGTACCTGCACAGCCTCGGCATCGTGTACCGGGACCTCAAGCCGGAGAACGTCCTCATCCAGGACAGCGGTCACATCATGCTCGTCGATTTCGACCTCTCCACGCGGCTCCCGGCGCCGCCGCAGGAGCCAGACGCGCCGGCCACCAGTCCCAAGCCGGTGGCTCCGGTCGCCGCACCGTTGCCGAGCCGCGGGAGAGCGAGGAAGCCGGCGGGCGCTGCCCTGTGCTTCCCATTCCGCACCGGTAGCGCCGCGAGGCCTGCCGCGAAGCCGGCCGCGGACTCGCCGTCGCCGCTGTCCACCTCGCGGACGGCTTCCTCCTCCTCGTCGTCATCGACGGCGACCACGGCCTCCTCCTCCGCGGCCTCGCCCGGCGCGCGGACGCCCGCGAAGTCGAACTCGTTCGTGGGGACGGAGGACTACGTGGCGCCCGAGATCATCGCCGGGCGCGGCCACGACTTCGCCGTGGACTGGTGGGGCCTGGGCGTGGTGCTGTACGAGATGCTCTACGGCCGCACGCCGTTCCGGGGGCAGAACCGCAAGGAGACCTTCTACCGCGTCCTCGCCAAGCAGCCGGAGCTCGTCGGCGAGCAGACGCCGCTGCGCGACCTCATCGCCCGCCTCCTCGAGAAGGACCCCGAGAAGCGCGTCGGCGCGCGCGGCGTCAAGGCCCACCCCTTCTTCCGCGGCGTCGACTGGGACCGCATCCTGCAGGTGGCGCGCCCGCCCTTCATCCCGACGCCGTCGCCGCAGGACGAGGGCGGCGACGAGGCGCTTGACGTCGAGAAGGTCGTCCACGAGGTGTTCGCGTCCAATGAAGCCGAGGCCGCAACAAAGGCGGGCGAGGGCGGGAAGGCTTCACCTGTGGCGGACGGAGGCCGTGTCGGCGGCGACGGCGACGGGAGGAGAGATCAGTCCAAAGATGGTGATTTCTCCGTGTTTTTCTGAGCTATTTATTTTATTTTGATTTGTTCTTTCTTTTTCCTTTTTTTTAAAAAAAAAGCTACTGCTAGTAGTTGTTTATGGGGTATTTCTTAAGGATTTGTAGTATGAAGATGATGGGATTTAGCAGCTGCGATTAGGAGTGAGTACGGCGCAATGGCCGGTGGAGTACATAAATTAAAGAGGTGCTCCTGTTCAATGGGGGTATAGCCACTATAGTTTTTTTTTTCTCCATTTTGCATATACTTTGCTTGGTACATAATGAATAATGATAGCGCAATTGTCTGCTCAAATGTAAATACTTTTCTCTATAGCGTGCAGCCAGATTCGTTGAATTTTTATACTTGTACTAAAAGCATTTGAATTTTATTTCTGAAGAGTGATGCTTATTCCTAAGGCCCCGATTGTAATTCCTCTTGTTATTGGTACTGCTCGAAAGCCACTTTTTATAATAGGCCTTGTTTAGTTTTCAAAATTTTTTGTGTTGGTATACTGTAGCATTTTTGTTTTTATTTGACAAATATTATCTAGTTTGGACTAACTAGACTCAAAAGATTCATCTCGCAATTTACAAACAAACTGTGTAATTAGTTTTTGGTTTTATCTATATTTAATATTTTATGTATATGCTGCAAGATTCGATGTGACGAAAAATTTTAAAAAAATTTAGCTACTTTTTTGGAACAAAATAAGGCCTAATTTATCCTGGCTAGTTTTAAGGTGTCATATCAAGGGTTCCATAGAGACCTTCCGGACACGAATTTATTATGTCTATTTAATCTATTATTACTATATATATTATTGTAGCAGTTATTGTTAAATTATAAATTAATTAGGTTTAAAAGATTCGTCCCGTAAAGTAATTGTAATCTATGTAATTAGTTATTTTTTAGTCTATATTTAATAGTTCATGTGTCAAAATACATCTAAACTTTTGGAGAAGGAACAGTTGTGCATTCTAAACAGTAGGCAGCAGAAAAATCTACGCAACCGAATTCCAAACCCAGGCGGTGGCCATTGGGCATCGGCAGTCAATATCTGTAGTAGGAATGGCGAGCACCAGCTCGGTAGTCTACTGGACAATGGACATTTGAGGAGCACCCGAAATTACTGCAAGCACTGAAGCACACACATGCGGGTGCTGCCGCTTTCCGGGCTCTCGCCCTCTCGGTGGAGCAGCAATGCAGCCTGCTGTTGGAGCAGTAAAATTGGCTGGGTTCTGCTTCTGCTTATCGGCACGCGGTTTGGTTTGGCTAGTGCCAGGCAGGCAGGCACCACCATGCTGCTCGCCGCACCACCCCTTGCCTCGCGCGCACTGCAACAGGTCGCCGATGCAATGAAAGACCAAGGTGGCCGGAGTCGCAACTCCTCCCTGAAGCCCTCGGCGTGAGACCTCTCGATGCCCAAACCGCGTCAGCCAGCCCAGGTGCTGTTGCTTGTGATTCCTCAGATCCTTCAGCGGCGGTGTCAAGATCGTAGACCGCGACGCCCACGCCACCTGCTCCCCTAGCCTAGCCCGGAATATCAGCACGGCAGCAGATAGCTGTAGTACTACTACATGCCATGGCGATGGCGTGATGCCCTTGAATAGAATAGGGTCGAATATATCGTCGTCCCGAGGTCACCAACTATTCCTTCCCGAACTCCCCACAGCCCACAGGGCGGTGGTGGCGACTGGCCATGACGGCCTTGTGCCACCGGCCATCGTCCCACACGACCTGCGCGTGTGCCGTCGATCGTCATGGAGTGCGTGCGTTATCCTATCCCCGACGTGAGCACCCCACGTATCCCGTGCCGTGCCGTGACTCCACCCCGACCCATTCGGCGTCCCAGCGCGCACGGCCGGCGATTATTATTCTCTGCCCGCCACGGATTTGGCAAGGTGGCAGACCTCCGCACGGACGCCGCCTGCCATGCCGAAGGAGTGCGTGCACGCCAGGATTTGTTGATCTCATCATCGTTCTCATAGTCCTTCTGCAGTAATCTTTGATAGCTCGATTGACGTATCCTTCCTAGTGCAGTAGTACTTCGGGTTCTTGCTTCTGGTATTCAAGCCTTGTTTAGTTGTTAAATATAGATATAAGGGGCTGTTTGGTTGCTAGCCACAATTTGCCACATTTTACCTTAAGCAAGTTTGACCAACTTGGCAAGTGTTTGGTTCACAACTAAGCTTAGAGCAACTCCAACCCAAGTCCCTAAATTAAGCCCTTAAATTTTTATTTACATGCTATGATAAAAAAAAAGTAGGAGCTTAAATTAAGACCCAACTCCAACCCACCTCCTAAACAAGTAGGATAGGGGGTTCTAGATGTGAGGGGTTGAAACTATAATTTAGGAGGGCATGGAAAATGAGAGCCCAAGTAGGAGGTGGGTTGGAGTTGATTTTTTTGAATCTAAGTCCCTAGATTTAGAATAGGGACTTGTTTAGGAGGTGGGTTGGACTTGTTTAGGAGGTGAGTTGGACTTGTTTAGCATGATTCTTTTGGGCTCCACATGTCATAGAGTTAAAAAGTGTGGCAAGATTTCTTTAGGCATGGCAAAGTGTGGCAACCAATTTGCTAGCCACACTTTTTGTGGCTTGCCACACTTGCCTAAAGTTAGTTGTGGTAGATTGTGGCTAGCAACCAAACATCTCCTAAATAACTAATTAGACAGTTTACCTGTAATTTGTGAGACGAATTTTTTAAATCTAGTTGGTCTATAGTTAGACAACAATTATCGAATACAAATGAAAATACTAAAGCATCCAAAACTAAATTTTTTTTCCAACTAAACAAGACCTCATCCAAATCTGGCGATGCGAAATTTCTATTTCTAAATTTTGCACTCTGATGTACTCCGTATATATAATATTTGGATGTAACATAGGAGTACTTCGTGTAACTTCTCCACTTCCAGCAACAGAGAGTTATTAGCAGGTTGACTGCGACATGCCTATACGTACGTACAAAACCCGTACGTTACGGTAGCAGTAGTAGCCCAATTCGGAACGGGAGCATCTCGGCCGGATCATTCTCTTCTCCAGGTCTCGTCGCCGTCCCCTGACGTCAGATGGGCTCGTCGGTTACCGCTGCGTCCAGGCAGAGAAGAGAAGAGGACACCGCTCTCTAGCTGACATCACCTCCAAGACCCGGATTCTGCGCGCCTAGATGCTGCGACCGCACCCTGCTAGCGTCCAAGGCGGATGGTGATGCCACTCCCGTGCACGGACGCGTCCGACAAGCGTCCGAGTGGACCGTGGGTAGAGCGGAGCCTACAGCGGCCCTGCGTGCTGCGACGCCGCGGTGGTACCGTGGCAGAGATGTCAATTTTTTATACTCCGTCCCTACTTATTAAAAGAATCGCTTAGGAAAGAAAAATCGTCTAGGACATCGGTACGTTCTTTAAAATATAACTTTAAGATTTTTTTAATAAAAAATATCAAAAA
Source organism: Sorghum bicolor (assembly GCF_000003195.3). Taxonomy (NCBI): domain Eukaryota; kingdom Viridiplantae; phylum Streptophyta; class Magnoliopsida; order Poales; family Poaceae; genus Sorghum; species Sorghum bicolor. The sequence continues at coordinate 49,333,864 of NC_012875.2, forward strand.
AATGGTATAAGTATATTTTTATAAAAATATTTTTTAAGATAAGTCTCTTCATATGATTTTCATATTTTTAAACTCATCAACTTAAAAAGTTATTCATGATCTATATTTTTAATGTTTGACCCAAACCTTTTTTAAAATGAGTTTCTTTATAGGTATGAACGATGTATAAAAATAAATGTATACTTTTGAGTTAAAACCCCTCCCCTAATATATATAAGTATAAAAAAATATGACAATTAAACTAATTTAAGTTAGACAAATTTATAATGAATAATTTTAGCATTTATATCTCTAATAAAATTTACATAATATATCTGGTATCATGAATGTTTGTATTTTTTATATAATAACTTTAGTTAAAATTTAAATTACTCTACTTATCGAAAAAAGAAAATTGCTTTATTTTTGGACCAAGGCAGGACACATTACCATGATTTTCAACGTCTATAAGGCCGAGTAACAAAACATTCTCCAATTGTTAAAAGTGAATAAATTTTATCTTATAACCGACTTTTCAAGTACTTCACCGGTTTTTAAGTGTTACATCTGGTTTGTTCTAAGTCAAATATGTGTATCTTTAACCATTGATTTGAAAAATTTTATATAGTTTCATGTCATAAGATTTATATTTCTAGATTTATTATGAGAAATACTATCATAATCTATAATTTATATATTGTTAAACTATAAGAAATTTTAAAAATGGTTGGTCAAAAACTGCAATATTTGACTTAGGACAAACCAATTGTGACACTTAAAAAAACGAAGAGAGTTTTCTACTTTCTAAAAATATAAAAATCTAGTTTGATCACTAAAAATTATTAAATGTTAAAACTAGTAATATTTTTATTTTGAAATGTACGTCGGAGTCATTTGGATCATTTTTTTAAAAAAGTGATGAGCACATTTACGAGCTGCAATAAAGCCATAGCAACAAAAAATCAGTTCTAAATAATATGTACTAGATCCCAAATAGGTATGTCATATTTTTCTATAGAAAATAGGTACTAAATTCATATTTTTCTGATTCAAACAAATTATTTATGATTTGTAGTAGTATAGTAAATCATATTTTCCTTATTTTGCAAAATAGAAAACTAGAGGACTAAAGTTGTTCTGTTTTGAGAGCTGGAGGATGTCTATTATCTGATTTTGTAATTTGAAACTGAATACTGGGTTTGAATAATAGTACACTTTTATTTTATTATTTCTTAGCAAGGATGGCAGTACGGCGCGCCTTCTCTTGTGCCGCTGCCTACCCAACAAGGCAACACACCAGCTGTTCGTGGGTGACTAACTACACGTTCCGATACCGACGCGCACAAGAAACGCGACGATTTCCTGGTACTTGAGGCTACTTGCCGTGCACTTGCCATGTGAATCATGTGGCAGGTTTTTCTGCCGTGTGGACTAGTGCTAATATTTTTCTCTCTCCAATGCCTTCTTAATTAAACCGTTATTAGTCGTCACAACTGACAGTTAAAGAATAGTCAAGTGCATTGGTAAGGCATATTAACTCCCTGGACTTTCAACAAACAACAATCAACAACGTGGCGGCAAGGCATATATATTAACTCCCTGGACTTTCCTCTCGACCTCCTTTTCTTGCTTGCACACATCAAGGTGTACGTACCGCTACGCTTACGCACGTCGCTAGCTGCTGCCGAGGCCGTGCGTTTCCTTGGCGACCAAGGCCATGCGAGACGGAGGTCAAACCCTACGAATCGGCAATGCATGCAGAGATGCGACATCTGGAAGGTCAAACTTCGGGCGCGATTGAAATAGTTCAGACACTTCTAGAAGAGGTCCGCGCGGTACGTGTATATGGGCTCGTTACAGTGGATGAAAATTTTTTAGTTTTGGTACTGTAGCATTTTCGTTTATATTTGATGCTTATTGTTCGACTATTGATTAAGTAGGCTTAAAAGTGTGATCTCGTAAATTATAGATAAACTATATAATTTTTTATTTTTTTAATCTATATTTAATACTCTATACATATATCATAATATTTCAAGATTCGATGTAAGAATATAAATTATTTTGGAACTAAAGAAGGCCTAATAATGTACGCGGCTTGATGAATGATGGCGACACCGTACGTACTGCAGCGGACCTGATTTTATTTTAATTAAATTAATCTGACCGGTTATCATTCTGGTGTTATCTGAATCTGATCATGCATCTTCTTAATAAAGATATCGTTAACACTCGATCGCTCGTCGGTACGTATAGCTAGCGCTGGCGCTACCTGTGCCGCCTCAGGCGTGAGCGAGTGGTCAACGTCAAGCCATTGACTTTTTTTTTAAAAAAATAGTTTTTTGCTAAATTTTAATCAGTTAAAATTATTTTAGTTACTTTTAAAGCGATTAATAAAATTAAATTATTTTAACTTATTTTTAGTTAGTGTATTTAAAAGTTTAAGTGATTAAAGTTTAACTGTATAAAATTTAGGAACCAAACAGCTGGATGCATGGACAGGTCTGATGTCATTGCATCTGTCACCGCCCCCTCCTGCCGGACAGTTCGGTGCAGCGCACAGTGAACATGGCTTACTTGTCCTCCTGTACCTGGCCCATGCACGCCCCTGTCCATTTCAAGACAAAACGCGGGCAAAAGGCCCATATGCCAAAGCGGACCATAGACACATCGGCCTCCGAATTGGACTTTTGTTTGATGCGGTCTCTCATGGACACGGGATAAATTTACCAGAGGCAGCAGATCTGCAGATGGGACACTGCGAAAATGCGGTGCTTTACCGGAGCACTCACCCGCGACTGCGAGACATCATCATGCTTGCAGCATCGCATTCCATTTACGTTGGAGTACCTATGTGTGTTCAGTGGAGGCTGCGCTAGCTAACATGTTTTTTCCCCCCATCTTTTCTGATTCCTTCCCACCTGTGAAACATATTTTTAATTTGTCGGAGTCTTCGTTTTAGTGGAAGCTTTTTGTTTCCATATAACTGCATAACCATTTGCTGACACTCTGTTTACATGCACTTTCTCATATAGAAAAAACAAAGCACTTTCTCATATACAGAAAAATAGATGGAGGAAAGAGACATGGCGTCACTGAATCACTAACACATGGTTGCACCTTTAAACGTGTGTACAAACAAAAGGTATCACAACAAAATGATGAATGGATAGTGGCTAGAATGTAAATCTTGAGCTTAAGACAACCCTTGTGCAAGGAGAAACCCAACAAAAAAGAAAAAGAAAAATCAGCACGTAAAGACCATGACTATTCAAACAGATCATCATATAACTCACACAATGCTGATCATCATATAACTCACTGAATGCAATTTTCAAACATAAAATGGCATACATTCCCATTGCCAGTTCAATAATCATTACATAGTTCAGATACTTGGGCCTGGTAGTTCTCCCATTCTATTTGTACCATGTATATCAGTAATAATACTACAGTAATATTGTGTAGCACCCAACGAATAGATGTCGGGAATACATGAATTGACTTCCTAATTAGATTATACATGCCAGTATTTTAGTACAGGCTGATCTGTATAACCAACTAGGAAGTAGGAACACACCTCTTCTCAGTGCACAGCCAGCCATTAGAGATTCAGAGAAACAACAAACAATCAGAAAATAGCATGGTGCCAAGAAACCACCTAAAGCTGTGCAGACCAAACATTCGAACACGTTTTCATACAGCATCACTGGAATTCCTCATGGTCGTCGCATTGCTGCTAGCAATCAAGGCACACTGATGTTACCGAAGGACTTTATAAATTTGGCAACAGTAACAGCAGCCAGTAACCCAATAGCAATTTTACTGCCGTTCAGTACAGAATTAGCTTGGATTAACCTGGAGTTTGCAAATTTGGCACAGCAGAGATGAATTCCATGTATTCTAAAAGGTTATGTATCCTCTGATCCAGCTATCCCAAGACTATAAAACAACTGGATTCAATCTTCACATACAAGAATGACTGTATGTATAGAGTCATGTTTGTGGTGATCAAGAAGCATACAAAGAAACAGCCAAGCAGGACATAGTTCAGCTCAGCTAGCAAGCTTGAAGGCGTCAATAAACAGGCCATATGTGAAACCCATCTTGAAGTTGTTGAGGAGAGCAATGGGGAAGGTAACCTTAGGCTGGCTGTAATAGAACTTTGTCACATACTCAGTCAGCAGGACACAAACAACTGCCGCTAGAACATCATTCACACCCAATGCACCGAAAGAGAGTGAGATTGTCTGTGCAACGTAAAAGCCGCCAAGCAGCGAGATGCCACCAAAAAGAGCTCGCCTCGACCGGCTTCTAAAATAGTCCCTTGAGAGTTCTGGAATGATTCGGATTATGTCAACCAGCCTTCGACGGCCATCATTTCCCTGCACTGCACGGATTCTGAGATACTTGTAAGAGGATTTCCATGCGAACTTCCTATAGCTCTGTGAGAGAAACCTTGTCTCTGCATATAGCCCATAGCTAGGAAGACCAGCGGCAATAGAATTTGAAACACTTAACATCGAGATATTTGCACTGCATAGACAGAAATATATTTCTATCAAACAAGCAGCCATAAGAGATGAAATTGTCATTGACATATCGAGCAAAATAAAAAAAAAATCCAGAATACAAGTACAAGTCAAAAAGGAAACAAATTATGCAGAGTACAAACAGATGGTATGCACAAGTAATAATAGAAGGCCTATAATGATTAGCCATATTACCAGCAGCATATTCAAAGAAAAAAAAACTCAATCAGCTGGGGGCATGACCTCCCCCTAGGTAATGCTTTTAAGATAAAATAACTCAATCTTGCAGGCTTGCCGATGAGAGGATTATTTTAACCAGACTAAATTCACTACCACATGGAGTTGAACCAAATGCTATTTTAGGTTGTCTATTGCTCCAATGATTTAGATATGCAGTGTGCTTGATTGTACTATCAGTTATCACTCTATTAAGTCATCTCTAATAGTTGAAAATGCTTGCACTGAAGGGGTGTATGCATTAGGTAGCTGCAAATTCCTAAATTCTAGCGCACATCAAGAATAATTAAAAACAACATATTGTTAGTCAGCAGAAGTATATAGTGGTTCACATCATGCAATTATATGCATAATGTACTTTATTTATCCTTTAATTTCTCTTATAATGCAGTACTTCAGTTAGTCATCACAAGCTCACTTAACTACACACCATCACAATTCACAGATCTGGAAGCTTACTTTAGTTAGTCGTCACAAGCTTACTTAACTACACACCATAACAATAATGCACCATCTAAGGTAGAATACAGGGCAAGCTTAAAGGATTTACAAAACATGAGCCTTCAAGGCCAAATATCCAACTTCTGACCATACCACTAAGTAATATAATCAAAGAAAAATATAGAACATAAGGAAGAATATCACTGAGTTACCAAAACTTTGGCTCAGTTCCTCTAAATACCACAATGTTTTCCAGTTTAATTTTGAACAATACCATTTCCATCACTTTGGGACTAAAGGATTAAAATTGAACAAAATTAACACAGCAAATACCCATATTGTCTTCAAATTATTAGGTGTTTCAGAGTGTGAGCAAGCATGTTAATTTTGAGAAACCTCCATATATGATTCTGCAAAGGAAGAATCAGGGGAGGAATTCAACTGGGACATGGGAGTGGATCCAGAGAACGTGCACAGCCAGCGGAGCCAAGGCCCGGCCACCCTGGGCAGCTGGCCAGGCTCCCACGGTACAGCAGAGACGGGAGGGGAGAGGGAGGTGCGTACACAGGGTCGCCGGCCAGTGTGCGGAGGACGGTGGCGAGGGCGCGAGGCGACTGGCGAGAGGCGGAGCCGCCGCAGCTGCCGCCGAGCCTGGGACTGCTCCTCCGTAGCTGAGGGACCGAGTCTGAGCGCCACTGAGCGCGAGTGGGGGAAGGAGCAGAAGATCTGCGCTGAGGGACCGAGCCTGAGCGGCGCTCCAAGGAGATGGAATGTCGGCGCTGCGCTGCAAGGAGCCGGCGGTGCGTGGGTTTGATGGGCCACTAAATAAAAATCCATACAATTTTTTTTCTCTTTTCTTTTTCATTTCTTTTTTAGCAACTTCTATTTCTTTTTTCTTTGTAACATTTTTTGACAAATTAGCACCTATATAAATAATATCTATATAGAATAATATATGTTAAGGACCATACTAGTATCTTTAGGGCTCAATTACATAACATTGTGACACAATGATTTCTCTAAAATATTTTTTAAAATATAAACCCCATTAGAGAAAATTATGAAAATTTTGTCTCACACTGTTGGCTCCGCCACTAGCTGTGCACAATCTATGGATGGCAACACACAAGTTTTCCTGTTACCTACAACGCAGTCATTTACCAACCGTTACAGTTCATAGGTTTCAATGTTTCATAAGTTCGAAATTATGCCAATTGCAATAGAGGCATTCACAAATCAAACCATCAAACACTCTTACATGGCTGAAACATTACATAGTACCTACAGAAATTTAGAGCGCCAGCCAAATGACATTTTCTCATACTTTGGAAGTGCTTAAAACTACGGCCTTGTTTAGTTCACCTTGAAAACCAAAAAGTTTTCAAGATTCCCCGTCACATCGAATCTTATGACACATGCATTAAACATTAAATATAGACGAAAACAAAAACTAATTACACAGTTTCGATGTAAATCACGAGACGAATCTTTTAATCCTAGTTAGTCCATAATTAGATAATATTTGTCACAAACAAACGAAAGTGCTACAGTACCGAAAACTTTTCATTTTTCGGAACTAAACAAGGCCTACATATTTCATACAAATGATTCAGCTTCTCTAGAGTCTCGTCCAATAGTCTAATTCAAAATGTTCAGATTCCTAGTCAGTTAATCGCAAAATTTAAAGGCACACCAAGGAAAGGAAGAGGGGAGGAATACCGAATACCCAGACGCCCTCTGCTGCTCTGCCGCTGACCTTTTTCTCTTGCCGACCGGCGACCGCGTTCCGTCCCTGCCCGTTGCTGGATCTGGCCGGTGAGAGCTGGCGCCAAGGGACAGGGACCGAAAATTGGAGCTTGCTAATTCATCCCTCAGACCAAGATTCCGAGTTTATACGACCATTGAAGCAGCAAATTAATAATTCACCAATAGGGAATAGCTTCGCGTGGCCATCAAAAGAGAAATCAGATGAAGAGAACAGGAGATGCGGCGGAGGAGAGGGATGAGGGCAGTGTGGTGTGTGCTTTTGCTAGCAGGTGGACCTCTGCAGATGGGCCCAACCCACTTGCAGAAACAGAATTGCTTTCCAAAATTATATTATTATTTACCGAAATGCCCTGCCCTTCACTAGGGTTTAGGCCGTTATGGCCCACCTCCGGCGCCCCAAAACCTCCATGGCCGGAGCTTCAATTCCCGCCGCCGCCTCCTCCTCCTCCTCCTTTCCACCTCCACCTCCGTAGTCCTTCATCGGACCGCGCCCGCCCCATGATTAGCCGCCGCGTGGCGGCCACGGCAGCCCTACGCTCCTCTCTGCGGCGTGCCTGCTCTTCCTCCTCCCACACCGCCGACCCCGACGACCAACTGCTTGGTCTCGTGGAAGCCCCCGAGCCGCAGCGCGGATCCCGCCTCTCATCCAAGGACTTCGCCTTTCTTCGGGAGCCCACCCCTGCCCTCCACGCAGCGGCCCTCCCGCCGCCGGAGGCCGTCCTTATATCCAAGGCGATCCGAGCTTACGCCGCCGACTTCGACGGCAAGGCGGAGCGGTTCCTGCGTCGGCACAGGGACTTCCTAAACGACGCTGTGGTGGTTGCTGTGCTCCGGTCGGTGCGCACCCCGGAGCTCTGTGCCAGGTTCTTCCTCTGGGCCGAGCGGCAGGTGGGGTACAGCCACACCGGCGCCTGCTACAACGCACTGGCGGAGGTATTGCATTTTGATGACCGTGCTAGGACCATCGAGAGGCTGCTGAGGGAGATTGGGGAGGATGACCGTGAGGTGCTCGGCAGATTGCTCAATGTGATTGTACGGAAATGCTGCCGCCATGGAGCGTGGGCCAAGGCGCTGGAGGAGCTCGGGAGACTCAAGGATTTTGGGTACAGGCCGTCAGGTGCGACCTACAATGCTCTGGTCCAGGTGCTTGCAACCGCGGGGCAGATGGACATGGGTTTTCGTGTGCAGAAGGAGATGTCAGAGTCGGGGTTCTGCATGGATAAGTTCACAGTTGGGTGCTTTGCACAGGCGCTGTGTAAGGAGGGGCGGTGGTCTGACGCACTTGTTATGATAGAGAGGGAGGATTTCAAACTTGACACCGTGTTGTGCACCCAGATGATCAGTGGACTGATGGAGGCCTCCCTTTTTGATGAGGCCATTTCATTCCTTCATAGGATGCGATGCAACTCATGCATCCCCAATGTGGTCACATATAGAACACTTCTCACTGGATTTTTGAAAAAGAAGCAGCTTGGCTGGTGCAAGAGGATAATCAACATGATGATGAAGGAGGGTTGCAATCCAAACCCCTCCTTGTTTAATTCTCTTGTGCATAGTTACTGCAATGCCAGGGATTATCCATATGCGTACAAACTTTTAAAGAGGATGGCTGATTGTGGTTGCCCTCCTGGCTATGTCGCATACAACATTTTTATTGGAAGCATATGTGGTGGAGAAGAATTGCCAAGCCCTGACTTGTTGGCTTTGGCGGAAAAAGTTTATGAGGAGATGCTGGCTTCTAGTTGCGTTCTTAATAAGGTGAACACTGCAAATTTCGCTCGATGCCTTTGTGGTATGGGGAAATTTGATATGGCATTTCAGATCATTAAGGTGATGATGGGAAAAGGTTTTGTACCTGACACGAGCACATACTCTAAGGTGATTACCTTTTTATGTGAGGCTATGAAGGTAGAAAAGGCTTTCCTTTTGTTCCAAGAGATGAAGAGTGTCGGTGTTAATCCTGATGTTTATACATATACAATTTTGATTGATAGCTTTTGTAAGGCTGGTCTTATTGAACAGGCTCGGAGCTGGTTTGACGAAATGAGGAGTATTGGCTGCTCCGCAAATGTAGTAACATACACTGCATTGCTTCATGCTTACCTGAAAGCAAAGCAGCTACCTCAGGCTAGTGACATTTTTAACAGAATGATTGATGCTGGCTGTCCTCCCAATACCATTACCTACAGCGCACTAGTTGATGGCCTCTGTAAGGCAGGTGAAATCCAAAAGGCTTGTGAAGTCTACACCAAATTGATAGGAACTTCTGACAATGTAGGATCTGATTTTTACTTTGAAGGCAAGCACACAGACTCCATTGCTCCAAATGTTGTCACATATGGTGCACTCATAGATGGTTTGTGTAAGGCACACAAGGTGGTTGATGCTCAAGAATTGCTAGATGCTATGTTATCGAATGGGTGCGAGCCAAATCACATTATATATGATGCCTTGATTGATGGCTTTTGCAAAGTTGGAAAGATTGATAATGCTCAGGAGGTATTTTTGAGGATGTCTAAGTGTGGCTACTTGCCTACGGTGCATACATACACCTCCTTAATTGATGCGATGTTTAAGGACAGAAGGCTTGATCTAGCCATGAAAGTTCTCTCTCAAATGGTGGAGAGTTCTTGCACTCCTAATGTTGTCACTTACACAGCTATGATTGATGGACTTTGCAGAATAGGTGAATGTCAAAAGGCCTTAAAGCTGCTGTCAATGATGGAAGAGAAGGGATGCAGCCCAAATGTTGTGACCTACACTGCTCTAATAGATGGATTGGGAAAATCTGGTAAAGTTGATTTGAGTCTTCAGCTTTTTATACAAATGAGCACAAAAGGGTGTGCCCCTAATTATGTTACCTACAGAGTTCTGATAAACCATTGTTGTGCTGCTGGTCTTTTGGATGAAGCACATTCACTGCTAAGTGAAATGAAGCAGACTTACTGGCCAAAATATTTGCAAGGATACTGCAGTGTAGTTCAAGGTTTTAGCAAGAAGTTCATTGCTTCTCTTGGATTGTTGGAGGAGCTGGAATCACATGGCACGGTGCCAATAGCTCCTGTTTATGGATTGCTCATTGATAATTTCTCCAAGGCTGGCAGACTGGAGGAAGCCTTGGAGTTACATAAAGAGATGATGGAACTCTCATCATCACTAAACATAACCAGCAAGGATATGTACACTTCATTGATCCAGGCACTTTGTTTGGCATCTCAGCTTGAAAAAGCATTTGAATTATACAGTGAAATAACTAGGAAAGGTGTTGTGCCAGAATTAAGTGTCTTTGTTTGCCTCATAAAGGGGCTAATCAAAGTAAATAAGTGGAATGAAGCCCTGCAGTTGTGTTACAGCATATGTGATGAGGTCAGTCCACGTGTCACATAATTGCTCCAACTAAATATATCTCCTTATTTAGGCAAATATCACATTACCCCCCTCCCCTGAACATTTTTATTGTCGTCTATTTGTTGATTTTGGCCCCCAGACTGTCTGGTTCTGTATATTGGCGCCTTCCAGTAGGTCTCATAATAGGTCTCATAACGGCAAAGTTTGCATGGCTGTCAAGCTTTTGCCAAGTAGGATGCCAAGCATGCACCAACCAAACATTCATTCAATATGCCTTTATCATATCCATCCAAACAATTATTGATAAGTTTTGGTTTGAAACCTTGCTTTGCATGATAGTGCCTCACACTAGCAAATTATACTTGATTCATTTATAAATATGACCTGCTTAAATAGCTTTTCCATAAGTGTGGTAGTGGCATGCCTGATCATGCAGCATATTTCAGCACAACTGTATTAGTTCTAGTGCACTAGTTAGTCACTAGTGTTCATCTCATCTTTTCTATGCTGTATCTCCATTTCTCCAACCTAAATAGTAAAAGTGTAATTTTGAGCAGGCTGCGAAATTTAGCATTGATTTGCCTCATCACACTTGTAGCTGCACTAAGCTGTGCCCTAATCTTTCGTTTTAATTTTCATGCTCTGCTGTATCATACTCTCTCTGGAGGATTACTAATATCGGGTATTGGACCAGGGTGTGAACTGGCAGAGCAACAACTCTTTTGATGGAGGGTAGAGCTTTGTTTTCTTACATGGTTACTCCAAATGAAGGCATTGTCCCCTAATTTTGATGGGGGTGATTCGGTTCAAATCAAATTAAACTTATCTGAATGATTTCCTGTTCCAAACATCCCTCTAGGGAGTCATTCATTTCTGACATCTTACTGGAAGATTACAGTATGATGTGGTGACCCAGGCGATAAGGATTAGAATGTGCTTTTGTGCAACTCATTGCTTGCTTGGGAAAACAGCACTATGGGATGATTAAAACTGTATATGCTCATATATGACCTTTCTGGGTGCTGAAGGATAAAGTGAAGACCTTCAAAAAGCTATATGCAATCAAGCTGCACTAATGTAAGAATAGCTCTAGTTCATAATGGTAGACGATCTGTTATGCTGTTAGCTGATTATCATCATATTTGTGCTCTTATACGATATGGATTATCGAATTATCTCCTTCAGTGCTGCACACCATTTTACATTGTCAGTGAGTGATGATCAAAATAATTTCTGACCCTTCAGTTTCCCTTTTCTATATTTAGGCCTAGCTGGTTTACCTTCAGATGGACAAAGGATCATCTCAATGTCTTTCAAGAATAACCTGTGTATATAAGTTACTGATGGTTAGACACAAGGGTGAAATATGCGGTGAAAGAAAACTTCTGAAGTTCATAATTCTCTATTCACCAGTTCAGTGATTCATCCTTCTAGCTCCTTCCAGTATTTTTGCTCTCATAATAGAGCAATAAAGATATAGTGTAATCACAGAAATGTACTCAAATGTACTACAGTTCACTGTACAAATGTAATAATTACTTCAAGTTAAACTTTATTTATTTAAACTGTTAATATCTAGTGATACTCTGTCGGAGCAAAACATTTCATCCGTTGTTGTTGGACCATCAAATTTTGACCTTGTTTTACTTTGCAAGTGTTAATTAATTGAGTACTTATGATTCACAGTGTGTTTCAGATCTCTAGCTTTTGTTCCTATTTCTTTGTTCCATTTATGTGGAGATAATACCCTCGCGGTGGTTTTATTAAGCCCTTTAATTAGCTTTGAAACTACAGTTCTTTTCCATGTTACTATTTTAGCTAAGCATGTTCTGAATTGGATATTTGGATTGTTGTGGTGTTGTATCAATATGCCTGGTGTAGAGGTTCTTGTAACTGGTGACTGGTGAGTAATTGTGCTCTATGCGAGGAAGCTCGAAAGCCCAGACCAGATTACCATCGGTCAAATGCCATGGACTTGTATTTGTTTGCTCACATATGTTGCTACTTGCATTTGAATATACCATCTTTACTAGATGCTGCCACAATGTTTCACACAACTACACACGCATAGAGAACTTCATCGTTTTATGCTGCACTGATATTTGAAAGTGTTGTATCCTAGCATGGCTTGTATTTAATACTGGGCCAAATGAGTTTTCCGGTTCATCTGCATCTATTATATTATGTATTATGATGAAAGCATAGGAAAATGATTCCTTAAGCTTTTCCAGAAAGAAAACATTGCTTCCGTGTAGAACATATTAACTTTTTGCTTTGAATTTGCAGCGGTGACTGAAAAGAGACTAAGGAATGCATGGCACTTCATTGCATTTTGTAGCCAGGGTACTGCCCTTTGATTGATTTGGTAAGTGATGTCAGTTACTACTTACTAATGAGAATGCATGGCTCTTCATTGCTTTGTGTGGCCAGGGTACTGGCCTTTGATTGAATTTGTAAATGATGTCAGTAGTAGTCCTTTTGTTCCTTGTTTATGTGTCTTAAGTATCCAGAGGAGCCTCCATATCCCGATTAAATCTGGTCTTCTGATACCTGTGCTTTTTTTTCAAGTATTGAGATTTTCAATGAGCATCATATCTTTTAAGAAATGACAGAAGTTTTTGCTGATGTCATGACACTGATTGGTTCTTCTATAGAGAGGAGAGAGAAAACATACCCAGGTATGCTGCTCCATGCCAGCAGAGATGCACTCTGGTATGCTGTTTTGTAATAATAGATAACGAGCGCTGCATTGCAAAGATTCACAGTTCTTTCATGTATGATCTGAGGGTTCTGAAGCAGACTGCAAAGGTTGGCTGGAAAACAGTAAATTAAGAAGAAAAAAAAAGATGGTCATGAGGCAAACGTGTTGATTTATTGATTGGGAATCTGAGTTCTCAAGAATGATATTATTTGCTCAATCTGTGATTTTTTTTCCTTTTTCTGAGACAGTCACATGAGTTACCTTTGGCGTTTGGACACGTCACAGATTTGTGCGCTTTGTGGGTGCTTATTTTTAATGACGTTGAAATTTGCAAGTGATGACTAATCTTTGTTGGCCCCAATGCTGAGTATCCGACCGCTTGTTATTGTATTAGTGACGAATCACGGACAAATTGCCGGGTACTTTTGTTAGACGTGTTGATTTATTGATTGTGAATCTGAGATCTTAAGAATGAGATTATTGCTCAATCTGTGATTTTTTTTTCTTTTTTCTGAGACATAATAGTCCCATGATGCTTTGGAGTTTGGACATGTCACAAATTTGTGCGCTTTGTGGGTACTTAACTTTAATGACGTTGAAATATGCAAGTGATGACTAATCTTTATGGGCCCCAATGCTGAGTATCAGACTGCTTGTTATTGTAGTGACGAATCACAGGCAAATTGCCTGGTACTTTGTTCAGTGCATCTATGCTATTCTTTTTTTTAAGGAACAGGAGGGTTTTTGAAACCCCTACTGGAATATATTAAAAAGGTAGCGTGCCTGTGCGTTACAAAGTTTTACAATCTGCCTCCTAAACCTGAACATGAGGCCCGCGTTTAAGTGTACACTTTTAGTAAGAACACTTTGGCGTCATGTCGTTTTAGGGGCTGTTTAGTTCCTGAAAAATTTTGTAAAGTTTTTAAGATTTTCCGTCACATCGAATTTTACGGTACATATATGAAGAATTAAATATAGATAAAAAATAATTAATTGTATAGTTTATCTGCAATTTACGAGATAAAACTTTTGAGCGTAGTTAATCTATGATTGGACAATATTTGTCAAATACAAAAGAAAGTTGTTACAGTAACAAAAATAAAAAAATTTCACCAACAAAACAAGGCCTAAGAACGCATGATAGTTGTTGCCTTGTTGGTAAATTCGTGCAAGTGTTCGAGCGTTGTCAATTTGATGAGAGCGAGCCATCCAGCTTTGCCGACCCAGCCAATCCTGTTTGCGGAATGGAAAAAAGGCACCAACGGGTTTATCTCTTGCCAGCAGCCAGTACATTTTCGAACCGAAAGAAACCAAAAAAGAAACCGTCATAGCCAACCAAGCTATCATCGCTGGGTCCTGCCTGAGCTTCCATTCTTTCTGATAACAACAACATAGCCTGGATTAGCTTCTTGGTGGACGATTCCTCCGCTCCGGGAACCTTTCCATACCATGGCACGCGCCGTCGTCTTCTTCTGGGATTTGGATTTGGGGTACCGAGAGCGAGACGTACCCTCCCGAAAGAGGTGCCCCCTTCTCCGGCGACGGCGACCCGTGAGGACCCCTGTTCCTGCAAGTCCCATCCGTCACGCGACGAATGGGATGCTCCCACGTGAACGGGCATGGTGCCTTTGCCTCACTTGTTCTCCCGGTCAAGATTATCATGCCAGCGACAGTTCGGCCCCGTCGATTCGCCCAATCTGACGATTCACTTCCTCCACGTAACAGGGCTCTGTGCCTTTCCTGCCCTGGCTGGATCTCTGTACAGTATCAACCTTCGTCTGATCAGATGAGAACTTTCAGCCACGCTCCGAAAGAGAAGCTTCTTCAGCTAGAGGCCTTTCAGCCACACTCCGAAAGAGAAGCTTCTTCCTGTATTCTGCAACTGCAACTGCAAGTGGGAACACAACATCAGAAGGGAGGCGGTCTTGACATGGTGTAAATCACAGGAATAAAATGGGATTCCATGGACCCCTACTGATTATGCAAGAACAAATGTAGTAAGCCTTATCTATTTCCCCGCGCTTTCCGCCCCCTATTTTATCTCAAGCCCATCAAGTCCGCAGACATATTCTTGCTATGATAGAAAGATTAGGGCATTTGTATTTCACAACTCATATTCTATCAGAAAAAGAAGGAAGGATAGCCATAACAGAGATGCCAAAGAGCCGATGTGCCTCTGGGAGTGTTGTTAGATCAGAATTCAGAAGCTACACTAAGCGCTGACCATCAAGAAGTCATATTCCGTCAGACAAACTAGGAGGGATGTACGGAGTACGATGAACTTGCGTACAAAACTTACTAGCACCATATGCCGTCATAACTTCTACGTCACAATTCGCATTGACAACCTCTTGCCTTGAGGACCTGGAGCATCAGAGACGGTCCAAGTGAATCTTCCAGTGTGTCGTGGGGGTCCAAGTCAGGACAGTTGCCCACTCTAGAGATAGTACATTATGACAGTAAGAGGTATATTGTCCATATTGTTGGGATGACTATAAATTTTTGACCCAAAAGAGGGATTAAGCAGCTCTATTTATTACATGGTATTACCGGGTTCATCATGCAAATAAGCAAACTGCATTTGATTTCAAATTTTCTGGCAACTGAAAAACAGAAGTTGCGTCTTTAAATCACATAGAGATTTTCCCATAAGCCAGATTTCGTATGGCAGAAATAAAGGACAGAAACAGCTACGGAGTGATATGTTTAGATAGAAAGATTTGCACAGATATGAATAGACATACCAGAATAGTTTTAGGAGAAAAACACAATATACCACCTGATTCATCATTATCTAAACAGCAGTGCTATTTTATAATCTTCGGAGGATGAAGAAGACTTGATTCTGAGTTCTAGATGTCGGCATGCACTGAAATAAGCCACACAGCTGTACCACTAATTTGCTTCCCAAGCATCTATCTTAGTAAAAGCAGTACCAAGTGAAGAAAAAAAATATTATGTTGGGAGGAGACAATGAACAGGTGTCAACAAAATCTCTTACTACTTTTTATCGTTGAAGTCTAATATTCCCAGCAAATAACGTTTCACTTGAGGAACTTCTTCCAAGTTCCACCATCCACCATTTGTAATGAGAGGGCAATCTTCATTACAGTAACACTAGAGTGGAATCTTTAATGTGTGCTCCCTAGTAAAACGATGGCCAGGAGCTCCTGCATTCACTGAAGGTGGAAGTGAGCACCTGCTGTGAGGAGGCTAAACAGCCTCCCCACCAGATCAGTAGCCTCTTCCCAGGCATGTAAGTTCTAGCCTGTACAAATCAAAGACGTAGAAATTTACCAACCAAGTACTAGAGGACTTCAGGCTCGGTTTCCCCATTCACCTAGTAGAACTTTTGTTAATGAAAGAGTGAGGGAATGTTCATGCTGCAAGGAAAGAAGATGAGGTGTCAATCTGATAGACAAGTCAAAAGGCAACCCACTTTTCACGAGGAGCATATCATGGGGGTTACAGATATAGGGAATAACTGAGTGCAGTCATCAGATTTTATTCATCAATGTGGAATTACCATGGACACTCCTATTTTTTGTAAGCCAAGATAGTGGACAGGCCTACGTCCAGTGATGACGGCCAATATAAATATATGCATCTTAAAGTTGAGATTCTAAGGCATCTAGAGCACACGACTCCTTATATCATGAATGCCTTCAGCACTTCAGGTTGCAAGTATAAATAGGACACGTACCTTCACCAATCAGTGCACCCAAGTTCACATTTGAGGCCAAATCAGCTTCTTGGTTCTCTAGAGCGCAGGCCTGTATAAAGACTCTAGAAGGCAACCTATTTTTTCTTCACGACCTCAAAATTAGCATTTTTGACTAACCATGTCAAGGGATCCGCTAGTAGTAGGACATGTAGTAGGTGACATTTTGGACCCATTTATTAAAACAGCCTCACTTAAGGTTCTGTACAACAACAAGGAACTGACCAATGGATCTGAGCTCAAGCCATCACAAGTAGCAAATGAACCAAGGGTCGAAATCGGAGGGCGCGACATGAGGAACCTTTACACTCTGGTAAGTCCATAACTAGTTCATTACTACATTGAGCAGTATTAAGATTAGTTAAAGTGAATACAAGGTATTAGGTTCAATAAAAAAATCATATGCATAACTGCACAAGATTTCTTTTTATAAAACTAAGTACACAATCTCTTATTTGTAACATCTGCTTTTGGAGTTCATCACCTTTAGTTGTTTTCAGTGCCCACATAACAATGAAAACAAAGAATCTCAACTTTCCATAAATTGTACAACCTCTTCTTTATGGATTGAAAATGACCTCTGCACTTCCATTTTATTTCATGTACCATCCGTATGTTTGATAGCATCAGCACATGTACCTGCATCTTGTACATGGTGCTGGCTAGAATCAAATTGATGTCCTTAATAAGTACAGGAATTTTGAATAACTATAGTTAGATGCAGAAATACATGTCACATGATATGAGTTTCGCATTTTAGTACCGTTATGATGATTGATGAAGCTATCATAGTAGTACCATTAAAACAAGTCTGTAACAAAGAAACTTTACTTCATTCATCAGGGTTAACAGGTACCTTGAAAAAAAAATGTCTAGATTGTGCTGGTTAAGCAAATAGTATCTTTGTAATCCTCTGAATAAAAGATAAGGAAGTGTGGTAGTAATTTCAGAGAACAAATGTTACTGGATAAGGGAACTATTATATTTATTTGTGAGAAATATTTCCTTGACATAACAAGTTAACTTGCTACTAGGTGATGGTGGATCCAGACTCCCCAAGTCCAAGTAACCCAACAAAAAGAGAATACCTTCATTGGTAAGACCTGGAACATTTCACAATTATTGGAAACTACAAATTCTACTACTTTGATGTGACAAATCTAAAATAAGAAGTGCATGTCACAGGTTGGTGACAGACATCCCAGAATCAGCAAATGCTAGCTATGGTGGGTTCTTCCATTCTGTCCTTCTCAATTTAAATAGTACATAACTTCAATAGTTATATTAGAATCTAAAGTAAATGCATATGGTGTTCGTCAAGATGACATGTATATAAACCTCCTTACTACACAACAAAAAATTGGCAAGTATATCATCTGCATTTTCTTGAAAAAAATGACAATATAAAGGTTACCACATATTGTGCATACCTGGACATACCTGGACAGTAAACAGCTGTCTGTCATGTCTACAGAGTACAACACCTATCAGTGTCAGACAATTATTTGAATTATATTGCTAAAAATTGTGCAATCCAATGGTACCAAAAGTGGATTTAATTAGTTCAGCTGAACTTTTATTTTTAGCTCAACATGAGCATCACTGTAGTTTCCATATTTCAAAACCTAAAATTTATGACAACAACTGTTCATCTCACAGTATTTCCATAGATGAGAAAATGTTCATACTAGCTCACTGTGACATTGTTGAACAAATTTTATTACAGGAAATGAAATTGTCAGCTATGAAAACCCAAAGCCAACTGCTGGAATACATCGCTTTGTCTTTGTACTCTTCCGCCAGTCTGTCCAGCAAACCGTTTATGCACCAGGATGGAGACAAAATTTCAACACGAGAGACTTTTCTGCGCTCTATAATCTTGGACCTCCTGTGGCTGCAGTGTTCTTCAATTGCCAAAGGGAGAATGGGTGCGGAGGCAGACGATATATTAGATAAATCCATCTCATTGACTGTGCACTGCAAGAAGGAATATTAATTAAATTTGAAGAAAAATGCAAGGCCTGCCACTTCGCAAAGCGATGCTAAATGCTGGGCCTTGAAATGTAGTTTCATTTGAAAATTACTTTGCCACATCTACAAGTGCAATTAAGTTAGCATACAGTTTCACCATATTGGACAACGGTCTATATCTCAAGTGATTGAAACCTGATGTTGATGCATATTAAGATTATTGTTCTGGTCGTGTTCAAAAGCATATACCCTTCATCAAATTACTAAGTTGAATACATGGTAGTAGCAACAAAATAAATCATGCTTCAGGCCCACAGTTTTTTTAATAGATCTTCATGGATTAATAGTATTACAGAGCTGCTTGTTTGACGAGGCTTATATAACATAGTGCTAAGCCCTTAGTGCACTAATGTGCATAGTAGAGCTCTACCACTCTCAATATCAGTGGCGAGATCTGGCAACCTTTTTGCCACCTGATACAAAAGCATCTCACTCTGAAGTTAAACTATGTCTTGTAAGAGTCAGATCTCATCTGTCCATCCACCAGTCATGATCGTGGAATCAACAGAAGTAACAGAAATATCACAGCAGTCTTCTGTATCCCACTTGATCATTCAGCTTTAGACCAGAATAGTCATACATTTGCATGAGTGACAAACAATTAACCATGAATTTGAAGAGCAACCATGACCATCCAAAGCACTTTATACAAGTAAAGTAGACTACTAGACTTGGTACTTGGTAGCACAACACAATAACCACTTAGAGCTTATGTACAGTCCTGGAGACCGATAAAATAGATATTGTATGGGTCTTCTGAATCGACAATCTGGAAGAACTACAGGCCCTCATAGTGTATTTACTTCATTAGTATGGAAAGCACAGCCCATATCAATATCTAAACAATTCTTTTGTCCAACTAAGAATTCCATGGTTTTGCCATTCACTTTAATAGTTTAATTACACTGGATCATGGCTCCTTATGCATTTCTTCTTCAGACATCTTCCCTCTGACCTTCCTCACATCTGTCATTCTGTCTATGCGTCTATGGCATATGCATTGGAGAGGTGAACATAAACCCCACTACCAGAGGACTCCAACTCATGAACATGCATAAGAATCTGATGTGAGAAATCCACCAGGCCACAAGCTTGGCATACACTCAAGAGAGCTCCCCGTGTGAAAACAGGAGGTCCTATCAGCATAGACTTAAATCACATCGCATGCTTTCTCGAAGAGGCCAGCTCTGAGCTTGTATGTCATCAACTCAAACAACCAACGGCCTTCTTGAACCAAACCAGAGTGGCAACAAGCGCCAAGTACAGTAATGAAAGTGACCTCATTAGGGGAGAAACCTGAAGCAATCAATCATACTGTCAAAGCACTCAACAGTTTGCCTACCATAGCCATGCAATGCAAACCATTGATCATTGCATTCCAGGACACCTTCTTGAAGGGCATCTTATTGAAGATTGAAACAGCAACATCCAAGCATCCACACTTTGCGTACATCCATGTCTTCTAATTCCTTCCATTCAACCATGTCAACCATTGAACCCACATTTGCACTCCACTAGATACCCTTATGTTCTATATACTTGCTCCCATCTCCCAGACTCCAGAGAGCCCAAGCTCGCACAAACTGAAAGGAAAGTCGAAAGAACTTTATCTGACTTCACCCCTGACGTCCGCGTTCGGCCAATTCACTAATCATAACTGTCCAAGAGACAATGGACCCTCAATTGAGAACTGTCAAACATCCATCTGGCGGAATCCAGTTTCTCGCATTTCACATACATATCCAACACTGCATTCCCGACGGTGGGGCTCAGCTCCCTCTCCCGCTTGACATACCAACCCTGCACTGCCCTCCAAACCCTTACTGCCCCAGCCTCCCGCGCCCCGCGCACGGTCGCCAACGTCGCCGCGTTCAGAGCGACGTCCATCTCAGCGAACACCCTGAGCGCCTCCGCGAACCTCGCTCCCTTGACGAAGGTGGAGAACGGAGAACAGCGCGGTCCACAACACGACATCCAGCTCTGCCATTTCGTCGAACGCCCTCCTCGCGTGCGTCCCTGCACGCGCCGTAGAGCGTTACCAGTACGTTCCTGACGGGCAGTTGCCCGAGGAACCCAGCCTTCGCCGCGACCGTGTGCGCCAGCCGGCCCTCGCCGATCCCCTCGAGCGGCGGGAAGTGTATACCCGTGGAGCCGCACGTGCGTGGCGGGGGCGAGAGAGCACCCCGAGGCGAGGCGCTGAAGGCGGAGGGAGGGTTCGCCAGCGAGGGTGAAGGTGGACATGAGGGCGTTCAAGGGACCGCGCGCAGCGCGGGCGGCGTCGGCGTGCGCGGGCAGGCGCGAGCTCGCGGAGGCGAGGTGCCTGGCGAAATGCGCGAGGAGAGCGGCGTCCGCGGCGAGGCCGGAGGTGAGGAGGAGGGAGGCCGCCGGGACTCCGGGAGCGGAGGCGGAGCCGAGGAGGGCGCTGAGGAAGGAGACCGGCATAGCGGCGGCATTGATTTGGAGGGAAACCCACACTGGAGCTTAAGATTACGGTGGCTTCTCAAGGATTTCCGTTGGCATTTGTAAGATGGAGCCGCTCAACGAGGCAAGGTCATTACAACTATTGATCACAAATCATTCAAGAAAAGGCGGTAAACATACGATCGCTTTCTCTGCTTAAAAAAAATGGAAGCGCTTGCTCGTCTCAAAATCCAAACAAAATTCTCAACAATCACATGTAGGGGGAAAAAAAACTAGCCCTGCGTTACGTTTAGGTGTTTGATTCGAGAAATGAGTACTTATTTTATTCTATAAAATAATCAATACCATTACCTTATCTCTCACAAACTAATAATAATCAATACTTGTACGAGAAAGTCATTCATAAAATTTGAGTTTGAGAATTTTACCCTGTTTTTAAGGACTAGACAATATTTTTTTTCAAACAACAAATTAGCAGCAGCATCATCGGTCAAATTTCAGCAAACAGGGGTTTAAGTAAGGATGAAAACAGATCGGATACGAACGGATATCACTGATATCATATTTGTTTTCATATTTCTAGTCGGATTCAGTCGGATTCGAATTCGAATACGGATAATATCAATATAAGATATGATTAGATGTCGACATCACAAATATACGATTTAAGTATTAGAATACGGATACGGTATCGGATGTTGAATATTCGGACTCGGATACGGACAGATCTGAATCCCTCTAAACGAATTCAGTCTCGAATACGGTCGAAAAATATCCGTACCGTTTTCATCCCTAAGTTTAACAGCTCCAAAAATTAAATTGACTTCACATGCAGGACAGAAAAGAAACTATATGCATGTAGGGTACAACTCACAACAACTTCACGACAGCTTCACGAGCTGTTGTGAGGTGTGTTTTTTTTTTTTGCCAAACACTTATTTCTAAAACTACTTTATAGATGAAGCTGTTTTTCCTCTCCTCTCACAAAGATGAATTAGGGTAAAGCTGAAAAAATAGTTTATTACAGCTTTCTCCCTCATTTCTCTTTCTCAACTATGCATGAATGAAATAAGTAGTTGGTGAAGCTATATTACCAAACACTTTTTCCAAAATAACTCTTCGTCTAGAAAGTTGCTCATGAAACTATTTTCTTAAAAAAAAAGCTCTTCATGGGTGAAGCTGTTTTTTCTCTCCTCTCACAAAAATATGAGTTGACTATACATGAAGTAGTTGGTGAAACTATATTACCAAACACTTTTTCTAAAACAACTCAGCTTCATCTAGAAAGTTGCTCGTAAAGCTATTTTCTAATAAAAACAGTTTTACTAGTCAAGTTGAGCTGTGCCAAACAAGCCCGCAGTTTGTCCTAGAATACCGGCAAATGCCATCAAACATTCAGCACTACAGAAAAGAACCATGATATACATCTGTCATTAAGTTAGAACTAGATCATTAACTCAAACATATCCTATGCTCCTAACCAGCTAACGCTCATACATACATCTCGATTCGAACTACCATCTAAAAGATGCTACATGAGATAGATAATACTAGAAGGTGAAATGATAGACACCTGGAGCTAGTTCTGGCCATAAAACTCCCCTTAAACAAAGAAGCACGCTAAGTTAATCTGACAATTAGTTCCCACAATGCTGAAACTCTGCTTCGAGTTTTGGAGTCGCTGAGAGTATAATATCATCGTAATGCTGTTCTTGGTTAACTTCTACAAGCCCTCGATTCTTCAGAACCTGCAGGCAAAAACATGCACAAGGATACAAGGATTTTACTATTTACTGATACTAATAAGCTGCAAACTATGATGGATGAAATGAAGAAACTGAGATGCCCAATATTCACAGCATCCCATTTTTTTATTAGTATATACTTTAATTTGGCCACAAGAAAGGAAAGAATAGCTCAGGATTGGAATGGAAGTATGAACAGAACTTGAATTATCATTATCCAATAGCGATATAAAGCTAGATCAATCCTTCAAGAAAGAAATCTGAAGTCACACAGATTATCATTCAAGCAGGAAACTACAGAAGCCATACCAGAGTTTCAAAGAAGAATGATGCTGCAGTTTTCCTCTTTGTCCCTTCAAGGACTTGACTGAGACTTAAAGTAGCAGTTCCCTCCTTTATCTTCTGGTTCAGGAATAGCTGATGAAGGAGACTTGCTATTTTCCTAAATTAGTAAATTAAGATAAGCGATAAGCAACAGACTAGTGGACCAGAAGCAGGAAGGAAATAGTTATGAGCAACAGAACAAGATCATTAGCTACCTAGTCCTTGTTGAATTCTGCAAACCTGCAAAACAGTAATGTGCATATAAGAGCCGGGCAAATTAAAGAAACATCACAGCATAAGGACAAGCTATAACAGTTCTACAAACCTTCATCTCTGGAGTGCTCTTCGTCTACAAGAATATCCTGCGAGCGAATGTCATTTCAAAAGCATTAGTTTGCATCGTAAATCATCGACGATTCTATCAAGCAGGTTTGATGCATAGCTTACCTCATCTATACTATCTACAGCAGCATTCGGTGCTTCAATGTGCAATGGAATTTGGTTTTCTGATTCATGTAGTCCGTCCTTCGATGGTACTTTAGAACTAGGTTCATCTCCTCTGACTTGAGCGCTCTTCTCTTTTCTTGTATCTTCATTACATGCACAAACTTCATCTTGAACAGGCCAAGTTATTTGACAGTCAACAGGAACCCCAGAGTCAATTGGCTCTTCCAGTTTACTTTTTCTTAATGCATCTAAAATGCTTTCTCGTTCTGTGCTTCCAGTATCCTTGCAAGCATGGATGGATTCAGACTGTTCATAGGAAAGACGCCTCCGGGCTTTAACTGATTCCTCACATGAACTTTCAGGTGCCTCTGGTGCAGTACCGCGTGCAAGGGGGATTGAAGTCTGATCTGTCAAAATAATAGGACACGCTCAGTTATTAAATGTTACAATAATTGCACCTAATGAAAGATAAATAATTGACCTACATGGAATCAGTGGATCCATGAAGGTGTATGGCAGAGATCCCAATTTTGCCACCCTCCAAATATCAAGATGTGTGTGAGGCGCCTTCCTTCTCTGCTGCACAAGATCACTTGCATTCTCTATTGCTCCTCTCAACATCCTACAATAAGAACTAACTAAAATATATTACCAAAAATTATAAGATGTTACAGTTCAGTGGAACCATGGAACGATCCATAAAATCCTGATATCACTTTGAAGAAAGTGCAGACGACCATCTCCCTAGTCCCAAAAAAAAGGAAAATGAAGAATATGGAAAACAGAACCCCCTGCCATTCAATTCAGGCGTTCGAAGTGAACAAAACTTCAATGAGAAAACTTCTGTGGCTTGTTTGACTTGGTTAGGTTTGTTGAATCACTTCATTTGGTTTAAAGTCATAGCAGTTAAAGGTCCACTCAACTATGGTCAATAAACCCTAGTGAGGCTATATAATTAAACACCAACAAACCAGCTTTTGGGATTTTGAATTAGCAAGGCATGAAATTAGAATGAAAGCTTAAGGTGGTAAGGACAGCATAAGGTAACAATAGTTGCTACACCAACATATTCAAACAATCAAGTACAAGTATTGCAACTGGTGAAAGAGTTTATACAAGCAAGCTAGAAGTTATTCTTACTCATTTGACAGCACGGTGCCCTCATCATAAAACAATGACCAAGTTAACTTTCTCCTAACCCTCCGCTGGCTTTCTCGTTCTGTCTGTATATAATCCTGCTTTTTGTATAATAATGATCTTCTTCTTTTTCTAGTAGCCTGGCTCTTCTCAGTTTTAGCTGGTGTCCTAACTCTAAATCTAGAAGAAGAGGATGGCTCTGGATCAGAAGTAAAGAAGTCCATAATGAGTATGATTAAGACCATAAGTAGAGCAGACAATTTTGTCACAAAACAGACCTGGGATACCCTCCTGCACAGGCTCTGGAGTAGAAGGTGATAACTCATTATCTGCCCTTGTTTTACATCTTAGGACAAGAGGTTCAAGTGACTCTTCTCCAGTGTCATTGCCAAGCTCTGGAAATCCTGCTGCAGGTGTGGCAGTATTCAACTTTCCTAGCAGTGAATCATTTTCTGATGCTTCAGTTGTGTAATTTGCACTCCGACTTCCACAAGCCATATTCTCCAGAGCATTATCAGAGTATTGCAGTTCTTGATTTCTGTTTCAAACTTAATCTGATCAAGATCTATTAACAGTATGACCTAAAGATCTTGAAGTAAATGATTAGCTGTACCAAAAGAAAATTTGTCGGAAAAAATGTAGCTTTGACTCACTCTTGCAGAGGGATAGAAATCATAGTACAATCAGAACCCCCATTATTCTCATCCGTGTTCACTTCTCTTACAGAATTATCCCCAGTTTTGCTTTCCTTTGCAAGATTCTTTGCTTCAGCCACCATATCCATCATCTCAGGTGAAAGAACACTGTTACAAATTCAATTTTACGAATCAATAAGCGAAGAAATGTGCTCCCATGCTGTTAGGGACAGGAAGGCAACAGCAAGTATACTTACTCCTTCAATGGTGTGAACCAAGCAGAATCAGCATCCTTGTTTTCTATTTCGGTTAAGTCTAGAATATGATTTGGAAGAGCACTGCATTACAAGGAAACTCAGAAATCCAGAGAACATAACGTTCTTTTAGCACCATTAGGAGGAAGCTCGGGTGCTTACATGTATTCCGGCATAAAACAAGCAGAATCAACAGCATATGAACATGGCGTCGTCTGATAAGGCTGTACCATTGAATAAACTTTAAGGTTCAGTTTTGCAAAAAAAAAAAAAAAAGATGAAGCCAGCAATATTGCATCTTAATTCAAAGAGTAGCACATGTCTAAGATGAAACTGAGTGTATTTAACTAATTATTTTGCAAAATATTTCATGAAAGAGATGAAAACTAACTTATAACTACATATATTAAAAACTAACACCACACATCCATCGTGGGTGCATGCACATGCCAATGTGACTGGCCAGATTGTAGGAGAGGGAGCTGTGTACCTCATAAAAATAGGGGGCATGATGTCTTTCATCTCTCAATTGAATATCTATACAAAAAAAAACAAAGCAGGTAATGTATAAAATGATTAACAATCAAAACAAACAGGCTACATATTTGCAACTTTTCAATTATATGAATTGCTAGGTCCAAAATGCAGAGGTCTGGTTCAAGTATCCCAAGAAAACAAAATGGATGAGAACAGAACAGTAAAGGCAAATGATAGTGGCCTTGTTACCTTGGTGTGCCAACTGATGGTGGTCATCACCTTCATCATCTCTGCCAAAAAAGGTTGAAAGTATAGCTAAGAAACCATGTTCCATGTAATAATGAGAATAGTATATGTCCAAGAATTCTTACATATCTTCAGCAATCCCCAAATCAAAAGAGTCAAGCTCAAATCTTGTCGGTCTTGTGAAGGTTGGCAGACCATCTGGCACACGTGCTTCTTTGATTACCACAGATATCCCTACAGTAACTTCTGTTTCTACCCTTACAGAGTGGCCTTCACTTGATATTGCACTAGAGACTTCAGTTGTTCTCACGGCATGAACAGTTTTTGTCACTTTGCTGGTGTTTTGCTGGCCTACCACTAACCTTCCTACACGGACATCTTTATTCACTTGATTCAAAATTCTGGGTGTCAACCTTCCACTTGATACAGTAGGTTCAGCAAGTTGACTTAGTTGAAATGACCGACAAAGCGCATTGAAATTGAAATCATGGAGGAGGAATTCAATTTTCTTGGAGAATATCCTAACAATTCCGAACAGAAGATTTGCCAGTACTCCGAGGCGAAGTCTATGCGGAGCTTCTGGGCTGCGCACATCCGAAATAATCTCATCTGCCAATGGTGAAATGAAAAGCGTTAGCGTTACAACCCATTAGGAGAATTCCTGAACAAGATAGTTTGGTTTATAAAAAGAAAGGTGCCACTTGTACAGATCATCATCCAATTCAATGCTATAAGTTGGCAGACAGATGGGTGAATTGCTTGACATGGCAAGTCTGTATGGCGCACCCGATTGTCGGGATTATGCTCAAATGACAGCATAAGTTCAAGCGAACAGGGCCAAGTCAATGAAACCCTCCCTGACCTAAAACCCCCAAACCTCGCACTGGCCAAAACCGTCAAAATAAATACAGCCCAAAACTGAGATGACAAATCTGAGTTACACGAACTCCATCCACACCGCAAGAAAAAGGCACCAAACACACAAGGAGCCATCCTCCCCTCGTGCCCATGTTTTCGAGCACAAATTCCCCTCGCATAGTGGCCTTTAAACCTAAAAACTCCTACATAAACCCTTCCCTTCTCCCCACTTCTCCCACTGTTCCAAACCAACATCACACATTACTGGAACAGAGAAGGAGCCCCTCTGGCCCAACCCTTATCCGTGCACAAACTACTCCAACAAACCAATCAAAAAAATGGGGGATTTCTCTCGCATTGCAGGAGTGGACATGGAGTCGTTACCAATGGCGGCGACGATGTCTGTGCGCGCGACCTTGTCCCGGCTGAGCTCTGACTCTTTGCAGAACGACAGCTTCCACACCTTCCGGACCGGGCCCTCCTTCCACAGCAGGGCGTTGGCGTTGGCGTTGGAGCGGACCATCTCCGCGGCCCCCCTCGTAAGTCGTAACCGCTCGCGCGAAACGCCGAGCGCCGCCGCGGCAATGCAAGCGCCCACCCCGGCCTCAGGCTGCGCAACGGGCACCTGGAGTGGGAAAACCAGAGCGCTCCGCGCGTGGGGGCGTGGCCGGCTGCGCGGTTTTTGGGTGGTTTTGTGTGGGGGGTGTCTGACGAAAGCAGAGGAAGAGGAAGGGGGGCTTCAAGGCGAAGGAAGGAGGAGACGAGGAAGGGGAGCTCGCGGGCGTGTGAAACATGACGTGACTACCCCTCGTTTTGAGACGTTGAGAATTTTTGGGAGAATTTTTGGGTATTGTTTATTATTTATTTTTCTTCCTTTTCTTCCTGTTTACTACTTGTTTATTGCTTTCTATTTTATGAAGTCAATTTTATGAACAGCACACGTTCTTTAAAAGGCCCCTGATATGGTAATCAGTACAGTCTGATATCGATTGTCAGGTATGGTATTCAGTAGAGCATCAATGTGGCTACTGGGTAATCATTCATAACTTCTTTTCGGTTGGCTCAAAATTGTTCGCCTAGTTCAGGCCTTGTTTAGTTCAGAAAAAAATTAGGTGTTATATTATATTTGTAATTATAGCAAGTAGTGTTTAATCATAGACTAATTAGATTTAAAAAATTCGTTTCACAAAACATATGCAAATTGTGTAATTAGGTATTTTTTTTAAATTTATATTTAATGTTCTATTTATGTGTTTAAATATTTGATTTGACGATGTGAAAATTTTTTAGGTACAAAGGCCTTGTTTAGTTCCAAAAAATTTTGTAAAATTTTTCAGATTCTCCGTCACATCGAATCTTTAGAGCCATGCATGAAGTATTAAATATAGACGAAAATAAAAACTAATTGCACAGTTTGGCCGGAATTGATGAGACAAATCTTTTGAGCCTAGTTAGTTCATGATTGGATAATATTTGTCAAATACAAACGAAAGTGCTAATATTCCTATTTTGCAAAAAAATTTGGAAGTAAACAAGGCTGAACAAACCCAATCGAGGCGTCCAAACTACCTCACGTGTGAAGTGAAGAATTTGACGTGCATTGTCAAAGCTTACAAGCTGTTTACACATTTCTTTTCTGTAGCTTTAACGATGGAGTACATGATGATGTTGTTTGCTTTGGCTTTTTTTTTTGCAGTAATGGTTCATAGTGACGGTAGATAACATCGCTTAACTTTGGTTTGACTTTGACATAATCTATAGCTAAGGGAACTGATATGGCTATGTGCAAAGCCTTTACGACTTACGATCCACCGCCGAATTAGGGCCTTGTTTAGATGTGAAAAAAATTTGGATTTCGCTACTGTAGCACTTTTATTTGTTAAAGATTCGTCTCGCGATTTATAGTCAAACTGTGTGATTAGTTTTTGTTTTTTGTATATATTTAATGTTACATGTATGTGCCGCAAGATTCGATGTGACAGAGAATCTTGAAAACTTGTTGGATTTCAAGGTGAACTAAACAAGTACGGTGATAAATTTTATCATCTATCACATCGAATATTTAATACATGCATAAAGTATTAAATATAAACTATTTACGAAACTAAAAAAACACAGCTGGAGAATAATTTACGAGATGAATTGTCAAATAAAACAAAAATATTATAGTTCCTCTTAAACTTTAACAACCCAATCAATAGTACTTTTTGTGATGGTTTATCAGCCAAACGAACAATTAAAGAGTAACGGATAACACAGACAAAACATTTTTTTTGTTTTCCGTTAAATAGTACAGATGACATCGAAAAATAGTTCTATTATAATTAACCACTCTTTTTTTAACGAATTAACCAACATCGATAAATAGTTCCATTATAATTAATTAACCACTGTCTTTTTTTAAAAACGAATTAACCACTCTTTTGACTAAACGGCGTACGGTCACATTTTCAAACCGCTGGGAGGCAGGGATCGACCAGCGGCAGAAAATGACCGTTGTCAAACTGCAAGCCCTCTGCGGTCATTTCTCCTCACGGATGAGTATGACGACAGGAGCGACGGAACCCAACCCGAGGCACCGAACTCGCTTCCAGTGGGCCTGCTGTATATCTGGGGCTACCCACATGAATGACCATGACCCGAATGCCTGGTGTTACTCCGGTTCCACTACGGTGGATCTCGTCGATGGCTTCCGGTTCCAGCGGCAGAGCCCTGAGGGTGCGTGCAACGCCCGCTGGTTGGCCAACACGTGGACCGGTGGACGACAGGTGTAGGAAGCGCACTCGTTTTACCTTCCTCGTCGGCGGCGAGTCCTGTCGCTGTCGGAAACGCACGAGTACAGTGTCGGGCGCCGGGCTGCGTGTGCGGCGGCTTCGGATCATCTACTAGCCTCGTCGTTCGAGGTGGTTATCTTTTAGGCGCGGTTTAGACCTGTTTAGATTGGAGATAAAAAAATTTTAGATGTCACATTGGATATGTCGAAAGAATATCGGGAGGGGTTTTTAGAAACTAATAAAAAAATAAATTACATAGCTCGTCAGGAAACTGCAAGACAAATCTATTAAGTATAATTAATCTATCATTAGCATCATATGTGAGTTACTGTAGCACTTAAGGCTAATCATGAAGTAACTAGGCTTAGAAGATTCGTCTTGCGATTTTTAACCAAACTGTGTAATTAGTTTATTTTTTATGTATATTTAATGTTTTATGTATATGTCCAAAGATTTGATGGGATGGATGAAAAAAATTTGGGTGGAAAACTAAACAGGGCCTTAGATTGGGGATGAAAAAATTTTAGTTGTCACATCGAATATGTTAGAAAGATATTGGGAGGGTTTTTTAGAAACTAATAAAAAAACAAATTACATAGCTCGTCTGGAAACTGAAAGACAAATCTATTAAGTATAATTAATCTATCATTATCGTGTGTGGGTTACTGTAGCACTTAAAGCTAATCATAGACTAATTAGGCTTAAAAGATTCGTCTCGCGATTTTCAACAAACTGTGTAATTAGTTTATTTTTTTATCTACATTGAATGTTCCATGCATGTATCCAAAGATTCGATGGGATGGATGAAAAATTTTTGGATGGGGAGAACAATTATAATAATAAACTATAAGCAAGCTATATATATAAGAGGGAGATGAGTTATGTATTAATGCTAAAAAGCTAACTACTCCCTCCATCCCAAATTGTAAGTCATTCCAAGAATCTTGAAGAGTCAAAGCATTTTCACGTTTGACCAAAATTATAGAGAAAAATACTAAAATTTGTAACGTAAAGTGAGTATACTATGAAAATATAATTAAGAAAGAATCTAATGATACTTAGTTAGTATCATAATAATAACTATTTTATCATATAAATTTGGTCAAACTTACCGAATTTTGACTCTCTAAGAGCATCTCCAAGAGACTAGGTAAAATTATATTCTAAACTACAAGATTTAGCTATTGTGTAAAATAAAAAACTCAGTCAAAACATGGAGTTCCACAATAGCCTTTGTATAGGATAGCTAGTGAGGACGGCATGCTATATATAACAAGCGAAAATTTAGGAATAGCAAACTTGCTATTTTAGCAAACCAGATAGCACACCTGTTGGACTTTAATTTTTGCTTTAAATTATAAAAATAGCCTAGATAACATGGATAGCATATCTGTTGGAGTTGCTCTAAGATTCTTGGAATGACTTACAATTTGGGATGGAGAGAGTATTATATTATAGATTATAGATGGAATGAGAGATAGAAACCTTTGCATCCAGTTGTGTGCTATTAGTTTTGCTCTTAGCCACACAATGCACTGCTAATAAGCGCACACTAATTATCTGTAAAGCTCTTTAAACGTGGTGACTTTAGCAACAGTACCACTGTTCATCTATCCGTTTCCTTCTCACATATCACTATTCATCCACAGTGAATCGTTGCTGCCCGTTTGATCCGATCCACTACCAACGGATGCTCGCCAGGCCGCCACTCTCTGCGCAGCGGTGCTCAAATAAAAAAAAGTCATTCCTGTACCTTTGCCATGCACCCACAGACAGAAAGGGAAAAAACAAACCAATCCACATCGACTCCGTCGAGGTCGCCGCCATTGCTCGTCGCCTCACGCTCGCCATTTAGGCCTGGTTCAGTTCACAAAAAATTACCAAAAAATTTAGATTTTTTGTCACATTAAATTTTGCGGCGTATAATATAGGTAGCAAATAATTTGTGCACGAATCTTTTGAGCTTAATTGAATTTATAATTAGACATTAATTGCTAAATAAATTAAAAATAGTATAGTACCTGTTAAACAATAACACCACCAATCAAGCACACCCTAATACATACCAGAATTATGCTTCCTTATTGATTCAGTTGTGTTACCCGACTTCAATGTACTTATTCAGTTATAAAACCGCACGCACATACTAATAAACTAAAGTTGATTCTAGAATCACAGTTGCTTGCCAGATCTTTTTCCCTTTTAAAATATATATTCACATCATAATACCTCGATTAATTAATGTTGCCTGCTTTCCAGGCTGCCCGCGCAACGCGCGGAGGTAGATGCTAGTACGACTACGAGTACAATGTAATCACTAATCAATCAAGCACAACGACAACTGAGATCCTTTACCCGTACTTGGATCCTTCCGAACTCCAAGGACATGTGATGGACACAAAGAATGTTGCAATGTCTTGTAAAAAAAAAGAATGTTGCAATGACAGGAGGAACATCCAAACACGACGGCCCAAAGAAATTACCGAACTTAAGACTGCAACGGGGGTAGTGACGTTGCAATGGCAAGAGCAAACGTTTCGACGCATGCGGCAAAGATAGATTTACTAATGCATGCAGTCGTCTTAAGATTTACAATGGTCAGAGCTCATTTAACCGCTATTAAGAAACTGCATCGGGTGCATTACTTTAATCAGACGGAACAAGGCTCATCTGAAGATTTACAAAACATTGTCAGAGCTCAGATCTACTGATATAAGTCTAAGAGGTAACTAGCACAAGGACAGTTACAAAGGAAAAGCAAATATAGATTACATGTATAACTTAAACTGCTTGCTACTTAAGTACTTATCTATCATCAGCAATAATCCCCAAAGCTTCTGGGTTAGCTAAAGCTACCACAACGGCATATAGGATACTGATACATGAGATTGTCAGATAGGCAGATTAAAGCTGTTCCAAATGCTGTCTCCTGGGGCAGATCATTCAATCCCAAAATGCACAGTTCATTACTTGTTATTGTCAATCAAGAGGGGCAGAACCATCAATTATTTTCTTTATTGGAGTCACTGACTGCATCGAAGTCAATCTTCCGACAAATGTCTGGGCTGAGTTTCAACGCTTTAAGAGATGGTCTCAAAGGTGCACCTGGGCACGTGGATGCAATGCCAGTGAGTAGAGGCTTCGAATCAGGTGTCTTGCAGCTTCCATGTAGGCCTGAATCTGTCACATTCTTTCCAGTTTCTTGCTGTCCATCAAGAGGGCCATCTACAATTAATATATCCAGGATCATCTTGTGAATCACTTGGAGATATTGATCCTCCTCTTCAGAATCACTAATATCAAAACTTAACCTTTTAACTGGGTAGTCACCTGAATCAAAATTTAGCTTCCTACGAGGTGGAACTTCAACACCTCTAGCCATTTTCTTCTTTGGTGCACAGGCCGCCTCCTCAGGCCCTGGAGCAAATGGATCAAAGATGCTTTCACGTGGTGTCTCACAACCCAATGAAAGATTATCATCAGTAGGCTTGGTAGAGATTGACAATTCAAGTATATCTCCCCTTGGAGAGATGGCCTCAGGAACATCGACCTTGTTATTTTCAAGATAACAAATTAAACCAGGGGATCCTTTCTCTTCCTTATTTTCCAAGGGAACTAGCAGAAAGGGTTCCTTGCTCAGATTCGTTTCCACCCTTTCTGTGACAATTGAACCACAGCCCACAACTTGCGAGGTTTCAACCTCACTCTTATCCACTACAAGATCTTGTAGGGGTGGTATGGTCTCAAACCCCATGATATGGTAAAGAATATTATTGCAGAACAAACGTTGACACAAAAGTGATGTTTAAACCGTGCTTTCAAGTCAACCAACCACTGATCTTCAATATATACCAGTGTGCTACAACCTGCAAAAAAGTAGACAGTGCAGAACTTAGTTCAAGATACCAAACAAATTATGCACAAGCATAAGAAAAAATATATTGATGTAATAGGGTTACCACATATACCAGTTACTATGTCAAAACATATATGTTTCAGGCTCAAGTGCTCAACAATTAACACACAAGCTGTATGGGAATTATGCAAACAATAAGTTTTCTTAACCCTGCAATCCCACTATCCCAGTATTTCCATAAACAGCTACTCTTTAGCTTGGGGCAACCCAGCCTCAGAGATAACCAAAAATAAAGAAAGTATTCAACCATCAGTTGAGTTGAACTACAGATACAGGAATATGCCTTTTTCCTTCTGTTGGCCATAAACTTCTGAAAAACGACAGCAATTGACAAATGCTAGAAAAATTAACACATAATAACAAATGCTACTGTAAGTAACAGAAGATCCAAATAGCATCTGAATATTTATTATTTATATACTCCCTCCATTCTTTTTATGTGTCGCATTTATTTTTAATTAAGAAAAAATGGTGATAGATGTCGTATTCAGGCGCCGTGGTTTTGTTCCTAGTGTCGTGAGTTAAAACTTAAAACGCCTCGAATCTTCCACGCGCAGTTAAACCTGCATGCAGCCATGGAGGAGCTAGCTTGCATGTTGCCTGTGAACTACTACACGCAAGTGCCGGGCGGGACGTTGGCGACGCTGCGCGCGCTTGGATTGCATGGGCCATGCAGGAGTAATTGCATCGCGCTGTGCACTAAGGGGCAGTGGCGGATCCAGGAATTGAAACCAAGGTAGTCCTATTTTTTTTCATGCGTAACACGACAAAATTCAAAGAAAAAATTCGGTAAAATGGCTATAAAATAAGCAAATTGCAACAATACAATTAAATGTTCAAAGCTTACATAAATGGGTCAGAAACTTGCACAAATAGATTACATATAAGATAAGGTCTTACATAAATATAAGAGGCTACTTTAATTTGTGCTTTCTCATTGCCATGAAAGCATAAATTATGTCATTCTCACTTACAGAAGAGAATATATCACGCTCAATAAAGGTAACCAAACAATCGTTCAATAGCCTATCACTCATACTATTTCTCACCTTATTCTTCACTAAACACAAGGCAGAGAAAACTCTTTCAACACTTGATGTCGCCACCAGTAAGATCAATGCCAATTTAAGGACTAAGTACATCAAACCATAATATTCATGTTTATTAGTGCCAACAAGCTTGGTAGAGAGCTCACCAAGGGTGGTCAGTCCTTAAAATCTATTATTCATCTTCACATATCAACAAACTTGGTAGAAAACCATAATCCTATTTTATTTCTTCATGCCTCAACTTTCTAAAAACATATCAACAAATTTGTTCAATTTTTGGCTCACAGTCTCATAGAGTCACAGATCTGGGAGAAAATCAAACCCCTAAACCATAAAGCCAAAGCCAACTGGGAGAAAAAAAATCGAACTCACTAATTCCAACCGGAGCTGCTGGACGCGGGACTAGGTCACTGGCCGTGGGCCGTGGCCGCTGCCCGCTGGCGCCTGGCGCCTGGCGGACTGCCGAGGCCCGCCCGACTGCTTGAGTCGAGTGCCGGCCGTTCGCCGTCGGGGGTCGAGCGAGCGGACACGCGGGAGCACACGCCGTCGGGGGTCTGCGCGAGAAGCTGTGCGCCTGTGCCCTATGCGCGTGCGGGAGTGGAGGGCAGGGCGAGACCACGGCGAGATCTGGGCGAGGCGAGACCGCGGCGGCCGGCGGCTCCTCCTCGCGCAGTCGCGCTCGCAAGTCGCGACCTCACGCGGTCCCGATCCTAGTCGCGTCGCGATGACGGAGCCGGAGGAACCGATGAAGGGAAGAAGAGGAGTATTGGGCCAAGTTTGTGTGGGCCAAGAGAAGTACTAAAATTTTTTAGGGCCAACATCTAGGGTAGTCCTGTGATTATCTGACTACCTATTGGGCCCGCCACAGCTAAGGAACATAACCGGATGAAGTATAGAAACAAGAAGACTTAACTCGGAGTTAATCTCTACCTTGCACTGTGCACCAAAGCCAAACGCGACACTTCAAAAAAAAACCAGAGGTAGTACTCAATAAGCATTTTATCACAGTAGTTGAGGTTCGGATAACATTAAGGTCCGAGCAAAAGCCAAATCCACTGGTAACCCTATACTCCAAATCCTCCAAAACAGGAATAGACATGCCCCCGTATTGCTATATGCAACTATGCTTTATGTACGGAGCAAATTTAGCTAAACCCTTAAAATTTGCAAATGATATGGCAGAGCAGAACTAATATGGAACATTGGGGTTAGTTAACCCTGCAGTTTCATAAAAAAATCAGAAAATTAGTACCCATTTGTGGCAGGGCAGTGGAGAAGTCCATGGTAAAGTGGACGGAATGGAGCACCCCACCCTCCATCCAGCCATCCCAGAAAGGAAAAACAACTCCAAACCAAAACCCCGCCCAAGTAACCTAGGGTTTACTTACAAGCTAAGGGAAGCAATCAAAATATCAAATCCAATGCCAAGATGGAGCTGCAAACAGCACCTGTGCTCATAGCGTCAACGGCAGCGGCGAGGGAAGGGGGAGAGGACGGGTGGATATGGATCTAGGGCTTAGCAGTGTTTCCACACCGGCGCAAACGGGTAGAATGCCAAAAGAGGTGAAATAAGGTGGTACCCAGATTCAATTTGGAATGTCTATCTTTATTATCCATTAACACACGCTTTGCGTTCACCTAAATCGAATCACAAGAACAAAAAAACAGCTCATCTTCTTCTTCTTCCTCTTACAACAAGAACCGACTAACATGCTCCTCCTAAGAGTCCATTATCTAGAACAAAAGGCATTATCAAGCACTTGATAGGATTAGATATAATCAAAACATACTATGATGGCAGTGAAGTGCATTACAATTCATGAATATTATGCTTTATTGCTACAAGCAACTACTCTGAGTTGGATTAAACAAACTTAATTATCAAATATTAGATTAAACAATCTAAAAGATCTATTTTCAAGCAAGTAATCTAAACTAAACAAATTCCATTATCAAACATTGGGTTAAACAATCTAAGTTATAATCTTTTGATCACATCGACATGCTCAGTTCTTTGCTAATATTACAGTTTAACAGGGAACGCAATGAGAAACAATTTATGTTCATGGAAACAAGTAATCCATAGTATGCTGCTGGACCTACATGGAACCTCGACTAGGGCTGGCCGGTTGGGGCTCACCTTGGGATCTTGGTACTCGTAGGAACCACGACTACCGGAGGCGGAGGAGAACGCGAACGCGGACACCAGGATCGAGGACGCCGAAGGGGAGTAGCTGTGAACGAGTTAGGGTAGGCTCGCGTTGCTGCGAGATGTTTGACCTGTCACGGGGGGCGCATGTGTCCCTAGGCGCAGGGATATGCGCCGTCAGTCGCCGGTCGCGGGGATATGCGACGGCCGCCAGGGGATGCTGCTCTGGTGCTGGCTATTGGGTGGTTGCCGCCTGCTGGGGGTGGCGGCGGGGGCGACCTCGCGAGTCGCAACTCGCGGGATAGAAACACTGCAGCCTGTAGCTGGAGAATGGGCGACTCGCGTGTGAGCGCTGCCCGTGGCCAGTGCCATGAGGCGGGGCGTATTTCCACGAGGAAACAGGCTACCTCGAGGCCTAGACTGTGCGCCGTGGGCTTCCAAACTTGCCGCAGGGGCGGCCCGTGGAAACTTTCAGCTTGGTTTCCAGAATGAAAAAAATCCACATTAGAGCATCTAACCGTTTTGCAAATAGGCTTTGCATTTATATATTTGCAAAAAAGTCTTAAAAACACTTATCCAACGGTTTGACATTTGGACTTTACAATTTTGTTAAGGCCCTGTTTAGATTGGAGATGAAAATTTTTTGGGTGTCACATCAGATGTGTCGGAAGGATATCGGAAGGGGTTTTTAGAAACTAATAAAAAAAACAAATTACATAGCTCGTCAGAAAACTGCTAGACAAATCTAATAAGCATAATTAATCTATCATTAGCACATGTGGGTTACTTTAGCACTTAAGGCTAATCATGGAGTAACTAGACTTAAAAGATTCGTCTCGTGATTTTCAACCAAACTGTGTAATTAGTTTATTTTTTTATGTACATTTAATGTTCCATGATGGATGAAAAATTTTTGGGTGGGGAACTAAACAGGGCTTAACTTGGCAAAAAGAGGGAAAGTATTGGCATATATGCCAAGCCTGTTTACACTTGGCATTGGGAAAATGACGTGAAGTCCGCGCACGACTACGCGTTGAGGTCGCGTGAGTTTGGCGACATCCCGCCGCCAGACTTTCATACGAACTGCCCATCGGTTTTCCATCAACACCACGTACTCCATCGATGCCCTCCCAATTGTTTGTGTTTTGCCTATCAATCTTCCATCAACGCCAGGTACTCCATCGATGCCCTTCGAATCGTTTTTGCAGGTAAAGACTCCAGCCGCCAAACTCCGAGCGGCTATGCACAAACGTCGTGACCTCAGCCGCCTCGGCGGAAATAAATTTGCCGTGAACATTCACCCGACGCGCGGAGAGGAGAAAAGCTCGGCAAAAAAAAATCGTGTGGGTCCATAATTTTTTTTTGCAAAGTGATTAATGCCAAACTATTGAAGATTGCTTCTTTTCACATTTGCCATATTTTTTTAGACTTGGCAAACTCCCTCATTTGCCAAATCAATTATGCAAAATGTTTGAGGATGCTCTTAGCTCCTTGCTTAAGTGAAAGTCCCTTTTTTTTGCAAAACACCTTCCTCAACTTTTAAACCCACAACTAGGGAGATGTTTTGTTCGGTTTTGAAGTTTAAAAATAAAAAGTAGACTTTCACGGAAGAGAGAGGTAACGTAGACTTCTTCCTTTCCAGAACGAGGGAATGGCTCGATTCCCCCTCGGAAAAATGGGTTGCCAAACTACTCAAATTTTCTCTTGCCTAGAGCGTTGGACTCTACAAAACATAAAAAGTTCTTTTTTAGGAAAACAAATCATCAAAAATAATCAGTGAATGGTGTAGCATTATCTTGCTTTTTTTGTTTGATTTGTATAACAAAATAAAGATTCAGTATACCAAAGTTGAAAGGTCAAAGATTTTCTAGATAACAATATAAATGAATTTGTTCATCTCTTGTGTCTATAAGAATCATCATATCACTGATTTTAAAAATATATAATACGCACACAAGTGTCCCACCGAAACTCAATTCTAACATTACAAGACCATCCAAAAGAACGAGAACAAATCATTGTTGCTGCCTCTAACACCGAACAAACTTGGAGAATGTGTTGCTTATTCGGATTCACCTCGTTACAATTGCACCCTTTGGTGTAACTAGCATGTTCTTGTTTTGTTTAATCAACACTTGTCAAAAACGAGTAAACAATTCCATTTCTTGTAAGCCATATTATCAAGTAAATGGTTGCATGTCCTATCAGTAACATCCCTTATTTATACCACCTGTGAAAATATATCATGGATGTCTCTAGGTGATTCTAGTACAAAGTGATCCGCTCTTTGGAGAAATTTATCATGTAAAAAACAAAGAATATATGTTGTATTGTTCCATTCTTAGAGGAAAAACACATAGTTTGCTTGAGTTCCAATTTCGTCTTGCTAAAGTATTTTTTTGGTTAGCATAACCTAACATCCTTTTAGTAACAAAAAAATAGTTGTATCTTTAGTCACCAAACATTATGAAAAAAAACTATGTTCTAATGTTGACAAGATATCTATATATGAAGTTTATTGTAGAAAAAAGCATCTCCTCATGCTTGGAATTCGGCTTTCAAAAATCTTGCTAATAGGTGTTGCCACTCTAACAAATTATTACCTGCTAATGCTATTTTAAAAGAAATATTAAGTAGTACATGCTGAAAGTTGTTGTAATAGCGGATTGTTTTTGTTGAAATATGTTATAAAAGTTAATATATTGGGACTTAAGCAAGACTCTTCCAAGCCAGAAATCTTCCCATAACCTTATTTCAATTCCCTCTCCCAGCCAAAAGTTGTCTAGTTTTAAAAAATAATCTTCCCCCCTCATCAAACTCATCGGAACATGAGAAACTCTGATTTTTTAACATGCAAAAGGGGTTTGTTTGATATACTTATTTATTAGTAATTGCTGCCACAAACCATCTTCATTTGTCTAGTGAACAATCACTTATTTAAAAATCATTTATTTTGTATGTCAAGATTTTGTATGGTAGATGACTTAATATGCAACTTCACGAAGTGTGGCAAGCAAGAGGCGACCAGTCATGACTATATATTTTTTTGTACCATTTCTATTTCAAAGTATTTTTATTACCTTGCTAATTCACTCATTGGTTATCTCCTAGTCTTTCAATTGAATATATTTCTAAAACTACTAGAAAACTAGCTAGCTACACAGTAATACATTGTTCAGTCTAGGTATGTGATGCGGTACTTCCATGGACCTTCAATTTGTCTCTATATTCAATTCATATATTAAGCAATTAGAGCAATATGCACCATCACTTTTGTTAAAAATTAATTAGGCTAGTCTCAATTGAGTTTCTCGTTAGAGTTTCATGCACATAAAATGTGCTAATGTGACACTATATTAATGAAGAGAGAGATGATAAGAGATTCATGAAATAGAGAGAGTTTCATCCCCATAAAACTCCTACGCACTGTTTCTAAAATACGGATGTGTTGAAAATTAGGTCATAAAACTCACATTGAGTATAGCCTTAGTAATCACTAACATCATCCATTATTAGGCCTTGTTTGGCTACCCATGCGCTGCATACACGTGAAACATAGATCACAAGTCTAATTGGTTACCCCCCAATCCAGCGAATCCATCAAAAGTGAAACCACATTAGAGCTACTCTCATTTAGAAACATATGTATTGGTGACTATGTATGAATGTCTTAGCTACTCATTTAAAACCATCACTCGCTTCGTTGATAATCAAATTTCAACCATCTAGATACTAAAACCAAAGGTCATAGAATTTAAAAACCTTCTTAAAAATGACAAAATAGAAATTTGAGAAATAACTTAGAAAAATGTAAAGAAAAATAGAAGAATTGACATGCACTTCAATGATTGAACACATTATATTATGAAACTTTTATAGTTGAACAAGAATTTTTTATCCATCTATTCAATGATAGCAAATGCCGCACATACATGTTTCTAGAGTCTATTATAGATGTGGGGTAATTTAATTTAGTGTTTCAACTCCAAATTATTACTAACTTTTTGGCATAATTTGGTAGTAATATATAGTTCACTCTTTCTACAAATATACCTTTGAAGTACATGTACAATACAAACTCGCCAATTAAGATTCATCAGTTCTACTTGTTGAATAGAAATGACCGATGAAAAGTACAAGTCCAGTATAAAGAAATACTAATCTCTCAAGTTCTGCAAACAGAGTGCAATGTGCAAATCTATTACCAAATAACATGAATGATCTACAAAAAGAGTTTCCTACACCTCGACAAAGAATGCAAGTGAAACAACTTTGACCTTTTATTTTATACGAAACTGAAGAATAACATCACACCTTGTCTATCTCTCAACCGGAAAAAACAAGATAATCTTCTTGCTTCTAACATCTAAGCACGACAATGAACATGTGTACTAGCGTTGACGATGCCACTATTTTATTTTTTATGGTAGTTTCTGTAACGTAGTATGAAAAATACAACTTTGAGCCTCACAAATTCACCATATAGCCCCCTTAAACAGTGAGTCACATCATTAAAACTAAACTATTTTATAGGGATCATGATACTTAAGATGAGGCGGATTAGATAATTTTAAAACTATTAGCTTCCAAAACCTACTTACGAAAACCTATGCAAAATATATATCTAGATGTGCATTATGGTTTTGCTAAGTGTTGCGCTATCTCTGATATAAAAGAGTGTTGCACTATAGATTTCAACCCTATCAACTAACTTAGTAAGATAGACTAGAAAAGGTAAACACACAAATTAGAGAAAAAGTAAATGCGGAAGCTTAAATTGAGTTAGAGACGGCAAACACCCGATAATGGTTTTTCTCCCGATGTATCAAGAAAAGTTCATGCTCCCACTTTATCTTCTCAAACATCTCTATCACCAAATCTCCTATGGTGTAGTCTCTGTTGACCGCCAAGGTAAGATGGGTCTTCATTGTTTTACCCCCTGTAACGCGCTACAAATCTGAAAGCATTGGGAATGGTGATGCACTCTAGTGCTTTGTTTCTTCGTGTCTCTTTGCATGATCTTTTTTCATTGATTTATTACATATTTACATGTATTCTTATCACAATTTGATGCCTTATATGCTTCTTTTTTTAGTTTGAGAAAAATGTCTCAAATACGGGACTTGCTATATTTCATGTGCCTGAAATATGGCTTAATTTCAGGCGATAGTTCAAAACAGATGTACTCCCTCCGTTCACAAATAAATGTACATCTCGCTTCTCGAGGAGTTAAACTTTTTTAAGTTTGACTAGAAATATATCAACTAATATCAATATTTGTATCTAATATTATAAAAGTATATTTCATGCTCAATCTAATGATATATATTACATGTGATAAATATTAGTATATTTTAGTCAAACTTAAAAATATTTGACTCATCTGGAAATTTATGGATGGAGAGAGTAGTCTCTACGATAGTTTGATGAAGCATGAAAAATAAAATAGATCAACAGCCAAATGTGTCG
The DNA here is from genome assembly GCF_000003195.3 of Sorghum bicolor. Classification (NCBI taxonomy): domain Eukaryota; kingdom Viridiplantae; phylum Streptophyta; class Magnoliopsida; order Poales; family Poaceae; genus Sorghum; species Sorghum bicolor. Next base: position 49,376,522 of record NC_012875.2, read on the forward strand.
CCTAAACCAAAACCCAAAAATCTGGCGCCTGAACAATAGGAACCGTGCTTAGGCCTTGTTTAGTTCCAAAATTTTTTGCAAAACAGGTACTGTAGCACTTTCGTTTGTTTGTGACAAATATTGTCCAATCATGAACTAACTAGGCTCAAAAGATTCGTCTCATCAATTCCGACTAAACTATGTAATTAGTTTTTATTTTTGTCTATATTTAATACTCCATGCATGCGTCTAAAGATTCGATGTGACGGGAAATCTAAAAAATTTTGCAAAATTTTTTGGGAACTAAACAAGGCCTTAGGGAGATGCTTCTTGCTTGGTTACAAATGGAAAAATTCCGATCGTTGGCCCATTTGTCTCTGAATAACCAGCGGCCCAGTCCAAAGCGTCTTTAAAGCACGTGTTCAATCATTTAGCTGACATCCTGGACCCACGCAACCATCCCTACGCGCGGCGCAGCCCTACCCGTCATCCATTCACGAAACCACCAGGCGCACGGTGCCCGCGGGTTCTGAGAAGGCCCGAAAAGGAAAAAGCCTGGAGCCGACCCGTAACAACGCGGAGCGGCCGCCCTAGCAGCAGTCGCTTCCGTCCCCCTTCCTCTTCCTCTCGTATTCGCTTCGCCGCCCAACCCCAGCCTCCACCGCTGCCTTCCCGACCGTTCTCGCCGCCACCGTCTCCGCGCCTGCCACCCCGCGCGGCCGGCGACCGGCGCCGACGCGGCCGCTCGATCCAAGGCCAGATCCGAACCCACCCTGGTCCGCATCACGCCGATATTTTTCAGGTTTTTGGTACGGATCTAGGGTTTTCCTGCTGCGGGTTCGTTCGATTCGCTCATGGCCGCTGGGCGCCATGGGGGCTACAGGGACTACGAGGCGAGGGAGCGGGAGCTCGACGCGGAGGCCTCCAGGAGGAGCAAGGAGCAGCACCACCATCTCGGCGGCCGCCACCGCGACGTGGACCGCCGCCGCGATGGCGGGCGCAGCAGGGGTGGTAGGGAGTTCGCCAACGGCCACGGTCGCCGACGCTCGCCCCCGCCCAGGAGCCGACTCGCGGGAAGGCTTGGTGACCGTGAGCCTGGCGAGGTGCTAAGCGGTAGTGCATCTGATGACTCCGGTGGCAGACCGCATAGAGGGAGGGAGAATGGCGTGCCCGGTTCTATCAGGGAGGGCGATGTGGCAGTAGGCTCAGGGATCTCGTCGCCGAGCAAGAAGAGGAAATTCTCACCTATAATTTGGGACAGGGATAGCCCAAAGCCACCACATTCTGATGCAACAAGGGACAAGAAAGTGGTAGAACCTGTGCCTTCTGAGCTCCCTCCGCCACCGCCACTGCCTCAGCAAGACCACAGCCCACCGAGGTTGGCTGTGGAGAAGTCACCTATGGATGCAGAGCCTACTGTTGGTACAGAGAGTGCTTTGCAGTTGCCGGAACATGAGGTGAATAAGGTGACAGAGCTGGAAGAGGAGTATCCAACAATGAGGAACATATCGACTTCAAGATGGGCGGGTGCTAATGATGATGAGGAAGATGGGGCAGCTCCAATGAAGAAGAAAAGTGTTTCTCCTGCAGACCCCTCTGTGGCAGGGCAGTGGAAAAGAACAAGTCCAGAACCTGGTGAAGTCTCCGGAGGAAGGACAATGTCTAGGTCATCTGACTCAGGGAAAATGGGTAATGATGAGAAAGAAGATTATGAGGTCGATAAAGATGACTATATGAATGTCGACAGGGAGCATGCTAGTGACAGTGATACAGAAAACCATATGTCAGATACTGACTCAGACAATGAAATACGCAGACCTGAAACCCCTGAACCAGAGAAGCCACCACACAGGTGTATCAATATGCTTCAAGGTTGCAGAAGTGTTGATGAGTTTGAGAGGCTCAACAAAATTAACGAGGGCACATATGGTGTTGTATACAGAGCAAGGGATAAGAAGACAAGTGAGATTGTTGCATTGAAGAAGGTAAAGATGGAGAAAGAGCGAGAAGGTTTCCCATTAACCTCTCTTAGGGAAATAAATATCCTCTTGTCTTTCCACCATCCTTCAATTGTGGATGTTAAGGAAGTAGTAGTTGGAAGTAGTCTAGATAGTATTTTTATGGTTATGGAGTACATGGAACATGATGTTAAAGGTGTCATGGAGACCATGAAACAACCATATACCCAAAGCGAGGTCAAATGTTTGATGCTTCAGCTGCTAGAGGGTGTAAAATATCTACATGACAATTGGGTACTTCATAGGTAGTTATTGTTTACCTTATTTTTTCTGTTCACATATAGTCTTGAATCTGTTATTGTGTTGTTGATACATGGGGAGCTTTTTACAGGGATCTGAAGACCTCAAATCTTTTGCTGAATAACCGTGGTGAGTTAAAAATATGTGATTTTGGACTGTCTCGTCAATATGGGAGCCCATTAAAACCTTATACTCAACTGGTTGTGACTTTGTGGTACAGGTAGGTCATCGGACAACATCAGATTCCTCAGCAGTGTTTTGGTTTTCTTCTAAAGTTATTCAGTTGGACTCACCTTTCTTGCTCCTTGTGGCTACAGGGCCCCAGAACTGTTGTTAGGAACAAAGGAGTATTCCACCGCTATTGATATGTGGTCGGTGGGCTGTATAATGGCTGAGCTTCTTGCCAAAGAACCATTATTCAATGGAAAAACAGAGTTTGAACAGCTAGATAAGGTATTTAATTTGCTCTGAACTCCTTTCAGGCAGCTCTTGATATAAACTTTTATCGATGATATCTCATGTTTAAGCTGCTTCTTTGGCAGATATTTAGAACACTTGGCACACCTAATGAGAAGATTTGGCCAGGCTATGCTAAATTGCCAGGTGTGAAAGTAAATTTTGTCAAACAACCGTAAGTGTCTATATTTATACTGTTGTCTTTTACTGAGTGTCATTTTTTTGTATGATAGAATCATAGAACATCTTTTTTTTGTTCTTATTGTCAGGTATAATAGGCTAAGGGATAAGTTCCCAGCTGCGTCTTTTTCTGGGCGACCAATCCTGTCTGAAGCTGGTTTTGATCTATTGAACAGGCTGCTAACTTATGACCCCGATAAGGTGCAATTTTTACTCTCAAGTTGTCATTTGATCTTGTGATTCTTGTTATCATCATGCATACCAGTCTGATCACACTTCTTTCTCTCGTACAGCGTATATCAGCAGACGACGCTCTGAAGCACAAATGGTTCTCTGAAGTTCCTCTGCCTAAATCAAAGGACTTCATGCCAACATTCCCTGCTCTTAATGAACTTGACAGGTCAATTTTTAACCTTCTCTTCCACGTTGGCCCAATGTTACGTAGTTCTATTTCATTCAACCAGCCAAAATTGATTTTCCGTATATAATTTGAAAATACACAGGCGTACCAAACGGTATCTGAAGAGTCCTGATCCTCTGGAAGAGCAACGTTTGAAAGAACTGCAAGGGAATATAGGCAACCGCGGGCTTTTTGGCTGATCTAGAAGCACTTGCTTGGGTTCCTGTCTGTACTAACTGTTATGCTTCACCCTGAATCCCCGAGGTCAGATATCTTCTGAGGTGAGGTGACATGGACATGAAGTATCACATCTTCTCGGTGTCTAGCAGCGACTGATAGTGTTCTTTAGCAGGCTTGGTGCCGGTTTAAGTGGATAAGGTTTCTCCTTGTGGTCCATCATAGAAATTTTGTTGCAGGATTAACACTTCATCCAGATTGATCATAAAAGCAAATATAATCTGCCTGCATCGTAAGGTGTGGCGTGTTGGCTTTTATTGGTTACACCAGTTTGCCCTTTGGAACTTCTGTATGTAAAATATTCCAGATTGGTACGTTGTAAACAATGTCCAGTGCGTTGGATTTAAATTTAAAATAAAACATCATCATTATTAGTTTTCTTTATGCTCCTTGTGCATTTTCTTTTGATCTTTGCATTTTGTTTGCAAGAGACGAAAGAAGCGCAGGAGAAGGATGCCTTTTGCTTTCACCAGGAAATCAATGGCATTAATACAACCTAGAAGGTAATATATCAAAAGCCAATTGCTGCAAGTGATATGTTGCTAACTAAAAACTAATGAGCGCGGGAGTTCTTTACTGAAAGATCAGCTGCATGAAATGCATGATATCTTATCGTTTTTTATGTGAACAAACTTAGTGTTAATGTGATAGCATTTCGATGTGCCAGCCGTGTCGTGCTCGTGCACCCAACATTTACAGAGCAGTTGCTCTTATATTAGAAACTTGAAAACGAAAATGATTTAAAGGAATGACCTACATGAGATATTTCTTGAATGTACCTTTTCTTGTTGCCATTTCAGCTACAAGAAATCAGTGAGAGTTCATAGCTACCATTGGCGTTTTCTGAACTTAGTTTCACTGCCAATATATATAGGTGAACTAATATGTCCACAAAGCAAATTTGGAATTGGAACTTGAACTAATGTGTGCATATAATATCTGCTTGGTGTTTACCTTATATCTTCATGTTCTTATTGTAATCGAGGAGAGAAACCACTTTGGATTTCTGGTTATTCATTATGCTGTGCATCTTGCTTATCTGCTCTCTGCTCCTCTGTGGGTTTACACATTGCTTGAGTTAGAAGTAAATAGTAGGTTTTTGTTCTTCACAGCCAAATCGGTTAGTACTTGTTTGGGAAACAGTTTTAAGAAGTATATGTGGAATAACAGGAGGATAACTGCTATTGAGAGGAGTCTTTCAATACTGAAATCATCATATGTTATTGAGCAGCTGGTCATATAAGTGACCAAATGCTTAGGAACAATAGGTCACATACATGATGATCTGTTGTTTTGGCCTGTTCTTTGTTGTGCACCTGCACGCAGGTTTTCTAGTACTGTAACTGGGAGATTGCTTTTCTGCTACCTGTTTTGTTTGGAAGCTTATGATTATTCCATGATCATGTAGTCTTCACTTGGTTATAGTTAGTTACTTCTTTATACCACTCCAGAGCTGAGAGTTTGTGGAACTCATTACCATTGTTGTATGACACGTCTGCAGCTAAGCTGTGGCTGCTTCAAGATAGGAAGCTTGATGGCCGTCAGCTTGTTGTACCTAAGTGACTAAATTATGTGGAGGGCCTTCAAAAGTGTTCATCTTTTACTAGTGAACCATGGCGGTCACTGGTCAGTGTACTATCCTTCCTTGTACATTAATGTAACCATTCTTCTAAATTATTTGGAGACTATTTGTCTGTATTTTTGTTTGTAGAGGTTGTTGCTTATCTTCAGTTGAGAGTTAACATTGCTTACAGAAAAACACGAAGCGAATTGGTTCCCTGCGATATAGTAAATCACAATGAATCAAGTGAAAGTTAGCATGTAAAGTATTTGCGATATGTACCGTGCCATTTGAAAGTTTTGGTGACTGTTTGTCAGACCTTCATGCTTCGTATGTGTTGCTGCCCCTGCATTTGATTACTGCACAAGCAGCATTCATGTAGACTCATTTTTCGTTTGTTTCCAACTTACACCAACAACGATCGTCACGGGGTTTAGGCTCACCGATCCAACGATACTATGATTAGCTTTTATGATCGGGAAGGTTACCTGCGAGGATGGTGTTCAACTTGCAACTTGGCTCAATCCCAGCTCCTCGTATATAGTTGATGCTAGCAATCCACTGTAGCAATAGTCAATGACAGTAGTTAACCTTTTTTAAAAAAATACAGTTGTCGATGCGAAGTGTTACGGATGTCAAAAGCGAGCTTGTTGTCTCGTTAGTTTGGTGCGGTAATCTGTAGTAGTGTAAGTCAGCTTCTCCCATTATTAGTGGGACTATTGGTGCACTGTGATGCTTGTTTTCCAATTTCCGCTATTGTTCGACAGCCCACGACGCCTGATTATGGCCTTGTTTAGTTCGCAAAAAATTTTGGTTCAAGGTATTGTAGCACTTTCGTTTTTATTTGATAAACATTGTCCAATTATGGATTAACTAGACTTAAAAGATTCATCTCGCGGTTTACAGGCAAACTGTGTAGTTACTTTTTATTTTTATTTATATTTAATGCTCTATACATATGCCGCAAGATTCGATATGACGGAGAATCTTTAAAAATTTTGAGTTTTTTGGTGAGCCTATGTTGTGTCGGATGTGCGCATCTGATTCTGAGCTCTGTGACATGTGTGCTCTTCGTCACGGTTTGCGCGCTTCATGCTCTGGCCAGTTATGACAAATTATAGGGTGATGGTTCGAGTAGCTGACTATCATAAGTCACTGTATCAAATTAAATTTGGCAGAATGAATCCAATACTCATGCTTATATCAACCATTAACTCGTGGGAATGAGGTGAAAAGGGTATATTCGTTCAGATTAAATTTGGCAGGTTGTTTTCAATTCTCATTCTTGTATTAATTAGCTCTAGGAATAAGGTGGAAAGATGTCGATGAATCACCCTTTTTATTTTGTTATGCAAACTAAATAAAGTGAGATAGGTTTGTTCTACTGTACTACTTTAGCAGTACTTTTCAGCGAACAAACAATATTTTTCTTTTACAGAATTTTAGCATAAGCACCAACATGAGCTCATTTCAGCGAAATGAGACAAATAAAAATGGTGGTGGACTGGCCTGTGAGAAAACAGTAAAACACACTAGCAAGAAAAATATAAGGCTAGTCTCAGTGGGTAGTTTTATGACGACATTTTCAAGACTACTATGTTATGTGAAAATGAAATAAAATTTAGATGAAACACTCACTCTCAATGGAGAGTTTCATTCTATGGTTTCATAGAAATTTAATTCCAAAACTGATAGAGAGTTAGTAATCGTGCCAAGAGAGTTTTATTTAGATAAAATTTATTTTTTTCTCTCTTTTTAAATATACTGCCATATCATCAAAAATACATATATGACAACCTACTGAATGTGAATAAAACTCACGTGAAACTTTCACCGAAACCAGCCTAATTGTGAACACTCAAGTTTGAGATTAGGAAACGAACGTCCCAAAGTTAGCCCATACAAACACAAACACAGTTAGTGCCCTGGCTTGACAGTAGCTTAAAATAGTTCCCAGAAGGGAAAAAAAAAGACAGTACCTTAAAATAAGGTTTGAACCCAGATCAGTAACAGGTGGAGCCCACGTGTCAGCCGCGCTTAATTTGAATCTCGCTGCCAAACGACGCGGATCTCCAGCAAGCAGTGCCCAAAAGCATTTTCTTCGCCTCTGTCCCTCTCGTGTCTCCTTCATCCCGCACTCTCTCGACAAACCACACCAACTGCCATCGGACGGCCCAAAACTGGGCCGCGTGTTCGATTCAACGGCTACTGCAGCCCGCCGAACTCACATCCAAAGGCCAAAGCCACGAGCCCCCCCGCCCCCGCCCCGCGCCGCCTCCCCCCTCCTTCAAATTTGCGTAGTAGCGTTGGTTCCACGCCCTATCGCCCCTGTACCCAAATCTACTACCGACGCACCTCTCACAACGCTCAATCCAATCGCGAGCCGCCCGCAACCCTAACCCTAGCAACCGCGAGTGATGGCGCGCCCGAGGGGTAAGAAGCGCACGGCGTCCCAGGCGGCCGCCACTGATTCGGTCGAGCTGGAGGCCGCCGCCGGTGCTTCGAGCAAGCCGGAGGCGGCGGCGGCGGAGCCGGCAACACGGGGGCGGGGGAAGCGCGTCAAGGCGCCGCCCAAGCCCAAGCCCGAGACGGACTACTTCCCTGAGAAGAGAAATCTGGTGAGTTTGTTTTCCAGGATGGCCTGGCTCGGGTTAGGTTTTTGGTTTCCCCGATTAGTCGTTTGGCCCTGATCTGACTAGCACGCGGGCGGCTTCACTTTCGATTGTTGCTCTAGCGGCAAGATTTGCAGTGCTTTGATTGGTCCAAAAACTGGGGAATGATGGCTCCATTCTGCCGCTGGTGATGCTCAAATGTGGCATTCCATGGTTATGTAGGATTATACTTTGAGTTTTACTATTGGATTCTCCTCATCTGTGTACGAAATCGCAATGCACTACTGTGGCGTTAGGAATTCGTTATGCATGAAAATTTTCAAATCTGTGTGTTTTGGGATGCAAGTGCAGTTTGATAGGTTAGCATTTTCTTCCGTCCATTGGTTGCGGTTGATATATAAGGCTTGAGAACCATGTATGATTACCACTAAAAAATAGAACATGATGGCTTTAGAAGCATTTTCTCGCTTGTTGGTTCAAACAGGTTTATTTTTGGAAGTCACCATAACGATTTAGATTGTGTTTGACTGCCCTATATTTGATGATGTTGCTATTTACTTTACGTGAATTCTGACTAATGATTTGCTGCTATGTTCAGGAGGATCTCTGGTTATCTGCTTTCCCAGTTGGTACTGAGGTTTGCTCCCATCCCTGCCTTGTTTAATTTGTAGTAGTGTGTATGACTGTATGTTAGTGATGCACATTTGGACATAGCTCACATCTTTTCCTTAACAACTTATATACCTTGCCATATTATCTACAGTGGGAAAACATTGATAAGATAAAGGAGTTCAATTGGAGCTTCGAAAATTTAGAGGTATGGCGATCAAAGTTAATGTTTTAGTCTATTTTGCTTTTTGAGTGCTTATTAGTTCCCCCTTCATGATTATATATGTGGTTGTTGTTCGTGAACAGAAAGCCTTAGAAGAAGGGGGAGAGCTTCATGGGAAGACAGTTTATATGTTTGGAAGCACCGAGCGTAAGTGCACTTTGCTTTCAGCTACTTTCCAAAATTAATTTGCTGCCACTAGTCCTTGATGTATTTTTGTTAATCTTTGTTATAGTTTACACCAGTGCTACTGCTATCTTGGTTAATTTTAATCTCAATTTAATCTCGAGCTATTAGTTTAGTAAATTCGACAATTCTATCTGTGCAACACTATTTATGTGCTGGATTTATAAACTGGATTTTAGTATAGGCCATATGTTTCATTTGCTTACTAGTTTTACGGGCCTGCTGAATATTGTTCTACACAAGACTAATTGGCTCCTGTTGTCATGCAGCCCAGCTACTGGATGTTAATGGAGAATCAAAGATAGTGCTTATTCCAATTGTAGTTGTTGTAAGTTCTTGTCTACCCTCTTTGCTGGACAGCTATCCTGTGTGTATATTTATTCCACAATTTTGAGTTGCAAAACATGCTATTAGAAACACACCTATTGAAAATGCCACCTTTAGTTCCACACTATGTTATGATGAACATCTAGCTCTTTCTATATCGCGGGATAACTCTGCTTTTGTTGAAAGAAAATAAGGTTCAATGTACACTTGCTGGGGATACCAGCTACCCTCTAGCCATAGAAGCAAACCACATAAGTGCTGGACATGAAAATCTACTCATCTAGGTCATAGAATATGCCAGCTAAACAATTAAGAAATTCTGTTTGTACTTTTGCATTAGCAAATAATTCATACCATCTTTGGTGGGTGGTTGTTGTTTCCATTTTTTTGGTACTATCAATTGCACAACTTTGAAAATATCAGTCTTTAAGATTAAAAATTGCAACAAACATTGTGAAAAGTAAAAAAATGGCAAGAGACTTAATCTACCTTTGTCCATTGATATTACCAAATACCAATGGAACTATATTTTGGTAGGCAGATTTAGTATGTTAAATCATTTTTGTTCTTTAACAATATTGGTGCTGTCCAGATAAAAGTTTTTGGCTGGTGACATTTTTCTTTTCATTAGTGTTTTGAGTCTAAAATGTAGTGGCAAGTGTTGATTTTTATATTTGCAGTTTATGATGGCTCTATCAAAACAATTTGTTTATGGGTCAAATATTTTGCTATCTGTTGTTTGAGAAAAATATTTTGCTATCTATCTCTGGGTGGTGTTGGTCTCATTTTAACACTTGAACTCTTTTATTTTGCAGGTAGACTGCCCTTTCCCTCCATCAGACAAAATTGGTATAAACTCAGTCCAAAGGGAAAATGAGGAAATCGTGCCAATGAAGGCGATGAAAATGGCATGGGTGCCTTATGTTCCACTTGAGGACCGGTACTTTTGTATTATCATGTTGAATGATATTTTCTGCTTATTGTTTGTTCTCCCAAGTCATTGCAACTCATTTTTCTAGCTTTGGCTTTGCGTTCTCTGTAGGCTTAGCAGGATTGACAGTTTAAAAACAAAAATATTCACTCTCGGATGCACACAGCGAAGGTTGGTGCAAATTTATGGTTCTGCAATGTCATGCTTTAGGATTTATATATATTTGTGCTCATCCATTGTTGTGTTATATTTCCTTTTTTTAAGCACTGCTGTTGTTACCGCTGGTTCAAGTTACGAAGTCTCTGGTTTACACCTTTTGTAGGTCTGCGCTGAAGCATCTCAAAATTGAGAGAGTCAAGAAGTTTGATTACTGCATGCCTTGTAAGTTTAATCTCTATGTCAGTTAATTCATTGGAATGACAGTTGAATAACGTGGCCACGAAGAAACATAGTGTCTTCTAAACTCTTTATAATCTCTTAGTTGGCTGATTGTTGTGCTGTTTATGGCTTGAAATTAACTTTTGTAATAAGTGTTGTGCTTGTTTTGTAGTTATGTTGTAGAGTGTCTAAACATGTTTTGTTATAAAAATCCTTAGGAAAGTGTTGATGTGGCATATAATGTGCAATGACGACCTAAACCTAGGCAGAAATCATAAGCTAGGTGGGATGGTGGTGCTCAGGAACCGTCTAGGTGGCTGAGGGTCAACACCTTCTAAAACAGCAGACAATCATTTCAAATAACCTAACATTCCAGCACCCTTATAAGCTCTACATGTGTTCTTGCAATCTTGCATATTCACACATCCTCGAACTATTGTACTAATTATTAATTATAAGTCTGTAAGTCATTTAGTTTAAATATGTTTGGCATTATCTGGTTTTATGTTCTTTTTCCTGAGTAATCTCCTCGTCTGTGTATGAACCTTGTCTATAATCTCTGCAGACTATATGCCTCTACAACCTCTTGAAGATGAGGATGACACAGTTATCAATTTCTTATATCCTCTAGAACCCCCGGTAAGATTCCTTATTTATTTCAGTGAGGAGTATTAATCAGTCCAAACCGAAATGGAAGGTTTGAGCTGTTTGAAGTTTTCCTCTACTGTGTGAATTGACAATAAATGTGCTCACCGCCTCACCGTGGTTTCCACTTTAACAATTTTATCAGTTGGTCCATCCAACATTAGTGTACTTGATAGTTATGCCTCCTAATTTGTGCATGAGTTTTGATTTCATATAGCTGTAGATTGTTGTCATGCATCACTGTGTTTACTTTGTGCTGTGCTGCAGATAGTAGATGAGTTCGACTGGGAAATGGATGATTATGAGGTTTGTCATGAAATGTGTTTTGTTCCGCTCAATATGCTAGAGTTTTGCTACCCATGAAAGTGCATCCGTGTTGAATGACTTCAATTTTTGTCTTGCAATACAGGATTTTTCAGATCAGAAAGTGCAAGAAGGTAGCCTGCCAGAGGGCGAGAAAGAAAAATTCAAGGTACTGTATTTTGTGCTTAATCTGTGGCTATGCTAATCTTCAGGAATTGGTTACATTTTGTGTCTTAAACTTACAGTTGCACATTATTTGATAGGAGTTCCTCAAGGAGAAGGTTAGAGAAAGGAAGAGAGAGCTGAAACAGGTTCACAATCATGGGAACTATCTATTTTATTCACAGGAGATTTGTTGCATTAGTACTCAATGTTTCCACAAACTTTTGTAGGCTAAAGAAGCCAGGAAGAAAGCTATCGACGACATGGATCCTAAAATGAAAGAAGCATTCGAGAATATCAAATTTTACAAATTTTATCCTGTAAAAACCCCAGACACACCTGATGTAAACAATGTAAAGGTATGCAGTGTTGCTATTAAGCATTCCTCAGTTAAAGCTAACTGAATATATTTAACTTTGTACCTATTGTTTTCTGCAGGCTAGGTACATCAACAGATACTACAGGAATGCCCATTATCTGATGTAATGGCTTTCCTGATGACCTGATCTCATGTGCTTGGCCAGCATGTCATTTGAGGAGTTGATAGAAGAAGATTTTTGAAACCCGGGAGGAGAACAATTTGGTGACATCTTCGAATGTGGTCTTACTGTTGTATTGTACTAGAGTTGCCCTCAGGTCTCAGGTTTTCATTCCCTTGGGCATCTTCTTTCACTGTACGGTGTATACAATCCTGCAGGATAGATTATTGTGTAGCATTCAGAGGGTCAAGGTAGTTTTGAGACTAAACAAATCATTAAGGAACAATTTGTTCCATTTTTATCATCTAAATAGTGAAGCTTCAGCACAAGATTCATGAGTTTAACATCGTTATAGCACAGCCTGATGGTTATGTTGTGACTGTTTTAACATCTGCTATGTGCAAGCTATGCAACACGATGTGATTGTGATGTACAGAGAATCATGCTGTAATCATAGACGCACCCGACTGTTTTTTTAGATGCCCTAGCTGGGAACTCCAAAGGTAGATGTGTATATAGGAGAAACACGGCCTATCTTAGACCATTTCGGTTGCCAGGTCTATTAATGTTATATTTGGTGTCACAACTAAAAAAATATTACTATAATTGATTCAGCTTGTATTCAGTCAAGAAAATGAGTTATCATCAACCACAGGAGTACACGTGTCACGAAAAGAGAACCTATGGACAATCAGGAGGATTGCTAGTGCTAAACGTTTACCTCTTCCATCCCAAATTATAATAAGACGTTTGACTTTTTTTTTACCTAAAATTTGATAACTCGTTTTATTCAAAAAAATGTACAAACATAATCAAATTTAAGTCATTTTTGAAGAATTTTTGTTAATAAACCAAGCAACGATAAAAGAAGTAATATTTTGTAAAAGTTTTTGAATAAGATGAGTGGTCAAATTTGGTATAAAAAATCAAACGTTTTGTAATTTAGGATGGATTTAGACATTGAGTAAATAGTTTAGGCTTTGTTTAGATAAAAAAGTTTTTTAATTTTGACACTGTAGCACTTTCGTTTTTATTTGATAAATATTGTTCAATTATAGAGTAACTAGGTTTAAAAGATTTATCTCGCGATTTATAGGCAAACTGTATAATTAGTTTTTGCTTTTATCTATATTTGATGTTTAATGCATATGAAGTAAAATTTGATGTGACGAAAAATCTTGGATTTTTTATTTTTTATTTTTGGCAAGCCTTAGACAGCGATTCCTCTGGTGGAGGCCACCCTTCCTTCCCCCTCTCTCCAATGTCCCATGCCCGTCCCCCAAAACCCAAACCCAATACCAACTTTTCAGAGAGCGCGCGTCTGGAGGCGCCGCACCGGCAACCCCATCGGCACCGCCACGCACCATGGGCCCTACCACAGCTCGCATCCTTCGCCTCGTGCCCTTCGTCGCCATGTTCCTCCTCGCCTCCCCCGCCTCCGCCTCCACCTCCACCGTGGACGCCGACTCCGCCCTGGACGCGACCACGCGGTGCGTGGCCACGATCGTGTCCATCTCGCCATGCCTGCCGCACGTGGCGGCCGTGGCGCCGCCGCTGGCTGGCTCCCCGCCCGCACCCACCGACGCCTGCTGCGTCGCCTTCCTTCGCGCCGTATCCCCATCGGCGGCGGGAGGCGGAGAGGAGGGCTGCCTATGCCACCTGCTCCGCAACCCGCTTCTCCTCGGCTTCCCCATCGACGCCGCCCGCCTCGCCGCGCTCCTCCCTGCCTGCGCTGCGGGAAACGCCTTTGCCGCCGCCACCGTGGAGGCCGCCACCCTCTTCGCCGACGCCTGCCGTGGTGAGGGAGTCACGCTCACGCCCCCTCGTGCCTTTCTCCCCTCTCGCACCATGATTGAAGAATCATCTGCATTGTTGCGTCAGGTTCCTGTACACGTTCTCGTCGCAATGCTCTTTGCGCGCTTTTGCTGTGCAGCAACCGCATATGGAGCACTAGCTCAAGCTGTGGATGACTAATAGCACTGGCTTGCTTGCTGCCTCCTAGACGCGCCACTATCGTTCTGTTCTCTGATGGCTAGTCGTCAACTTAACCAGTCGTCTATTTTTTTTTTTTTTCAAATTTTAGCGACTCTGTTTTGTCCTGACATTAATTGCTGCAATAGTAGTATTTCTGCTCTTTGGTACTGGTTCTTAGCATGATTTTATTTTTGGCCTCAAGTCATAATGTCATATCCAGATGTTTGGCCTCAAGTATTTTAGAATTCCTTGCTCGAGTACGATTGTATGCGAGTCAGGCAGGTTCTCCTTTCATTTTAGTTTGTGTTGGGGCCTGTTTGATGCATAGGGCTAATTATTAGCCAGCTAAGTTTTAGCCCAAATTAGCTCTAGCCTATCCAAACAGGAAGCTAATATGTGATCTAATTTCGGCTAATTTTTAGCCTGAACTAGTAACTAGGCTTAGCTGATTCAAATAGACCCTTAGGAAGACTGGTTCATTTGTTGTGTTGTTTAGCATGGTGTAGTGAAAAGGCAGCTAGCATGCTTCATTCTTGTAATATAAGGCAACAGTGCTTTTTTCACCCTTCTCTTTCATAATTTAAGATACACCATCAGTTTGGTATGTGCTAAACAAAATGTTAGTTTCTTTGGAACCATGATTAGTCATCTACTAAACCTTGTACGTTGGCCGCTGGTTGGACTATCTTTGTGGGTTCTGGTTTCTTGGGCTGGTGGCTTATCTTTTTTGGGGGTAGTTGTAAGATGAATGGTCTTTTATGTCTTTTTTTCTTTTCTTTTTCTTCTTAAACAGTCTAAGCTCTCTGTATTTCCATTGGACATCTAATGGAAATGGGAATGCCCCAATTTGAAAATCTACTAATCTTAATCAATTTTCCACGTTTTGATTTATGGGAGTCCTTTCTTTTCTCAAAGAAATTTATTGTAACAATGTGATAGTTCTGTCTTGTCTTCATGTCATATCCTGATGCTAAATCTTCATCTTATATCCTGATGGTTTAGCAGGGGACAAACATTACCTGATGCTTGGGAAATTTGTCTCCCTTACTAGTTCACCTGTTTTTGTTATGTTAGAAGCTGCCATCTTTCTTCTTGACATGCAGATCGTGCATGTACTGCTTGTCCTAATCATATGACAAACGAGATAAAGAGTATAAAAAAGAGATAAGAGTATAATATTGCACAACCCGTTAACTTCTCACTGATCATTTTGTTGTTTCATTTCCTGAACATAGAACTGAAGGCACTGCCGCAATTGCATTTCATGCCCCAGTCAACAACCAGGCAAGAAATTTCCCCAGGTGAACATATTCCTTCAGCTTACCACACCATTTTTTTTTTAAAAAAAAGGTTCTCACTGCTTTTCTGTCCACACGAATGTTAGTTATTGTTTATATTAACTATTTTTACTGTGTCATAACGAAGAATGCTTTGTAATTTGTGTTATTATGTATGGACTATTGTGTACTACTTTGTGGTAATGAACACTTGAGTTTCTCTATAGTATGGTTGCCTTCCTATGAAGGTTATATATATGAATTAATATCTTGATATTTATGTGTTGGTGCAGCTGCTGTCCCTGAGTTAATGTCCAGTCCAATGGAGGCAGTTCCACCAGCTGGGTCAATGGTTCGTTCAGGCGCTGAGGTCTCCAGTTCCCGTGGCATTCCTATTGCTGCATTGATCCTCGCTGCAGCAGGAGCTGTTATCACGTAGTGCTTGTGATGTTTAAGTGCCACTTAATACTCTCGTCGTCCGCAATTTTGTACTGCGTTTTGTCATGCCTAGATTTGACGATTCAGATGGCCATTGTACATGGTGTAGCGAAGAGATGGTCTCTAGAAAACCCTTTCTGACCGCGGTGGATTCTTTGTCTACCACATTTTATCCAGTGTTACTCCTATCATATGTTCATGCACCGCTTACGAAGAGTGGCGCCAATAGATGCAGTTTCTGCTTTGCTGAGATTACCTTTCTTGGGAAACAAAAAGTTTCTCTTCAGCTGAGTGTCTGTCTTGTTGATTGTGATACTCCCTCCGTATCGTAATTAGATGTCGTTGTGGAGGCCAGGCAATTTGCGGCAAATGATGTCGTTCACAGTATTGAGGCTAATTTTGTACATTCGAACCACCGCCTCCTCTAAACCCTAAACCCTAAGGAGTACATTCGAACCACCGTCTCCTCTCGGGTGGCCTTGCATTTGATAGGCATATTGGCCTCGCATTCGAACCACCTCGTATCAGACTAGAAGAAAAGTCAATTGTAAAGTTTGGTCAACAATAAGTTAAATTCTGTGCAACAGTGCAAGTTTAGAGGACCCCCACTTCCCGGGTCGCTCAATTCTTGCCTGCAATAGGAAATTTCAGTGCTGCGCATTTTTTCTTTTCTTGTTCAGAGTGCGTCGTCGGCCGGTTTGCTGGCTGCTCGCCGTCAGCCCAGCTCGCCTTGTACTCATTCTAACTTCTCTGAATGAATACACGCCAAAACACGTTCTCTAAATACTGTTCACAGCATTGTTCGCTAATTTGCAGTAGTGCTTGAAATCAGCTATTTGACATTTTGTTGATTGAAAAAAAATCTGTAGGTTCGGTTTACGAAAATATGTTTGATAGTCCTGAAAATCTGTGACCTCATTTTCTTGTTCTTATTTCATTTCTTGCATTCCAGCTATGCCGGTATGTTACAGTGTTTAATCATAATGAACATTATTGTATTGTTTAATCTGTAGGTTCGTTTTTCTGATGACTGAAGTGTTTAATCATCTATTCTTCAGCTCCTTGGATGTATGCAACACATGATGGAGTGATGTTGTGTCGTCTTCCCGGCCGATTTCAGATATTAGTAGAATTTTAGGAGGATGTGAGCTCTGTTTGCGATCAACTCTGAATCTCCTTGTGATATCTTTCGCTAATGTCTGTCCATGCATATTGTTTGAAATTCCATGTGGCCATTATGTTTTTTCTTCTTTTCAATTCCTTGTGCAGTACTAGTAGAAGCAGAATTCGTAGTAATAGAGCTTAGTTCTGTCAGGCTTGAGTTACCTAGCAGCTCTCTGTGGTTGCCTATTTGTTATCTTCACAAAATAACTGTCGGTTACCGAAGCCACCCTAAGTGCCATAAATTTGTCCTTTTAGATGCCCTATATGTGATTGTTGCTGGGAACTCCAACCCATTTATAGACCATTCCGGTTGCCAGGTCTATTAGTATCACAAAAAAAAAACTATTACTATAATTGTTTCAGCTTGTATTCAGTTTAAAAAATGAGTTATCAATTTATCATCAACCTCAGGAGTATACGTGTCATTTCACACTTAGAAATGAGAATCTATGGACAATCATCCGGATTGCTAAACTTCAAAATACTTTAGACCGCAGATTCTTCAGGCTACAGATTATAATAAAAAAAATGGACCGCAGATTCTTCAGACTTCAGATTAAAAGCAAGCCTTTTCTAGTTTGGTTGCCTGTTCGGTTTATATGAGTAAACTAGATACAGAAAGGATCTTTTGCTACTACACATGAACAATGCGCTCACAAAATGTGCAGAAATTCAGGATGGGTGAAGGCGTGAAGCTACATTATTAGTTTCCGAGCGCACATGTCAGAGCTTCTCCGATCCCGAACCTGTGGACAACATGCTGTGCCATGGCAACTTTCTTCAGAGATACTAGTTGAAAAGCAAGTCTCTAACACTGTAACACATGTACAGATCTTGGTAAGCACACATTGCCAGCTGCTGTTACATGAAGGACATACAGTACTTCTTCCTGCCGTTGTATCGTCTCAGTGCATTATATGGTTGTGACACTGGCATCCCTATTATATATAGTGAGCCTGACAAGGTTTTCTAGTACAATATAAAGTGCAAAATCCTTAGCTGTAGCAGTTCTTTTTTAAAAAAAATTAGTTATAGCAGAGTTTTAGGACTGGTTGCTCAGGGCTGTGACGCTGAAATATGTCTCCCTATCCATGTGACGTCATGGGCATCCATCCGGTATCGCAGTCCAGCATTCCCTTCCGCCCCCTCGCTCTGCCGGCTGGCGCCCGGTGTGTACGGTCGTCGTCGGGGATCGAGACCCGGGGCCCACATGGTAACCAACCGATCGACTCTAACAAACTAATTAATCAGCTAACCGCGCCCAATGGCCACCTTCGTCTACAAATACCCACGAGACGGCAATGCCATGCCACCACCTTGCAAACACGCGAACGCGAGCGAACAAGAAGGGAAGCCAAGAGCACGAGAGGGCGAGAGGAGGAGAGGCAAGACAAGAAGCAAGGAAGGGGAAGAGGAGCGAAGGAAGGAGATGGCCGCCGACATCGGCTATTATTGGCTGGTGGCCATCCCCGTCCGCGTCGTGCTCGGCGTCGTCCTCGCCGTGATCACCCTGGTCGTGATCGTCGTCGTTGCCTTCATCGTCTTCGTGTGCGCCACCAACTTCAGAGCGTGGTGGCGGTCCCCGCGGATGCGCCTCCTCAGGCTCGGCGGCGTCACCACCCTGAGGCGGAGCCTGAGCTACCCCTGCACCATCTGCCGCGACAGTATGGAGGCCGGCGAGAAGGTCCGCACGCTCTCCTGCGACCATGTCTTCCACTGTGGAGGCACCGTCAAGTGCGGGTTCGGCATCGACGCATGGCTTCTCGCTGGGGATGCCATGTCCTGGCAGTCCTGCCCAAACTGCCGCCAGGTTCCCCACCCCGTGCTGCCGTGGAAGCGGCCACCGCCATCGTCGCCAGCGCCGTCTTCGCCGCAGACGTCAGACTCGGACTCGGAGGAGGAGTTGCTGTTTCCGTCGCACTGGTTCGACGAAACACTACCGGAGTAGGCGCCGCCATCGCAGTAGACGCGTCATCGAGCTTGGATGCAATGGGACGGTGTTGCATTGACGCGCGTCCTGTGGGGCGTTCTGGATCAGTTCTTGGAGAGGTTCTTGAAGGATTCTTTCGTCGTTTCTGTCTCTGCATTCTTGGAACTGATCGAGGGTAGTCTGGTGGTGCGTGTTGTCTGATGGTCTGGATTAGTTCTTGAAAGATTCCTTCGTTGTTTCTGTCATTAGCTTTCTTGGAACTGATCGAGCTTAGCTTCCTGTCCTTCTGTTCAGATTTGTGCTCAAGGGGGTGGTGACGAACTGAATTAGTTGATGCCAAGAAACGATGATTTGTTAGTTCTTGGATCAGTTACAATGACGCAAATAGATCCTTGGTTCATTTCTCGGGTACTCTGTTCAACTGCTTAGTGCCTCAATGTCAAAATGATTTAGTGTAAACTGTTTCACAGCATTGTTCGCTAATGTCTTGCAGTAGTGCTTGAAATCAGCAGAATCATCTGTTGGACATTTTGTTGATTGACAAAAATCTGTATGTTCGGTTTATGAAAATGTGATTAATACTTCTGAAAATCTGTGAACTCATTTTCTTTGTTCTTATTTCATTTCTGTTTGCTTTTATATCGTTTTTTGGCATTCCAGCTACTGTCGGTATTTTACAGTGTTTAGTCATACTGAAGATTGCTGTATTGTTTGATCTGTAGGTTCGTTTTTCTGATAACTGGACTATTTAATCATCTACTCTTCAGCTACTTTGATGTATGCAATACATGATCGAGTGATGTTGTGTTTTCCCCCTCGATTTCAGATATTTTTTATGAAAGTTGATTTCAGATATTAGTCGAGTTTTAGGACGATGTGAGCTCTGTTTGCGTTCAACTCTGAATCTCCTTGTGAGTTGTGATATCTTTCGCTAATGTCTGTCCATGCATCCCTGTTGCCATTATGTTTTTCTTCTTTTCGATTCCTTGTGCAGTACTAGTAGAAGCAAAATTCATTAGTCAAAAAAAGCTTAGTTCTGTCAGGCTTGAGTTACCTAGCAGTTCAGAATTCCCCAGGCAGATTGAGGCGCAAGCCACGAAGAGGAGTTGATCTCTTTCATCGCATGGTGTCCTAGTGCCTACCCAGGCCTTTTCAATTGAGACCCATTCATGCTATAGTCATCTAAGCCTGGTGCTCTTGTGAATTTTTTCTATGTTGACATCCCCAGTTCCCGTTTCCCATAGGGAAGCAGCATTATGTTCAATTTAACTTGAGGCATTTTTCCCATTGTCAACTGTGTGTCCCCCGCCCGCTTCCTTAAATCCTTAGCCTGTCCAGCTCTTCAAGCAGCTCTTTACTTTAGTTGTTAAGGTCACCGGTGATGTTTCTTGGTTGGGTTAGGCCATGTTTCAGTGTAAGAACGACATTGCAATTTAAAATCAACTTTCAGGTTTGCTCATTGTACCGCTATCAGAGTAGTCCATGCACATTGCCTTGCCGTTACAGCGTTACTACTGGCTTCACCAATGTCAAATTGTCAATGTACTCTCTCTCTCTCTCTCTCTCTCTGAAACATCAAATTTCTAAACATTTCGCAAACCAAACATGGGAATCTGCCAGCATTTGATCTCTCCAGCCATCCTTGCCCTTCTCATTTCCAAGCCCCTCGGCCCTCCCTGCTCTTCCAGCTCCAACTGCCGCCTTCGGGTGTCGAGCCGTGGGTCCACCTTGTAACGAATTGATCATCAAACCAACCGACTTATCAGCAGTTCGACATCCTCCCTACAAATAGCCGCCACCCCAATTTGGCCAGCCTTGCAAACGAGCACAACACAATCCAAGAACGACGTGGGAGAGCGAGCGCGAAGAAAGCCAGAGCAAGAGCAAGAGAGAGCCACCGTCCAAGCAAGAAAGAGCCAGGGGCCGGAGCGAAGGACCGATGGCCGTCCGCTTCAGCATCCCCGTCTTCCTTGCCACCATCATCCTGCTCGCGAGCGTCATCGTCCTCGTCAGTGTCGCCATCATCATCTGGGGATTAGCTGCGTCTTCGTTCTCGTCATTGTCGTCCCGGGTCAAGGCATGGTGGCATTCGCGACCGGTGCTCCTCTCCAGGCTCGGCGGCGTCACCACCCTGAGGCAGAAGCTGAACTACACCTGCATCATGTGCCAGGACAGTATGGAGGCCGGCGAGAAGGTCCGCACGCTCTCCTGCGACCACGTCTTCCACTACGGCGCCACCGCCAGGTGCCAGAACGACATCGACCAATGGCTTCTCACTTCGGAGGACATGTCCTGCCCTATCTGCCGCGAGGTTCCCCATCCCGTGCTGCCGTGGAAGCGGCCACCGCCATCGTCGTCGCCAGCGCCGTCTTCGCCGCAGACGTCAGACTCGGACTCGGACTCGGAGGAGGAGGAGGAGGAGTTGCTGTTTCCGTCGCACTGGTTCGACGAGACACTACTGCAGGCGGACGCTGAGGCGGCGGAGTTGCTGTTTCCATCGCACTGGTTCGACGAAACACTACCAGAGGGGTCGCCATCGCAGTAGACATGCGTGATCGAGCTTGGATGGGACGGCGTTGACGCGTCCTGTGGGACGTTCTGGATCCGTTCTTGGAGAGGTTCTTGATGGATTCTTTCGTCATTTCTGTCTCTGCATTCTTGGAACTGATCGAGGGTAGTCTGGTGGTGCGTGTTGTCTGATGGTCTGGATTAGTTCTTGAAAGATTCCTTCGTTGTTTCTGTCATTCGCTTTCTTGAAACTGATCGACATTAGCTGCGTTCCTGCTCTTTTGTTCAGATTTGTGTTTAGCTGTGACGAACTGAATTAGTTGATGCCAAGATACGATGATTTGTTAGTTCTTGGATCAGTTACAATGTTCTGACTGAAGCAAATAGATCCTTGGTTCATTGCTCTGGTACTCTGTTCAATTGCTTAGTGCCTCAATGTCAAAATGATTCTTAGTAGCATTGTTTGCTAATTTCTTGCAATTGTGTTTGACATCAGTTGCTTCATCTGCTGGTCGTTTTCTTGAGCCAAAAACCTGTAGCTGTAGGTAGATGGTGAAGTTTGTCAAGAGTCAAGACCCAAGACTGAAAAAGTTTGTCTCCCGCAAAAGCTGTCTGTTGGATTTTAGCAATTTTTACCCAGGTCCGGTTAATGGCAAGTGCAATGCAATAGTTGATTTGGGCTCCTCCATAAATTAAAACTTGTTCTTGCTGTTCAGGCCTGTGGGCTGTGGCTAATCAGACTATTGTAGTTTTAAAGAGAGATTTTTTGTTGCAAATCTGACACTGCTAGATGCCATTTTGCCTTTCCCATCATGAGCAGGAAGGCAATTTCCAAAAAAAAAAGAGCCTCCAGAATATTTACACATTAGTGGCACACTTCTAAGTACAGAGATGAGAAGGAATAAGGCACTTTTCTGCACACAAAAAAAACCCCAAGAAGAAATCAGCAGGAGTTTCTAATTGCCAAATAAATTTCTCATGACTGAGACTTTAATAGTGCACATGTACAGGGTTTTCACCTGCAACTATTTCAGCCATATATGATGGTACAAGTCTACAAGATTGTCACATCTATGTCAGACAATTACAAAAGAAGATTTTGTATCATAAAATTCTGAAAACATGTTATCATCAGGAATTTTGCATCCTACAGAGCAACTGCTTGTAGCGAGGTGGTAGGATCTCTCCACTTCAGTGCATGGGCAAGTAGCTGGACATCGAATCTCTCCACTTCAGTGCCTCAATGTTGAAGATGCCAATTCCCAGGTCTAGAGCAAGATGCAACTCAACTGAGCAGGCAACATCCACATACATGCCTTCACCCTCCCTAGCAACGATGAAAGTCATCATGGACCCTGAAGATTATGCCTCATCCTCCTGTCTCCTGCCCCCATTTCGTAAGCACCATCATTATTTGCAATACTGCAAATAAACACAATACAATGATCAATTATTTCTCTCTCACAGTGATCAATTTCATAAGTACAGAACTAACAAAAGCTTTGCGAAACACAATAGTCATAACGTAATACACTGTTATTTTCTCCTCTTAAGTTCCCACAAATTAAGAAAGACCCCTGGGTCCAAGCACAGTTGAATTCATAATAATCCAAGCTTGCTAAGTAATGTTCTACAAATTCCGCATCCACAAATTTCTCGTTAGTCAACAAAACACGTACCACTAGCAAGTAAAACATGCATCAGAGAGCTCAGGAGCCCTGTTTCAATCTGCATTTCTGCACCTTGAGGCAGAGCCTGAGGCTAAGGACTAACGCCTCGGTCACCACGGCACCACCACCCCGGCGAGGTAGTCAACGATTCAGCCATTGACCTCCCGCTTCGCCTAGCCAGCGAGCGGGAACAGCACCTCTCCCTACTCCCTAGACTGCTGCATGCTCCAAAGCAGCACACCTTGATGAAGCTCCAGCAGTTGAAGAGGGGCAAAATAATTTGCCTTGAAGAGGCGGTGGGGGCGAGTCGGCCCCTACAGATGCTGATGCGGCTGCTCGACCATGCCGGACTGCTGCAGTCTGCAGATGGCCGGACTCGACCGCCACCCGCGCTCCGCCGCTCTATCCCCGCATCGAGGGCGCTCGGCCGCTCGCGCCGACCGAAGGGGGTGAGGGAGGCGGCGAGCAGGTTCGTTGCGGCAGAAGTTGGATGGGAAAGCCGGCACCCTGCAGGAGGGGGAACGGGGAGCTGATCTCGGTTGGTTGTAGTTGGGCATTCTTCCATACGATAAATTTAATTAGATGTATAAAAAATAAATATAACATTTATATTTTTAAATAAAATTATTATAAAAATATATACAACATTAATTATATATCATAAATGTTAATACTTTTATATAAAATTAGTTAAAATTATTTCTTAAAAAACGAGAATAATAATTATTTTAGAATGGAAGGAGTACTCATGTCTGAGTTGAGCCAAACCAAATAAGCCCGGATCCATATATAACTATAAAAATATTATTATATTTTTCTAATTTAATTTGAAACGGTTTCAAATTTATTAGTTTTAAGTTTTCGTCGGGACAAAAACTAAAACAAAAAATTTCTTCATATCTTTTGATTTTATTAATAACGCTTTTTTACTAAAAAAAGATTGGTCTAACATTTAAGAAAAAACCGCTCTAAAAACTGTACATATAGAAATATTGAGTTGAAAGCATGTTCGACAACTAAACATAGGATAGGCTACCAATAATTGGAGCTTTGCAGCTTACCCTAGTGTCCTAATTGTGGGAGCTCATACCTTAACTTGTAGCTATGTTGTTCCCCTATGTATATTGTAGTGGTTGTTTCTCTTTGCATATATTGTTGGTGTTCGCATTCTTGTCTTTTCTTCCTTGCCTTTTAACTTAACTTCTCATATACCATTCTCGATTCCGTTAGCATCCGTGATAATAAAAAATTAGGTAGGGACAATATCATCCAAATTTTCTAAAAAAACTCCAATTGCAAGTTTAGTGGCCACTCGATGCTTACCATGTGGCAATGTTTTGGCTTGGTTCTAGGAACAAACTGCAGTGGCGCGGTGGCCAGAGGATAGGAGAAACAACAGGTGGGGTAGAAACAGGTTGTGAGATGTGGTGGTCGTAGACGAGACGGGCACACATCCTTCATTGGTTTTTTAGTGGAAGGCGTGAAGTGCTACAGAGATGTACTTGTGATGTTATGAAAGTGTGGATGGGAGGTTGAGAAGGGGTGCCTTGAACTACTTGGCCCTTCTCCACACAGCCTTGAATAGCGTCACATCGACCAATGCGACGTCATCGGCTATAGGAAAGGTAAAAAAAGACAAGTATTTCTAGTATGAACTCAAAATGAGTTGAGGACACTAGAGTTGGGTGATGAAACGAAAGGTTTAGAAAGAGTTGGCCAAGAAGGGCCAGTGAGCCATCTGGGGTTGTTGTGCCAGTGGAAGAGGGTGAGGCGGCGACGGTGGAGGTTATAGGCACAACATTGGATGGTACATTTTATAGACAACAAGCAGATGGCTATGGATAGGCGGATGTCGAGGGAGGGGGCGACAGGGGCTGATCAGCCAGGCGGGGTGACGCCTTGGCGGAATTCGACGTCGCTACTAAGGTTCTGAGTTCTGCTCGACTCTGAGTCACACTGCTTGTGTCGAGTTGAGTAGGTGGGATTAGGGTGGTTCGTGGGCGTTGGGTGGAGATAGGCCCGCGCGTGTCCGCGTAGACGTGTTTTTATGTTTGGATGAACATAAACAGAGACAAATAATTTTGATGGTTAACTATATTATACATGTGTATATATGTACTATTTTTTCCTTAAAAAATGTTAGGTTTGCCCAGAATTGAAATGCCTTGGCATAACTATAGATTTACCCCCAAAACGGTCGTAAAAAGGACGCTTTAGTATGAGAAACATGGTTGTATACTTGTATTTAGAGATGATGTCCACAACCACCAACACGAAATTGAAACCACTTAGGTCGGCATGCAGGCCCTTCAACAAAACCTAAGAGATGATTTTTCATGATCTGCCAGGCACCACCAACGGGCTATAACAGTTCCAACAACTTGAACCGCCATAAAAAGGTTTGGAATTCCTTCTGGGCCTAGGCTCCTATGAATGACTCGGCCCATCAATTGCCTTGTTTCCTTCACGCCAAAAAAATGTCCTGTTGCCGTCGACGCCTGACAGTGGTTCGGTCGGGCCTGGTTTCAGTGCGTGTAAGGGCGACGATGCAATTCATACTTCATAATATTTGTGCTCGTCAGACTGCAGCAAGCCGCCAATCGCTAATTTTCACTGGATTGACTGGATTCCGCAAGCTAGTCACTTCTGACGTTAACTAGTGTCATTTGGTGTCTCGTGCGTTGCATTCTGTGTGAAGTGTTCAGAATCAACTCTCATAGTTGCTCATATATATATACTGTCGTCGGCGACTTGCTGCACTCGTCGTCCTGCGTTCAGAGTAGTCCATGCACATTGCCTTGCCGTTACTAATGGCTTCACCAAGGGAATGTCAATGAGCTGTATGAAACATCCAACTTCTAAAGATTTCGCAAAAACAAACTTGGGAATCTGCTAGCATCCCATTCCATCTCCAGCCCCCTCCGCCCTTGCTACTCCAGTTTGAACCGCCGCCGTGGGGAATCTAACCGCGGGCCCCACCTTGTAACAAACTGACCAACCGACTTATCAGCAGTTCCCAGTTGAGCATCCTCCTCCTCCGGTCCTCCCTACAAATACCCGTGCCGCCTCCCTCGCCAATTTGGCCAGCCTTTCACTTTCAACCATAATCCAAAGAACGACGTGCGAGAGCGAGCGAGCGAGCGAGAAAAAACCAGAGCACGCAAGAGCAAGAGAGAGCAGCCCCATCGAGAGGAGAAGGCGAAGGATTCAGGGGAGCCAAGGACCGATGGCCGACCCCGACGACTATTGGAACGCCGAGCTCGGCGTCTTGTTTCGCGTCGCCGTTGTGGCCGTGTGCGTCGTCATCATTGTCATGTGGTGCCCGTGGCGACGGATCCGCCTCTCCACGCTCGGCGGCGTCACCACCCTGACGCGGAGGCTCAACTACCCCTGCACCGTGTGCCAAGAGAGCATGGAGGCCGGCGAGAAGGTCCGCACGCTCTCCTGCGACCACGCGTTCCACTGCGGCGGCAGCGCCAAGTGCGAGCGCGGCATCGACCAATGGCTTCTCACTCAGGCGATGGCGTGCCCGCTCTGCCGCAAGATCCCCCTCCCCGTGCTGCCGGGGAAGCAGCCACCGCCATCGTCGCCAGCACCTTCACCGTCAGCATCGGAGCCAGCGCTACAGCAGTTGCCGCGGACGTCGTCGTCGTCGACGCAGGATTTGGAGAAGGCGCTGCTGCTTCCGGCGCACGACGGGACACTAGCGGAGGCGTCGTCATCAGCATCGGCGCCACCGCTAGCGCAGACGCAGTTGCCGCGGACCTCGACGCCGGATGTGGCGGGGGTGTTGCCGCTTCCGGCGGGCGACGAAATACTACCGGACGCGTCGTCATCGCAGTAGACACGCGTGATCAAGCTTGGATGGGACGGTGTTGACGCCTCCTGTGGGGCGGTCTGGAACTGGATCAGCTCTTGGAGAGGTTCTTCAAGGATTATTTCGTCGTTCTTTTTCTGCATTCTTGTTCTTGGAACTGATCGAGGGTAGTTCGTCTTTTTGATGGTCTGGATCAGCTCTTGAAGTACTCCTTAGTTGTTTCCGTTTTTGCTTTCTTGGAACTGATCGAACTTAGCTGTGTTCCTGTTCTTTTGTTCAGAGCTGCGTCCACCTGTAACGAACCAAATGTCTGAGTGCCGAGAAATGATTAGTTCTTGGATCAGCTATGATGTTCTGATAGAACCTAATAGATCTTTGGCAGCATGGCTTGCTAATTTCCTGCAATAGTGCTTGTGAGCTGTGATCAGTTGCTTCATCTGCTTTCTTGAGAGCCAAAACCCTGTAGGTTTGGTTTGTGAACATATGGTTCATAGTTCTGCTTATATTGTTTTTCTTGCATTCTTGCGTTTGCCAGTACTGTACCTTTATGAATATATATGATAACTGAAGATCATTATACTGCATAACCCTGTATTCTTCAGTTTTTGTCTGTGTGCAACTCTTGATCGAACAGAGCAACATTTCTTTGTGCTTTCCCCATCAATTTGACATCTGTTAAATTTCAGGAGGATGTGATTCTTTTTTTTCGAAATCGTGCGCTGCACGTGTTTCATTAAGAGAAGTTGGAAGAAACAAGATACAGGTTAGCGTTCCACGGCGAGATGCCATGGGGCGCTGAGAACGTAACACAACACAAAGGTCGCCGGCTGAAACGGCGCTGCTGAAGCAGGAAAACCTGTTCTAAAACTGTTTTTGCTACTAACGCCCAGACGCAACTAGAGCAGAGCGGCGAAGGCGGCTAGACCACGGAAACCTGCTGCGAGCCAGGCGTTCGCCTCCTCTTTGATCTTTGCAAGAGTCTGTGGAGGCGTGCAGCTGGTGTTGTCAAAGGTTCTGGCGTTCCGTTCCTTCCAGAGTGACCAAGAGACGAGCACTACGAGTGAGTCGAAGCTTCGTCTGAGGTTATGGGGAAGGAGGGCCCGACTTTCCTGCCACCATCCCACCAGCCGTGACGCGTCCGACGGGAGAAGGTGGACGAGGCCAATGGCGGACAAGAGGCGATGCCAGACCTCCCTCGCGAACACACATGCCACCAGCAAGTGGTCGGCCGTCTCCGGCTGCTGATCGCACAGCGCGCAGTCATCCGCGGCCTGCAGCCCATGACGCCGCCTTCGATCGGCTGTCCATAGGCGTCCGTGTAGGGCCAGCCAAAAGAAGAACTTGGCCTTAGGCGGCGACGAGGCCGTCCAGACCTCCTTGGCACCGTAGAACGGCGTTCGCCCTATAAAGAAAGCCCTGTACGCTGAGGAGCTGGAGTAGCATCCATTCGTCGTCCATTTCCACCGTAGCTGGTCTTGCACTGATGGCTGAAGGTGCACCTCACTGAGCATATGCCAGATCGTCAAGAACTGGGCTATGAACTCGGACGTGGAGGCAGCCAATGCGTCTCTGGCCCATTGGTGATCGGTGATGGCGTCCCTGACCGAGCGAGCACGCCGCCTGGCAGGCACCGCGCGGAATACCGCCGGGGCGAAGCAGTAGATGGGGCCGGCCGGGAGCCAGTCGTCCGTCCAGAACCTGATCGAGGCCCCGTTGCCTACGACGAACTGCACCGAAGCGTGGAACATCCGCTGGACTACCCGTTCGTCGCGCACCGGTAGCGACGCCCAGGGCGAGTCCGGCTCGGTTCGGCGCAGCCACTCCCATCGCAGGCGAAGCGCGAAGCCGAGTACTCGAAGGTCAGGTAGGCCCAAGCCGCCTAGGTCCCGGGGCGAGCAAACCACCTGCCACGCCACTTTGCACTTTCCTCCGGCTGCCGAGTCGGCTCCGGTCCAGAGGAAGCCACGCCGTCGCTTGTCGATTTCCTGGATTGCCCAGGCTGAAAGCGCGCAGCAGATCGAGACGTGCACAGGGATGGCGGAAAGGGTCGTGCGCGTGAGCGTGGCTCTCCCTGTCGGCGTGAGCAGACCTGCCTTCCAGGTAGGTAGCCTAGCTGCAACGCTGTCCACAATGGCCTGCTCACAGCTGCGGGGCAGCCTGGAGAGGTGAAGCGGCGCACCAAGGTACTTAGACGGGAACGCTTGAAGTTTGCAAGGGAAGACCTCCAGGACCGCGTCGATCTCTTCCTGCGAGCAAAAAAAAAAAAAAAATCAAGAGGATGTGAGCTCTGTTTTTAGTTTAAATCCGAATCTCCTTGTGATATCTTGCGTGTGATGCCATGTCTGTACCTGCATATTATTCCCAATTTCCTGTTGACATTATGTTTGTTTTTCAGCTCCTTGTGTCAGGCTTAGTTCTGTCAGACTTTAGTTACTTAACAACGCTTGCCTATTTGTTTGTTCACAATTTTTTCTTCAGTTGATGAAGTTTCTAATATACTGTTAGTATCAGACAATCAGTTTCGTGGCAAGTATTGTATAAACTGTTTGCAGCATTGCTTGCTAATTTCTTGCAATAGCGCTTGACATCAGTTGCTTCATCTGTTTGTCCCTTTCTTGAGCCAAAAACCTGTGGGTAGATGAAGTTTGTCAAGACTGAAAAAGTTTGTCTGTCGTGAAACCTTGTTATTGGACTTTTTGCAATTTAGTAGGTCCGGTTAACGGCAAGTGCAATAGTTGATTTGGGTTCCTCCATAGATCAAATAATGGCAGGATCAAAAGCTTTGAATTTCATGCTTATATTCCGAACTCCAAACTGGCTTGTGCTCTGAACTATGAACTGTATTCAAGATGGACATGGACATATTGTGAATGAAAAGTAGAATATATATACAGACATTTTGATTGGGTCATTTAAGAACTTATCACACTTTGAGTTTGTGACATTAAGTGCACTGCATATCTATGTATCTATCTATCTATCTGGTTGCTATTGCTTGCTTTGTTTTGCTTTCTATATGAATGGCTTTCTTAGAGTGAATGTAGTTGTAGTTTCCAGCATTCATCCTTGTCAATTAGGACTTGATTTGGGCTAGGTCGCTAGGAGGGCCTTTGTGAAAACTTCATTGATCTTACCTTGGAGATCTTTGTCTACACGCGTCTTACTGCAACAACTTGCATATGCAATTTAGTGGTACAGTCTTAATTGCAATTTTCCATTATTTTTTTTCAGTTCCTTGTGTAGGAATAGTAGCAGCAGAATGCTTTACTGAAAAGCTTACTTCTATCAGGCTTGAGTTACTTAACAGTTTGTTGGGCTTGCCTATTTTTTCCTCCACAAATTTTTCGTTAGATGATGAAGTTTCTCATATACTGTTAGTATCAAACATAATCAGTTCACTTCATGGCAAATATGCAGCCGCAATTCTCGGTGACAACAGTGTAATTATCACTAGTGATGTTTCTTGGTTCAGTTAGGCGGCCTGAATTCAGTGTAAGAGCGACAATGCAATTCAGGGTTCATACCATGACAACAAAATTCAGCGTAAGAGAGATGCCAAAGAGAAGTAATTTTGATTCATTGTAGATACTACGCAGGAACATCTGATACTCCTGTTTCCTCAAAAAAAAAACATCTGATGCTCCTGTTTTCTAATATTATAGTTCTAGGCTATGTAACACGGGTTAATGCCAAAAGGCAGCTGAACTGAACATAAGATTATCAATTCCACGAAAATCTTGCACCGCACTTTGCTTGTTCGGAGTATCTTTTTTCTTGTATTCTACTCCCTCCATCCCAAATTATAAGTCACTACAAGAATCTTGGAGAGTCAAATCATCTTAAGTTTGACCAAACATATATGATAATAACATTTATGATCTCAAATAAATATCATTAGATTCTTTATTAACTATATTTTCATAGTATATCTATTTGATGTCATAAATCTTTTTAATTTTCTCTATAATTTTGGTCAAACTTGAAATGCTTTGACTCTTCAAGATTCTTAAAATGCCTTATAATTTGGAATAGAGGGAGTAGCTTCCAGGTGCTATTAGTTACTCCCTCCATCTCAAATTATAAGATGTTTAACTTTTTTATCTCAAGTTTGACCACTCGTCTTATTTTAAAAAAATTGTACATAATTTGGGACGGATTGAGTACATAATAAGCTAAAGATATATGTACACTTTGGACTTTGGGCGTCCTGATGTTCATTTGTTCAGTTCATGAACTTTTTTTTTTGGCTACATACACTGTCCAAATCCAAATACACCTTATCCAAAGCGACTACTAGAGTCCAGTTGGACTCCCTGCATAGCTAGTGTGGTGTGGTTCTCTGATCTGAATTCGGAAGGCATATTTCGAATTTCTTGTTAACGGCCGCGGCGTGCTCAGGATGTCTTGAGCGACACGCAACTACTCACAGCATTCCCCTCGCCGTGCTTGTGCTTCTTCCAGCAGCGTGCCAGGCTGGCAGCGTCCGGTGTCAGGGATCGAGACCTGGGGCCCACAGGATAACTAACCGACTAGCAAAACCCCTCCTCTGATCATCTCCTACAAATACCCACAGCCCCCGGCACCGGCAATGCCATTGCCACCTTCGGCTTCCAAACGCCAACAATCCTAGAGCGACGCGAGCGAACAATTGAGAAAGCCAGAGCAAGAGAGAGCGAGAGGGGGAGAGGCAAGACGCAAGGAAGGGGAAGAGGAGCAAAGGCGCCATGGCCGACGACAGCGGCATCGTCAGGATGGCCATCGGCACCGCGGTCGGCGGCGCCTCCATCGCCCTCTTGGCCGGCGCGAGCTGCTGGTTGGGCATGAAGGCCTACCGCGACGGCCGGTTCTCGAGAGGATGGCGGCGGGTGCGCGTCTGGGCGCTCGGCGGCGTCACCACCCTGGGGCACGCGCTGGCCTACGACTGCGCCATGTGCGGCCACAGCCTGGACCAGCGGGAGGCGGTCCGCACGCTCTCGTGCGGCCACGTCTTCCACCTCCGCAAGGGTCCCAAGTGCGGGAGCAACATCGACGACTGGCTCCGCGAGAACCGCATGCGCTGCCCGGCCTGCTGCAAGCCCGTCCACCCCGTGTTGCCGTGGAAGGCGCCGCCGACATCGGCGCCACCGCCCGCGCCCGCGCCCGTGCCACTGCCATCGCAGTCGGAGCCGTCGTCGTCGACTTCGGATTTGGAGGCCCAGGAGCCGCGGCGGATGGCGATGGAGCAGGGGCCACCGCGGCGGCTGGCGTTGGACCAGGGGCGACCACGGTACCCGCCGTCGATGTGGTTCCAGGACGCGCTACTGTATGGGTCGCCGCCGCAGTAAAGACACATCATCGAGCTTGGATGGGACGGTGTTGGAGCGTCTTTTGGGGCCCGTCTGGATCACTTCTTCGAGAGGTTCTTCAAGGATTCTTTCGTCGTTTCTGTTTCTGCAGTTTTGGAACTGATCAAAGGGTATTGCACTGTTGCGTCTCGTCTGATGGTCTGGAGGTTCTCGATAGATTCCTTCGTTATTTCAGTCGTTTGCTTCCTTGGAACTGATCGAGCTTAGTTTGTTCCTTCTTTTGTTCTGATCTACGTACGTTCAGTTGTGATGAACTAAGCATCTGAAAGTGGCTATGCAACTATTATCTGTTAGTTCTTGCCTCAGTTCTAATGATCTGTTGAAAGCGAATGGATTCTCGTTAATTGATTTGGCAGTTCACACCATTTCCTTGTGTCCCAGTATGGAAATTGATACTGCTGAGTGACCATCTTGGGATGAAAATTGCAGGGTTCTGCCATAATGTTTTCTAGTTTCTTGGAATAGTGCATCTGTGCATGACAGAAGTTCCTTCCATACTCTGTTAGTTATTTTCTTGAGTGCTAAAAAGGCAAAGAAAAAACCTCTAAAGTTTTGCTGCTGACAGTTTTTGTTCTGATAAAACTTCTGTTTGCTTCATAGTACTAATGTACTAGTATCATTTTTCTTGTATTCGACTATTCGAGTTCAGTGATTCGTACAACAGCTATTGCTTGTATCTTGCTGTTGTATAACTGAAGACTAGCAAATGCGTGACAGTTGACTCTTCTGCTGTATGGGATGCCTAATGAGGCGATGGTGATCGAGGGTAGTGTGTCTTGTCTGATGATCTAGATCAGTTTTGAAGGATTCATTCGTTGTTTCTGTCTTTGAATTGGTCGAGCTTAGCTTTGGGTTGTTTTTGTTGTTTTGTTCAAGTCTGAGTTTAGCCATGCAACTAAGATTTGTACGTTCTTGGCTCAGTTCCATTGTTCTGACATAAGCTATTGGATTTGGTAGTCTGTACAATTTCCTTGTGCGGTTGTGCCCCAATGTGAAAACTGATATGGCTGAATGGGCATCCCTGTTCGGTACAATGGTTGCTAATTTCTTGCAATACTTCAAGTCACCATTTATTCTGTTCAGTTACTTTCTTGAGTGGCTAAAACCTTTAGATTTCGCTGATGAAAATATGATTAGTTGGTCTGAAAATCTTGTGAACTATGCTTGTTCTGACTGCTTCACAACATTTTTCATGTTCCATTTCAGTGATGAGTTCAACTGCTTGTAGCCTTGTATCATACTGTATTACTGTTACTCATTTGTGATAACTGGAGATAATTATACTGCTAAATGTTAGACTCTTCTGCTGTTGAGTTTCAGCTAGATGTAAGATCTGCTGTGCGTTTAACTCTCAGATCTCATTGCCATTATTTCCTGTGTGTGAATACTAATTATGCCATACCTGTCCTTGCATATTTGGTTCCAATTCCATGTTGCCATTATGCTTTTCTTTTCCAATTCCATGTGTGGCACGAAGTAGCATCACAATTTGCTACTGAAAAGCATTTCTGTCATTCTTGTATAAGTTGTGCTACTTAACAGCTCAATATGTCACCTATTTGTTCTCCACTAATTTCCCATCAATCCTGACCTTTTGTTTATACATCCATGAGTGCAGCTGGACTTGTGACTATCGGTGCAATTTAACTGCATTCTATGTGTGCTTCAAGTGCTGGTCATTTTTATCTGTGTAGTAGACCTTATGGTAGTATCAACGAATTCAACTACAACATCAAGATGCAATATATCTTAGAGTTCTGTATGCAAGGACCACTCACTGGCATGACAGAACCACCGGATTTGTGTAGTAACTAGTAAACCTTATTGTTCACACATCTCGATGCGTACTCAACGGTGTAGATAAGCAATGGTCAGCAGCATATAGATACAGAAAAAAACTGCTTTCAGCCACGTGTTGCACTGCGCGAGAGCGACAGGTGCAGGAACGGCATCGACAGGTGGCTCGTGCACGAGAGCATGATCTGCCCCCATCTGCCGCAAGACCCCCTTCCCCGTGCTGCCGTGGAAGGCGCGCCGCCGCGCCGGCCGCCTTTGTCGCCGCCGCCGTCGGAGCCACCAATGCCGGTGTCGTCGTCGTCGGGGTTGGAGAACCCACTGCCGTCTCCGGGGTTGGTGGATCCGTTACTTCAGCCATCGCAGTAGACATACATGCTCAGGCTTCGATGGATACAATACAATGTCCAATATCCCAGACAGGCTGGATAAGTTCTTGACTCTTGAGAGGTTCTTTCAAGGATCCCCTCGTCGTTCTGTTTCTGCATTCTTAGAAACTGATCCAATCTTGTGTGTGACTGTGAATATGCCATGTCATCGTTGCTGTCCATGTGGTTTTGTGTATTGCGCACCACTCCCAGCATTATGCAGAGTTGCATACCCTTGTGCTAAGCACATTCCCCCGTCGGTAACCGCTACTGATTTTAATGCTTGATGCTCGTGCCTCCGCTGCTGACTTGCCCTTTCTGACGCCTTTTATGCTCTGTTGCTCGCCGCCATTTATCATGATTCAGTAATGAACTTTAACCTCAATAGATGAACTTCACTATTCAAGGAAGACGTGCACAAAACTTCTCATAAGTATAAACATCGCACCTCTCATAATATATTTATGAAAGCGTCATTGATTTTACCACCTCCAACCTTTAATAAACAATACAACTACACCTTCTTCGTAGCATAGTCAGCCATGCATCACATTTTGTCATGGTGCACGAGGAGGTGAAGGTCAATGGGGAGCTTGCAAGACTAGTCGGTTGATGAGTAGAGCAAGAGGGTCGCGCGAGGTGGTGACTAGACAAAGGAGATTTCTTTACAATTATGTGCCTAAGACCAAGCAATGCAAGATGCAATGTACTCATGATATTATTTTACACCATATATAGAGGTCATACACCACAAGCCTTAAGGTGTCAACACAGAAAGATCAGTTGGTGGGATGGATAGACCCAAGGTTAGAACTTTAACCCTAACTTATGGACTGCTTTTTTAATCATATATGGTCTTTCTAAAGGAAAGACTATGTTAAATCAGATTTTACCTCATAATCATATATGGTCTTTTAAAGGAAAGACTATATTAAATCAGATTTTACCTTAGAAGGATCGTTGTGCAACCGTGTGAAGTATTGAAAGAATCAAGGAGTGTTTGGTTAGCTGCCACCAACAGCCACACTATAGTGAAGGACTCTGCTACGTTATTGTTTGGTTGCTAATTTAAATTTGGTTTGCCACATATTTTTGTACAAACTCCTAGTAGCATTTTTGCCACACATGTGACGTGAGTATTTGTCACCATAGTCTCTGGCACTACCATAAACTCTGGCGCTCGGCATGGTTTATTGCGGCCTTCGTAGCTAACATTCTCGGACTGTGGTCCCACACTCCTGCTTCCACTTGTTTTGCTAGCTTTGTGCTTTCTTGATAACAACCATCCAATGGATTGAGCTCCATAATCAACCCATGCTAACAACCAACCAATGGATTGAGCTCCATAAGACTGGCCCCAAAGCTTGACGCACTCATTGATAAAAACCAAAATGCCTTCATCCAATCAAGGACGATCCAGGATAACTTCAAATACATCCAGCGGGCTGCTGTGTTGATAAGGAAACGGAAAGTACCAATGCTGCTGCTGAAGCTTGACATCTCCAAGGCCTTCGACACACTATCGTGGCCTTTCCTACTCGACTTGCTGCGTGCACGCGGGTTCGGAGAAGCTTGGTGTAGCTGGATTGAGGGACTGCTCTCTACGGCGACTTCACGGATCATCCTCAATGGCCACCAGGGACCATCGATCAGACACTTTAGAGGGGTGCGACAAGGCGATTCGCTATCGCCGATGTTGTTCATACTGGCGATGGACATCCTACACCGGTTGTTCGACAAAGCAAGCAGGGATGGAGTCCTGCGGCCACTGCGGGTACCGGAAATCAAATACCGGTGCAGCCTATATGCCGACGATGCCATCCTATTCATCAAGCCCACAAGACAGGAGGCACGAGCAGTGAAGGAGATACTAAACGTGTTCAGTCAGGCCTCGGGGCTGAAGACCAACTTGGCCAAATGCTCTATCACACCGATCTTCGGGGGCGAGGATGCGCTGAACGACATCGTCAGTATCCTCGACTGCCAGGTTCAGCCGTTCCCCATCCGCTACCTGGGACTACCGTTGTCAACAAAAAAGATAGCCAAGGCCGAGGTACACTCCATCGTTGAAGCCGTCGCGCGCAAGCTGCCGCCATCTCACGGCACATTGATGGCCCGCAGTGGGCGCCTAGTGTGGATTAAATCTGTGCTGCGCGCAGTGCCAGTCTACGCAATGATGGCGGACAGCCTGCCGCTGTGGGCAATCAGGGAGATTGACGCCATTTGCAGAAAATTCCTGTGGGTCGGCAAGGAAGAATCCATCAGAGGCAAATGTCTGGTCGCATGGAAGACTGCCTGCAGGCCGACCGAGCTAGGGCCTAGGGGGGCTAGGCATCGCCGACCTGCGACTAGCCGGGTTTGCCCTTCAAACTCGCTGGCTATGGTTGCAGAAGACAGACAGTGACAGGGCCTGGAGCTCTCTACCTCTGAATGTCGACACCGAAGTCCAGGCCTTCTTCCGGGCATCTACTTTCACCGAGCTCGGCGACGGGAACGACACTCTTTTCTGGGACGATCGATGGATTGCGGGAAGGGCGCCATCAGACATAGCGCCAAACCTCGTCAAGCTGGTCTCCAAACGGGTGAGATCACGGCTCACAGTCAGGCAAGGATTGGACAACAGGGCCAGGACTCGAGGGATCACCGGCAGCATGAGCACCGCGCAAATCGCTGAGTTCCTTGATCTGTGGCAGGCAACAGCGCACACCGAGCTACGGGCACAGCCTGACCGCACCATTTGGCGATGGACACCTGTCGGCAGGTACACTGCAACATCTGCATACAGGATGATGCATTGCGCAGTTCCGTTCCGCGGGCACAGGCTCATCTGGAAGACCTGGGCCCCGATGAAGGTGAAGGTCTTCCTCTGGCTGTCCTTCCGAAGACGACATTGGACCAATGATCGTCGTGCACGACACGGGCTGGAGGCTAGGACAGAGTGTTACCTCTGCGACCAGGCTGCGGAGACGATCGACCACATCCTCTGTACTTGTCCCTTCACAAGAGAGGTGTGGCACCACCTGTGCGAGGCACTCGGCCGACCCTTGCCTGCCGCGCGGCCTCCAGTTCTGGCTTGGTGGGCCAGTCTGAGGAGCTCTTGGCAAGGAAACTCGAGAAAGGGGTTCGATTCCCTCTTCGCGCTGACCTCTTGGACCATCTGGAAGGAGCGCAACGCGCGATGCTTCAGGGAATCAGCAACCACAATTCCAGAGCTCCTGACGATGATCAAGGCGGAGGCGGAACAGTGGGCGAATGCGGGCGCGAAAAACTTATGGAGTCTAGCGTCGGGGGGTAGCTAGCTGCCACCTTTTCTTCATTGTAAGTTTTGGGTTGCCCGGCTAACCGGGATGTACTGAACTTTCTCACTTAATACAAAGATACGCAACCCTCTTGCGTATTCGAGAAAAAAAAAAACCCAAGGATCCAACTAGGGTAAGTATTGGCGTAAAAATTTTCTTTTGTATAAGAGTTTTGTTCATATATTTCTTCTCCTCCAAGTCATACTTGATCAAGTTCGTAAGGCCTTGTTTAGTTCATGAAAAATTTTGTATTTAGCTAATATAGTATTTTTATTTTATTTAGTAATTAATGTTTAATTATAGATTAATTAGATTTAAAAGATTCGTGTTGAAAATAAAAGCAATTTAGCGATGCATAAATTAATTCCGACAACAAGAAAAAGGCAAACAACATGTATCACAGATATATGAAACAAAACTAGCACTACGATTTGAATCAAGTTCACGGGATCTAGTGCTAGCAACAGAAAGGATATGAAACCAAATAACAGAGAGAAGATAGACATCCTTACAGTGGGGTTGTCGGCGCGAAGGAAGAAGAAGAAGAAGACCGTCGACGGAGATCGGCGAACACCGGGCGTAGTGGGAAAAAGACGTCCAGCGAGCAGTCGCGACGGCGCTTCCCAAAAACCTGATACGCCCCCTACCCCGTGCAGGGAGACGTAGGCTTTGGAGCCTGCTCTCCCGACACCGATGGCACGTCGGCGACGGGATGGAGAAGACGGCGGCAGCGCAGTAGTGTGGCGAGAGAGATGAATCTCCCGTACAAAGGACGACGTCTCGCCCCATATTTATACACGCGTCGCACGTAGCAAATAGGCAAGCAATCAATCACCGTATTATGGAAACTTTACCTGTCGTTTACGCACTTGCCATAATACAAAAATAATTGCTTACCAAATAGGCCAGCGCAATCTCCTCCATCCACCGCAAGGGTTGAAGCGGGAAATCGTCGGACCATTCACGCGCATGTCGTGCATGCGCGCCCATTGGCCCGGCGAGGCGAGGCGAGCGAGCGCGCGCGCGTATGGTTCTTCCTTTCCTCTCTCCAATTGCTTCAACAAGATGGAGATAGCTCAACCTTTTAAGTTGGTCTCACTCCACTTGAAGTAGCAAGGTAGGATTAAAGTCTCTCACCTTTCCATATATACATGCATGTATGAGTGGGCCTTTGGGATTTATTTGGAATTGTTTGGTCCAAGGTCCAAAACATCTAACAATTCGTCTCACAATTTACAACCAATCTATGCAATGAAAATTTTTTGGATATAAACTAAACAAGGCAAGTTGTGACTTGTGAAGCCTGAAGTCTGGCAGCGTCGCCGCGAGTCTCAGGCTTTCAGCGATACCAGCCGTGCGAAACGGCGCGCGAGACCCACCGAAAAGGCACATTTTGACCTTGGCAAACCATTTCGACTACAGACTTCAAAGGTCCCGCGAGACGGCGACAAGTCCACCCTCCATCCCTTCCCCACCTCCATCTCTAGGCTCTAGCGACTCCGATCCGCGCACAAGGCAACAAGCAAATCCCCATCCAATTCCAAGCCCCAACTCAAATGCTCGCTCGGACTGCCACGGTCTCCTCCACTTCGTCCCACTCCCATCCTTATCGCCCCACCTCCGCTCGCAGTCTCCGCCTACGTCCGGTCCTCGCGATGGCGGGCTCCGACGACTCCCGCGCAGCTCCCGCCAGGTCGGTCGCCGTCGTCGGCGCCGGGGTCAGGTGAGCGAGCGCTCTTTCCCTTTCCGACCCTCGGGCGTGAGAGGGTTTTGGTGCGTGTTTGTTGCCTTTGAGGCGTTTGATGAAATGGTGCTGGGGTGGGGGCGCTCTGTGCCTTTGTGCAGCGGGCTCGTGGCGGCGTACAGGCTCAGGAAGAGCGGCGTGAATGTGACGGTGTTCGAGGCGGCCGACAGGGCGGGAGGAAAGATACGGACCAATTCCGAGGGCGGGTTTCTCTGGGATGAAGGAGCGAACACCATGGTGAGCGCATTTCAGTTCTGCCTACAATTTGACGGCTTCGATTGTGTTGTGCCATTCTGCATAGCTGCTTGCATCTGCGTGACTTGGATTGTGCCATTAGTCAGGAGTCAGTAATATGGCCCAACTGAACAGCCTGCTAACTGTTTGCATTAGCATCTAGTGCTAATTGCCACGTTGTCCTGAAAACAAGTATTACGGTGGTGATTGTGGATCTCTCCTTGTTTTGTGTGTAGATTGGTTTTAAGGCCAGCAGTAGCCGCGGAGCTGGCAAAAATCCACGCTTACGGCCAGCCTAATGCCTAAGCAATCTATAATGGACCCACATACCGATAGTTCACAAAAGCAACGGATACAATGCATAATTTAGAAGATATCTCAATTCAACGTACATTTATGCAACAAACATGATAAAAATATGATGTTGTACAAAATAAGTATCTAATTATAGATCATTATTTGATTCATCCATGCCTATCATATCATCTATATTTGCAAGTGAACTTGAACCTATACACGAAATTTGAACATTTAAAATCACTAGGGGAAACAATATAAAACTACACTTTGTTGGTGAACAAAAATGGATAACCGGGAACATAACATACTGGAGAATAAAATGGAGTATTGGTCCTTTTCATTGTGTAATTCTAGTAGAAGCCTACAAATGGCAGCATAAATAATTCATGGATTCAATTTGTTCAATTGAAAATTTGAAATAGAGAGGATTGGACCTGAGCGTAGAGCTTGTCTGGTTGGAGAAATCAGGAGGAAATGAGGAATGAAACACTGAGCTGCTTCATTACTTGTTTGGCTCCTGCTTGCGGCACTGTGGCAGTACTCCTCTGCATCTCCTGCACTGCTGGACCAGGTGACTGGCACCACTGGACCCACTCAATTGCAGCCTCATTGGGCATCAGTGGAGCTGGCGTCAAGGTCTGGCCTCTAGGCGCCGTGTCTAGGTTGGGCTGGCACTATTAAAGGTCCAGCCACGCCGCCGCTAGGGTTAGCTGGCGCCCGGCTAGTGGGAGTGACCAGGGGAGGGAGTGCGAGGGCCGAGGAAGAGGGCAGAGGACAATTTTTGGACGCAAGGCCGTCTGGCTGACATGCACCTGGGCAAACCATGAGGCGGCCTATCTGCTTGAATTAGTTTGTGACTTGATGGCTTGGCCTATAACTGATGGACTTCTATTGCTATGCTAGGCCACGCCTCAGGCTCAGACCAATTTATAGGAAACCTGACTAGGCATAGAATTAATGATGGTATAAGAGGTTTTGGACCACGCCTAGGGCCGTCGCCCTAGTGGCCCTAGGCGTGTATCCGCCAACGGCCAGCAGATAAGTTGATGAGGTTACTTATTTTTTTTTCCTTGCAGACAGAAGGTGAATTGGAGGCCAGTAGACTGATAGATGATCTCGGTCTACAAGACAAACAGCAGTATGTATGTGCAAATGTTGCCCATGAAGCATTCCTTGTTTTTTTGATGATGACTTGATCTGTTTCCATTTCATTTAGCTGATGGTTCAATATCTGTTTCAGCCTAACTCCCAACACAAGCGTTACATTGTCAAAGATGGAGCACCAGCACTGGTAAAAGGGCTTTGATGTAATCATGTGTGTCTCTCTTTTCTTCCTGTATTCTGCCTCACCTTTGAATATCCTGCCTTTTGTTCTCATAAGATTCCTTCGGATCCCATTTCGCTGATGAAAAGCAGTGTTCTTTCTACAAAATCAAAGGTACATTCAGCCACTGAATACAAACTGTCGATAACAAAATATCATAGCATTGCTAGTATCAATTCTTACCGCCATTAATTGAAGTAGTTCCTTTGAGTTAACTACTTGATAAATTATTATATTCCTCCGTTTTTTTCCCTTCAAGCTATGCATTTATGATTTGTGGTGATTTTTGTCATTTTGTTTTAACTGAATTATGTTTTATTTTTGGCTCTTTGTAGATTGCGTTATTTTTTGAACCATTTCTCTACAAGAAAGCTAACACAAGAAACCCTGGAAAAGTATCTGATGAGCATTTGAGTGAGAGGTGAACCTTCATACTCTTTGTGTCTTGCATTGATATGAAATTTAAAATTGGAATCACATATCAATATATCATACTAGTATTATTTTCTTTAAGTAAGTCTTGAGCTATACCTTATACCTATTGTTTCCTCAGTGTTCTCAAATTCTGAATATCAATATATTAAGGTATCCCATATATTATACACCATTGCAGTGTTTTCTTTTGAGTGTGGAAATAATAGAATTACCATGTCAACATTTTCAGTGTTGGGAGCTTCTTTGAACGCCACTTCGGAAGAGAAGTGAGTTTCTGGAAGGAACTATGGATAATCAAGTGACTGAAAGTTAACAGCTTCAGTCAACATCAGAATGAGCCATGGCTAAGAACATCTAAATTTCTTACAGGTTGTTGACTATCTTATTGATCCATTTGTAGCTGGAACAAGTGCAGGAGATCCAGAGTCACTATCTGTGAGTTACTATGCTCTTTCCCATTTTTTGCATTTATGGATTTTAGATATGCATATTGCTTCATATTTTCACAGTAAATTGTTTATATAACTAATTGTGCATAATAGTACATGTTCCTGATTCTGTTTTTAGCGCAAAAAGTCGCCAGCCTTTCTGATCAGTCAGGTCTTATCATTAACTTCTATGT
Source organism: Sorghum bicolor (assembly GCF_000003195.3). NCBI lineage: Eukaryota > Viridiplantae > Streptophyta > Magnoliopsida > Poales > Poaceae > Sorghum > Sorghum bicolor. The sequence goes on from NC_012875.2 coordinate 49,418,688, forward strand.
TGGTTTGAGTAATTGTTTGTTTTGTGCAGATTTGTCATGCATTCCCAGCACTGTGGAATTTGGAAAGAAAGTAAGTCGCATGCCAATTGTCTTGCTCATTGCTTTAGATTGTTTTTATTACCCTTTTCAATATGGTTTTGTCCTGTTCATATTGTTCCTTTTGCTATCTTGTTTCTTTCCGTGCATTCTTATGTTAACACCAGCATACGGTTGTACAATATTAACTGTTGAGATCTTTCAAGTCAGCATTTTATTATATCACCATCAATCTTAGTGTCTCATGTCTTTCTTGAAGTAGCTACTTTACCTTTTTGATTTTCTGTTAAGAGTTTCATGAATTGGGCATTGGCAAATGAACAGCTGTTTATGCTGCATTGCTGCTTCCTGTTTTCACCATATTCGTCTTCCTTTTCTTTTTATCATCTTTTCTGATAACCTAGTGCTATTTTTCCTTGAAATTTAGATTTTAGCACTTTGTTGTTACAAATATGGTTAGACCTTACCCTTTTTGTTGAATTATGTTCATTTGTAATTTATAATATTTTCTCTAACCATGTTGCTTCATGCCTGTGCTCCCAGATATGGTTCAGTTGTTGTTGGTGCCATCTTGTCTAAGCTAACAGCTAAAGGTGATCCAGTAAAGACAAGACGTGATTCATCAGCGAAAAGAAGGAATAGACGCGTGTCGTTTTCATTTCATGGTGGAATGCAGGTATTCCTCCATTGTTTTTTTTTCAAGAAGAATCCCTTGATTGAAATCCTTTTAATTGTTTTATTACTATCAAAGATTTTAATTGGGAGCCCTTAGATTTTTCATCAGCTCTAATAATTTTGTTGGTGCCATTTAGAAATGGTGAGTTCAGATTTCAGACCATGCAAGTTCTTTGTTTGTTCAACTCAAGGACACAAGGACATTACTTCACAATGAGTATCACTTCTTTAACAAGTCTCACAACCCAGAAAAGCTGTTAGTGTGTGGTTATGGTTTAACAAGTCTCACCATCCATATCTAGCTCTAGTGACCCTGTTACATCCTACCATAATCATTGTTTGTAGAGTTGATACATGCTTATTAGCTTGTGAAGATACATGTGTTTTGAGCAAATAAATTGAAGTGAAAATATGTATTTTTAAGCAAATGATAAGTTTTAGACATTGCAGATAGTTTGCATGGAAGCAATGATGACTCCTGAATATACTCATCTATCATGAGAAATACAAACAAATCTAGATTTTGATACTTACCTTGGCCCCTTATCCCTTACCCACTCTATGGAATGCATGTTTTATAGCAGTGCAATATACATACTGTCTGTCATTTATGTTGTTAAAGTTGTTATATGTTTTCTTTTCTGGTTGAGTAAGTTTAAAAGTTCTGTGTTATTTCAGTCACTAATAAATGCACTTCACAATGAAGTTGGAGATGATAATGTGAAGCTTGGTACAGAAGTGTTGTCATTGGCGTGTACATTAGATGGAGCCCCTGCACCAGGCGGGTGGTCAATTTCTGATGATTCGAAGGATGCTAGTGGCAAGGACCTTGCTAAAAACCAAACCTTTGATGCTGTTATAATGACAGTAAGAACTACTAACCTGCATCTGTCTTTTAGAGTTTTGGTCTCTGGTCAATGATCTGGCAAATTGGTTGCCATTGATCTGTAGAGTTTACCAGCTTGGTAATGTTCTCAGTCAGGATTTTATAAACATCTGAACAATAATATTTGCCTTTTTATTTTTTTCCTTTAGGCTCCATTGTCAAATGTCCAGAGGATGAAGTTCACAAAAGGTGGAGCTCCTTTTGTTCTAGACTTTCTTCCTAAGGTCAGGTTAGGATCAACCTTTTAGGTTAAGAAACACAGCAATTGACATTATTGTTCTTGCAAGATAGTATATACAACTTTACAATTATGAGTTTCACTGCTTTCATTATACACATTTCATTTTTAGTCTTTTTTCAAATTATGCAGGTGGATTATCTACCACTATCTCTCATGGTGACTGCTTTTAAGAAGGAAGATGTCAAGAAACCTCTGGAAGGATTTGGCGTCTTAATACCCTACAAGGAACAGCAAAAACATGGTCTAAAAACCCTTGGTAGGTCACCTCAGCCTTTTTTGGGTTCTTTTCAGTTTGCAATTCTTGTTATTTTGAGCCATGAATTAAATAGCATAGAGCAGCTTGCCTCGTACTTCACACTTTGGTTTGCCTGAATATTCTGTTCCTCATCTTTACATGTGCCAATGTTTATCATGTAGGGACTCTCTTCTCCTCAATGATGTTCCCAGATCGAGCTCCTGACGACCAATATTTATATACAACATTTGTTGGGGGTAGCCACAATAGAGATCTTGCTGGAGCTCCAACGTATAAATCTTATTTCGATGATTTATGTTGTTTCCTCATTTTTAAACTAGGTCATTCTTATAGTTTACGTAAACAGGTCTATTCTGAAACAACTTGTGACCTCTGACCTTAAAAAACTCTTAGGCGTACAGGGGCAACCAACTTTTGTCAAGTAAGTACACAAACTTAGTTTCTAATTGTAGGTATTTTTATTTTCCTTTCTTGCACTGGCATTGTTGTCTGCCATCTTTTAGAGAGTCTAAGGTTTGTGCAAATCTTTTGACCACATGGTCATGTTTTTCTGTTTTCATTTTTTGGTGGTACTCAGGCATATATACTGGGGAAATGCTTTTCCTTTGTATGGTCATGATTACAATTCTGTATTGGAAGCTATAGAAAAGATGGAGAAAAATCTTCCAGGGTTCTTCTACGCAGGTAAGCCACTAAATGCACCCTTGTTTAAAACAAATGTTGGATATATGAAGTTATGAACTATGCCCCTTGTTTAGTGCCTTACTGATTACCACAACATTTGTGCAACATGTCAATCAGCTATGATTTTATGATTTCCCATGACAACTCGCTTTCCTTTTCTTCAGAAATGAATTCTCGTACAAAACAAAACATATAATTAATATTTTTATATAGTTAGTGAACCATAGTAGTAACCCCAAATTTTGGTGTTATAGGTTGAAAAGTTTAATTGGACTTTATTGTCTTGTAGGAAATAACAAGGATGGGCTTGCTGTTGGGAGTGTTATAGCTTCAGGAAGCAAGGCTGCTGACCTTGCAATCTCGTATCTTGAATCTCACACCAAGCATAATAATTTACATTGAAAGCATCTGACCTATCCTCTAGCAGTTGCCGGCAAATTTCCTCAGTTCATGTACAACAGAAACTGTTTTGTTGCAGTCTCAGAACATCTTCGCTCCTTCAGGTATTAACCCTTCGTCGAACATCCACCAGAAATGTAGCGGGAAAATGAGGTTTAAAACTATTCTGGTAGTCGACATGCTCTTTTTCCCTCACAAGTAGCCCATGACACTTGCTGTTGGAAATAAATTTAAATTTGTTAAATTGTTTGAGAATACATGTGTGACTTTAGCAGCAGAGTCTTTGTTTGAGAATACATGCATGAAGTATTCTCAAACAAAGACCTCACAGATGAGTGATGACATACCCCATTGACCAAAGGTCGATACCTCGATCTCGATGGATCACGGTTCGCAGGTCAGCTTGTGGCCAAACTGAAAGTCTGGTGAGAATCTAGGTAAAAGATACGCCTGTACGACATGCGTGCTCCTCTGTTGTGTGCATAATCATGATGTTCCTCTCCTTTCATCTTTGGCCCCCTCTTTTTGGCGTCTAGAGCACTCCATAACCACAAGTGGATTACATGATGCTTGAAGCTTGGGTTTGGTTCATACACGCACTATTTATCCATCATTAGTTTTGTATAGTTTCGGAAAGGTGTCTTCATCTCAAAGTACACTCGGCTTCAGTCAGGACGGGAAACATGCAATGTAAGGCATGGTTGTGAGCGAGCGAGGCAGTGCAACTGCAAAACAGCAAAAGGATCTTGCTGCTTGGAACTATACATGGTTTGGCTCCTTGTGAGGAAAACAATGAGAGACACATTTGCTTGGCCTTGGGAGCTTTAAGGCACAAGCAAACCTGAGTAGCGCACTCCTTGTCCTTTGGGAGCCTTTATGTCGTTCGTTGTCTTTTTTTTCTTTTCTTTTTTTCTTTTTTGGGCACATCCTTCCTAGTACAGTAGTACTGGGGCCTTGTTTAGTTCACCCTAAAAATCAAAAAGTTTTCAAGATTCTCCATTATATCGAATCTTTTGGCATATGTATGAAGCATTAAATATAGACGAAAATAAAAACTAATTGCACAGTTTAATTGTAAATCACGAGACGAATCTTTTGATCTTAATTAATCCATAATTGAATAATATTTACCATAAACAAACGAAAGTGCTACAGTAGCGAAATCTAAAATCTTTTCGTGTATGGGCATTTGAGCATGCATGGCGGCCACTGACTTTAAAGGAGCACATACTATAAGAAAGCTAAAAGGACTACAATGGATTCTTGACAGCCTTATCCATGAAGCCGGCCGGCTTCTGGTTTACATTTTGGTTGTTTTCCTCAGATTTTTAGCAACGACAGATGACTAGTTTGGCATGATTGTAAGCTATACATTTGGCAGCTATCACTGTAAATCTAATGGTTCATGTGGTTGTGTTAGCATGATAACAACATCAACGAAAATGGTGAAGAAGAAGAAGATAAACATGTGTTTTCCTCCTAATTGGCCGCGTACCCAGTCAACCAGCCAGCAATGCCGTCCACAGCCTGGGTTCTCGTCTAAAGTGCCAAATGGTTAGCTCGAGCTGTGATTGCGATACTAAATTATTGTAAGCAAAAGCAGGGAGCATCATTGAAGGACTAAAAGTAATCTTACCTACGAAGCCTAGATTACTTATTTATTAACCCCAGCACTACTGTTTGATCCGTTCAATGCCCATGGAATGGACCAAGACAGAGCTGCTTAGGCCAAAGACTATAGGGCCAAGAACCAAGAGGGTCTCGACAGGAGTTGAGCTTGGTAGCTTACCATTTTCAAAGCAAAATGGCCAACTGGAGAAGACAAACGCCGTGCAGGTGCGAAGTGACCATGATTGAGGCCTTGTTTAGTTGGGGAAAATATTTAGCTTTGGCTACTATAACACTTTTATTTGTATTTAGTAATTATTATCTAATTATAGACTAACTAGATTCAAAAGATTCATCTCGTAAATTATAGATAAATTATACAATTAGTTATTTTTTATCTATATCTAATGATTCATATATATACGTCTAGAGATTTGATTTTACACAGAATCTTGAAACAAGCCCCGGTGAAATGTGTCACCGGCCTAGACATGTTTGTGATGTATATATTGTTGGTGGACATGGCCTTGTTTAGTTCTAAAAAAAATTATAAAAATATTTTAGATTCCTCGTTATATTGAATTTTGCAACACATATATGAAGCATTAAATATAGATACAAATAATAATTAATTGTACAGTTTATCTGTAATTTGCGAGACGAATTTTTTTAAGCCTAGTTAGTCCATAATTGAATAATATTTATCAAATACAAACGAAATGTTACCATGTCTATTTTATAAAAATTTTTGGAACTAAACAAGACCTATATATATAAAAGAATGGCACCTATCAATAACTACAGCATCTTAGCTAGCTAGTTACACAAATATAAAAAACACGGCACCTACAAAGCGATGCTCTATGAGCTACGATGCCGGCCATAAGAGGATAACGCCATCAAACTGTTTATGGCAAACAATCAGCTGTATGCTTGAGGATTAAACAGTTAATGGTATGCGTCCGCGAGCCATTTTTGTTGGTACGTGCATGGTTTCGTAGCCATTGGACCGGAGCGTTCCGGTACAGATGTTACTGTTCCCGCACTTGTGTCCAGGCACCCAAAGGTGTTGCAAATGTACCACCTGCTTGCATCATCCATTGCATGCATGTGGCCTCGTACGTGCTACTCCCACGCGATCCAGTGGATGGACTGTGTCGAGGTGTCACGGAGGACATGCATGTGTAAAAAAAGTCACTACACGTACTACTAGTGGACACTAGGGCCTTGTTTAGTTCATCCTGAAAACCAAAAAGTTTTCAAGATTCTCCGTCACATCAAATCTTGTGTCACATGCATGAAACATTAAATATAAACGAAAATAAAAACTAATTACACAGTTTAGCTGTAAATCACGAGACGAATCTTTTGATCCTAGTTAGTCCATGATTGGATAATATTTGTCACAAACAAACGAAAATGCTACAGTACCGAAAACTTTTCATTTTTCGGAACTAAACAAGGCCTAGTACTGCATGCATGAAGTACACATGGTAATATGCCCTTGCTGTACAGGCAGGCAGGCAGGCAGGCAGATATCTGAATCTGAAAAATACAAGCGATGTGGTTTCCAATACTGGCTACAGCGCCGCTAGAAGAGACGAACGGAGAGATTATACAATTATACAGAGCAGGAGGTACGGAATCTTGGCAGCTTAAATGGTGGATCCCAAACACACGGTCGTCGTGGCTACACCACACGAGCAATACGCCAATACGATACGACCCCGGCCAAAAATTTTATGCAGCCAACAGGGGCGCTGTCGTCGTCGTTTCCTCGAAGATTCGTCCCAGCGTATCAACCTGCCCCGTCCGATCAATGCACTCGCGTATGCTCGTGCAAGCGATCGATGCAGCTGTACCTGTAGTACAGTGTACAGATTAACTGCGGCAGCCCAATGGCAATGGCCATTGCGCAGTGAGCTACTCCTACAGTATATATGTACTCTAGTAGTAGCTCGTAATGATGCAAAGCTCAGTTCCGACCACTTCCATCCACTCAAGCTTTGCTGCTACCGCTAGCCTTGCATGATGCATACCACTTGAACCCCTACCCTGCATTAGGTCGGTAGACTCAGTGCTAGAACTAAAAGTGTCTGACTAAACCGATATGATGTTTAGTTATATACATGCTCAGTATAATGGATGGTCGCCCAATGGACTAGAATTAACCAAAAGGATGAGGTGTAATCGACTCGATTTAGCATCGAGAGTTGACTCGTGCTGCTCTCTTCGGTGTGAGGCTGTGACTGACGCAAGAAAAAACGCAGAGACATGCATGCAGTCATGCTCCTGCGTCTGCCGTGGCAGAGATCAGGTTTTTTTCACCTTTACCCACTGCGTAGTACTTCAGTGGTTACCCTTACCGCGCGCAGTGCTGCCGATCGATCAGCGCGGCTCCCCCTGATCTGTTCCGTCTCACGTCACGTACACAAACCACGAAACAAAAGGGAGAAAACCAAACTAGCGCATGCAGCTCGCCTTTCTCTCTTTTCTCCTTTCCTTTTTGGCAATCCAGTTGCCTGGCGGGCAGGATCGGATGGACGGGATTTGACGAAAAGAGAAGAAAGAGAGCCATTTGCGCTCGCTGTAACAACTTTGCGCAACGCGGCAACCGGGCACGGCGCCAGCGTTTGTCCCCTAGCACGTAGTGCCGGCAAGCAAGGGGCTGCACACACACACGACGGTTGATACCAGCACCACGCCACCAGGCAGGCTCGTTATAATACGAGCATCTGCATCTGGTACGTAGCTGCCCGTCTGGGCTGGTGCCTGCCTGCCTGTAGTGCTGTCAGTACGTACAGCGTGAGTACTCGTACACGGTAACACGGGCGGGAGTGAGAAAGTAAAACTTAGCCACGTGTCCTGCTGAGCACGAATCTCAATGTTAAACATGTGACTGACCGTAGTAAGAGCATATCCCCTCAAACATAAAATTTCTGCGTTCGAGCCGGAGGGGGATCTCTCCAAGGTCTGGTTCCGCCGCCTTCTCGGCGTCGCCTTTGCATTGGGTGCGCAGAGAATACTGGCGGCACAGGGCAGCCAACAACAACAACAACAGATGCGCTCGTCCATGGACCATGGAAAAGTAGGCAGTGGCAGCCGCACCCCATGGAACGCAAGCAAGCAAGCGCCGTCCGTACCGTCGGAGGGACGACGCAAAGGATTCAGATTTGGGTGACTTTACAGAGCAAAGTTACATTGTAACTTTTGTACGATCTTCACCCTCCATTCCCTATCCAACGACTGAGAATGGATTCAAAGCTTGAAACACTTAGCATTTTTGGTTCCCTCCAGCAGCAGTCTGCATATGCAGGTGACGCCTGCCGCCGCCGGCGGCACCATGGATGCTCCGCGACGGGCACGCGACCGACATGGTGAGCGTGGCCAGGGAGGCGACGTGCTGCTGGCTTCCGTTGCTGGCTTCCGTTGCCTCCGCCGACGCATGGGCAATAGGGATTGTCCCACGCCAAGTCACTGACAGGTGATCCCACGAGCTATTAGGATGTATAACCTTTGGATCTGATTTGGATGGCTGAGATGGAGAGAAAGTTACGTTGTAACTACTGAATCTGGATCCCGAGGCAAATGGCTGGCCCGTCCGTACGTGGCTCCAGTTGCAGCCACGAAAAACCATACTACTACCACGCTCGTAGAGTACACACGCGGTTCTGCAGCCTTTCGGTAAGTCGGTACGCGCTGGTACTCCTACTCCTGTACTCCATGTCGCGTAGAGGAATGACCGAATGAACCAGCGGCGCTCCGAGCGTATCTTTTGTTGCCGATCGCGCGCTCCGGTTCCGGGCACTGCGCGCGCCCGACTTGTCGCGCGGCTCTAGCCCATGGACCACCGGTCCACCGCAGGGAACAGCAGAAGGGGAAGGGTTCACGCACGCTTCCACCGGCTCCACCCACGGAACGGAACCATACAGAAGGGGAACGCGCCCCCGATACGGCCATGCGGGGCGCGGTACAGAGTGCAGTAGTAGAAACAACAAGCTGACGCGGCAGCAGTGGTCCATTTTCACTTTGTATATCGACGATAAAAAATACGCATACTTTGCTCGAGCAGTAAAAAAAATCGGGGTGAAAGAAAAACAAAATGGAGCTCCGGCCACTGGGTCGACAGCAGCACAGCATCTGTGACAGCTTTACCCTCCACCCCACGACACGACGACGCAAATGGATAGGCAGAGGCAGCGGCAGCGGCAGCGCGGCGCAGAGCCTTCCCGTTCGTTCCAGCAGCGCCGGCGCCCGCGCCGGCCGCGGCTTTCTCGGGGGCAACGACGCGCCCCGCGTCCCACATAGGAGTATAATAATAAATAAACAAATCCGCTGGGAAAACGACCGGCCCCGTTCGTCACGTCTCACGCAGTGCGCCAGGCGCCCACCGCCCAGCCAGGACCCCCCGAACCCAACCCGTGCCGGCAGGCCGGCGGCTAACGCTGCACTCCTGCAACGCACGCACCCTTTTCGGCTCGATCGGCACTCGGCAGCTTCCCGGCTGAGCTGCCGGCTGCCGCCGCTCAAGCGGAGCCGAGAGAGAGTCCTATGGTTTCATGATTCCCGTTGCCATCGTTGTCTCCGTATTCCCAAACATGCCCGGGGTTTGTCCATTTCCCTGGTAATGTTACTACAGTGTGGCCGTAGCCTCGATCTCGGCGCGGCGGGTACGTTGATATTTGTTGTTGTGACGCAACGCAGCAACAGTACGTGGCGGACCTGCGCTGCCGCTATTTGTAGCGTCGTTACCAGTCTACTACCACGGGTCCACGGCCGCTGCCTGGTGCCGCCCCGGCCGCCCGGGGACGTGAAAACAAAAACCCTACGCAACGCGCATATGCATACTATGATGCATGCATGCGCCCGTCCAATGAACGGTCGGGGCGATCGGCCTAGGTAGCCGAGGACGCGACCACCCGGCGTGGGAGAGAGTGGTCGTCGGTACAGTGTACGTGCGTGCTCAGCTAGCTCGCATTAAAATCTCGATCACGGCCGGGCAAGCACTACTCTCTTCACCAATCAGCTCATCACACGTACGTACGTACGTTCGTAGGCAAATTTAACGGCGGCTAGCACGCACGTACGGGCACGGGGCACGGGCGCACGGCCACGCCATGTCGATCGCGTTCACGTACCGCACGTACCAACCGTCCTAGATGGGCCACCGAATCTTACATGCATGAGAAGGGAACTTTATTAGCAGCCATGTTTTTCCATAACGATAGAACGAGGAACGTGATAATATATTTTACAAGTTTAAATTTACATAGCATAAACATGTAATGTAGTTCTTTTTGAAACAAAGAATAGAATCGTTCTCTGAATGTGTTTCTAGAACGATCGGGAAACGTGAACTATGCGCAATAAGTCTGAAAACGGTGTCAATCACATCTTTGTTTGAATGCGTATTAGCCCAATATATTTGGTGTTAAGTTAGGGATGCTTTTAATCTACAAGATTCCCTTTGTTTATCCAGGACTTAATTTCTCAATGGATGCCAAGGAGAGGCTAGGTGTTACTAAAAGATTATGCTTCATCATTTTGTTTGCAAGATTAGCATGGGCTGGAAGAAGAACCGTAATAAGATGGCTACTGAAAACAACACCCCACTAAATCAAGACGTTGTAATTCATATGGCTATCCATTTTCTGCAGATGTGGGCAAATTTACACAAGGAAAGCGACAAAGTCAAGAAGGTGGAGATGGCGCGGTGCTTGGAGGACTAGATGAGCCAGAAGAATAACTTTGAGGGATCTTTAATTTGCTCTGATATTATGATAGTGATTTTTTAACACTATATTATGATAGTGTAGTTTGTAGTCTTCCACTCTTCCTACTTGTTTCTGTAGATCAGCCGTGTTGGCTAGTGGGTCTGAAAGACTGAAACTTCATTCAAATGTTGGAATGTTGCTTCTTTAACTCTTTATGTTAAACTGGTATCCCCAGCATGTAAGACCTTGTTATTGATTTTCTTAAAAGCCAAGTTAATCTTCTTTTCAAAAAAAAATCTCTTATAAACAAAGTTAATAATACATGAGATGCACACTAATTAAATACAGAGCTCCAGTCATCGTGTGTGTGTGTGTGTTTAAAAAGACATACCTTTCTCGTTCTGACTGAACTAAAAGTAATATTTGATGATTTTATTATGAAAAAAAAAATATTGCTACATGACTGCATATTTGGCAGATAAGTTCAAACTGACGCTATAACGTTTCGAGCGGCACGAAATCATGGACGAGCTGTTGTTCCGCGGCAAATAGATGGTGATCGATCGACGGGTCACGGGTGCAAGTAGTATGCAGATTGCTAGTAGGCCTGGGTGCTCCTGAGTCCTGATCGTCGAAACCATACATGTCATGGCTCGGAACAAGCCAGACACACAACCCGATCCTACAGACTTGTCACAAGAGCAGAGCGCTGGATCGATCGGTAACGAGGGCGCGTAGACTCCCAGTCTGTCAGGTGCTATACTGCTATAGTGGCTCAAGGCTGGTTATTTTAAAAAAAACACTGCTATTGTACCTATACTGCTATAGTAGCAGCGTATAGTCACAACTAGATTTTTCAATTTCTCCTAGTAGTGTGGGGTTCTTCTAGTATTTTAGCATTCAAATTTTAGTATAAACTTTCTCTAGTAAATACCTCATAGTGAGGATTCTCTAGTGTTTTGACTAGTAGTAGTATTTTATTACTAACTAAAAACAATAGGAGAACTCCACCATTTTGGTAGTGAGTAGCTGTAGTGGTATCTGATATGGATAAGGCTACCATTTCACGTACACTCATGTATATGGTGAAAACTATACCATTACAAATATTTGATAATTCATAGATATACTTGTTGCAAAGGTTGCACTCAAAATCGTTAGAGATTTTTTTCATACAAAAAAACTCAAATTTGTCGATGTGCACTCGGATTTTGTCATTTTTAAAGAATTAATATGTAATGTCTTTGAATCTCATTTTTAAAACAAAGTATATACATGTGTGCCAAGTTATATTTCTTAAATACCCACTTCAAAGTACATTTTTGGATGAATTCTTATCGTTTTAAATTGAATATTTGTAGTGTTCTCAAGGTATTTGCACCCACTTCTATGAACACTCTTGTAGCTCTAGCTCTTTTTTGTATCCTTCTAAGGATGCTGTAAAAGTTTATGTAATCCCTGAACAGGGCTTGCCTTGAGGCACAGACCAATCACTATATTCAGGTGGGGATCCGATCCTCTCCCCCACGGTGACCTTAAAAAAAGATTCAAAAATCGATTTGATGAAACTTGGTATACATATGCCATGTACGCTGCATAAAGGTGGTGCACTCAAACTAGGTTGCTTCTTAGCACATGACAACCAATGACTTTATTTTTATTTTTGGAAATTCCTTTTCTACAGCTTTAATCATTAAAAATTTAGGGTATTGAAATGTGTATCTAAACCCATTGTGGGTTTTGGTGAGTTAATGAGATAAATAATCAAATGGCTAATATTTCTGTTGAGATAGGGACATCTGTTTTTTTCATAAGATAAGACTTTGATGATTAGTGATCCTCAAAATTTTATTATACTTGGAAGGATCGAATTTAATGAACACAAGATCATAGTACAATTTCTTTCTATTTTGAGTTTCACTTAGGATTTATCTACTACAATTCATGTTTACTATCTCTTTTTAGTCAGACGGGAGGGGTCGCCTCTAATGGAAATCTCTTACACAAAAGTTACAGCAAATAGAATCATTTCAAGAGACAAAGAAAATAAACTTGTTTATTATCTTGTATGTGTCTCTAACTCTCTACTCTCTATAGTTCGGCTAACAAACCTTGAGAGATACTAGTTCAACCCTAATGTCAAAGTTAGTTTCTAGCTAGTTTTTTCTAGCTAGGTTAGATATTCGGTTTAGAACAAATTTCCAATGACTAGCTGATTTCCTAGTCAACCTTCCATATATAGCCATGATTGAATATTCGGTGGGGATTGGATGTCATCCTAGGTGTTGCTCTATGGTCTTTGGTGTTTGCTAACTTGCTAGGATCATGGCTCAAATCAGATTGTACTTCATAGAGACAGTGACGAATCTAGAAAAATATTTAAGGGAGACTTCTGCTACCTTAAGATAACTTCAGCCCCTTCTTAAAGAGTATCAATGATAAAAATTTGTAGGAGAGGCTAAGGGGGGGCTACGTGGGTTCTACGGCCGTAGGGGGGGCTGGAGCCCCACCAGCCCCACCGTTGGCTCCGTCACTGCATAGAGATGACCTTGAGAGAAAAATAAGTCCAGTTGGCCAAGATCAGTTTGTAGTATTCTGGAGAAACATGGAAAGAATATTCACTCTTGATATGTTATAGGTTATTATTGGTAAATTGATTCTTCGGTGCAAATGCGTGAGAAGCTCACAAGCAACATAGAAGGACATAATTCAAACATTTTTTTTCATCTCGACAAGCTGGTCACAAGCATAAACAAACATGATCATAGTATTGTTCACAACAATGCGGTGGAATGCCTTAAATTGTAGGCTAGAGATCAGGAAGTTCGCTGGTGTCAGTGATGATTACATAGTTTGTTTTCATAATGCTTCATGTAATGGATATTGGTGTGATTATGAGACTGGCTAAATAGTTCTTTGAGGCAACAATAATAGCTCTAGCAAACATGAGCAAATCGGAGTTAAATTCCGTGATGTTTTAGGACAAAAAGTAGCAACTAAGGATCCATAAGAAAGGTACATATGGTTCAAACTTTACACTTACAAGAGGATCGGAGAACTAAAATTTTGCAAGGGACTTCACAATGATTTTTATCTAACTCACCAAAGAATTGGAAACTGCCTAGATCTAGTATCAGTACAAATTGCACGCTAAGGGGATATGACTGGAAGAAAAAAAGAAACCAAGAAACTTGGTTAATGATAACAATATGAAGTTCGTGCAGGTGAATGTACCTGACAAATATAGTGAAATAAAAACAAAATATTTCTGACAAAAGGTCTAATTGTTACATTAAAAAAAAATATTTGTGCGAGTCATCTTGTTAGTTATTCCCATGAACGAGAGGCATGAATCATAACGTACGCTTTGTTCATTTGGCACATAAGTTATGATAGAAAGTAGTATTCGTTGATTTGTTGAATAGCTGGCAAACTCAAGTAATAAACTTTCAGACGAAGGATTTTTGAGAACCCAGGGGAAGGGATTTGAGCTCGCTCAAAATTCTAAAGCTAGCCGAGCCAAAGCTTCATGGGCATGGCCCGGACCCCATTTGGCCATTCCAGCTGAGCCGGGAGCCAAGCTGGACTTGCGGGAGGAGCCCGAGCGCCCGAGCGCGCTGTGGATTCAACTATTCATGACCACTCACGCGCGCTCTATGAGCAGCTGGGCCCACAACCCACACCATGCGTACATCACACACACACTTACAGGTGGGGCCCTCTACCTGAACTATTTTCACCGGCGCGGTGACTTCACCACCCGTCTCCCTCTTCCTCGTCTCGCCACCCGAGTCTCCACCTATATATCGGCCCCTGCGGCCGTGCCGGCGCGCCTCGCCCTTTCAAGTTTGCCCATACACCAAGGGAGGAACACACACCGAGGAGGCCGCAGCAGGGCAGACCACACCCGCTCGCGTTTCGGGAATGGCAGTGCTGCTGCGCCCGGCGGCGATCGCCGGAGGTCGGCAGGTGTGGCCGGTGGCAGAGGACGATGAGGGGGCGCGCGAGGCGGAGGCGGCGTCGCAGCGGCTGGTGGAGGCGGTGGCGCGCGGCGACGCGAGGGAGGCCGGCGAGCTGCTCGCAGCGGGGCGCGCGGACGTGAACTACGCCGGGGTGGTGTGGCTCAGGGCGCGGCGCATCGCGGAAGCGGAACCCCAGGAGGGCGCCGCCGCCGAGGCGCGGGCCGTGCACGAGGAGATCCGCGCCGACGTCTCGCCGCTCTTCCTCGCCTCCGGCAACGGCGACGTCGCGCTCGTCCGCGCCTTGCTCGTGAGTGATCAATCCTGCTCCTGTTCCCCCCCGCATTCCCTCCCTGCTCTGTTTTCTCGCGTCGGAATTTACTGACTACCCGCATCACGATTCACGCTTGCTTGTTTTTGCGTTTTTGTTATGCTTTTGGGCCTTGCGTTTTGGGTCCTACGCGTTTAATCGTTCACAGAGTAATCCGACCCCAGATTTGGCATGCTACGCAAGTTGCATTTTCGAGCTGTTCGTGCGTAGCGTCGTAGCCTCTTCCCTGAAATTTTGGGGCGATTTTGGTGCCAATTTGTTTTCAAATTTGCCGACCACTGAAGAGCATGTGCTTCATTGCAGCGTTCTAGGCTAGCCTTTTGCCCCGTTATTCGGGCCTTGTTTAGTTCCAAAAAATTTTGCAAAACAGGTACTGTACCACTTTCGTTTGTATTTGACAAATATTGTCCAATCATGCACTAACTAGGCTCAAAAGATTCGTCTCGTCAATTTCGACCAAACTATGTAATAAATATTTATTTTCGTCTATATTTAATACTTCATGTACACATCTAAAGATTCGATGTGACGGAGAATATGAAAAGTTTTGCAAAATTTTTGGGAAGTAAACAAGGCCTCGGTCTTCCTTTTACCGGTTGGTGAAAAGCGATACGCACGGTATTTTCGAATGGTTTTAGCGGGCGCTGCCATTGTTTTATATATAAGTGCCACAAAATCCTACATCCTCGCCTCGTTTGCGCTTGCTAGAAAAAAGGCTGGTATGTTTATCCACACTGTTGATCCAAGTACGAGCCACCAACTCGGTTCGTTCTTTGCGCCAATCATAGCTCTACCTACTGTGTAAATGCACGCGCAAATCCCATTTTTGTAGTGACTACATCAATACAAGGTGGAACCAAGAGATTTTACCGGACCCACTTCGAATATTTTGGCCTTTGTATAGGCCGGAGTTATGAGTACGGGTTTGTTGTAGGCAGATAAATGCAAAGCAGAATACATGATACCTGTACTCTACTTCCCTCTCGATTGCTTGGTCCTTTGCATACTAGGACTTTTAGTTTCGAAAAAATTTCGGATTTCGATATCGTAGCATTTTTGTTTTTATTTGATAAATATTATCTAATCATGAATTAATTACATTTAAAAGATTCATCTCGTGATTTACAGGTAAATTGTGCAATTAGTTTTTATTTTCATCTATATCTAATGCTTCATGCATGTATTCTAAGATTTGATATGACGGTGAATCTTGAAAAGTTTTTAGTTTTTAGATGAAAACAAGGCCCTAGTATACTAGTGCTGGCAGTATATGCTACGTAGGATTCACTTTTTGTTGCCCTCTGAAGATAAGAGATGGATTATAGATCTTAGTTAATAGAAGGATTGCTCATTATGAGACACATCTTGCAAATGGCTGAGACCAAATTATGCGGTTCATTACTAGCCTAAAATCATTTGGAGCCTTTAATAACTTTGATTAATCAGTTCAGTTCCATTTGGAGCCCCTGCAATGCAATGGGACCAAGCTTTTGCTGCAGCTCTTTACTGGGTACGGACGGCCGTCCTCTTCCAAATCGGCAAATGGGGCATGCAGAGGAAGCGGAAGCTTCGCCGGAACACTCGAGATCCTTGGTGTCGTGTTGGCATTGGCCGTGGTGTCGACAGACCACAAAATAAGGCCAATTACTGACAAATTCTATATAAAAAAAATAAAATTTCTCGTCATTTCAAATTTTAAAATACATCTGTGAAACATTAAATATAGATTAAAAATAACTAATTATACTATTTATCTATAATTTATAAGACGAATCTGTTAAACTTAACTAGTCTATAATTAAATAATATTTAATAAATACAAACGAAAGCACTAAAGTGTCTATTTTTGCAAAAAGATTTATAAGTAAACAAGACCTAAGCTGCACTACTTGGTTTAAGAATCTGTTCGCCTGTTTATTTTTTTGATAGTATTTTTTTATAATAAATTAGCGAATATTATTTTCAACGGCTAAATATGTATGTACTGGTATGGTATTGTATCAGTCTGCCAACCAGGTGCCACTGTAGTAGCAGCCAGGTTAATTCTACTGTCAGTTAAAGGAAGGAGCAGTAACACGAACAGTGAACACGCGGGGTCCATCCGCAAGTAAAATTATCCCCGCCGTGGCCTACAGTTCCACCGTGTTGTCGCGTCAACGAACTGGGCACGCATGGAGATCCATAACTGTAAACTGCAGGCGCTGGAAAAATAAATCTTGGGGGCAGTAGTACTACTAGGCCCTAGTAGTAGGAGGGTTGGGAGACAGTGGTAGATGGGTTTGACCTGAGCCCGGCAGGAAGGCGAGCCCTGTTTTTGTTAACTCACCAACATAATCAGTAGGAGTAGAAAGCAAACCCGGCCAGTGTTTGTTAACTAATGCAACCAAGTACAACAGCTCAACACTTTGGTAGAGACCAATATATTCCCCTCGTGAGCGCGGTCGGGTGTGGGATCACCAGTCACGTGCCCCCCGCCCGGTCTCCGCTGTCCGCTCTCGGTCTAGCTCCAGCCTCCAGCCACGTTCCACGTCTCCTTCGTGTGCGTGTGCCGCGCCGATCTTGAGCTGGTACGGGATCCTATGGTACTTCGCCACCTGCGCCTCAGACCCTAATCAATCTTAGGTTTTAACCGCGTTTTACTAGAGGATTTACTAATGGTGAGGCCTAGAAAGTTTGGGACTCTCTGGGGCGGGCGAGTTGGGACCTCAGTCCTTTCGGCCGTGCCGTGTCGTGGCACGGGCGTCCGGCGCGCGGTCCGGCTTATCCGCCGGCCGGCGTCATGGGCGGCGCTCCTGGGGGGCGCCATTGATTGGGAGTGGATGCCGCTGCTGCCGCGGCATGCGCCCAGCATCTGCCACGTACTTTCGCTGCCGCGGCACGGCGACTGTGCCGTCGTCTCCCCTGATACCACTGTCGAAAGTCTAATGAATGCCTCTGCCGGTAGCAGGCGCTCGCCCATGGCCGGCCGTGCCCGGGCCCTTGTCCCGGAACGCGCTGAAGCATCTCCTTCGTTTTCTTTGGAGCTCTGGCTCGTCCGGCTAGCATGGCGTAAAGTGCAGCGCCGTGTGGCAGTCCATCCTTCCCCGTCCTCTTCGATCGGCCGGACAATCATGGCCTGAAACTCGCATGCTGCGTGCCCAGGTGGTGGGACGATAGTCTTCGTTACATGAAACCAGCCCTCTGAAACCGTTCGTCTGTCATCACGAATCACAACACTTGATCAGTTTACAGTCCAGTCCATGCGCCGTGTGGCCAGGATTACACCAACCCGTGCGTGTTCCCAGCCGGATCTCATCTCATCCATGTATGCCAGGAAGCTCACATGCATGACCTGCATCTGAAGCCAGATGCTGGTGCACCCTGCCGGCTGCCGCCCCCAATGCGTCCAAGCCGAACCAGCTGTGAGCTGTCTGTATTTCATCGCGCCATGAAATGAGGCCATCTCATCCATGACTCCATGTCCACCTCCCGGCCCCAGGCCAGGTAGTAAGGACCGGTCGACGATGCTTCTCCTCGGCTATCTCTGCTGTATTAAAGACGGCAGCGCATGTGTCACAGAAGCTCGGCCCAGCGCCGCGGCACCGCAGTTGCCAGTGCAATGTATTGGGCGCGTGGTACGGAGGGAAGCTCGTCCGTATCGTGCCGTGTCCTCTTCCCTGCCCTGTAGCCATCAGCCCCCTCATCTCTGCCACCGGCCGCGGCCAGCTGTATCCCCTGCTCGGCTGCTCCCCGTTCCTCCTGGGCTGCTCTGCCAGTAACGCACGCACGCACCTGGCGCCCATGCACAGCCGCGGGCACTCCCTCCTGCCTGCGGCCCCGCCCCAGCCACCCCAGTTCGTGTTTCAGGGCGTGGCCTCCGTGTACTGTGGCGCGCCCCAGCCGAATATTGACGATGGCACGAGGAGGACGCTGCCTGACGCCTGTGAAGAACATCACCCCAGTTCAACAGTGTGCGTGTTTTTTTAAAAAAATTCGGTGTTTACTGTGTGTTGCTCGTGCTAGATCTTGGTGAGATGTGAATTCCTGGCTGTTTACCCTGGAGCATCCATCCCTAGGACCTGCTTGTGATTTGATGTCTGATGGTTGGATCACGACACCGATGCAGCAACTCTTGTCGCCCGATTTTGCGAATCGTACGGCGTACGTTGCAAACCATCGTTTGCTTGTGTGGTGGCAATTCATTTGCTGTGCCAAAATGCACAAGGCAGATGTGACCTGCGAAGCCGACGGAGGGTACACGATGTTTTCCAGCAGTTGCAGCAATCCTGAAAGCTAGAGAACCAGGGGTACTACTACTGTGCACCGCGAGGCGGTGCCACCACCAGCCACGCATGAGGATTTCATGAGTAGCGATCGCCCTGCAGAATTTTGACCAGATTCCCTGCTTCCAGGAGGCGGCCCCCTCCTGTCTCTTGCGTAAATGAATTCCAGCCATGGAGCAACCACCACTGCTCCGGTTATTTCCAGTGACCTGACGCGGCCACTCCTTTGGTGGTCCGCACAGCACCGACCTGACCCAGTGACCGGACATAGTAGTAGTAACAGCGACATTTGTTACCCGGACAGCTGTTGTGCAGTGCAGGTCCCGATGCTCATTTTGTCACGCCCTGTTCGATACTACTATTGCTTCTTACAATGTACTACCACTAGATCTCGAGCCCTGAATTCGTGTATATTCAGTGTCTGTAGTAGGTCAAGGAGAGTAAAGAGAAGGAATACTACCACTAGTAAAAAAACCCAGAAATGTAGAACCAATCAGTTAGGTGAAATAAGCATAAGAGAAAAATGTAATGCGATCATTGATCTCAAATTGTTTCACGAGCCTCGGTAGCGGTTTTAAGGTCCTGTTCTTCAGCATTTTACAACGAGAATGCCACTGACATTGTGTTCCATTGGATTCTTGAACTTTTGCTCAAGAATACAACTCTGTCACAACTCACACGTTATCTGATGGTTCACTGTTCTCACTTGGCGTGACACTCGTGCAGGCAAAGGGAGCGGACGTGAACGGCAAGGTGTTCCGGGGCTACCCGACGACGGCTGCGGCACGGGAGGGGTGCGCAGAGGTGGCCGAGCTGCTTGTGCGTGCGGGTGCGTCGCAGCCGGCCTGCGAGGAGGCCGTCGTGGAGGCTGCGCTGCAGGGCCAGGCCGCGCTCGCGGCCATCTTCATGCGCTCGGACCTCGTCCGCCCCCGCGTTGCCGTCCACGCGCTCGTGTCCGCCGCGGCGCGCGGCTTCGTCGACGTCGTCGACACGCTCATCAAGGTACTGGACCTTCGGGTCTTCCTTACTTGGTACAAGTGCTCTACGTGGTTGCACTCGCGTCCAGTTTCAGAAACTATACAAAAAGAGCTAGGCCTTGTTTAGGCCTTGTTTAGTTCCAAAAAATTTTGCAAAACAGGTACTGTAGCACTTTCGTTTGTTTGTGACAAATATTGTCCAATCATGGATTAACTAGGCTCAAAAGATTCATCTCATCAATTCCGACCAAACTATGCAATTAGTTTTTATTTTTATCTATATTTAATACTCCATGCATGCGTCTAAAGATTCGATGTGACGGGCAATCTGAAAAATTTTGCAAAATTTTTTGGGAAGTAAACAAGGCCTTAGTTCACCCCAAAAAGCAAAAAGTTTTCAAGATTCTCCGTCACATCGAATCTTGCGGTACATGCATGAAGCATTAAATATAAATGAAAGCAAAAACTAATTATACAGTTTAGCTGTAAATCGCGAGACGAATCTTTTGATCCTAGTTAGTCCATAATTGAATAATATTTGTCACAAACAAATGAAAGTGCTACAGTACCGAAATCCGAAATCTTTTAAAAAAAAACAAGGCCCTAGTGTTAATATCGTATACTACTATACAACATTGTCGTATTCCACGTGCAAGGCCCAGTATGTGCATTGTTGGCCCAAGACGTTGGGTTGCCGTATGGGCTTTTGCATCACGAAACTGCGCAAGCTGAACGGTGAACAGAGCTGAGGCAGTCGTTTAGTCCCACCTCGTCAGCTGAGCTGCGCCGTGACCAATTTATAGCGGTGTGCGCTAGCCGTAGTGTTGTGTTCGTAGAAAGGAGAGACGGTTGGCATCTCCCCTGACAGGGACGGGAACAGTCTTCGGACTTTCCTCTAGCACATTGCGGTTAAGGCTACCCACTTCGGTGGATCTTACCCAATTTTTTTTTCCAGTTCTAATTAATTTTCTTTTGCTTATAGAAACCTACTTTACCAAAAAATGGTTTCTTTTGCTAGAAACTTACTTTATCAAAAAAAAATGTTAGAAAATTACTTTAGCAATCAGTATCATTTTATTAAAATACGTCAATGGAACTCAATTTTTCTTTTTTTGCTTACAAACTTTAGCAATCAATATCAGTTAGTTACAACAGGTGAATGAAACTTTAGCTCTCAGTTTGTTAGAAACTTACTTTAGCTTTTTTTTCTAAGAAACTTAGTTTAGCAATCATTACCAGTTTGTTACAATATTATGAAACTTTTTTTTCACTTACAAACCTTCTTTAGAAATCAATATCAGTTTGTTATAGTCTGTGAATGAAACTTTAGCTATCAGTATAATTTTTTACACTTATACTACCACTATCAGTTTGTTATAATGTGTAAATGGATTTCACGATCGCTGTTTCAAACAAGATCTCGAGCCCTGAATTCGTCTGCTTCCCTCAAACGCAGTGTGGAGCTGATCCAAACGCGACCGCTCGGGTGCTCCTGCGCTCGCTGAAGCCATCCCTGCATGCCAACGTCGACTGCACGGCGCTCTTTGCCGCAATCGTGAGCCGTCAAGTCGCTGTGGTCCGCCATCTACTTCAGGTGCGCATCATCTGTCAACAGCAGCCACAAAATACAACTCATATCCAGGAATGGGCGCTTGACACCATCTACCAACTCATGTTCAGGCCGGCGTGAAGAGGGACACGAAGGTGAGGCTGGGAGCATGGTCCTGGGACGCGTCCACCGGCGAGGAGCTGCGCGTCGGCGCCGGACTCGCCGAGCCTTACGACGCGGTATGGTGCGCCGTGGAGTACTACGAGTCCACGGGCTCCATCCTGCGCATGCTCCTCCGTAGCGGGTACACGTCGGCCACTGCACACCTCGGCCGCACGCTCCTCCACCACGCCATCCTCTGTGGCAGTGCCGGTGCCGTCCAGACCTTGCTGGCGTCCGGTGCAGACTCCGAAGCTCCCGTGAAGACGTCCAGGAGCAACAGGTCCAGGCCGGTTCACCTGGCCGTGCGCCTGGGCCAGCCGGAGATCCTGCGGATGCTGGTCGACAGGGGCTGCGACGTGAACGCGAGGGCGGACGCCGGCGACACCGCCGCCATCCTCTGTTCGCGCCACAAACGCGAGGACTGCCTCGGAGTTCTCGTGTCCGCCGGCGCAGACGTCGCGCTGTTAAACTCGGCTGGCGACTCCCCGTCCTCCGTGGCCTCCTCTGGGGGATGGAAGACCGGCTTCGAAAGGGCTGTCATTGGCGCAATTCGGTCCGGGACCATCCCACGCTCGAGCGATCGGAACGTGTTCTCGCCGCTGATGTTCGGCGCGCTGTGCGGCGACGCGACCGCGATGGAAGTGCTGCTCGCTCAGTCAGACGTGGACGTGGACGAGCAGGATCTGGACGGGTGCTCGCCCATAATGGCTGCTGCCAAGATGGGCAACGTCGAGGCCTTCCGTGCCCTCGTATTCGCCGGCGCCAACGTGAAGCTGAGCAACAAGCGCGGCGAGACGGCCATTGGGCTGGCGCAGCAGAGCAAGAAGAGGGACCTCTTCGAGCAGGTCATGCTCGAGTTCGCGCTGGAGAAGGGCATGCCTGGAGGCTTCTACGCGCTTCACTGCGCCTCCCGTCGCGGCGACACCGCGGCGGTGCGGCACCTCGCCAGCACGGGCGGCGACGTGAATATCCCCGACGGCGACGGCTACACCCCGCTGATGCTCGCGGCCAGGGAAGGCCACGCGGGCGTGTGTGAGCTTCTCATCTCCTACGGCGCTCGCTGCGACCTCCGCACGCCGCGCGGCGAGACGGCGCTCTCCCTGGCGCGGGCAGCGCTGGCCACGGCGGGGTTCAACAAGGCCGAGGACGTGATCATGGACGAGCTGGGCCGGCAGGCGGTCCTCCAGGGCGCGCACGTCAGGAAGCACACCAAGGGCGGGCGCGGGAGGCCTCATGGCAAGTCCCTGCGCATGGTCGCTGCGGCGGGCGTGCTCAGGTGGGGCGGGTCGAACCGGCGCAACGTGATCTGCCGGGAGGCCGAGGTCGGTGGCAGCTCGGCGTTCCAGAGGCACAGGCAGAGGAAGGGAGACGCGTATGAGCACGGGCTGTTCCGTGTGGTGACTGCGACAGGGAGGGAGGTGCACTTCGTGTGCCAGGGCGGCGAGGAGGCCGCGGAGCTGTGGGTGAGGGGCATCAGGGCCGTGACAAGGGCGGCGTTTGGCAAGAGAGGCAAGGAGTGAGTGACGCGTGGCTGCTCTCTCTCTCCGTTAGGCTCTGTAGGTTTGCAGCGAGCGCGTGCTTGTAAAGAGTTGTAGCGGGCGTAGAGCCGTAGCGTAGAGGGGCTGTGTGGTTTGGTGTGGTGTGCAGCTGCGCTGGTCTTCAGCTCGAAGGCTTTGGCTGCTGGGTTTGGCTTGCCATGATGGTTTTTGGTTCAGGGGCATGGGGTTGTGTTAGTGTGTATATAGCCTGGGTGTTGTCTCGGCTAAGTTACTTTAGCTAACTGGCTTGTAGTGCGTTTCTATCTGAACTATCAGTCTCCTTTGAGAAACTTCGCCAATTTGAGTTATTATATGAGTTCTAAGTTCTGACACGAAGCAAAAGAGAAAAACACTTCCCGGAGAAGCTCAAAAGACACTTCCTGGGGAAGTTCAAAAACAGCTAGGCCTTCGGCACCACTTGCAACTTATTGTGTTAAATAGAAACAGGAAATAAGAAACAACTTGTTTGAGTAGAAGCTGAGACTAATTAGTGCCAACCACGTATATCAAACTGAACTTAGTTTCTTCGTTCTGCAAGTTTTAATCAAAGCCTGTGCGATTGGAAATTACATCACCACCAGCTAACCTGTTCATGTCATCTCACTGTTCTGATCTGCTATCAGTATAGTTAGAATGGGGCAATAAAATTTATATCCTCCACTCAGCTGCCAAATCGCAGCTGCTCAACATTGTTGGAATGTAAACAAAACACAACTAGTAAATGAAACATAACTCATCGACACAGAACACTTCAGCTTCCGCTGATTTCCTTCTCCTTAGCCTTGCACATATCATCTGCTGACTTTATGAACTTCTTGGTCAATTCTTCAACCTGGCGGAAACATAACAGGTTAAATATTCATTGGCAGGCAACATACTTGCTTTTAGCACTGTTTCAGATACTCACCTCCTTCTCAATCCTCTTTACATCATCCTTGGGCATACTTGATGCAGATTTCTTTATTGTATCAAGTGCCTGGACAAACATGGCAAAGTTTACTATGCAATGCCAATTACAGCATAGAGCATTGGAGTTGATGGAAACGGAAATCCACCAGTACTCGAAAGTACTAGGCTCCAAGCAACTTTAGTTTAGTGGAAGAGTTTGAACATAATAATTTTAGCTTGGAGAGCCATGTACTAGGCCGAGTGAGATGGCAAAAATACTTAAGCACACCAGTGAACATTACCCACAATAGGAAGACTCATCACTAAACATATCAACAATGCTTCTACATAAACCAATTTATTAGTCTTCACTTCTGATAATGAAATGGAAGCTCAACCACAAATTAGTTTTCTTACTCATAATATAACTAAATAACCAGAGAACAACTTGTCAAACTTGCTGCAAGTGTACCCTGCACCCAATGCATAATAAATTCTAGAACAGACATACTCAAGCATCACATACTCGCCAAACATATTTCTCCTAAATTCCAAGTGTCAAACTAATGTTTAGTTTAAAACCTGTCAACTTAAACTAGCAATAAAGCATATGATTGTCCACATAACTACTGCCATCACCCGAATAGATTAATCAAAAGAAGAAAAAGAGCAAGCCTTTGTTACCTTTTGGCGTGCTCTTCTAATACTTTGTTTAAAATCCTCTGCTGATTTAGTAACAACCTTGCACAGTGCCTATACTCAGGCAGCGAATAAAATATGTTAGCTGTTTCCATACAAATGAATTAGTACTAAGTCAGCAAATCTTACCTGTATATTCTCCTTCGTCAACCTAGGCATGCATAATAAAACAAAATTAGCAGAAGGAAGCAAATTTAAGAGTGTAGTTACTGGCTTATGTAAGCTAAGTTATTCCGGCTGCCTCTCCATAAATATTAAATGGAATGAATCTCAAGTTTGTAGACCATGCAATTAACTCTTTTTGAATCAGTAATACTATTAGCCATTAAGTAAAAAAATCGTACTTTCAAGCTAGTGCCTGAAAATTTAATGTCTATAAAGTAGAAACCACTGCTAAAGGTAAACATAACAACACATACATACCAACTATTGAATTACCAATAAACAATAACCATCAAATTCAAAGGAAACACTTACGGAGGGATAGCTGCAATAATCCTATTCCCATCAGGTGTTGGATTAATGCCCAATGGTGATGAGATAATAGCATGCTCAATAGACTTCATGGACTGTAGAGCAACAGATTAGAAATGAGTTTTGAAGGGAGCCTAAAAGCAGAAGGCCAAGTACAATTAATACAGCTATGCTATTTAAGTCCAAGGCTGTGGTAACAAACACATTAACATGACATTTGGTGTTTAGGCCTATAACAGAAACTTGTGATGAAAACAACACCGAACATATCTTCTGTGTATCATGTATTAGATTTTCAGGAAATTTGACTTGATCCTCCTGGAAACAAAAACTGCATCTAACTGGCAACATAATCTACCGGCTGCAGCTAGTAAAATTTAAGGAAAAAGATGCTTCTTACAGTAGGATCATAAGGCATCACTGATAGGGTATGTGCATCCAGGACAGAAACAACGGCAATGCGATTCAGTGCAACTTTAACACCTGCATTCTCCACCATGATATGGTCAAGCATGCCTGCAGAACAGATGTATTTTTATCATTAGCCGGAGAAACTGCACTGATCAAAAAAAGGAAAATAAGAATATTATGGCAAAGGCAAAGGCTTACCAGGAGTAGCTCTTCCAGTCCGTAGTTTGCTCAGCTCTCGTGACAGTGCGATCACTGCAGCATCCATTTGTGCAGTGGCAGCTGATTTGACAGTCGGCCCAATGTCAGGAACAGCTTGAACAGTGTCACCTCGATCATCCTCTACACAGCCACAAACAAAGAAAATGTGATTGGTCCATCAAAGGCATGCTTCCATAACCATCCTTCTTTTCACATCGACAGTCGTAAGACCCTGATGTATCCATTTACTTGTATCAAATCAGGGACCTAATAAGTACCAGTAACACACAACAGGAACTGAGCTTCCATTTCACAACATCTAACTATCCAAAGGACGGGCGGGTGCGCAACTTACTCGATTTCTTCCCCTTCGCGAAGCCTCTTCGGTTCTCGAAGACGAAGAGCCTCGATGGAGCGAATTCCCCGGCGCCCGCAAGGGATCCCCCGGCTGGGAGGCGGCGCACGGTGGTGGAAGCGGAGGCCGCCGCGGCGCGGAAGGAGCGGGCGGCGAGGGCCGCGCCACGGCGAAGGAGGAGGGCCATAAGGGCAGGGGTTGGGGGTTCCTCTGAGGTTGGTCTATAGAAGTAGAAGGCTCAGGTGGTCAGGTTTCCTATCAGCTACGCCGGCTAGCGGCAACGACGGCGGCGGCGGCGGCGGCGGCGAGGGGAAACAGAACAAAGAGGGGGGTTTGCAAACTTGTCCCGTTTTCCGTGGGTTTTTTTACCCGTTTGCGGCCGAACCGAGAGGGGACGCTTTGTTGTTTGTATAAGCTAAAGGGTTCCATTTATTTGGCCTTTTGATTTCTTTTATTACAAGCACGGTTTTGGTGCCTATGGTTTATATTTTGGCATAGAGTGACTGATATTTTTTTAAAAACGTTTAAATTTCGCTTTTATTTATATAACTAAAACATTTTTGCTATGATGTCGGAAAAAAACAAAGGCGGAGTTCCGGACTTTCATGGACTTCTAAGGGACGATGACTCCAAATCAAAGCGATGTTAAACAAATTCTGCAACGACGTCGTCAAACTATTTGATTTTTTTCCTCTAATAAAATAAATCCATGCATCGCACGAAAAATCATGTGCCAGCGCGGAGTTGTTGCGCAGAGTTTTCGATCACCGTCGAGCGTCTACAACCAAAGGACCGCTGAGTTTTGAGAAGACCATGCTTGAATTTGCCGTCCGTGCTCATTTCAGAGAATTGGAGTTTTTCTTTTTTTTTTCTTTACAGTATCTTTTTTTGGAGGTAATAATTTGCAGGCTGATCCCGTAACTGCACGCCGCCGCCAGCCAATGTTGAGAAACACACTGCTCACCAACGGAACAGGGAAAGAAAACGCGCAAATGTGTCTTGGAAGCTACTGTCCAGAGCGGCCGCAACGATGCCAACGAAATGTAGCCGATCCGGCATCGGCACGGCACGGCACGAACTCCAGCCTCATTCATATCGGAGAACTCGATCACAGGCCGCGACGACGGCGACCTCTCTGCTATGCCATGACCGCCAACCGCAGTCACCGTCGCGCACACAACGCGCCGCGCTGGCCCGGGCCGTGCGCCCAGCGCCCCTGTGCCAGAGCAAACCGCCCGGCCGAGACCTCCGCGCACCCCGTGCCGTACGTGACATGCCGTCGTGCCGCGATGACCAAGGCGCGTTCCGTGGCACGGTCTCGGCGACACGTTAGCCATGTCGTCGCTGCGCTCATCAGCCACGCTCTGTAGTACTACCAGTACGTACGTATACGCTGCAGCGCGCAGGGTAGGATGAGATGAGACGAGCAAACGACGTGAGGCGTGGGGCGTCGTGGGTGCAGCGGTGCGCGCGGACTGGGCCTGCGGACTCGGTCCAAACACGCGTCAGTCCGTCCGGAGGCCCGGAGGCCGGAGCTGCTACCCGTCGCTGGGCCCCGCGACCGAGAAAATTCGCGCAGAGATGTCACGGCCGTGCTTCACATCGCGCTGGCCCGCCCGTTTCCTGGTCTCGTCTCGGAACTTTGTCTACTTCGCTACCTCTGAGCTGCGGCTCTCTGTGTCCACAGGACGGGACGGGCGGCTTGAGAAAAACCTTGAGCGAAACCATCAGCGGATTCCGTGCGAGATACATAAGCCGACAGCCACCGGTCGTTGCGTCCTGCTCACAAGTCACAACGCTCATCTCTGCAACCACGGACCGAGCAGTCCCGGCTCCGGGCGGCTCAGCGATAAGAGAGCAGGAGCGGCGGCGACAGCTGTGACCGCGTGCGAGCGTGCTGCGTGCTGCGTGCGCCGGCGATCGATGGGGTGGTGGGAGAGCATGTTCGGCGACGGCGGGGACGGCGGCAACGTCGGCTGCTTCCGGAGGATCGGCAGGAAGCATGCCAGGAACTCGTACGCTTTCCCGGCGGATCCTGGGAGCGGTACGTTTTCTGGTCTCGTTTTCGCTCCGTTTTGCTTTTGGGGGCCGTGTCTGTCCAGTACAGGTTTCGATTCAGGAACCTTTTTTTTGTCATTCTTCTGTTCTTGTTTGCTCTGATAGTCTGGCCCCTTGGGTTTTAATAGGATTATTATCCCCATGCTTTGCAGTCAGCAGAAAAAAAAAAGCAGCGTTGTTTTCCTTTTGTGTGAGTGTGTTCCTTGCTCTGCTACGAAAATTCTGAAACCTGGCAGCACGACGAACCCTTGGAACGAACATCAGCGGCAAACGCTTTGATAATCCAAGCACTCTGCAGTTTGCTACCTCCATGGTGGCCTCACACCAGAAAGTTTCTGACGCGCGGAAAACTTTGTGCTTCGCTTCAGAGAAACGGAGAGGACGATCGGGCGGCCCCGTGGCGGAGGAGGTGATCACGGTGGAGGTGCCGGAGGTGCCGCTGCGCGAGCTGAACGAGATCACCGCGTCCTTCTCCGGCGAGAAGCTGATCGGGCAGGGGTCCTACGCCAAGGTTTACCAGGCGACGCTGCGGAGCGGCAGGCTCGCCGTCGTGAAGCGGCTCGAGAAGCCCTCCAAGCACGCGTCCAACGTCGTCTTCCTCAGGCAGCTCGGGGTGGCGTCGAGGCTGAGCCACGACAACTTCGTCCGCCTGCTCGGCTACACCATCAGCGGCGACCTCCGCGTGCTCGTCTACGAGTTCGCCACCATGGGCACCCTCCACGACGTCCTTCACGGTGGGTACAGTACAGAGAAAGCATCTACCTATCTCCCTGCTGATGTGAAACATCTATTTACGCCCAGCAGCCATGACCGATAACCAACCGAACCACGCAGGGGACAGGGAGGTGCTGGGGCTGCCGCCGCCGGAGCAGGGCAGCGTCGGCAGGCCGGTGCTGAGCTGGATCCACCGCGTGCACATCGCGCTGGACGCGGCGAGGGGCCTGGAGTACCTGCACGAGATGGTGCAGCCGGCGGTGACGCACAAGGACGTGCGCTCCACCAACGTGCTGCTGTTCGAGGGCTTCAGGGCCAAGATCGCCGACTACAACATGTTCAGCCAGGCCGCGGACATGGCCAGGCTCAACCGCTCCACGCACACGCTCGGCTCCTTCGGCTACCAGGCGCCCGAGTACGTGCCTGCCTGCCTGTGTGTGTGGGGCTGCTGCTGCTGCTGCTGATGATGATGATGACTTCTAACGGATTCATGGTTTGGGGGTTGTTAATTCAGGTACGCCATGACGGGACAGATGACGGACAAGAGCGACGTGTACAGCTTCGGCATCGTGCTCCTGGAGCTCCTGACGGGTAGGAAGCCGTTGGACCGGACGCTGCCGCAGGGCCAGCGAAGCCTGGTGAACTGGGTAAGAATTAGCAAAGTCGCGCCCGTCTATACAGTAGCAAATTAAGGGTCAGAATTTGTTAGTAGTAAGTACTTGTAGGTCACCCACCCCTGGGCCCTGACCCTGAGACCATTATCAGTTACGGGTTTCTGAAGGTAACCCCAAAATGCTAGACCACATCAATCAAATCAAACGATGAAAAGAAACGCGAAACCAAATTGGAATAATTGCAAGCAGTTAGTCTTTCCTAAATCCTAATTATCAACCATTCTCTCCGCATTCTCTTACCTAACGAGTTGAGAATCGAAAGAGGTACTTTTCTAGACACAAAGTGGAAGATTTAGGTGACTTGATCAAAATGTGTTTTGTTTGTTCAGCTTCAAGTAAGACCTGAAAGGAAGTTCTAGCCCCCAGATTTAAAAATTGATGGAGCTTCCCCTCCAAGTGCTATAAGCAATAATACTGTAAATCAAGGCAGTTAAGCAGGCAGTAGCTATTCGAAACATAGTGGAGTACTTCGCATGATCTAGTTCAACACGAGAACAGCAGTCGGAGCAGAAATGCAGAATCTTGTCCTCGAAAAACGATGCTGCTACACATAATACTCCTCTGTTACGTATCTATTATTAATAATAGACACCGAATCGCAAAAAGATGCTGCTACACATAATACTCTTCTGTTACGTATCTATTATTAATAATAGACACCAAATCGCAAAAATGTCTGACGATTTCCTGATCATGTTGGTGCATCAGGCAACTCCGATGCTGACGGAAGATAGGGTTCAGGAATGCATCGATCCAAAGCTTGGTGATCAGTATCCTCCTGCCGGAGCTCTCAAGGTCTCACTCTCGATCCATATAATATAATATAATATAACTTTTACACACGAAAACTTCTCTTCTGCCAGTAGTAGGGCTCGCGAGCCCTTGGCATGGCGCCAGAAACTAACCATGTCGACCTGGTTGTCACCTACACAGCTCGGGCGAATCGCGGTGCAGTGTCTGCAGTACGATCCCGCCTTCCGGCCGTCGATGGGCACCGTCGCCCGCGTGATCAACTACGCCGTCTTGCGAGACCAGCAGGGCGTCGTCTGATCTGATGCATGCCAAGTTTTGCCACTGTAGCTGTGAATATCATGCATGCCTTGCTGTGCTATGTTATGTAAGCTGGCCATGTGCCCATGTTTAAGCAGCGGTTATTATATTATATCTGTAGGCAGTCTATGGATACTATGCAAGCTTGGAAGCAGCACAGAACGCTTGCGGTTACGGCCATGCATGAAATTGGGCTAGTTTGTAATAACAATATTTTTTTTTCTGAGAATAATTTATGAAGAGGTACAGAGAAAAAAAACAAAAAGGTAAATTGCACAAGGACAGAACTGGTCAGTAAATCAGCTAAGGTTTTCTCGACATGCAAGAGAAGATCTGAACTGTCTTACCTTCCGCAGATTGACTTTTGTTTAAAATCGCAACAAAAGTTGTACACTATCATTTTGCCCCGAAAAGGAGGGGGAAAGAATTGTGGTACATAATAAGCAATTAATACATTAGCTGTGTAGAAGGCCCTACTGCCATATATTGGCCCCAAATGTGGGGGTATAAAACAACAAAACAGAGGAACAAGGTGGCCTGAATTCTGCATGTATAGATATTCTTTTGCTTATACAGTTGACAAAGAGCATTTGTTCTACTCTCGGCAAAAATAATTTCTTCTATACCTACCTGCAGAACCAAATAAAACTGACTTCATTAAAAATCCTTATGAATGAGATGTTCCATGTAATTAAAGTGCAGTGCTAAAAGGATTTTGAACATGTTGAACTGTTGTACAGTTATACCAGCAAAGTAGGTTTATATTTTTCAGTGCCAACAAATTATCATTTACATACAGGCCACCAATGTCTCCCGTACAAAAAAAAGCATGAAATGTACCTTGAATGTAATCTCAAATTGGCAGCAGTGGTTTTCTCTCATCAGTTGCGTTAAGATGCCTTGCCTGAAACCAGTGCCAGCATAGACATTAGAGATCACCTCACAAAAAGATGTCAATTCTTGATTTATTCAGTCAAAAAATGAGTCACTTACATCATCAGTGGCACCGGCAGTCATATTTACAAAAGAAGACTCAGAGGACCTGTGAAACAGAAATCATGTTATTAGGCTACATGTTGGGCAACATTTAGCGGATATCAACAATGCATGCTAATATTTTAGTTTTTTTTAACCAGGCTAATATTTTAGTTATTATGCTGTGCTCCTTTACCATATCGAATTTATTTGGTAGCATCTGAAATAGCCATGAGGACCAGTGAATCGTGTATGAATTAATATTCTTCTCAGCCTCTTTACCTATGATTTTGTGAATCTCCCAGCTCAACTGTTCCAGCTGGCTTTTCATCCTTGACTTTTGCTAGTGGAGAGAAAAACTGAACAGAAATAGCATTCATATAAGTTTAGTCGAGGGAAAACAATCTAAAGAACAGAAAGAAACAGTTACCTGGTGCATTGAAATAAATACTATTGAGATGCCTAAGAGAAAGTTAACGGTCAAGGGTTGCCCCAAAAATGCAGCTGAAGCTAGACCAGTGAAAATTGTGGCAACAGTAGATGAGTACTTCTTCAAAATAGTGTCTGCAGTATTATTCCAGACAATCATTCAGAACTATGAGGTAAGAGGACATAATGGACCAAAAAGACAGACAAACTAGCATCATAAAAGTGAGATTTGTGGGCATATCTTCTGTTACCTGCATACTTGAAGAAGAAAGAGGAGAGAATGCCTTGAGCAGCATTGTTACAAATGAGAAACAGTGTTGCCCTCGAATGCCCTCGAAAGATATCAAAACTCTCTGGGCCTGTAAACGAACAGGACATAGTACATCATACTTCATACATCATACTGCAATAAACAACAGTCACAACCCACAAACCAAACATAAACACATGATTCTCAGCTCTGGGTTTGCATATCATTCCAGCATTTTTGCATTACAAATTGACACTACACAACAAACTCATCAATACATAAAACTCTAAGAAAGACACCCTGTTATAACCTCCAAAAGCACCGGTTCACCACTAATAACCAGCCTGGGCACTGCTGCTTACTATAGGGAGGAACCTATTTTACCATTGGCTGCCCATATAGTCTATGAAATAACATTGGTAATGTGCCTAAGGAAATTGTGGCACCAGTGCCCATATTTTACCGCTGCTTAATGCCTTACTTATCAGTAGAAAAAGAAATATCTTTTCACATAAGATACTGTACCTTGAAATATGACAGTCCCTAAGATGCCAAGGAAGTTGAAAATTGCACCATAACCATATAAGAACAAATTCTGCAAATTACGTAAATGCTTAGTGGAATAAAGAGAAAGCATGGCCAAGAAATTGAGGAAACAACATGGTAGAGAAATGGTATTTAATTTCCATATCACATAAAGGTAAAAATTAGGAAAGGCAGCTGATTTTTTTAAAAGAGAAATCACCTGAAGGTATATGCTTGTATCAAACTGGCTTTTTAGAGCGTACTCATTGTAGACAGAGGCAAATGATGGGACAGAAACCTAAAAATTTACAGGAATGTGTATACATGACGTTCTGCATCCACCAATTGTTCAGATATATGGAGATAAATAAAAAGATGAAACCAATCTATACAAACTTACAAAAATTAGCGTATATGCGTATGCAATAGCGGTGACTGGAAGGCCAAAAGCATTGGTTCCCTCAGGTATAGAGCGTAGTTGATTGACGCTGATACCAATAAGCAATAGTGCAAGGGCTTCCCACTGATATCATACGATAAAACAGGGAGGATTAGACATTGCCAAGATAACTTTTCTTTATTAAAATAGTACAGAGGCCATGAAAAAACTGAAGAAAAATGGATCCACTATACTAGTCATAAGTGTTTTACTCAAAAAAAAGTCATAAGTGTTCCACTTAAAACACATAAATGAGACAATGTTTTTGGTTGTGTACAATCAGCCAAACTAAGATCATGATGTTACCATCAAGCTATCAATGGAATATGTTTCCTCACTCAAAGAAAATGCAATGATAATCCAATGATGACATCAGTCTTACCTGAATTATAGAGAATTTTCTTCTCATAATAACTTTTAGGAGAACAGCAATTACCAGCACCTGGATTGGACGTCAAAGAGTAGCAATATTAGCAACCTTGTTTTTTTCATGCAAAGGAATTAGATGTGTGCATTCACTAAGAGTACACACAGATGCACATGTACTCACACATGGTACAAGAACAAAACATGTGAAGATGGAAGTACACTAGCAGGTACCTTCAGGTTGCTTAGCATCTTCACAGTTGAGGGGTTGAAGTATAACTGTATTGGAAGTAAAAAGAACATCATACAGCAAGACCAAAAGCTAGTGAAGACAAATACCACATGAATGTCCAATACATAACAGGATATGTTAGACTTGATAAAATAAAACAAATGAACCTTGAAAAGTAGTTGATTAAAATGTTTCATTCATCTGTTAACATGCCTTTATCTTTATCCTTTATTAACAGGGATTAAAAGTGCATAAATGTATATCGTGCAAAAGTGTTTGCACCATGAAATATAGGGGTACATACAAGTGAATGTTATCTCAGCCAGTTCAGTGAACTTTACCTGCATGATAAACTTTAGGTAGTTGTTGATGGCATATAGGAGAGCCGGAACAGCTAAGAGTACATTATTACGAGCTGCCTACACAAGAAAACATGCAAGAACCAAATGATCAGGTGTCATGGCTCAAAAATGGGGAAAAATAAATATAAAGCACAGTTTCCATAGATAAAAAATACATTTATATAATACAGGAAAGATGAAGCAAGGCATTAGGACACAAAGATTTAACCAAAAAATGAGCAGTGGTTCTCTAGAGGAAATGCACATGAATGGAAAAAGAAAAAAAAACGCCATACTTGTCTAAGATGAGAACAGGAAGTCATGTATCATATATGAGCACAGGTACATGTGTTGTCTTTGAGACAAGATAAAATCACCTGTACAAAGGTAGAAAGTGACAGAAGCGGCTTCTCCCCCACCTTTTGTTTTCTAGACTGCAAAATAGAATAAATACTAATAAAGTTAGGGGAAACACTTCCCACACGATGAGAGCTACATGAAAGTCTTCAAAATTAATCAGATGTGCCACTGGTCTACTGAAAATAATTTCTTACAATACTTTCCCAGCTTCCCAAACCGTAAGTTAAAAAGATTGATATATTTCACAGCACGGTTGTACACACCCAACATGAAAAAAAAAAACTCTTGAGGAAAGCACGAATGAACACAAACTAACCTCGATTACTAGCATTACAATGGCAAAAATAACTTTTGCAACCTCTGTCAAAAAGTTAACGCTGATAGGACTGAACTGAAACTTCCCATCAACCTTCGACATGAAGACCAGGATAGGCTGCAAAACAAAGTTAACTGTTAGCATTTAGCAAAGTTGTGACAATGCATATATTACAATGTGGTGCACAATTAACTAGATTAAATATGCATGGGGTGCTAGAGGATTACTATTTACTTTCAAAACAACCTTACTCAGATATACTAATAAATTTCCAGCACAGCCAAACAAGTAGAATTATTTATACTCATTCCCTGTTTTAGGTTTACATACATGGGATTTCCTATATTCAAACAAGCATACCATATGGGTATGAACTGCAATGCATGGCGTTATTGCTAGGATTAATCCTGTCCAACAGTTTCATTGATTGGGCACTAATTCATAAATAACTAGAGAGAATGAACCACCTGGAGGCCAACCAAGATGCAGTCCCCAGACACGAGAAGGACATTAAGTGCACGGTACTTGGATGATATCTTGCTGCGGTGCTTGTCATAGGCCCTCGACACACTCCTGGGGCTCGGAACTGCCACCTTGGAGTGACAAACGCTGCATTCCAGCACGCCATTCCTTTGCATCTCCTCCAACCGACCAGGATCAGCAGCTAGCCCAGACTATAAGTGTGAGCTCTGAATAGTCCCCGCCAATACCTGTAGCCAAAACACTATAGCAAACTGAGTAATAGCTAGCAGTTCCCTCTAAATTTCACAGCATTTTGTCTAGTTCATTCATCAAAACGCACGAATTTCATCAAAACGTATCATTACCCTGAACGCCGAAAACGCGAACGGCAATATAAGCAGCTGTCAGCACTCAGCAACTAGCTACCCACACCAGAACCAGATCAACAAAAACCAACAGCGCCAGTGAATCAGCATAAATGGACTAAAAACCGCGGACACAGCTAGTTCACGATCATACGCCGCCTCCGCGTCCTATTAACTGATTCTCGCCCAATCAGCAGCCACGAAAAATAACTCCGAAAATCGCAGAAACAATCAAAGCAACGAAGAGATCTGAGAGCGCGCTGGCGCAAGGCTGTACCACAGACTCCCTGGAAGATGCGGAAACTTGGTAGCGAGATCTCGCGGATAAGTGGATCTAGCCTCGCGCCCTCGCCTTCCTAGTGACCGGCTCACCGCGTGTGCGCGCGCGCGGCGAATCCCGCTCGGCCGGTCCGGTGCAGGCTCCGCTGCCGGCACGCTTCCACTCGCGCGCCGCGTGTGCTGAGCGGCGAGGAAAGCCGCCGCGGAGATCTCGTGTGAAGGCGGGAGGAGGTGGGGGTCGCGAGCGCGGTGGCGGTGGCGCGGGAGGGGGAGGTGTGCGTGGCCGTGGGAGAGGAGGAGCGGAAGGAGGCGGGTGCTTCTCTCGCGTTTATTTATGTTTTCCTCGTGGTCTGGCCGCTTTTGAGCTCGAGTAAAATGCTTGGAAGTCCCTGCGCTTTACACGTTTATTATGCAGCTTTTCCACTTCTCCGGAGTTCTTGGCTAAAGAAAATTTTTGTACTCTTTCTTGAGATGTCTGTTAGTACTTGTAGGGTCTGTTTGATTCTTCTTGCTAAATTTTAGCTAGCTAAAATTATTTTAGCTATTTTTAGATGACTAATGAAACTAAACTATTTTAACTTTTTTTAGTCAATGTATTTAAAACTTTAGCTATTAAAATGACTAAAGTTTAGCTAATAGTAAGGCCAAATAGGGCCGTATTATTAGAGCAACTCTAAAGCTTTGTCTATTCTTATTGTTAAGGCTATTTTTAAAATTTATATAATAAAAGTAGTTCTTATTGTTAAGGCTATTTTCAAAATTTATATAATAAAAATAGACTCTAATAGATATCTTATCTGACTTCGTAAAATAGAAAGCTTGTTATCTCTTAATTTTTAATGGTTATATATGGCCAACCACAAGTGTTGGCTATCTTATACTTTGTAAAATAGAAGGCTTTTGCAGATTTATTCTCTTTTAGCGACTTTTCTATTTTATAAAATAACTAATCAATAGAATTTGGCTACTAATTTTAGCCAAGTTACTGGAGTTGCTCTTGAGACAACGTTTGAATCCAACTAGCTAAGTATTAACTATTTTTAACCTATTTAGATTTATATTTATGTTAGTTATAATAGTTATTAGTTGGCTAATAACTTTATAAATAGTATTTGCTGGATTTATTTAGTTCACCGACTAATAGGTGATTAGAATTGTCTAGAATATCTTTGCGTTTATTTTGTCAAAGAGACATGTGTAGAAAGGAGTAATGAGGGATAAAAAGGTCAATCGGTCTGTTAGTTGTTATTAACTGAGTTTGGCCAGCTAATGAAATGACCATTAGCTAGGTTTATTTGGACTCATGCTATCTAAAATGTAGTAGCTAATTATTAATTGTTGGGTCCTAGTAAGGAAACTAGCTATTGACTAATGTTGAGCTAGGTGGTGGGTAAAACACTACTCATTTTAGCCCCCAAAAAATATAAATCTTGTTTTTTAAAAAAGTAAAAAACCTCAAGTTAAAAAATCTAATATTTATGATATGTAATGAATATTGATAGGCCACTCGTGGAATATATCTTCATAATAAATCCATCTAGTGATATAAACGTGGATAATATTTTTTTATACGTCTAGATTGAATGGCTCATCGAAAAATGAGTTTTACATTTTTTAAAACAGAGAGAGTAACTTGCATATTTACTAGAATTAGTTATGTTCTTAGTGTTTTTATAATGGATAATAGTTAGCCTAGAAAAGTATGGAAATAGAATAGTGCAAACTAACAACCATAAATAAATAAGGAAGCATAATAATACTAGAACCTAAACCCTAGCGGTCATATAGATGATGATAAAGATCCACCAAAGTTATGATTAGTTAAACATATATTAATTAGTATTGTCCCTTAATTGGTTAAAAAACCAACAAGTAAAATTGTTATACCATTCCTCTCCGTCTCTTGCTTTATTAACAATGAATTGCAATGTTAACACTTTTTGTATGTTTTTTATTTTTTGTTATGTGCATATCTTGCTCAATGTTAGTGTATATTGTAATTGCCCTTGTCTTTGTTGGTGTCGACAATCTAACTTAAGTTAGAGGGACTAACTAGAGTCACTGGCAGGTGCAATGGCTCAAGTCCCTCTAACTTGATTAGGAGAGACTCATTCGTTGACAAATTAGATGACTATATTATGAGTTGTCAGATATAGCGTCACATCACTAGATACCTTTAAATTAGATAACTATATTATGAGTTGCCAGATATATCACCACATCACTAGATACCTTTAGATGTTGTAATTATCCTTTTACCATTGTCGTTAGTGAAGTCATTCTATATTAAGATGATAAAGGGAATAACCATCGGTCCATTCCACGTCGCATTAAGATACCTTTTAGGTGGGATATCCTATTTTAACTTGATGTTTGGTTCAAAGTTAGCTGGAGATATACACTCTGATTAGGGCTCAACTCGCCCCTAGAAAACTCGCAAACTGAAGATTTAGAGATTAGAGATTGAAGGAGTAATCTAAGAAACTTACTTATTGGTCTGTTGGTGTTTAGGGCATTTGGTTTCCGGCGGGTCATAACCCTTTGCAACTCTAGTTCGTTTGTTGTACATTGTAAGTATTATTGAAATCACTATGTATAGAGGTGGGCATGACCATTGCATAACTGGTAGAACAAATTAGGTCACTATAAACTGGCTTCATCAGCAACTAAAATAACAGAACAAGCACTACGTTTGAAAATATAAATGGGAGAACGGGTACAAGTAAATATAAGATATGTAAGGGAGGGAGGAGCAAAAGATGATGCCAAGCCCGTTCTTGACGTCTTCCTGGTCTTTGGCAAGTTGGTGACCTGTCTCATTTTGGCCGTCGCGTTCACAAGCAATTTGCAGCTCGTGCAAGCTACTGGCGCGCTTCTTTCTGCGATATATGTACCCTTTTTTAGCACGTTGCCGGCGTTCCATTTGAAACACCATTTGCATGTTAGGTCCAGGTCCAAACACACCGGGAGTACTAATGCATAAGAATATTCTTAAGTATCCTACCTATATATTTCTTCTTTTTAAAGAAAAAAGGAGCTAGAAGCCTATATATGACGCTAACAATCGTTACAGTGGCATTACCTTTTTCTCAATGCTCATCCGATCCGCTTTGATGCGTTAGTTTGCAATCTTTGCTCTTTATTAATGACGGAATACTTATTAACCCCCCCCACCCCCCCCCACCCCCAAAAAAAAGACGGAATACTCATTTTTGATCCCTTAGGGCTGTCGGAGACCTATTTGGAATCCAAACCCAAAATAGGTTTCCAACACAATACATATAGCCTCCAACAGAGTACCCACACAGAAGACCCATTTTGGATATCCGAAGAGGCATAACCCAAATTTGGGTATCATCTCTCCTCGAGACCCATTTGCAGAGAGTGTTGTTTTTTAGGTCTTGCTGTTGGAGAAGACTAAAAATAGGTATGGAACCTTTTACCTGTAGCGCTACCCAAAGGACAAATGAGTCTTGTATTTTGGGTGACGATTGTTGGAGATAGTCTAACTATCGTCCGAGGTTTACTGTTAGCCCAAACATTTAAAATGGTTATTTTAATTTTCAAAATTATAATTCATAGAATTGAACCTATTTATAAATTAGGACAAACATATTCACATTCCTAAATAAAAAAGAAAGCATCACGAAAGAAGACACTTTGAAGCGTCGCTTCGCTGAAGTTTAGCTTATGTTTAAACTCTTTGAGCAGTACTTTTTAGTGGAAAAAAATAATATTTTTCTCTCACAACAAATCAACATCAGCTAAAATTTAGCGAATGGTTCAAAAGCGAGAGAACAAATTTATTTTTCTAAAAAAGAGGCAAAAAGATAGATATGAGTATGAATAAAAAACTGGAGGTTTCCTTCCACGAAAGGAGGAAATCATGGTGAACACTGAACGAAGTTGCAATCTGCAAAACACGAATAGCATCATACCATCGCCTACTCGATTACCAAATTGAGGGGAGATGGCTAGGCATCGCTTGTGGGGAAGCATCAGAGAGCACAGTAGACACTAGACAGACAGATCGAAAAGATAAACAGAGACACTGAATGAGATGGCATTTTTTTTTGGAGCAAGTGAGACAGCATAGCTGCACTTTGTTTGCCAATTGGCTGGGCCTCGCAGGGTGGGCCATATTGACCTCGACCCAATCACCCAAACGAGACCCATCAACCGGCCCGGAACCGCGGAGTCTGGAGTCTGGACCGGACTCTGGAAGGAGCACGTCGCGCCCGGACCATCAGCTCCCAAAGAAAAAAAAAACTGTGGAGGGGGAAAAGCAACCCAATCCTAGGTCACGCCGCCCATCCACACGGCACTGAAATTCCCGGCCCTTCTCGCCTCCCCGCCAGCCGACGACGGCGTCCACCGCGGGCGGCGGCGGCGGCGGTCCGAGAAGAAATAGCCGCCGTGCAGGCGCATTACCCGTCCTCATCCAACCGGGCCCAGCGGAAGGGGAGGAAAAGGCGAAGGCGGGGGGGTAAGTCAACCGACCCTCCTCGCCGCCTGATCGTTCGCTCCCGCCACCACCGATGCTGCGGCGCCGGCCATGGCGTCGGCGCTGCTCTCATACCTGCAGGCCCTGTGGCCGTTCTCTGCCCTCCTGAGGGAGGAGGACGACCTACGCGCGTCAGCGCGGCTGATCGGGCCGCTCTCTGTGCCGGAGGAGACGAAGCAGTTCGTGCTCGCGCTCCGGGAGCCTGGCGGGTCGACGCAGGACCCGCACCGGGACGGCGCCGGCGTGATCTACATCCTCGCCGCGCAGAACCTGTCGGAGCAGTCCGCCTCGGACGCCGAGCGCCTGATCAGGGAGGTGCGGCCGAGGGCCGTGGTCACCCAGGTCGCGCGCACGGCCCTCGAAGACGTCCGGATCGAGGAGGATTGCCTGGCCGGCAGTGGAAGCGGGGGCGTGCCGGTACCGGCGTCGCCGTTTCAGGTGATCAAGCGGTGCGTCACGGAGAAGAGGAGCAAGGACCAGTACGTGAAGGCTGCCGCGTGCCAGGTCCTGCAGGAGATTTTTGGGGTCGGGTTCTATGGCCATCTGCTTGCTGCCAAGAGAGCTGCAGAGGAGACGGGTTCGTGTTTTCTATTGCTTGAGTCTCCGTATGAGAGGAATTGTGGTGGGGGTGGATCGGTCAGCCGGAACAGCACTACAGATAATAACTCAGCTCAGCCATTACAGGCTAGTTGCTCGCTAGCTCACAGCACCATGGATGATGACTCAGGTTTGCAATTGCAGGCTAACTGCTTGATCCCCAGGAGTGCCATGACCTCCCATGGTAGCAAGATATGCCTTATGGATGATAATGGAGGACAGCTCTTGAAGTCACTGGCACCAACTCTTAATTTCTTGATGTCCCAAGCAGTCCCTTCCAATGCTGCTACTGAGTACAGGCCATCTGAATGCAAGCCGGCTGACAGATATGAGGCTCCACAGTTTGCTCAGTCTGTCTACCCTTTACTTGCTGATCTTTATCATATATTTGTCGATATTCCGTCTATTGGTAAGGCTATGGCTTCTGCTCAGAAGTTGCTTACTCAAGTTCACGAGGGGGAGCCAATCAGCAGTGATATGCTATCTGATGTGTACGTATTTAGAATTGCAATAGAGGCCCTCAGGATGGGTTTAAACAATGCAGCAAGGTCCCATATTGATACCAGAGATAAACATGGTTCAAAAGATCTGGATTTTTCAGATCTCCAATCTGATGAGAAGTGCCACATTCTTCTTGCGCAAGCTCTCAGGAGTCAACTAAGAGAGTTTGGTTCTGTGGTGGCTATAGTTGACGCGAGCTGCTTAGCTGGAATAAGGAGACATTGGAACACCCCTGTTCCTTCAGAGATTACTCAATTAGCTAGCAGATGCTTCAATCACTATGGTGCTGAAAATGATGACAAAATTGAGGTACCTTCAGCAGACAGCACTGATAAAAAAAGTTGGATATCTGAGAAACCTGTGGTTGCTGTTGGTGCAGGAGGTACAGCACTCTTGGGCTTTTCATCATTGTCAAAATCTCTTCAGGCTTCTGCCTTCCTTAAGCTCGCCCCTTACAAAAGTCCAGTGGTTCTAAAGTATGCATTGATGCAGCTACAAAGACATGCTGCTATTGTATTAAGCAAGATGCTCCCTCACGGGTTTGTTACTGCTGGCTCAAAGGCTTCTGCTTTGCAGTTCACGGCTTCAGCAGAGAAGATCCGAGCGGTGGCACACACTGTAATATCATCAGCTGAGAGAACAAGCTTACTGGCTATGCGAACTTCATTCTACGAAATAATGCAGAAGAGGCACAGGCAGCCTTTCAGAATAACTCCTTGGGCAACATTTGGCTGCAGCATGGTTGCATGTGCTGGCCTTGTGATGCATGGAGATGGGATCGAGTGTGCAGCCGAGGCAGCACCTTCTGTTCCCATGATTGCTTCTCTGGGCCGTGGCCTTGAGAGCTTACGTCTCACATCCCAGGAGGTGAGACAAACAAAGGGCCAAAATGTGAAAGAAGCTTTGCGAGCATTAATGAACAGCTTGAAGAAATCAGCAAAATAAAGGGCCAACAGTTCACAACTGGAGCTGTATGGATTTTTGTCTTGTGATTTGGGGGCAAGACTAAAATTATCATGAGCTGTGAAGTGCACTTTTCTGTTTGCCAAGATAGTGAAATTATGTGATTGTGCTTTGTGGGCGTGGCTAGCTTGAGCTTAGGGAGCACTTGAGTGAGATGAGTGTGTTTTTTTATTGACTTTCTGTACATACATACAAGATATAATGTTCTTATTGGTATGAAAAATAATTCAATAAGATTTCAATGACCTATGGCAAATACTAGTGAAATATTTACAACTTTGCCAGAGGCGCGCAGGTGCCATGGACAGAACACAGAAGTACCCCGCTGGCCTTGTCATAATATATTTACTTCAGATCCATGTACATACCAATAAGTTGTACATGGACAGAAGTGCATTTTTCAGTATCCTTTTTAGGTCATGTTTGCAACTACCTACTTCGTTCTTATCATCATTTTCTTAATTTGTTTATGCTTGTATACGTTGGACACATGCATTTCGTTTGAAGTAAAAAAAAAGGTTCTAACTGCAGAATCTAGAGTAATTCTTGGCATCCTTGTGATATGTGCATGACTGATGTTACAAAGCGATATCTCATGATTACACAGAGAAAAACAAAACCATCCTTTGTGTTTCCTTATTTGTTACACACAAAAAAAATGGTCGATGCTGCCTATGCAAAAGGAAGGCGGGCTCGTCCTTCAGACAGTTGCTGCTTTGAGGGTGAGAAAATCTGAAAGTTGATTTGTGTAGAAATCTGGCTGGATCGAGTTGTCGGGGCTCTGAAGCGTCTGCAGGGAAGTCACACCTGCAAGAGACAGCCGAACTCAATGCTTATGCTGATGTTAAGCCAGCAGTGCCCATATCAGAGTTAGAACCGAGGAATTGATGAAACCTGAGAGAACAAGCA
Source organism: Sorghum bicolor (assembly GCF_000003195.3). Classification (NCBI taxonomy): domain Eukaryota; kingdom Viridiplantae; phylum Streptophyta; class Magnoliopsida; order Poales; family Poaceae; genus Sorghum; species Sorghum bicolor. The sequence continues at coordinate 49,462,299 of NC_012875.2, forward strand.
GAGTCTTGCAGCCTCCGTTTTGACCAAACAGGATATCAGTATCCAACCGGTCACCCACCATGCATATCTGGGATGTTGTGATTCCGAACCTGTCATGCAGGTGGTGAAATGTAAGAATCTGAAAACTTGCAGTGAGCTGTATGATTTATTACACTTAAAACAGTGACACATCCTTCGATGAACAATTTCTAATACTGGACATGTTTAGACTTTACTGAGTTTCTTACTTCTTTGCCAGGTAGTCCATCATGAAAGTAGATGGCTTCCCAACTACGAGCGGTTCTTGTTTAGTTGAACCAAGAATTGCACCGACCATTGATCCACCACCTGATGCAAGGCCAAATGTTTCATAATTGAGCAACTGGTATGTTTCTTCGTAGCATAAATAGAAAGAATGCAAATAGCTTACTTACCTGCCCATTCTTGGGCATCAGTAAGATGAGTGACAGCATCCCTGTTTGTTGCTATGAAAAGGCACCCTGGATTCTCACGGATGCATAGTGTCCCATACCTAAAAATGCATTGGCGGCAAGTTTACATGCCTTGTAGAACGATTAGTATCAAATCCAACCACAACTGCTCCCACCTGTAAGAACATGAATGAAGAGGAGTAACACAGTAATGCGAAGCTAAGACTTACTGAACTTTGTAGTAGTTAAAGTAGCGATCAAATCCGACCACAACTGCTCCCACCTGTAAGAAACCCAAATAGTGTGTCATTGGGTTTTCTTCTCACTATATGCCACCCCAGAACATGAAGAAGGATCATACATACATCTTCGTCATGCTCCATGTAAAAACCAGGCTTGAGCTCTATCTTCTTGTCTCCATCTGTCTACATGATGATAAAATCTAAGTTGCGTAAGTAAGTTTGTATTCAGACTTCACACAGTGCTATTAGTAAATACTGATTGATATCCATGATATGTTGGCTCACTAACATTGTATATAATGTACTAAAGTGTCAGTGAAACTCGTCTTCTGTACAAGTGTTCTGTCATGAATTTCAGAGAAATTGTTACTTACGGGCCCACCGAGGTACTGAAATCCAGCCAACTCTAGCTCCTTCAGAATCCCTTCCTCTCCAATGACATACACCTGAAGTAGCCACAAAAAAAAAGTTGTTAAACTTTGCTCATTTTTCGTGCATATTTTGAACGGTGATAGTTACCTTCTTGTCCTTGGGGAAATCGATGGACTGCAGGTACGCAGCGGCTGCAAAAGACGAAGCGAAGATCTCTTCCTGCGCAGCAGCAATCCGGTCTCATCGGTTAGCTGAAGAAACTGATGGACAGAAGCAGTTCATGATCATCACAAGTGCCGAACTACCCGACCTCGTCGATGCTCATTCCCAGCGTCTCGAACTTCTTGCCATACTGCTTCCTCGACTTGGTGGAGTTGTTGGTCACGAACACCAGCCTCTTGCCCTGAAAAAGGCGTACCAGCAGCAGCTTCAGTGAATCATCAGGAAGTGACGACTGACGAGAGCATTGGGGTTTTGGGACGGACCTTTGATCTGAGCAAGTCTAGAGTCTCCGGCACGCCGTCGATCAGCTTGTCGCCCTTCCAGATCACACCTGCGCGGCACACGCAGAGAAGACGCGCGCCAATTTAAGCAGTATAAGCACGGCACACACACCCACTACCCAAGAAGCCGGCGGCGATCGGTGTGGTATCTGACCGTCGCAGTCGAAGATGAAGGTCTCGACGGAGTCGATGAGCGCGTCGGCGTCCTCGAGCTTGGCTGCCGCCGCGGCCGCTGCCATGACGACGCCGGACCGCCTCGCCACGCGGTTCGCCGACGGCGCCGCTGCCAGCCCGCCGCGCCGCTGGCTCTTCCCCGAGAACGGGGAGTGCGTCGGCGCCTGCGACGAGGATGAGGAGGTGGAGGGGAGGAAGGTCGGGGACGCGCGAACCTGGAGCATCGCCGCGCCCGCTCGTGGCGCTCTGTTCTTTTTTATCGGGTGGCGTTTGGTTGGCGTTTGTGTGATGTGCCTGTGCGTTATGATTTGGGCGGGGCGCAGGCGCCGCGACCGCAACGCGCCAGCGATCGCTCCCGTCTTCTTTCGATTGGTCTCCGGGCCTGCTGTGATTTGTGGCTGGGAAGGCAGACGGGAGGGATTGGGGGTCTGGGCTCGTGTTGTGGCTGCTGTTCGAGCTAGGACTGGGGAGGCAACGAAAGGTATGTGATGTGATGACATGTGATGTGAGGACCAGGAGAGAGAGGAGCAAAAGGAGGAAAGGATGAAGAAGTGAAATTCTGCAGGGAAGTTTTGATTCAGTTTGCTAAAAAAAAGATTAGATTCAAGTTAGAACAGTTACAAACCTCTAGCGGCTAGTTTATCTCGTGATGGCCTTAGGCTTACGGCGCGATTGTTATTAGGGCCTGTCTACGCTGGTGGGCTGTGGCCCTGCTGGGCTGTTGGTGTGTCAATTCGGCGGGCGCTCAGAATCATGGCTCGCTCTAGAAAAAGTGAAGAACCGTAACTTTTTCCGCCTGGACTATGGTCACAGTTCAGGTTTACACGTCCTAAAACCATTCACAGTTCAGTTTTCAAGGTAGTTTTTTTAGTTTATAAAAAGTTTCAATAGGCAATTAATAATGTTTTAAGCAAACAAAATGATTTCTAAGTTTATGGAAGTTCTTGAGAAATATCCTAAGAATATATTGGACACAAGAAACCCCAAAAAAATATTTACAAAGGAATATAAAAATATATCTGAAATCACAGAAAAAGAGTTAACTTTATGGTAAAGGAAAATTTTCTAACTTTTTTTTTGAAAAATTCCTAAAAAATGTAACCAACCGAATATGTTTCTAAACTTCTCACAACCAATATATGTGATGCAACCAACATGAATGTAAGATACATTGATCCTAAATGCATTCATGCTTAATGCATTTGTGATGGTTTCATCATGTGTTTTGTCATGAAAAGTTTTTAAACGCATTTAGACATTAATTTGAATTTTTCAGATTTTTCTGGATATTCTTCCCATTTTCTTATGTCTCAATCTAATTTCTGGAAGCTTCTAGATATATATTCATGATGTCTAAATATTTTGTTTGAGTTCATCATGTCCTAATCTATATCTAGGATTTTTCTCAAAATTTTAACAATCTATATATATTTTTATAATTTGAAAAATATTAAAGTTTGTTTTTTTTGTGATTTTAAGGTTTTGGATTGGAGTTCAAGGAAGAAACCTAAATTACAAACAATGAGACAAAAAAAACTTTTACTCGAGAATCCCTGTCCTTTGTTTTTGAAAAAAGGAGTTGTGGGATGCGAGTCCTGTATGTAGGCGCGGAGAGCCACGATAGCTGCTAGGCATGTCATTGATGTGCAAAACATCCATTGACAAACCCGTTCAAGGTAAACCATAACATCATGCATTTGGGTTAACTGATGACGCAATATACTCAGGATGTCACTTCAGATTGTACATTACAGATTGTGGCGATTGCATGATTTGGCACATGAATCTTCCACCGAGAAATCACAAGTTGCACATTACAGATTGTGGCGATTGCCGTTACAGAAGACCATTTCACAAAGCCAACTTTTCCAGAAGTATCACAGGTTAAAATCCAAACAATGAAGACAATACAAATCAGGCATCACCGCATCAGCGGTGCAGCATATTACAAAGATATACTAGCACAAGAGAGACGTTTTGCAAATTTGACTAATCCATGGAATGGTGAACCAGAGGATACTTCTACATTCTGAACCAAGCAAAACAATGTACGAAGTTTAAGGTGAATCTTGATCAACTGATGGCTCATCAGGGAGGCGGGGATCCTGCTGGTAGACATACTTCTTTGCCCAGTACAGATAGTTCAAGAAGGCAAGCAATCCGACAACGGTGACAACCCAGTAGAACAGGTCAAGTCGGCTGTTGTTCAAGCTTGTACCCTCGAGCCACCCTCTCTGGTGGCCCCGTCTCGTGGCCGCGTTCACTGCTTTCACAAGGAAAGTGGCCAGCAATGACGCGAGCCCAAGCTCGCACCAGAACAATGCAGTGGCGATGGATTTCATGCCCCGTGGCGCCTCGCTGTTGAAAAACTCAAGGAGGCCCGGGAACGATGTCACGTCTGACACACCCAGCAGGAAGAACTGAGGCGCGAGCCAGAACAGGGACATCTGTGTTGCAGAATCCTTTCTCTTTCTCTCAACAAGTGCTGCGATAACTGATGCGAGTATCATGCAGGCGAAGCCTAAGCTGATCCGCTGCAGGTGAGTGATGCCACTGGCATAGCCAGTGCGCTTGCGCAAGAATGGAACAATGAACCGGTCATAGATGGCGAGCATTACCATCTGGAATGTGATAGGGATGATGAAGAGTGACGCCGGGGAGATGTGGATCCTGCCAAGCCTTGTGTTTGTCATGCTACCTTGCTGCACAGTGAATGTCAAGATGATAGGATTCGATACATATCCGATCATGGAGCTGACAAACAGGGGAAGCATCCGGAGCACAATCTTCGTCTCTTCCACCTTTGCCACACTGCAACATGACCAGGCTCCATCTTTCCCACGGTTAATGCAAGCTTTGTCGAGGAATCTGAGTAAGATGAACGAAATAGTTTGTAATTGGCAATACTACTAAAAGGGGAGGCAATGCCCTCAAATCTCTTTTCCTGGAAATACTACATGAATGGCATGTACATCTCTGAATCTTACTTCAGGTTATTTTTTCGGGAGAGTGCTTCAATAGTGCCTGCCCCAGTACTAATTTCCTGTGCTTCTTCCAGCTTCTCAGGAAGCTCAAGCCTCCTGTTTCTGAATGCAACCACAAGAACCTGGAGCAGCAATGCTGTAGCTAATTAATAAGCACAAACTGTGTGATAATTGAGATGATGCTATGAGATTTTATGTTTTAAACCAGGAATGAGCACAACCTGCAGTATTCGAGTTAGAGGGCTTCCTTCAGGTACTTGGTTGCGGTAGAAAGGGAGACCAGTAGCAACCACAATCAACCCAAGCAGAACTAGGATGGCACACAAGCCAAGTCCAATGTCCCACCCCTTGTAGTTCTCGAGCCACACAATGAGAATTAATCCTACTAAACCACCCAAGGAGATCCCAAAGGTGTACCAGTTAAAGAAGCTGGACTGTTGGCGGGACTCAGTGGGATCTTCATGGTCAAACTGGTCTGCTCCGAGAGATGGCGAGCAAGCACGGATGCAACCTTCACCAAATGCACTGATATACAAGGTTGCATATAATAGGGTAGCATTCCAACCATGAACTTCTTTACAGACAGTTCGTTCATCTTCAATATCGCAAGATGGTGGATGGAGTGATGGAAGGTAGGCTTGTAGTGCCAGCAATCCAAAGCCCTAAGAATTGCATGCTTAGTGGATTACAAATGCTGTACATAATCACTAAGAATGAGTGCATAAAGCAACTGTCAGATCGTGCACATTTGCTTAAGAACTTATCCAACATTATAAACGAAACCTGTTTTTGACTCAAAGGGACAATGGTTTAATGCATTTTAGAAGCTAACAAAGAGTATATATAGCAAACTTTACAGCAGAAATCAGTATATGGCCCGGGTGTAGCTACTCCCATTTGTGTATCTCAATATTTAGGGTATATATGGCCCGACGAAGTGACCACCTGGGTTAATATGTATGTTAAGTATGCAAGTATACATAGAGTATGTGGTTATACTTATTTTTATATACTAGTATGATGGTAGGGATCCTTTGAGTAATGCATATCATTGCATTAAGAAAAAAACTTGTTCAGTTTCAACCCTCAATTCATTGTTACATTACATGCCACAAAGGAAACCTGAAACATTATACTAGGCACATGCCGGTAAGTATCAGGAGTGTGTTAGATTAAATTGTTAATGTAGAACTTCAAATATTAATTAAAAAGAGATGCTAACACTAGCACTTGACACCCAAACAAAATTCCTTTTTTTTCATATCTCAGTTAGGTGGATAATTGGACTTCACAGTCAAGATTATGCCAGAGGTATTCTTGTCATGAACTGAGCTGTAAAAATACACAGCAGGCTCTACGTCTGAGTTTTATGTTTCAGCTGTTTATTAAATCTATTTAAGTATTTGAGGCCCATCAATGTGAACCAACATCAGTTTGATTTACGTGTATACTTAACTATATATGAGCATCATAAAGTACTTCAGCAATTGGAGGTACTTAAATTGTAAACACACATGTTTATGGTAAGATCACATCCCAATAAGGATAGTTACACATTTATACTAACTTCATTAAAAAATTTAAGTGACTTTGGTAGTCAACCCTTAGCACTAATGGCTAAGTTTTTTTTTCATCCACTTCTCTAATTGACAGAACTATGTCCTCACAAAAGGGGACGAAACTATGAAAAATAGTCTATTCTGTACTATTGGTAGGTTTGCATTTATTAACTGCAATGGAACGTGTAAAATATCCTGCAGCATGTAGATTGCATAGATCAAGAGCAAAATTACCAGAAACTCCAATGGACCAAAGAGAAGTATAGTTCTAGAACGACTGATGTATGAGTCAGACAGAAAAGCCCCTATCAAAGCAAACCCACTTGTGGCACCGACAAAATTAGTTACTGTAGTTGCAGAACTTGACACGCCCATATGCATTGTCCCGTGGAGATAGGTAACCAAATTCAGCAAATTGGGAACATTCACCATGCTTGTTACAACCGTTAGGACTGTAAGGGGGGAAAATATGGAGCAGAAGTTCAAGAATTAATACATATTTCATCAGTGAAACATGTGTTCAAAATGACTACACACATAAATCAGGAAAGATATGAGTACAGCCACTTACAGTATATAAACATTGCTGCTCGAACACCTCCATGTACCTCTCTATGTATGGGGTTTCCTCTCCAGTCCACAAAGCCTCTAATTGCCATGGTACTTCTGAAAAGATTCTTCTCTACTGCCTGCCCACTACATCCCTCACAAACGAGATGGGTATAAATAAACGGTAGACATACGAATTTTAAGGGGTGATAGCAACAATTAGATAAATCAAAGTTTACTGCCTATTTTATGCCATCTCTATCACAAGGCCCACTAGTACCAACTACCAACTACAGTTGACTTTTAATGTACCTATCTTCTGCTGACTTAAATACTGAAATTGGACTCTACAAGTCTACTACAAGTATTGAAAAGCACTACAGGAAAAGAAATCAGGGACATGTATGGTTACAGAGGTTCACAAGTATGAAGCCATTAAAGTGCAATATTTGTAACTTAGATGTAAATCGATTCATTGTATTTGAACAATAAAATTTTCAAAATCTAAGTTCCTCTTAAGAATTGCAGCTTAACTTATGAAGAGGAAAGAGTTAGCCTGAAAGTGACAAGATAACTTCTAATAGCATAAAAAGAACTTACTGCTGGAGTCTGTTCAATTTATGGTATTGCTGACATCTACTTAACTATTCATTATGCGAATATGTCTGACAGCAGCATGAGGGATGTGAAAGTTAGGTGGAAATGCTTAATGTTGTGTTAATTTTATTCCATTTGCTATCAATACAACAAGAAGTGCAATTATCCTTTGTTATTTTCACAAGGCCTCAGGGCCACTGATATGGGAGAGTAAGCAGGATGATGCTCTTACAGGTAACACCTAACACCTAGTAGCCAATATAACCAACAGATCCAACCATGAGCGAAATGTTACCCAAGTAGATCAGACTGAAGTGGGCTTGGTTTCATTACAGCTGCTGCTGGCCCCATCACCCTGAGATAGTTTGAATAGTTGGCGACCTTCGCGCAACTGTGAAAGTTGTACAGCGAAGTGGTCACTGCTGACTAAAATGCCTACACTAAGACCTCCTTGCCTGGGGTGACAGGGATTTCAAGCATCTTTGGGAGCTTGCTGTTTTCAGTCGGAGGATGGACCTGTAATAGGGGATGGTTAAGTGCATGATTAATGCAGAGTCGGGAATATCCCCCACCCCCCCTCCTCCTAAAAAAACAAGCAACATGCTCTCACTTCTTAGTGTTTCCCAACCTACAGTAAACATGATGCTTCCAGCGATACCAGGAGTTTCACAGTATAGGCATCTAATCGTCCACACATGTGCAGAACTTATGTAGTTCTAGGCTCTAACAGTATCAATTCAGGCTCATAAATATGCATGTTTTGGAGGAAAAAGTCGAATGAAAACTGTTATAAATATTGAGGAATGCAGTACACGATGGGCACTCTGCATACTTCTATTCTCGGCACAGGCAGGCAGAGGAGGTAAAGGATGGGCCGCAGCAGATCTCTGGCTGGGGCCGCCCGCTGGCCGCTGCCGTTCGCGACGAAGAAAGCGAACCGTTTGCCGGCATACAAGAAGTTGGCAAACACGGCCTTCGCTGGAGCCCATCCTGTACAGGGCCGCGCTTATGCCACCATAGGAGTGGAGGGCGAGATGGAGGCGCACCAGCGTAGCGGTGGGGAGGCTCTAGTTGAACTGTTGAAGTCGACTGCATCTGCATAGTTCACGGCGGCTATAGCGAGCGCGCGGTGGCAATGCGAGTGAGGTTGGCCCTCGGCGGAGGCGTCGAGCGAAGCGGCCTCGCCGTCGGCGGGCAAGTCGCTGCAAATCAGTCCCCGGGTTTTTGCAAAATCAATCCCTGTACTTCTGCAAACCAGTCCATGTTTAGTGTTTTGGATCACAATTAATAAGCTTGATCCAGTGTTTTGCACAAAACCCCCCCTGTTTTGGGTTTAACTGCGTTCCAGTATTATGCAAATCAGTTTCAATATTTTGCACATAAGCTCCTGTTTTTTTCTTGAATACGCAAAAATTTTACGTATCTTTGTATTTAAAAAAAAAGATATTTTTACAACGTACACGGGCGCGCTAGCGACGACAAAGTATAAAAAAAACGCAGCCTCCCTAACCTGATTACACATAGCGATTACTCGTGAACTAATTCTCCTAGGTGACGCGGTCCTGCCTCTATCCAAAGGTCGGCGATTTGCTTGATCATGGCGAGGAGTTACGCGCTGGTGGCCGCTTCGTTCCGGAATAATCTTGCGTTCTTGTCTTTCCACAGCTCCTATGCCACGAGCGCGAAGAGGGTGTCGACGCTCTTCGTTTTTTTTTCTCTATGCCATCTCTATCTCCACCGTTCCCACCAGTCGGCGATAGAGGCCCCCCACCTAAGCGGTGTCGGCCCCCAGCACCGTCAGAGTGGACCACCATATATGTCTGGAGAAGGAGCAGATGGTGATGATGTGGTCGATGGTCTCCGGATCTTGGTCGCAGAGGTAGCATTTGTCGTGCGCATGAAGCCCGTGGCGTTCCTCCTGTCCTGCGGTCCAGTACCTCTTCCGGACGGCGAGCCATAGGAAGATCCTAAGTGGCGCCTAGGTCTTCTAGATCCGAGTGCATCCGAGGACCGGGTGTGAAGCCAGGTGCAACGCTCTGTAAACTGAGCTGGAGGAGTAGGATCCGTCTTGGTTCCATCTCCGTACCAGACGGTCCATGTTGTTGTTTAGGGTCTCAGTCGCAATCAACCTCTAGAGCCGTCTGTATTAGTTTGTAGCTTGGACAGAGATGCCTCCGAAGATTTGACGAACCCACGCGCGTCCCTACAGGCCATCTGCCACAATCGTTTGCATAATGTCTCTGCGGCTTATGAAGTTCAGCAAACATGGTGCAATGTGCTTGACTGCTTGGCCCTGGATCCACCATCCCGTCCAGAAGGCGGTGGAGCGACCGTCCCCGATGATTGTGTATGTGGACGCCTCGAAGAAGCTCTCGACTTCGCATGGCACCGATAGTGGTAGCTCAGCCCAGACGCGGCTTTCATGGGCATGCTACAACCATAGCCATCTTGTCTGCAGCGCGATGGAGGAGAGGCGAAGGTCCGAGATGCCTAGACCCTCGAGTTCCTTCGGCCAGCAGACAGTGCACCATGCGATCATGCACTTCTCTTTGATGCTCCCTTCCTTGCTAGTCCACAGGAATCGCCTACAGATGGCGTTGATTTCCTCGATCGCCCACGCAGGCAAGCCATCGGCGATGATGGTGTAGATTGGGATCGCGCATAACACCAATTTGATTTAGATTAGCCTTCCACTTCTGTTCATTAGTGGTCCGTGGCAAGACGACATCCGTCCGGCGACGGCGTCCACTGCGGATTGGATGTTGGCCTTGGGCACCTTCTTCACGCACAGTGGAAGACCGAGGTAAGTTATGGGAAAGTCCGCGAGCTAGCACCCAAGGATTGCTTGTAGCTGTTGCGTGTTGTCCTCTGGATGTGGATTGGCATGATGGAGCACTTCCCCAAATTCATCCTTAGGCCAGAGGCGTCGTCGAAGATGTGGAGGATTATTTTTATTGTGTTTGCCTCTTCCGCGCTCGGGTGCATGAAGAGGATGACGTCATCGGCATAGATGCTGCAGTGATGGCAGATGGGTGCGGCCTCCGTCGGTCCCAGAAGGCGGCTCTCCGCCGCCGAGTGCACCAAACGCACGAATGCTTCCATCACAATAATGAAGAGCATCGGCGATAGATAGTCTCCCTGGCGTACCCCCCTTCGGTGCTAGATAAGCTGGCCGGCACTGTCATTGAGGAGGATCCTGGAGGAGGTCGAAGCAGTGTGGCCACCCAACGCCGCTAGTGCTCACCAAACTCGAACACGCGGAGGTTGTCGAGTAGGAATGGTAGATAAGCTGGCCGGCTCTGTCATTGAGGAGGATCCTGGAGGAGGTCGAAGCAGTGTGGCCACCCAACGCCGCTAGTGCTCACCAAACTCGAACACGCGGAGGTTGTCGAGTAGGAATGGCCACGAGACGGTGTCAAACGCCTTGGAAATGTCGAGTAAGTGCCTTGGGGATCTTCTTCCTTCTCAGGTAGACAGCTGCTCGCTGGATGAATCGAGATTATTTTTTCATATCAACCCTAGACTGGGCTGTAATTTCCAAAACTTTTACAGACCTATCCTATATGATGACCTCAGCAGCAGCATACTGTGAGAGGTATCGACGAACGCTGGAGCGGGAGCGCATGATCATCGCTTGTGTTGTCGGTCGTCTCTGCCCCGTATGCTGAAAAATTCATTCATGCTGAACCATATGCTATTAATATTGCAGCAATAATATATTCTAGCTGGCATTTCAGCTCTTACCAATTTGCCAGTTTGACATATTTCTGTGTCTGAAGCTTACATTGTCACAAAGAAACACCCACTTACACTTGCACAAACTAGAACATCTCCTTTGATAAGGAGCATTTCACAAATGTGAACTACTGCTAATGCTAAGTATAACGAATGATGTCCACCAATGATCTGCATACAATCAGGCATCTGAATACGACAACAGGCTCTAATCCATGTCATGGTAAACCAGACCACACTTATCCTGCTTTTGCTGAACTGGAGGACGATCCTAGCGAGATATTTCAACGTGGATCCTGATCAACTGGTGGCTCATCAGCGAACGACGATGCGTGGATTGTGCCGGTACACATACCTCTTGGCCCAGAACATGTAGTTCAAGAAGGCAAGGAATCCGACAACAGCCACAACCCAATAGAACAGATCAAGACGGCTGCTGTTCAAGCTTGTAGCTTCGAGCCATCCTGCCTGGTGCCCATGCCTCGTGGCCCTGTTCACTATCTGCACCAGGAAAGTGGCTAGCAATGACGAGAGCCCTAGGACGCACCAGAACAAGGCTGCCGCGATCGACTTCATGCCTCGTGGCGCCTCACTGTTGAAGAACTCGAGGAGCCCAGGAAACGATGTCACGTCTGACACTCCCAGCAAGAAGAACTGAGGCGTGAGCCAAAATAGGGACATCTGCACTGCAGCTTCCTTCCTTTTCCTCTCAACGACTGCTGCAATGACTGACGCAAGTATGATGGAGGTGAAGCCTATGCCCACACGCTGCAGATGAGTAATGCCACTAGCATAGCCTGTGCGCTTGCGTAAGAATGGCACCAGGAATTGGTCATAGACTGGAAGCATTACCATCTGGAATATGGTGGGGATTATGAACAGTGTAGCCGGGGAAACATGGATCTTGCCCAGCCTTGTGTTTGTCATGCCACCTTGCTGCACGGTAAATGTGAAGAGGACAGGGTTTGATATGTATCCGATAATGGAGCTGATAAACAGAGGAAGCACACGGAGCACAATCTTTGTCTCCTCCACCTTCGTCCTGCTGCAAAGTGACCAGACTCCATCTTTCCCACGGTTGATGCAGGCTTTGTCGAGGACTCTGGTAAGATGCATGAAATAGTTTATAATGGGAAATACTAGAAACAACACAATGCTCTATACTCTATATAAATATATAAATAGGCCTGCAGTGAAAAACACACGTGTTTCTCTGCATCTTACTTCAAGCTATTTGTTTCAGGGAGTACTTCAATACAGCCTGGCTCAGTACTGCTTTCTTGTGCTTCTTCCAGTTTCTCTGGAAGCTCAAGGCTCCTGTTTCTGAATGCGACCACAAGAACCTAGAGAGGCAAAATGCAGCTAATTAATAATCACAACACACTTCTCAATAGTTGAGACAAGATTTTATGGTTACACTAGGAAGGAGCACAACTTGCAGTATTCGGGTTAGAGGGCTTCCTTCAGGTATTTGGTTGCGGTAGAAAGGGAGACCAACAGCAACCACAAGCAGCCCAAGCAGAATTAGGATGGCACACAAGCCAAATCCAATGTCCCACCCTTTGTCGTTCTGAAGCCACACTACTAGAATCAGCCCTATAAAGCCTCCAAACGAGATCCCAAAGGTGTACCAATTAAAGAAGCTAGATTGCTGGCGTGACTCAGAGGGATTTTCATGGTCAAACTGGTCTGCTCCGAGGGATGGCATGCAAGCACGCATACAACCATCACCAAGTGCACTGATATACAAGGCGGCAAACAGCAGGGTGGAATTCCAGCCATGGACTTCTTTGCAGTTACTTGGTTCTGCTTCAATATTGCAAGGAGGTGGATGTAGTGAAGGAAGGTGGGCTTGCAGTGCAAGCAGTCCGTAGCCCTGCACAAGTGAGTGTTTTGTCATGACAAAAAAAATACCGTGCATAAAAGTTAGAAAGGGTGTCAACATGTGCACGTTTACTTAAGGATTGATCCAAAATTATGGCTTAAATCTGTCTAAATTCAGGAGGCTACCCTTGTAATGCCTTTCAGAAATTCTCTGGAATATCAGTATAAAATTCTAGGAGGATGTTAAATTGTTAGTGCAGGACTGAAACCTTTACTTTGCACCCAAAAATAAATCCATTTCTTTCAATATTTCAATTGAGTGGACTTTGCAGACGATTATCACAGAGGAGTCATACTTCATGAATTGAAATGTAAAAAAAACAAGGCATGTAAGTCAGAATTTTACATATGATCTGTTCATCTAATAATTTTAAGCCCATCGCTCTTATGGATATGTACCCTTGTAGGCCATTCTTACAGTACCTAAAATCGTTTTACATGTATATGGTAATATGGTAAATACCCAACTAGACGTAAGCTCCTGAAGAGGTATTTCTGCGCTTCTGTAAACTTTCAACAGTTTACCTTAATATCACCCTTCTTAGCATAGTTTTTCATTCACTTATCTAATTAACAAAAATCTAAAACGTAATACCATGTTTTCTAATTTCTACTATTGTTACTTCAAATCTAGCAATAGCAACAGAACAAGTAAAATCCTTTAGGGTGTAGATGATTGAATACCAGAAACTCCAATGGACCAAAGATAAGTATAGTTCTTGAACGAGTGATGTAAGAGTCAGAGAGGAAGGCTCCTATCAAAGCAAACCCAGATGTAGCACCAAGGACATTAGTGACTGTAGTTGCAGATCTTGACACTCCCATATGAATTGTTCCATGGAGATAGGTTACCATATTCAGCATATTTGGGACATTCACGATGTTTGCCACAACTGTCAGGACTGCAAGTAGGAAAAAGGTGAAGAAGAAGAAGATTGAAAATAATAAAAAAAACTTCAAATTCACAAGCCCTTACACACATCTGTAAATGATTACACTCATAATTCTGGAAAGATAGTAAATGAAAGAAAGAATAGAAGATAGAGTGTAGACACTTACAATATATAAACCATGCTGCTCTCACTCCTCCATGCACTTCTCTGTTGATGGGGTTTCCTCTCCAGTCCACGAAGCCTCTAATTGTCATGGTACTCATCAAGATTTTTGCCTTTTCCCTCTTGATTACTGCCTGCCCGCTGAGTCCCTCAGATCTGAGGGGTATAAGTAAACTGATGGGGGTTCAAATCAAGGAGTGATAGAGACAACATGATCAACCAAAGTGTTTTTTCTTGCCTATTTTATTTCGTTTCTATCTCAAGCCCAGATAGTCCAATTCAAACATGCGAAAGTTGACTTCCAATGTTACTATTTGCTGCTGACTGAAATTTGTACGCTACAACATGTTCATATATTATAAAGGGAGAAAACAGGACATGTACAATGAGAGAGATCATAAAGTAATTGTATGTAGCAGTCATCGTTTTCAGCATAAGACCATCCTGAGTGCGACATTATGTCACTTGACTACTAAAGTGCAATATTGATTGTTTTATGTAACAGTCACTTCAAAAGCTGACTTCCTCAGCAAAATAGTGTAGCCTAACTTATGAACAGAAAACACTACCATCTGAAATTTACATTATGACTATGTTGATGAGAATAACAAAATAAACTACCAATTGGTTCCCCAAAACATATTCTTTTAGATGATAAAAACCTTGCAAATAACAAATCATGGAACACCAATATTATCAGGAGTTGATACAGTAACAGTAATTAGAAAATAGCAGCAATAAGCAAATTAAGTCAAATGCAACCATCACCATAACACGCGCAGAAAAGTCTTGAAACTACGATAATTTGTTAGTCATCCACTGAATCAATCCTGCCTGGCAAAAAAAAAAATGAACTACATCAGGTCGCAGTCCTGCCACACACAAATGAGCTCCTTGGTACAGCCACCTTATCCGATAATCACCATGTGAAGTCCCTTCTTATTCACTACAGGAACAGGAGTATAATACCTGAAAGTGATGCAAGGGAAATGAAGGCAAATCAGAAAGGATTACAGTTACTAAGATCTTATTCAGGTTTCTACCTTTTTTTTCAACGTAAAGGTTTTGTACCATTTAAGTATGAAGTGAAATCACCTTTGCAGTTTCCACGAGACCTCAGGGTCATCAATATGGAGGTAGTAAGCCGGAAGGTGTTCTTACAGGTATACTAACACAAGTAGCAAAAGGAGATCCACGAATAGATATATCCAAAAGCAGAAACAGAAGTGGTCTAAATACCACTGCTGCTGTCAGCATCACCTCCTTACCTAAAAAAAATCCTGTAGAAAACACATAAAACTTGATACAACTAAAACTGCTGGGGGCTTCGAACTTACAAGCTTGTAAATTCCTTCAATCAAGGCACCCTTGCTGGTTTCCCCATCCCCTTATATATTCCCAGAAAGTATTTTCATTTGTAACCAAGTATTTTGAGTTCTCCGCTAGTTCTGCTCCCCTGCTGCCTAAATGGCTTACCCACCTTTATCTTCTCAGCATACCCCCTTTATTCATTCACTACCACAGTCAGCTCCAAGTTTCTTCTTCTGGGAATTATTCTTGGATATGATTGATGAGAGTTGAAATAATAGCGTTCAGAAGTCAGAACACATAGAGCCAAGATAAGCAGCCATTGTTGACTAACCATCCATACTGACGTGGAGATAGTATCTGCAGTTTTCTCAGATTTTTTTTTGTATGAAGTAGTATGATTTCGGTGATGGTTATTTCAAGCATATGAAGATTGAAGAATACTAGCTGCCACATTGACTTGGCTAATTGGGTTACATTGCAAGCCATAAATCATCAATCTCCAGTTTTACCCTACACAGCTACACTACAGAAACCAGGATGTTTCCAGGGACATCAGGTATTTCACGGTATGGTACCTACTCCTACATACAAATTCACCAATAAAAAGTGTAAGGAAGACGCCATATTATCCAAATTCGATTATCCAAATTCGCAGAATTCCGGTAATATCCAAATTCGCGGAATCTATGTTAGGTTTGTATTTTATTATCCTGTACGCTCAATGAAGACATTGGAGGTAAGAACCAAATGAAATTGATCTAGCTACAGGTTGAGAAATACAATACACAACGAGCTGTCTGCATTCTTGATTCTTCCATTCCCTGCGCAGGACGCAGGTCAGCAGGGGTGAAAGGCCGGGAGTAGCGGTTGCTTGGGAGGCGACCTGGCCACCCGCCGTTCGCGATGGAGGAACCGAAGCGGATGCCCGCGTGCTGGCTGTGGGCTAGCATGGCCATCACCAGAGTTCATCTAGCATGGCTCTTGCCACTGTACAGAGGCACGCACGGCACATGCCACCACGGAGTTCCGCCCGAGCGCAGCGGCTGCGCGCGTGGAGTCCACGGCACGTCGGCACCTATGGTGAAGCTATGGTAATGAGCGGCGACCCTAGCGAGGTTGGCGGAGGCCGCGAGCTGCGCACGACCTGGGCGTCGGCGGGCGGCAGCCGGCGGCCATGACATTTGGCAGCGCAAATCTCAGTCTCTATTCCGCTGATCCTCCCGTGAGTTTGGCTGAAAACAAAAGTAACATTTGTTGATATTGTTTGAGAAAAATACTAGACAGATAAGCTTAAGTGAATAGAGAGGATCTATAGTGAATGTATAATATGATATGCTTTAGTATAAATATTTTAATGTAGTAATTGTCTGCAATTAATTGAAATGATTTATAACTGCAGCTTAGTCTAATTATGATGATATTTTTATGGTGGATTAATTATTATATGTTTGCACTATAGTAAAAATTTTATACTCATTATGTCATGTAAAACTTAAGCTTTGTTGAGTTACACCCAAAATCATTTTTTTTTAAGATTCTCGATCACATTGAATTTACGGCACATGTATGGGGCATCGAGTATAGATAAAAAATAATTAATTGTACAATTTGCCTGTAATTTGTGAGACGGATCTTTTGAGTCTACTTAGTCCATGGTTGAACAATAATTGCCAAATACAAATGAAAGTGCTACCCAATCCAAAAAGTTCTAAAATCTAAACAAGGCCTTAGTTTTTTTTTAAAAAAAATAAAATATAAGAAATTTGATCACATATTTAGGATTCAATCAAACCATAGTATTTTTCCTGAAGAAGAGTAAAAAATACTACTAGTTTGATTGTGCCCTAAATATGTGATTCAAATTTCTCATATTTTAAATTTAAATAACATATTTAGGACTCTATCAAACCAATTGTAGATCACATTAAGAACTATAATTTTATTGTAGACCTTGTTGATACGCAAGTCGTTTGGAAATTTTAAATTTTAAAATTTGATAACTTAAAATAAAATCATTGGATTCTAGATAGTTTCAAATAAAATACTAATCATCTCGCATTAAGCTATATAACTCTCGGTACAAAGTTCCTCTTCATTTGACTTCATATAAAATAGTTTTATTTATTTCTGTTGTAACAATTTCTGGAGACGTAAGAGTGCCGCATTTATTAATTATAATCGAGTTCAGTATCGCAATTGATGTGACAATATCATGGATGAAATTATACTAACAATCCAAATACAGATACTGCTTTGCAGCTTGACTGATAAGTGGCACTGTGAACCAGAACCAGCTTCACCTTTCTGAAGTAAAGAACGGTTCGAATGTGGAAGTTCAATGTGAATCTTGATCAACTGATGGCTCATCAACGATGCGTGTATCCTGGCGGTAGACGTACTTCTTTGCCCAGTACAAGTAGTTAAGGAAACCAAGCAAACCGATAACAGCCACAACCCAGTAGAACAGGTCGAGTTGGCTGCTGTCCAGGCTTGAACCCTCGAGCCACCCTCCGTAGTGCCCATGCCTGGTGATGCTGTTCACTGCTTGCACCAGGAAGGTGGCCAGCAACGAAGCAAGCCCTATCTCACACCAGAACAAGGCTGTGGCGATGGACTTCATGCCTCGTGGCGCCTCACTGTTAAAGAACTCAAGGAGCCCAGGAAACGAAGTCACGTCCGACACGCCCAGCAGGAAGAACTGAGGCGCAAGCCAGAACAGGGACATCTGCACTGCAGCTTCTTTTCTCTTTCTCTCAACAACTGCTGCGATGACTGATGCAAGTATCATGGAGGCGAAACCTATGCCAATGCGCTGCAAATGGGTGATGCCACTGGCATAGCCTGTGCGCCTGCGCAAGAATGGCACAATGAATCGGTCATAGATGGCAAGCATTACCATTTGGAAGGTGATGGGGATGATGAAGAGTGTCGCGGGGGAAACATGGATCTTGCCCAGCCTTGTGTTTGTCATGCCACCTTGCTGCACGGTGAATGTGAAGATGATAGGGTTTGATACATATCCGATCATGGAGCTGACAAACAGAGGAAGCATACGGAGCACAGTCTTCGTCTCCTCCACCTTCGTCACACTGCAAAGTGACCAGGCTCCTTCTTTGCCATGGTTAATGCAAGCTTTATCGAGGAATCTGGCGAGATGCACCGAATAATAGTTTATGAGAGGAAATACCAGAAACAAGGCAATGCTCCCTACACAACTAGTAATGTGCAAATGAAAAATGTTAAGTGCTTCTGCTAATCTTACTTGAGGCTATTTGTTTGGGAGAGTGCTTTAGTAGAGCCTCGCTCAGCACTGCTTTCATGTGCTTCTTCCAGCTCCTCAGGCAGCCCAAACCTCCTATTTCTGAATGCAACCACAAGAACCTAGAGAGGCAAGATTGCAGTTAATTAACATTTAGAACACATGTGCCGATTATTGAGGTTAGATTTTCAACCTGCAGGATTCGAGCTAGAGGGCTTCCTTCAGGTACTTGGTTGCGGTAAAAAGGGAGGCCAGCCGCAAACACAAGCAACCCAAGCAGAATTAGGATAGCAGACAGGCCAAGTGCAATGTCCCACCCCTTGTAGTTCTCAAGCCACACAATGAAAATTAGCCCCACAAAACCTCCAAAGGAGATCCCAAAGGTGAACCAGTTAAAGAAGCTGGACTGTTGGTGGGACTCAGAGGGAACTTCATGGTCAAACTGGTCTGCTCCGAGAGATGGCAAGCAAGCACGGATGCAACCTTCACCAAATGCACTGATATACAGGGCTGTGTAAAACAGTGTAGCGTTCCAACCATGGGCCTCTTTGCAGTTACTTGGTTCATCTTCAATGTTACAAGTTGGTGGATGAAGTGATGGAACGTAGGCTTGCAATGCAAGCAATCCGTAGCCCTGCACAAGGGCATGCTTAATCACAAATAATATATATATACACACATACCACTACTATGATTACTATTACTAGTTTTTTTTTCTTTTCTACCATTTCTTTTGTGGCCACAGTGTTGGGTTTCATCTCTAGCCTATCCGAACTTGCTTCCAAATAAAAAAGTTTTTGTTGTTGTTGTTGATGGAAACAGTTACAGATTCTATCAGAGAACTAAGTGGACTTCACACTTCCACTGTCAAGACTCAAGACTATGCCAGAGCATGTAATCTTAACTTGCAATGAATTGAACTTCAATAAAACAAGGCAGGCAGCCAGTGAGTTTTGAGTTTCCAGTAAGTTCCGACCCCCTCTTAATTGAAAGTCAAAGCTCCTGCCACCTTTTTCAAAAAAAAAGTTTTAAGGTTCAACTGTTCCCCGAATACTAAAAGCCTATCACTGTTTTAGTAAAGTAAATGCAACGGTCATTCCCACCTAGCCAGATAACCTGAAATTTAGTTAACACAAATTCAGTTTATATCTGTAACTATCTCCATTTGAGCTTTGGGAAAGTACTTCAACAAATTCAGCTTCACACAGTTTACTATAATCAGATCCTAGCATGTATAATTGTACCAAAATAAGAGCAACTCAAGTGAAATTGATTATTGTTCTGCCAACTAAATTTCTGTGACAATCTGCAATTGGTGTTGTGGATGTTTTCACTGGATGCATGTCGCGAGTAGCTGGCGCCCACAAGTGTCTACTTTGAGTTCGTTTGGGTCATTTAAGAGTTTGTTTCAAATTATTTACTAGTCTTTGAATAAGAGAAGTAGCAGGTTTGTTAGGAGGTTAGAGCCATATCTAGTCTGGCAGATCAGTTTGTAATCAAGGAAGAAATAAAACTAATCCACAAAATAGGTTGCTCAAAGCCTCATCTTGAGGGTGAGTACGCCTCGGTATCTCCTAAACCCAGCAATCTATCCATATCAATTGGGGTATTGTATAAAAGCTAAGGGTGGTCTGTGCCTGTGAGGAAGATTAGCTGATGATCTATCCATATCAATGTCGCCTGTATTTCATTAAGAGGTTAGCTGATGATCTGGGCATAGAAATGAATGTGCTGGATGTCAATTTCTGAAATAAAACTAATGCCGGAAGGCAATCTTTAGCATAGTATTAGGATACTTCTGTAGTTGTGAAAACTATTTAAACTATCACCGCATTCTCTACTATTGATAGGTTCACATTAGTAACAGCAATGGAACATGCAAGCTATCTTTGTAAGCTGTAGTTGGTAGGAAAAAACATGAAAGAAGATTACCAGAAACTCCAATGGACCAAAGAGAAGTATAGTTCTAGAACGAGTGATGTAAGAGTCCGAGAGGAAAGCTCCTATCAAAGCAAATCCGGAGGTGGCACCAACAAAATTAGTGATTGTAGTTGCAGAGTCCGAAACTCCCATATGCATTGTTCCTCGGAGGTAGGTGACCAAATTCAGCAAAATTGGGACATTCACCATGTTTATTACAAATGTCAGGACTGTAAAGGAGAAAAAATAGAGCAGAGGAAGTTTGAATATAAGAAATTATCTCATCCAGGACCCATGTGCAATTGACTGCAAACATAATTCAGGAAGACACATCATACAAGGAACTTAGCGTGTAGAGACTTACAGTGAAGAAACCATGCTGCTTTAACCCCTCCATGCACCTGTCTGCCGATGAGGTTTCCTCTCCAGTCCACAAACCCTCCACTCGCCATGGCACTGAAAATTTTCTTCTCCCTCTTGATTATTGTTTGCCCATTGCATCCCTTGCAAACAAGATGGTATAAGTAAGCATATGGTTTCGAACTCTGGGTATTATAAAATTCAAAGGGAGTGGGTGATCAATCAGAGATTCTAGCCTATTTTATGCCATTGCTACTCAAGACTGTATAGTACCAACTACCTACACTAAAGTTGAGTTCGATTGCTTCTACTTCTTGCTGACTGAAATCTAGGCACTAAAACTAATAAAAGATCTGAGGCATGCACAAATGGGAGATGTCTCTAAGTAAGAAATAAAAGAGAAAAAAAGCATCCATTGCTATATGCGTGCCATCATCCTGAGTGTGATATTCGTAGTTTAAATTCAATAGTCAATCTTTTGCAAACTAACTTCCTCTGCATAGCACTGCAGCTTAACTTATGAACATGATATGCTTATGTCTGAAAGTAGGTACATCAGAATCGGAAATCTAATAAAATAAACATATGCTTATGTCAGAACAGGATATGCTCTGATATTGTTTTAGAAGATGGATTCGAAATAAATAATTAGTCGTGTACAAGCACAATTACCAGATATGCTAGAAAGATATAGCAGTAACAAGGAAAAAAAATCAAAATGCAACCAGCAGCATACCTGAGAATGGAAGTCCTGAAATCAAGAGTATCTGTTTGCTGGCTACTGAAGTCCTCTGCCAACAGAAAATAAACTACATCAAATCTTTTTCAACACTGAAACAGCACCAGTGAGCTTCTTGTTACAGTCGCCTGGCTTAGTTCATGGTCATTGCAAGGAGTTAGTTCAAATATACATGATATAGATTTCTGGTAACTGGTAAGGTGATGGTGTCCTTATTCCCATGACTAATCACATAATTCGGGAAAGATAGATCAAACAAGGAACACAACATACAGATTTATAGTATAGACCATGTTGCTCTGACTCCAACACACAAATATCCTCTGTAGATGGGTTTTCCTCTCCATTCTACAGAGCCTCAAATTGACATGACACTGCTGAAAGTTTGCCGTCTTCCTCTTGATTACTTGTAGCCTCTTTCACAAACAAGAGGGGGTATGAATCTACAAATAAGCGAATGAACCTTGAAACTTAAATAGGTGGTAGCTTCAACCAAAAACAGGATCAACCAAAGATTCTGGTCTATTTTATGCAGTTGCTATAGCAAGCACCAGTGTACCCACTACCAACGCTGTTGATTTCTTACCTGCTTCCTGCTGACTGAAATTTGGACACAGCAAGCATTCGTTAACATCAAGGGACAAAACTCAGGAATATTTTACAATGAGGGAGGTCTGCAAGTGCTAATGTATAGCAAACATTGCTTTCCACATGCCAAAATACTTAATGAGTAATAAATGTCTACAATGTTACAACAAAAGAAACAACTGCTGCCCCAGAACATATTGTTTCCAAAGACGAAGACTAGTAAATAATTAATTTCGGACAAAAACAAATGCAAGTTCTGACAAAACGGCACAACACAAGCAATCGGATAACAAAGTTTAGTTCAATTGCCATTAACAATACCTGGGTCGATAAGTCTTGGACGCAAGATCAGTTGTTGGCTAGCTGCCGAATAAGTCCTCTCCCAGAAGAATATAGGCAACATTAAATCAATTTCCAGCACGTTACACATAGGCAATGTAACCGAGCTTCTCGCTAGTTCAGTAGTTGCTACAGTCCCTACTCCCTAGTTCGCCATCTCCCCATGACATCAGTTCAAGTAGTCGTTTCATCATGCTCTCGGTTCTCATGTTATTGTCCTCTGCAGCTGCAGTCATTGCAAACACGCTGAAGGAATAGATCAAATGAAATTGGTCACAATCTATTAATATAAGAAATGCATACACATTTTGAACAGTGCGCAGGCAGGAAGAGGTATCAAGGGGTCGCAGGGGACGAAGAGGAAGGAATGGCCCGATGGAGGAATGGCCCGATGGCCGGCCACCCGTCACCGCCGTGCCCGACCCGACGGAGAAACTCGAATCCGCGAAGCGGATGCCCATACGGGCGTTTGGCTAGCACGGCCATCACGGCGGCTCTTCAGCTTCTGGTAGCAGCGCGAGGTGGATGCGGACCAGCGCCACGGCCCGGTAGCTCCGATTGAAGACGGTCTGACACTGCATAGCTCCAAGCAACATGGCACCTCGGCTGGGCGCGTGGAATTCACGGTGGCGACGCGAGCGGGCCTGGCGGCGCCTGGGCGGCGAGAGGCGGCCCACAGGCAAACGGGTCTCCAACTCGGAATATCACAATTTCCACTGTAATTCTTCGTATCAAATCCTGGCGTTGACCCCGAAAATCAAAAACTTTTCAAAATTTCTCGTCACATCAAATCTTAGATTATATGCACGAAGCATTAGATATAGATAAAAATAAAAACTAATTGCACAATTTGCCTGTAAATCACGAGATAAATCTTTTAAGTATAGTTAATCTATAATTAGATAATATTTGTCAAATAAAAATAAAAATACTACAGTGCCGAAATCCGAAATTTTTTCGGAACTAAACGAGACCCTGTTTTGAAACCTCTGGTCAACACAATTACCTCTGGTCTGTATATATAATAATCAGTTTACAGGGCTATCCATTAACGTTAACCAAACAAAAGGTATTAATCGTTACTTCTTAAGGCCATCCACAATAGTTAACAAATACTAGCTAGCTAAGAGAAATTCTATTGGCTCTCAATAGCACTTTACAAATAGCTAGTGAGATGATGTATAAAAATAATAAAAAAATAGCACTTTCATTGGCTATCGAAGAGAGAAATCAAATAGCTAGCGACTCATAAATAGCTAATCTAGCACGATTTTCTAGAAATAACTCTCTCACAATACTCTCTACAATAGCTAGCGACTTCCTAATAGCTAGCGACTTTCTAAGCTAGCTATTTATAAATTATCATTGAGAGCTAATAACATTATTCCTAGAGATCAAATAGCTAGCAATTTAAACACCATTGCGGACGCCCTAAGGGCACTCACAATGCAGACTCTATCATAGAGTCTAAAGTTATTTATTATCTCAAATAATGTGGACTTAGAGTCTAAATAAGACTTGGAGTCTTATTTTTTATACCTCTTTCTTCAATAAATATACTACCATATCAGTAAAATACCATAAATAATATGTAAGGTGTAAGTGTAACTGCTGGCGCTAACGTTACCGCTCTTACTGCAGAATCGAACAGCAACAGATTTTTGCAGGTGTTTTAAATACTCAGTCCGATCCTGCTAGGTATTGACACATAGTTTAGGGGTTGCTTGGTTTGGAGTGTTAAAGTTTAACGTATATTGTAGCACTTTCGTCTTATTTGATAATTATTATCTAATTAGACTTAAAAAATTCGTCTCTCAAATTACTCTCAAGCTATGTTTTAAGTTTCATAAATAATTTATATTTAATACTTTATACATGTATCCAAATATTCGATGTGACGGACGGTAAATTTTAACCAAGCAAATCAAACAGGCCTTTAATCCCGATCACATTCTGAAATAATAATAAAACGGATAATTAAAAAAATACTCTACCATGAGGAGCACAAGCAAGCTTAGCCAATCCTCATTGGATGGCTCCGTCCTTGCTAAGGAACAAGCCGAACCATTTGTATGATCTTTTTTTTTCCTACCAGCGTGTGCTTTGCTGCGTGGGGAACGGGGAGCAACATAAACAATGTTGGAGAACTGTGTCGAACAGTGCTAGGTTCCCGGAGAGGATAGAAATTTATTTGCGTTTGAGAAATATAGTAATAAATTTACATAGTTTGCATGTTTTAAAACTAAATAATGTAATAATTATTAGTTGTTTATAATTTTTAAATTTTAACTAAATAATTTTACAAATAATATTCTTTTTATTCAAGATAGTGCTATTTTGAAAACACAATTGTTAAATACAATCTAATATTTTCTTTACAAAACCATCCATTTGGATCGATTTATAACTGAAAATTTAATATTTACACCTTTGCAGGTTATTACCATGTCATCTATTTTTACATATAGGCCCCTAGCTGGCCCACTCTAAGGCATTATTTAGATTTTTTTTTGAATTTTAACACCGTAGCACTTTCGTTTTTATTTGACAAACATTGTCCAATTATAAAGTAACTAGGCTTAAAAGATTCGTCTCGTGATTTACAGGCAAACTGTGCAATTAGTTTTTGTTTTTATCTATATTTAATGCTTCATGCATATGCCGCAAGATTCGATGTAACGGGAAATCTTGAAAAAAATTTTGGTTTTTTGGGTGAACTAAACAAAGCCTTAAGTCCATGCTAACATCCTTCCCTCCTTGGAACATCAAGCCATTTTTGGCGAAAACAATATTTATATAAGGAAAGAAAAAAAAGCAAACATGTTATCTTGAGAAAATAAAAGAACTAAAGGGTGGCTAGATTTTGGCACCCCTTTGCAAGATGGCCACCACAAATTTGGTCTTCGTTTGATTTCATTTTATTCTCTGGAAATGGTGGCTAAAGAAGGGTTGAGAGAAGTGATTACTCAGTGGGATTGTGCGCTACGAGATAATAGTTCTTTTTATTGAGCGAGATGAGATAACACTTCTTGCAGCTGCAGAGAATTCCACCGTATAGCACATTGGTTAGGCCGTTGGTAACTCCGGCCTTACTAGCGAACCCTCTATTTTGACTGACGGAGTCACGGAGATTGTGTAATTTCTTTGTTACACTACACTCCATGTAATATCTATGGTTTAAGTATTAAAAGTCATCAAAATTGGCTTTTTGAAGAGAAAACATCAAACCTGGGTGGCCTTTACGACATACTTATGTTTGTGTTTAATGTCTTGTGTCGTCCTCATGTGTTTCGACAGTACTGATACGTCGTAGCTTCCTAGCATATCTCCTGGCCCAGAAAGTGTAATTTATCAAGGCCAATAGCTCAAAGGCTCCCAACAACAAAAAGAAATGATCAAGGCGTGTTTTGTTGAAATTTGTTCCATCCAGCCATCCTCCACCACCATTCCCACTCCTTGTCATTCTGTTTACAAGCTGAATGAAGCCGCTACATGACCAGGCAGCCAATCCAGCTATACAGGATTGTACTGCTGGTGCAATTGGCTTCATTGTCGAAGGCGCCTCACTCTCGATGAACTCAATTAGTCCACCAAAGGATGCTATGTCCATGATGCTTAGCAGGAAGAACTGGATTACCAGCCAGAAGATAGACATTGGCACACCAGTTCCTATCGATGTTAACCCCTGCTGCTTTGCAACATTCAATCTTCTTGCTTCCACTAATGTGGCGACGCATGCCGCTGCGATCCCACAAATTGATCCAGCACCAATACGCTGCAGTGGGGTGACCCCATGCTCATGTCCTGTGGTTCTTCTCAGCAGAATTGTCAAGATTCTGCTGTAGCATGGTTGCATCAGCACGTGGAATGTTGTTGGGATTGCAATGAGAGAGGCAGAGGGTATCTGGATGACGCCTGCACCTTTGTCCATTGCACGACCAACTTGTATGGATAATGTCATTAGCAGCGTGAATGGCAAGTAGACAAGAAAGCAACTAATGAAAACTGGAAGCATCTGAATGAGGACCTTGGTTTCATCAGCTTGATTGGTTCTGCAAAACAAATTGGGTTGTTAGTTTTATCTTCTCATGTATCCAGACCTTGTTCAACAATTGTTTGGGGTCTTTGTGTGTGGGGGGATTACAATTGACAACTGGCATGGTATTGCTATGTCCTGCTACAAAAATGGTAACTTTTTATCCACAAAAAAGTTCTTTTTTGTTAAATTAAAGAAGCATAAGTTCCATGAAAACCTGAACAATGAAACTTACCCAAATTTGAAAACATGATCTTGTGTATTGGTTTCTTGTAGCTCAATGACATCTACATTGGCAACTGCCTTCTTATTTGATGAAATGATAAGAACCTGCAGCAGTGCCAGTGTGACAGAACTTGAGAACCTCTGTGAGTCCAACTTTTCACGTTTTATCTTCAAATTGTAGTACAAACCAGGTGATCTTGATAACAGATGTAAGTTAATTTTATATCCATACCTAGAAAAGGTCTATTGAATTCCTTTGTTGCTTATGAGTAATCATTGGCTAGTTATAGTTTAAAAATAGAAATATGGGACGAAATGACCTTTCAGTATTAATAAGCATTAGCAAGTATTTACATATTGAAATCTTTATATTAGTTATTATAACTAACACAAATACTAGAATATTAGCAGGAGCCAAGGCGTTGAGCTCTCTTCTAGAATATTAGCAAACCTATGTTGTTTTTATCTAATTAAAAGGGCGCGAATGTAAAAAAAACTAACCCAAGACACGGAAATGTGTATGTATTCAAACCACCTTTTCTACCTATTAATGAAATCGTACGCCTCTTGCGTGTTCAATAAAAAATGAAATGGTAGGCCTCTTGCGTGTTCAATAAAAAAATTAACACAAATATTAAATTGCAATTGTATAAGTACATTCTATATGATATGTTTGATGTATGAACTTTTACCTGCAATGTTCTAGTTAGAGGACTTCCACTAGGCTTCTGCATGCGATAGAAAGGATATCCACTGGCTGCCACAAGCAGCCCAACAAGAACAATAAGGGCACACATCATAAATCCGATGTCCCAACCCAAGTTATTCTCAATCCACACTAAGAAGGCCAATCCAATAATAGCTCCAAGAGAGTTTGTAAACTTAAGCCTGGTCAAGAACATACTCTGGAGCTGTGATTTCTTTGGGTCACTATTGCTGAATTGATCTCCACCAAGGGATGGTATGCAAGCACGCATGCAGCCCTCCCCAATAGCAAAGATTAACAAGCTCAAGTAGAGCAGTGTCAAATTCCAACCTTGAGCTGCCTCACAATTGTTTGGCTCTTTGTCAATGGCACAAATTTCAGGATGAAGTGAAGGAAAATGGGCTTGCAGAGCTAGCAACATATAACCCTGCATCGTCCAACAGAAGATTATTTATAACTTAACATTTGTTCTTTTAATTTTGTAGCTTCAAAAGAAAAAATATATAGAGCACTTGATATTTGTGTACAATAAATTTTTTCATGGAATAAACTACTATATTACGTCTATCTTGTATAATACTTATTGTATAGCTTAAAAGAAAAAACTGAATAATCAACATGGTGTGCTTTGCTTTAATCGCTCTATTTCAACATTGTAGCCAAAACATGAATAGTTTTGTTTGATAGCAACAATAATAGTGATCGATTATCTAACAAAAATTAGAGCTTGAGAAGTAAATTACCAGGACCACACATGGGCCAAATACAAATATAGCAGTGGTTCGCTTGATACACGCATCAGAGATGAAGTTCATCGCAGCAGCAGATATCATCACGGTGCCAACTAGGTAGCTTATCACAGTTGATGAGGTCACAATGTCTAGATGCAACATGCCATGCAAATAGGCCACCATACTGAAGTTTGAGCTATTAGAGCAGCTTCTTATCATGAACAAAACTGCAAATAGACATAAGAGTCAACTGAAATTGTTTGTTTGTACCTGGCTCAGAAGTGCATGTCAACCAACATCTGCACAAAAGTATTGTCTGCATGGCTAGGCTAAACAACCAGTTTTTGAGAAAAAAAGAACAAGGTAGACAAAATGACCAATCTAGAGCGAATGGAAAACCTTCATTGCCTGGCGTTTCCACTTTCATTCTCCTCTTGGCAGCTAACACCAAAATCTCCATTCATGAACCCAGGTTGTAGGATTTGCTATGTGAGGGGCTTGAAACAAGGTGACCCTCTATCCCCCATTCTCTTTCCGCTAGTCATGGAATGTTTGAATGCCATGATCAGCGAAAGGGCCTCTAGCCTAGTGGTTAGAGCACCTAAGTAGCACTAGCAAACTTGGGTTCGACCCCCGTGGGAGCGAACTTAAACAGGTCTGCATTATTAAAAAAATAGGCTGAGGTTTCCCTTGCTGACTTCGGTCAAAAAAAAGTTGGATGACTAACTCCTACTCCAACCCTTGTGACCTAAAGCCATCAAACATTGTCACGGATGACTTGGTTGTATTTCTACCCTGTGATCAATGACCCCTGAATGTTATGAAGGGCACCATAGATTTTTTAGGGTGCCTCCGGTATCTTGTGCAACCTTGTCAAATGTAGGTTACCACCGATTTGTTGCGATCAGCACGTCACCCTAGTGCAAGAGATCATTATTCATGCACTTTGGTAAAGTTTCCTCGCATGTACTTAAGGGTTCCCTTATCAACAGGAAAGCTTCCCTCAGTTGTAGTCACTAATAAGGAATCTACCCCCCCCCCCTTTGTAACGAGAAATGGCTTAGGGTCATATATATTTGGAAGAGCTATCACTAAATCTTTACCTTACCATCCCTCCCCAGACATGAAACTCATGGTCAGTAGCAGAGGCATTTCTAGATAAACTATGAATCTAGAAAAGACAAAATGTCTTATAATTTTGAATGTATGGAGTAGAAAATAGTATCGATATTTGTATCTTTAAATAGATCTGTTATACAAATATCACTACTAAAAAAACTTATGGGGCAACCGGTCCAGTACCCTCCGCGTTGCCTCCCAGGGGACGGGAGGGGCGCCTGCTACCGCTAGCCAGAGGCCCTTGCCGTGCTCATCTCCGACCGCTGCTGCCACCATTTGGTGTGTGCGCGGCCTGTAGTAGCGCTCAAAAAGGTGTCTACTCGTGCACCGCCTCCCCCTCATCTGCTCGTTCACTCCCATCTCTTCCTACTTCCATTGCTGTCCATGGATCGATGGCCAACAACAGATTAAGACGGCGTCAAGGCAGGTCCGGCTATGGGGGGCATGGATCCGTCCCCACACGTGTGGATCCACGCCCTTCTCGCACCGGCGTAGCCTGGTGGCCGTTGGGCGTTGTCCCCGCCTCCTTCCCCTCTAGGATGCCTCCTTCCAGAGCCTAGTCATGGGATGAAGCCTCAACCCCTCCAACTCGATGCATCGTGGGGTTGGGGCCGGTAGCGCCCAGGACGGGCCGCGTGCTTGTCTGCTCAAGCAGATGGCTGGTGGCAGACGACCTCCACTGCGTGCTTGTCTGCTCAAGCAGATGGCTGGTGGCAGACGGCCTCCCCAGCTGGCTGTTGGACGGAGGCCAGATCTGTTTGGCTAGGCCCAGCAGCTGGCTGGCTTGTTGGCCGACTGTTGGCCGGCCAGATGGCTGGCTGGCTTGTCGGCTGGTCGAAGGCAGGGCTGGGTGTGGCCCTGCAGTGGAGCGAGGCACGCAGTTTGGCTGTGGGCGAGCCGGTGGTGGGGCAGTGTGTCCGTTTTATTCTTCGCTCTCATTTTGCAGTGGTCTAGTAGTGGCGCGGTGCACGCAGTTTGGCCACAGTCTTGCCGACGGCGGGGCTAGCTGTGCGTCCATGGGTGTGCTCGCCTCCCACCATCACGGGTGAGTCTGGGAATGACTCCGCATGGCGTGGCGACGGCCGACACACGCTTGTTGGTGCACGCCTCCAACAGTCACAGGCGAGTCCAAGAACGGCTCCGCACGGTGTGGCAGCGATCGGTAGACGCTTGCCAGTGCACGCCTCCTACCATCGCGGGGGAGTCCAAGAATGGCTCCGCACGATGTGGTGGCGGCCACGAAACCCCCTACTTCCAGGCGTGATCGCTTGCCGATGCGCGCCTCCCACTGTCGTTGGCGAGTCTGGAAACGGCTCCGTGCGGTGTGGTGGCGGCCGACAGCCCTCAACACCAACACCACTCCGTCCAGGCGAGGACGAAGTCAGTGTGCGCCTCCCACTATCGCAGGCGAGTCCGAAAATAGCTCCGTGCAGTGTGGCGGCAGCTAGCAACCCCCCCCCCCTCCCCATATTTCCAAGCATATACGCTTGCCAGTGCGCCTTCCTTCGGTTCCGGTGGGTTAACAGGTGCCGGTGCGCCTTCCTTCGGCTCCGGTGGATTAACAGGTTTTCTGGCAAAGGTTCTGGGCGAAAGCTCAGTTCGATAATTCTAGGTCATTGACTAGAAACTCCTTCTTGAAGGCATCATTGAAGAACCTCTTGTTGTCGTCTTATAGATTGGCCCACTCAATTCTCGATGCAAGGCTCGGGTGAAAGTCTTGGCAAGGTCATGTGGAGTCACTTCTTGCTCCTTGGGCAACGATGATTACGTTGTGGCGTCATTTACCTCCCGGAGGTACCATTGAAGAGTTCTTGTGCCTTGTTGTACTTTCTTCTCTTTTGGTATACCTTTAGTTATGCCACGGTTCGCCCATGTGTTGGGCGTCTAAAATTATACAATATATCTTGTAAAACTATATAACGAGTTGTTTTGGACCAATATATGAATTCAGGTGGGGAATGCCTCGTCAAAAAAATCTTATGGGAGGTGTTTTAAAAACTGCCTTGGAGACGGTTGGGCCAACGGCCCACCTCGGTTAACCGTGGACGAGCTGCCGGCCCAGCAAGACGGGTCACATAAAAAACCGCCTCGGTAATCAGAGGGGTTGTCCTAAAGTAACTTCCTCGGCTAATTGTTAGAGGGGGGTTTGCCCTTGGATTTGGTGATGGGGTCATTGCAAGAGGTTGATTCTTACTCTCCAACTTTCATCTTCTCTCTTTTACTCGATGTAGGTGGTTTTTCTCTCGAGATCTAGATATAAATGAATGAGAGAGAAAACTAGATCTATAGCTACTCAGATGCTTTTCTTTCTTATACTGCTATGTTTATATGACTTTAATTTCTCGCTACGTGTGCAAGGTTGCAGTTATGAACACGAAATGGATGTACAAGACACTAAGGTTGGGCAACGATCTATCTTTCGGTGGTTAATTTAGTGCATCATAAATATTAGCATTTTTTTGTATCTATTTGGTTAAATTTGAAATTGTTGAATTTCTACGGGGCGTGAGATTTCCATTTTTTTAAGGACCGAGGAATCTGGGATTGGGGTTGGGGGTGGATGCAATGGACTTTTTCTAGAGAAACAAAGCTTGCGACAGCTTGATCGTGCAGTACTTTTGCATGGAACAGGAATGAAGCAGTTCAAGAAACAGACCAACCACTGGAGTCCTGATGAAGCAGTGTTCAAGAAAGGTTGCGACAGCTTACCGTAGAGGAAGACCGTTGCCCTGATGCCTCCGTGCCTCCTCTCGTCCACCGCATTCCCTCTCCAGTCCACATATACCTCTTCACCTTCTTCCATGCATGCAGCAGCTAGATCAGTTCAGCTCTGTTCTGTGCTGGCAATACTCTATCACGCCGAGGGTGCACAGAGATCCGAAGCTCCTCCAAAAACTCCAGACCCCACAGGGCCGGCCGCCTCTATATATACACACACATACACAGAGACCCCACCTTGCCTCTGACGTGCTTGATTTGGAGGATATGTCATATCAGCATCTCTTGATCTCCGAGCCTCCAACCCATCTCATTTGACTCCATAATTTGCACGGTATATCAAGCAACACCGAATCTGATTTTC
Organism: Sorghum bicolor; assembly: GCF_000003195.3. Taxonomy (NCBI): domain Eukaryota; kingdom Viridiplantae; phylum Streptophyta; class Magnoliopsida; order Poales; family Poaceae; genus Sorghum; species Sorghum bicolor. Next base: position 49,494,778 of record NC_012875.2, read on the forward strand.
TGCCGCATCAGAAGATCGAAATGATTATATGAATCCATTTCCTTCTTCTAACGGAAACTAAACAGCAGGTTCCAACGCAGCCTGGAAACAGGAACATGGCCACGTTTCATGTTCCATGGTGCAAAAGTGGATTTCACTGCTAATCTAACTCGAAGTGGCATCCACGTCAGAGGTCAGGTCCAATGTGGCAGGTGTGAGGCGAGTCTAACTAAAATTTCATATGAGTTTGTATATTTAATAGTAGACTGCCTCATACATAGGTATTTTTGATAACATGACACGGTAGTTTATCAGACGAAGGGGGGGCACGGTAGTCGATGCCTGCCCTTCTTTAGAAGAGTTGATGACATTTTCATAATCTTCGCCACTCATGTACTTTTAGTGCCTGCGTGAACCTTCGATCTATTCTATATAATCTATGGGGTGCTTATGTAAAATACTTTGTTTCCTTCATCAAGTGCGCATTGTATGTGTATCTCCTTGCCAAAACGTCAACATTATAATGTCGAAGATCAACGAAAAGGAAACAAAAGCGAGCACATGCATGTTGTTAGAGAGATAGCTGTCTCCATGTGTGAGTTCATGTGGCTCTCATGTTGAGTTGAGTTGGCTGGACCATCTTGTTATTTTTCACCTTAAGTGTGCCACATAATATATATGAACCGCCGTTCAAGCATTGTACGAGAAGTATATATTATTATGACCTATATATTGATATAATACACCTAAATTTTCTCATGCGCAATATACATTGACGCCACACCCATGCTTATTATATCCCCGCTCCCCCCCCCCCCGCCCCAAAAAAAAACAATAATCCTTATTAGAATGGGGAAATGATAGATCCAAACGTTATTAATAACATATCTAGATGGCCAAACTAACGTAAACTTAATATGCAAGAGTTTTTTTAATGCAACACACGCAACACGTTCGGAAACATCCCCTATAGCACACTCACAATCGAGATTGGAGCCTTCTAGGAGTAGGATCCTGCATGTCTTTTGATATGAGACTTGAAAAATAGATAAACGGCACAACATATATATCTACAAACGTTATAGTCAATCCAAATAGAGACATTACAGTATATGAGATGCGACCAGTGGTAGAGCTTCGGCATGGCAAAGTCTGTTCTTCACCGCCATACCCTTGAGTACACCGAATGTTGTAGTAGAACGCATTTCAATTTCATTAACCTAGGGCAGCTCATTATTTTGTTTGCTAGCTACACCATACCTTATTTTCCATCCGTCCTCTACCACTGGAGGCGACCGAGATGCTCTGATCGTCATTCATCAGCACTTCCAACCAGCTTATCCCTTCACACCTGCACCGGCAAGCCCCCTTTCATGAGCGTCACGGAGGGGTAGGATCTTGCTGATGTGATACCGATAGAAGCCATTATTAGTTTTAGAATTGGGCTTAAGAAACAACCCCACGAGGCCACGATGCTATGCATTGCAAAGGGTTGTATTATTCTATAGTTTCTATAACATAACATCTTTAGACAACATGACATATACAATGCAGAAGCTGATCAATTCATTGATCACGCAGCCAATATAATATAGTTGTCAGAAGAACTAAATAATTTTTGTTAGAGCGTCCGCAACGGAGTCAACGACTTCGGCAGCTGAGGTTGAAGTAAGAGTGAATAGAACAAATAAAAATAGGAAGCTCTGACATGCAAATATAGAAAAATGTGGGAGGGCAGAGACTCAGTGTTCATGGGGAGTGTGTGAGCTTAACGAGTGCACAAGCGCTAGCAAGTCCACTTTCCAGAGCATTTCTCTCTTTTACACGTTGGATTCTCTGCACAGTCAGCATTTAAATAGCTAGCATATAAATCTTTTTGTTGGGGACACCCGTATAAGTCGACGGGGCGAGGGAGAGAATCCCTCACCTGATTGATAGATATATTAATCAAGGTGGCTCTGAAAGTCGTAGCCTGAAGTTTACAAACCTGAACTAAATATTATTCCAATTATACAGGTACTTCCATCGAAACCCGAACCATTTCTTGGCCCACCCCAAAACAGCTAGCGTTCGCCAGTTCTATTAGTGTTAAGGCCAGTCTCGATGTATGTTTCATAAAGTCGATCATATACATTAAATAAAGTGTCACATAAATAAAATTACTAACTTGACAATGTCATTAAACTAAGAAGTTTCATTATATGAGAGAGGAGTTTCATCCCATGAAACGTATATAACTCGGTTACGGTAACTATATTATCATTGCGACTGACCTAATGTGCTATAGCTACTACGATAAATTGAACCAGCCAGGCAGCCCTGGCAGATGGCGAAGACGACGGGTGCCGACAGCCTCCGGTTCATCGAGGAGCTGACCAACGTGTGGACGCCGTGCAGGAGCACGTGCTGGCGGAGATCCTCGCCCGCAACGCCGACTCCGAGTATCTCGCGACGAGGTGCGGCCTGGGCGGCGCCACCGACCGCGCCACCTTCCGGGCCAAGGTCCTCATGGCCTGATACGAGGACCTGCAGCCGTACATCCTGCGCATCGCCCACGGCGACCGCTCGCCCATCCTGTCCGGGTCCGGCCACCCCGTCTCCGAGTTCTTCACCAGCTCCGGCACGGCGGCACCTCGCCGGCGACGAGCGCAATCTGATTCCCACCGTGGAGGATGAGCGCGACCGCAACCAACGACAGCGCAGCCTCGTCAGGGCAGTCATCAATCAGTAAGCACTAAGCACAGAGTCAGATAAGATGGTGCATGACATGATCGATGCTTGCATGTATTGGGGATGCGGGTGCGCACGAACGTGCCTGGGCTCGGCAAGGGAGCGGCCTCGACTTCCTTTTCATCAAGTCAGAGGAGACCACGCGCCGGGTGGCCTGCCGGCACGCACGACCCTCACGAGCACTTTCAAGTTTCAAGAGCTCCAGTGAACGTGAGCATCCAACCCTCGAGCTCCTCGACCGGATGTTTGCCACTGCCGACTGGTTCACTGCATTTCTAAACCATGTCGACCTTAATAAGCCGCTCTCCTTGGATTGCTCCGACCACTGCCCCCTAGTGTTGCAGCTACATGCACTTCTAGGAACGAGGAAGAGATTCCGCTTTGAATCCTTCTAGACTAGGCTACCTGGTCTCATTGAGACGGTAGCTGCCACGTGGGCGCTACCCATGCATGGAGAATGCAGACCCATTCCGTGTTCTGGGGGCCTTGTTTAGTTCTCAAAAACTTTTACAAAATTTTTTAGATTCTCTGTCACATCGAATCTTTAGACACATGCATGAAGTATTAAATATAGACAAAAATAAAAACTAATTGTACAGTTTGGTCGGAATTGACGAGACGAATCTTTTAAGCCTAGTTAGTCTATGATTGGATTGTCAAATACAAACGAAAAAGCTACAGTTCAATTTTGCAAAATATTTTGGAACTAAACAAGGCCCTGGACTACAAGCTCAGAGAGAGCTGGCCAAAGCACTGCGTAGCTAGATTAACACCAAGATTGTAGTGTTCGCCTTCAGTTAGCAATGGCCAGGGAGATCATTTTATGTCTTGATGAGGTGCAGGAGTTCAGAGCGCTGTCAGACTAGGAGGCCAATAATATGCGAAAATCTCTGAAGGTGCGGGTGCTTGGGCTGGCATCACTGGCACGCACCATTGCTAGGCAGCTCTCACGCCTCACGTTCATGGCTGAAGACGACGCAAACACACGATTTTACCATTTGCAGGCGTGCCATCGGAGCCGAAAAAGCATAATTAATTCACTGTGTGTTCAGGAGATGGAGATGGTCGGCGAAACCGCCATGAGTGCGGCATTGTTCAATCACTTCAATGCGATACTTGGATCCCACTTCCCGCGTGCTTGAACAAATCTTTACTGAGGAAGAAGTGTGTGCTGTAATTATGAAACTACCAAATAACAAGGCACCAGGCCCTCATGGATTCACCGGCCTCTTCTATAAGCTATCTTGGGACATCATCAAAGGTGACATCATGAACGCACTAAATGCATTCTGGTGCCAAGATTCTAGGAGCTTCAATCATGTTAACGATCGAGGCCTATATGATCCTGCTCAGGAAAAAGGAACATCCAACATAAATTCGTGATTACCGACCAATAAGCTTAATTCATAGTTTTGGTAAGCTTGTGACCAAATGCCTAGCTAAGAGGCTCGCTGCAGTGCTCGATGCGCTTGTGCTGCATAACCAGAGCACATTCATCAAGGGGTGTCGCATTCATGATAATTTCAGAAATGTACAACTTACCTGCAAACAGCTGCATAAAACAAAGTAACAGCGATACTGCTCAAAATTGATACCGCCAAGTCATTTGATACTGTCTCCTGGACCTTCCTGCTTGAGGTGCTACATCATATGGGGTTTGGACTTCGCTGGCGGAACTGGATGTCCATCATCTTGTCGACTGCAAGCACCAGGATACTGCTCAATGGACATCCGGGTAGGAGGATCTATCATGCTCGGGGGCTGCGCCAGGGTGATCCGTTATCGCCTGTGCACTTTGTGCTAGCCATGGAAGTCCTCAACCATGCCCTGTGTTGGGTTGACGACCATGGTTTTCTCACTCCACTGTGTGGCCTCGTGGGCAGCAGAGTGAGCCTCTATGCTAATGACCTTGTGTTGTTCATCGCGCGAGGAGTTCCCCTGTCGTTACCTTGGGGTCCCGCTCTCGATAGGAAACTTAGAAGAGCCGAGGAGCAGCCCATCATCGACAAGGTCGTTGCACGCATACCCAAATGGAAGGGCGATCTGTTGAATGTCGCTGGGTGTACCGCACTGACCAGGGTGACACTATCGGCCATCCCAATGCATATGGCAATCGCGTTGTGTTTGTCCCCTTGGGCCATTCGCTCCATTGACAAGTTTCGGCAAGGATTCATCTGCTGCGGCTCTGATGCTGCAATTCCTGGGCGTTGCAAAGTAGCCTGGGAGACTGTCTGCCGACCCCGAGAATTGGGTGGACTAGGTGTCACTGATCTGCGACGTGCGGGCATCGCTCTCAAGGTTCAGTGGGAATGGCAGGCACGATCTGATGGTAACCTCTCGCTCTAAGTTCCACCAAACGCTCGGTGCTTGCAGTGTTTTAGGCGGCCACCACTTACACACTAGGGAATGGGCATTCGACATACTTCTGGCAACACAAATGGCTCAACGGCTGCAGCCCATCGGCATTGGCCCCCGACGTCTACGCAGCTGTTAATATCAGGAAGAGGAAGGTAACTGTGGCGGAAGCTTTGGGGAATGATGCATGGGTGTGCCATATCACTGGGGCACGAACTATGCAGGTGATCGTCCAGTTTTGCCACCTCTATGACCTCTTAGAGGGGGACCAACCTGATACCTTCGCTTGGAATCCAACGCCAGATAGCACCTACTCGGTGGCATCAGCCTATGGCACCATGTTCCTAGGATCCTCGTCGTCTCTCGGTGCAAAACAAATTTGGAAAGTCACGGCGCCGCTGCGCGTCAAATTCTTCTTCTGGTGATGCATGGGCGTTGTTGGACGGCGGACAAAAGGTTTAGACATGGCCTCCAAGATTCGTACAATTGTATCATTTGCGCCCAAGCTCCGAAGACGGTGGACCATATTATTTTGGGGTGCTCGTTCTCACGTGAGGTCTGGGCCATTGTGCTCCTTTGGCTACACCTGCAGAACATAATTGTGCTGCAAGATGAGGGTGCGATCTAGTGGTGGCTATCATGCAGGAAAATGCTGCCGAAGACAATTCGCCGTGGATTTGACTCTCTTTTCTTCTTGGTCGGCTGGATAAGCCGGAAGGAAAGAAATTCAAGGGCATTCCATGCAATGGCAAGCACTGCGGCACAGATGCCGGTGCTCATTCGGAAGGAGTTCAAGACCCGGTGCTTTGCAGGTTACAGACCTTTGCAGTCGCTGCTGCTCTCGATTTGATGTCGCACAATCTAGTGCTTGTAATCACTTTCAAAAACTAGAGGTGAGGTTTATAGTAACGGTTCTTGGTAACCTGGGTTACCATGGCCGTCTCTTTGTAACAAAACTCTCCTGCTTAGGCCAGTCTCAGTGGGGTTTCACCAGAATGTCATGCACATTTATTAGAGCGTCATGTCAGCAAAACTCCACTTTTTGCATGAAACGAAGAGGAGAGAGAAGGAAGTAGTTTCACCATGGTGAAACTCCGCTGGCGTTGTTTCCCACGCGGTGAAACAGGATGAAATCCCCATTGAGGACTAAATCGTTTCACCATCTTACATGTGATCCAATCATTTTGCAGTAATTAAATGCTATTCTCAGCCTAGGAAACATCAAGGTGAAACTCATGCATTGTGGAGGTTGTTTCATTGTTCGTTTCATTGATACTCTGTCAGCAGATTTGTTTTGGAAACAGTGTATTGAAACGGGACTGGCCTTAATGAAATATGTGTTTGGCACGATCGCAAAAAAAAGAGCACTTTCAAGAGCGACGACTTCAAGAAGCTCCCCTACGACCCCACGACTCTATGTCCTCTTCGCTTGAGAAGAGGAGCGTCTTTGGGGCGCTCAAGATGCCCTGCGCCGGCGGCATGCCAGCTTCCGTTTCTCGCTGCCTGAAGCTGGCGAGCACCTCGTTGCCCTCCGCGGCGGCCTCCTTCAGCCTGTCGCGCCACTTGACCAACCAGGTGTTCTCGATGGCGTGCTTCTCCGACGCCTCGACCACGCTGTTGATCTTGATGAGCAGCATGTCCAGCCGCCGCAGCTTCTTGTTGGCGGCCGCGGCCGCGTCCTTCCTATCGAGCCTCCCCACGAGTCCGGAGAACAGTACTCTTGTGAGCTCGCCGGTCACGGCAGAAGCGGCCGAGCTCAGTAGATTCTCAGCCATGTAGGAGGAATCAAAAGCGCCTACAATCTAGCGACTCATTCAATTGTATGTATTCATCTGCTGGCCGATTCTTCATCTTGGACAAGTATGGATTTGTAAGTTGCAGAAAGAAGTCTGCGCGGACGAGATGGCGATAGCTGACAAAGAAAGCAAACGCAATCGGAGGCATAAAGCTTCTCGTGGATTGGTTTGCATCGCCCTCGGCAGCGAGGAGGCCTGCCGGCGGCCTGCCCTGCAACTGTATACTGTCCAAAAGATAACAAGAAAAATGAAGCCGAACCGTGTGTATAACTGGTCCAGGTTGTAGATCTGCAGGGAACGGAGATCGCCGGCAGAAAGTTCCTTTCAAGCTGGACATCATTGCACCATCTTCTGTTGTCACATGACAGTAGAGTTGTAAGTGTGAAAAAAAAAAAACCCCGTTGACGAACTTGTTTCGGAACAAAATTCCTGTCCCTGGAAACCCAAATTGCCAAAGGGAAATATTTTGGAGCAATTATAAAGAAGGCTTCCGGAGGGTGCGCAGCCAGTGGCCACCGGCATTCTCCAGCAGTTCAGTGCCATCAATTGTATAACTGTATCTGTATACCAATACCGATGACCGGTGCAGATACCGGCAGACAGTGCAGCTCTTTCTCTCCATTTACCTACAGAAAGTCAGAAACAAGTCCATTTTGTCTCTCCAGAACATTGAAAGTGAGGCAAAAGTTTTACTGCAAAATATATGAGGAGAATACAGAAAAATCAAGTGTTTGTCTAGTTTTTTTTTCAACTAGGAGTGTCACATATCACCCCCAGACAACTCTAATCCAATACAAAGACCGACCCAAACGCCAACTCACCACCACTACTCACTTGGGCGCTTGGCCAAGAAAAAAAAAAGCGCCTACCCAACTGCCCTACTGACTCTCCAGGACATTATTCCGGAAACTGTACAAAAAAAATATAATCACCCATCTGGATCATACAACAGACCTTTTGGCATAATAGTTTGACATCACGGTACGACCTGATACTTTTACTCGCACTGAACATTTCCCACGATGACAACACGTACAATCAGGCAAAAGGATAGCAATAATATAAGCAACATGAGCCATCACATAAAACAGTTTGGATCTGCATCTCCACTTTCGTATGTACTTTCTTCCTACTATACTAGGACGGAGGTAATCAAGCGCAAGGCGGCCATCTTAAAAGTGTCGCCGCCATTGCTTCCGCGCTTGATCAATGCTGACAGGTAGCCTACGGCGCAGCAGCACCCAAAAGTCTCTGGCAGTTGCCGCTGTTCCCCCACGCTCTCTCCTTCCACATCTGCTCCACCTGCTCAAAGCTCAAGCCCTTCGTCTCTGGCACGTACATGGCCACGAAGATGAAGGCGAGCACCGCGATCCCGGCAATGATCAGGAAGGTCGGACCAGTCCCGACCAGCCCCACGATCGACAGGAACGTCTGTGCCACGATGAGGTTAGAGATCCAGTTGACAGTGGCCGACATGCCACCGCACATTCCACGGTATGCCTCAGGGTAGATTTCCGAGTTCACAGCCCATGGGACAGGCCCCATGCCTGGAGAGAAGAAGGCGATGTACAGAGCAAGGCCTGCCACCGCGAACCAGCCTAGCACGCCTTGGCATGTGCCATTAGCAGCACTCATGCAGAGGCCGGATGATGACTGCAGTATGAAGGCCAAGGCAAGAATGACAAGGGAGATCACAACCCCAGACAAGCTTGTAAGGGCCAGGCGGCGGCGGCCGCAACGGTCGATTAGGTAGATTCCAACAATGGTCCCAGCGGCATTCATGGCAGCGACGATGAGGGAAAGAAGCAAGGCCAACCTGTTGGAAGAGAAACCAGCCATCTGGACTATCGTGGGGCTGTAATACATGACGGTGTTGATCCCAGTAAATTGCTGGAAGGCCTGCATAGTTCGATGAGCCTAAATTAGAAAAGGTGGCACCCAGTTGTCTGTTCGATGCATAAACTGAATCTAGATACAGAACTTGTAGCGAAGTAGAATGTCTGCTTCAGAGCATGAGTAAATGAGTAAGCCAGAGAGGCTGAAAATACCTGAAGACCAGCCCCAGCAAAGAAAGCTAGCCTCAATTCTTTTGACTTGAAGACATCCAAATAGCTTCCAGCATTGTTGGACTGGAATTCATGCATGGAGGATGAAGCAAGCAGCTCTACCTCTTCCTCCAAACGATCAGAGTCATAGATCTTCTCAAGGACAGCAATAGCTTTTGCCTTCTCATCCTGGAATAAAAAACTTAGTTAAGGACAGGATATATCATATCAAAGGAGACAATGCATAACTGGACCAAAAGGCAATAACCTTCCAGTAAAGCCAACGGGGAGATTCTGGCAGAAAAAGCATCAGCACAAACTGTACAATGGCAGGGACAGCAGCAACACCAAGCATCCAGCGCCATGTTCCAGGAACCTGTTCCATGTAGCGTGCAGATTAGCAGTAATTACCACGACAAAGTACTACAGCTTAGGAATAACTCCGGTAGAACCGTAGAAGTCTCTTGACAATGAGGTTAGCATTCCCCTTTTCTTTCCCCTTCAACAGAAACATTTTATTTTACTTAATTATAGTGACTAGATCACATTATATATGCCACTTAAAGCGGCAAAGCATAATAGTATCCAAATAAGAGTTCTATTCCTCTTGGCCATTGTTCTGAAATATTAATGTTTCACATCAAATTTCCAGTACAATAAAAACCATGCAAATCAAATGAGTCATCAATTTTAATCATATAAACATATAGGAATTCATGAACAGATAGTGGAATAGGAAATCACTATTGTGGCAGGCTTTTGCTATTGGGCAACAACAGTAGAGGATGAGAGCCAAGCAGTGCTAAAATGTGCATTTGACAGGAATGCAAAGCAAAGAAGCAGCAAGTTCAGTGAACTCTCAAGAGCAGAGAGATCAAGCATTCCACCAACATCAAAGTTGGTACGCACCAAGCGATGCCTCTTCAGTAATACATCCGTTGCTGCTGGCAGGGGAAGGCCGACTCTTGGTTCATTGACAGTAAAGAGTGTTACACAATTAACTAGAACCAACAAGTATGTTAGAGCCATGTAAAAACATATATGAGAAGAAAGAACACAAACTTTTCAGTGTCACTGATGCTGAAGACATTTCTCATGAGATGCAGCTTTTCTTCATGGTTCTTGTGCAAGTGAACCACACCAAAATGTAAATGCAAGGAACACCATTTTAACTTGCTAGCATTGTATACGATGCAGAGTCACATTTACTAATCAAAATAGATAGATCTTTCAATTCAGCTGAAACAAAAGATAGTTGCTTTGAGCTTTACATATAAGATGCAAGATCCCCTAATTTCTAGTTGTCTAAGTGAGAGGGGCTTAGGCTGAGAGCAATTTCAAGGGTCCTAAGTGGAGATTGAGTATTACCTCAGTAAAGCCGAGATTGATAAGATAGGAGAAGAATTGGCCACCAGTAATCATGAGTACATTAGTTGACACCAAACCTCCCCTGATTTCTGAAGGAGCAGCTTCAGCAATGTATACTGGTGCCGTGACTGATGCAACACCCACACCCAAACCAACGAGGAGCCTTCCAATAATTAGAATGTAAGGACCAGCAGCAGCACACATGACAAGTGAGCCAAGAGCAAACATCATATCAGCAAGAAGAGTGGACTTCTTGCGACCATATGCATCATTGATCCAACCACCCCCAGCAGCTCCAAGCATAGCTCCGACTAAGGCCATGCTAACAATCGTTTCCTGAAGAAGTAACCAAACCCAGACACTCAGTACATACGTGGAGAGAGTGCCATATTGTGAAAACTCTAGTTAGCAGCAGACTAGACTGAACCTGTAAGAAGTAATTATCCCTGACCGCTGGAAAATCATCACGGATATACAGAAGGGCCCCAGATATGACACCTGACAAGTGAAATTTCTCAGTTAGAGGTGCAAATCTATATTGGTATTTCAGTCAAATTTCATAAGCTCTAAGAGAAATGGGCGTTGGGGGGGGGAAAAAACTCCTGCAAAATTAACTTCAGGTCCTGTGCAACAGGAGTGCAAATTATTCTGCACAATGTCTGGTTTTCATAAGTGTCCAATTCAGTACATCAAATTCAATCTATAATAACTAAAGAAAAGACTAAAGCATCAAATTCATCCTAGAAACGACTCCCTTCCAAATTTTTTTCATATCAAATGAACCAAAATCAAGCCCTACTCCTAACCAGCCAGAAAGCTGTGATATCCTACAATTAGAACTTTAGGATTTCTAGCAAGAGTTAGTATATACCTGTGTCGTAGCCAAAGAGGAATCCACCGATTCCTGCAGCGCCCGTGAGCGCAAGAACGTAGGGGTTGCTGAAGAACTTCATGTCCCTCTTCCCCGCAGCGTTCAGGAGCCCGGAGCTCCCGGGCATGGACATGTCGATCGTCATTCCGGCTCCGGCCAAGCCGAATCTCAATCAAACCACCAAAACTTCCCCCCGAAATCTAATCCCCCCGCCCCGGCCCGGCCCTACCTCGCAGGGGGGGCGAATCAGGCAAGCGCCCCCAAATCGCTCAAAATCCAATCTTTATCCAGCAAGATGTAAGCTCCCCCCACTCCGAAATCAAAAGAAGTGGAACAGCGGAACCGCGGGCCCGAAACGAGGACACGCTGGAATAAGGGAGAAAATTCTGGAACGGGTGGAGATTGGGGAGACTTTTGGACCGAGGAGAGACCAGTGTATTTGAAGCCAACGCCGCCCGTCTTAAATAGGGAGGATTTTGTTCATACGGTATGGGTCTGCCTAGCAGGGTAGTAGTAGGTGGGTGGATATGATCACCCGATCGGGGGAGAGGGAAGCTTGCAAGTCTGCAATGATCCGTTTGAGCCTTTAGCATCGCTCAATCAACTTGGACTTGCTTGTAGAAATTATTACGGTGATTTCCCTCCGTGGAAATCGGAAGAGGCCTGATCGCTCAATCAACTTCTCGCATGTTTTGCTCGTGCGTACAGTATATGCTAGTAAAAATAAAAATAGTGGTAATGCATTTTTATTTGTAACAAACTGTGTAAAAATAGCACCTGACGTGGGCATGCTTAATCCTCTTTCTCGCTTGCCCTTGGCGCCTTGCCCGAATCTTTTTCATTCAGATCTTGTTTAGTTGGAGTACTAAAAATTTTTAGGTGTTATATTGAATGTTTTGTAGATGTCGGAAAGAGTATATATTAATAAAAAAACTAATTATATAACTCGTTTGGAAACTGCAAAACAAAATTATTAAGCTTAATTAATCCATCATTAGTATATATAGGTAGCACTTAAGGCTAATCATGGCTTAACTATATTTAAAAGATTTGTCTCATGATTTTCAGCCAAACTGTGTAATTAGTTTATTATATATCTATATCTACCTATCTATAAAGAGTCAAAATTTCAGTCTGCCTTTTTTTTCTGTCCACCTAGGGATGAAAACAAAAATGATAATCTCCGATTTTTCAAATTCGTTTTTGAGTTTTTTCCGATTTTTAGGCCTAAACGAAAATGGTAGCGGTAACGAAAAAATGAAAATGAAAACGATAAAAATAATCGAAAACAAAAGCGAAAATGATTTTGTCCTCTTCCGATCGTTTTCGAAGATTCCCGTATTTAACTGGTAATTTACCGTTGATAATTACCGATTCAAAGACCTCTAACTAATAAATTCTAATTTATTTATAGTAGAATGTAAAATGCATTACCATCTCCACACACACAAGCACATAAGGCAAATATTTGTTTTTGAAACAAACACATCTCTGTAGTTCTCACGCAAGCTGCAAGCACATAACGGAATAAGGCAAATATATTTGTTTTGGAAGGAACTATCTATATAAGTATTTCATTTGTATAATGAGAAGACAATTATCAATCAACCAATCACCCTGTCACTTGCTCCTTGGTCCTTGCTGCATAGGTGCCCCCGTAACTCTAGCCACGAACGCAAAACTCTCCACGCGGCCGTCGACGGCACTAACTTGTTTGCCTTCTGTCCATTTCGTCCGGACACTAACTTATTAGTTGTGGCTTTATTTATCATTGTCATGTGAGATACTTCTTATATTACACGGTTTGATATGTTTATCGTTTTTGATGATATCATTTTCATGGATCCCGATCGTTATCGATGTATTTTTCGATCGACTATTATCGTTTTCGAAATTACCGGAATGTCGACGCCGTATTCGTTTCCGATAATATCGTATCGATTTTATTTTTGAAAAAAAGTTATGAAAATGAAAGTGATTTAGCCTCCTATCGATCGTTTCCGATCGTTTTCATCCCTATGTCCACCACAATCCTGTCCGCCGGTATCCCATCACGTCGTCATCTTTTCCGTTTCCTAGCGTGACTCCCTGACCAGCAACAAGTCTCTCCCTGACACGTCCTTTTCAACCTGACTGAGACACACACGGTGCCCCACGATGCGGTGATCCGTGCAAGCCATGGCCTTGTTTATAGTTTGTTTAAAAGTCAAAATTTTTTAAGATTCTTTATCATATTAAATATTACGGTACATATATAGAACATTAAATTTAAATCTATACCTAATAATAAAGAGACTAAATTTTAGAGTTTTTTTCAAGTCAAAACTTTTTAGGATTCCTTATCATATTAAATCTTACGGTACATGTATAGAACATTAAATTTATATCTATACGTAATAATAAAGAGGCAAAATTTTAAATATTTTTTTTCAACTATCCATTTGTCTGATCCACCTCTCTTTAACTACCGGACAATGGAGAGTTACTTAGACAAGTTAGAATAGCTTTTGTCTAGCGTGACATAGAGTTTGGTTCCAAAACTTATTAGGTCTGGACTGAAACTCTAGGTTCCTAATCTATATTTATATCTATATCTATTCTTTCTCCAATATATAATTGTCAAAATTTTAGTTTACCAGAAAATTCTGTCCGCCAACTCTTTGTTGCTAGGTTCGATTCGAACTACGTTTGAACTCGTTCTAGATGGAATTGGTTTGCTATTGAGTTTGGTTATAACTAGATTTAACCAGATAATGTAGTAGTCCGAGACAGGACAGATAAAAAATAATAGAAAAAAAGATAAACCAATAAAATAGAAAAATTTATATCTTTTTATTTGGATTACTTAAAGATGAGTAATCTATTTGTATTAGGATTAGGATTAGGATTCCTAGCTATCAAGATTACCCTATATGGAATCAAACTCTTGAATTAGAATTCATATTTAGCTTACTCAAAAGATTAAAGTAATCTATTTATATTAGGATTAGGATTTTTCCTAGCTATCAAGGTTATCGTATATAGGACCTATATAAAACTGGAATCAAACTCCATATCATATTAGATAAAAGTTATTTTAACTCGTGTAAGCACGGGTTATATATAATTTTGAATGAAAGAAACTTTACATTGTCCGGTAGTTAGAGGGAGACAAACAAAAAAAATAAATGGATAAAAAATAGGCTAAAATTTTGCCTCTTTGTTATTATATATAATTATGTAATAGAAATATAGATATATATTTGATAACTTTTTTCTCCCGTTGCAACGCACGGACATTATATATATATATATATATATATATATATACGGTAGCGCTATTCTACACCCTATGTGTAGAATATTATTCTACACCGCAAGTCAAAACTGAGTAGAAAAAATACTGAGCAATACTGAAGAGTGTTCAGTATCAACTTACCCAACACTCAGGACCACGAAATACTGAATAATACTAAAACATGAATACTGAGTGATACTGAATTTTGCTCAGTATAACAGTTTGGTGTAGAATAATATTCTACACCTAGAGTGTAGAATAGCACTTGTATATATATAGGGTAAATTTTTCCTACTCCCTAGAAGTAGTTACTCTCTTATTCCATCCTGGCTTGTCCCGCACTACTGCTCGCGGATCACAAACGACTAAACCCAATAAAGCATGTATACGGTATATAGCGCATACTATTAGTCATCCACCTAGTAAATGATTTTTTAATTATTTAATATATATATATATAACTAAAAAATCTACACAGCAATCGTCCCCACTCCCTTCGCTTCACCCCGCTTCCTGTACTTTTTTTTCCGCCATCCCTCAAAATACCATTCTTTACGGTCCCCACGTGACCCCTCTTTCCTAAATGCCACAACGACGGTCTGCACTTCAGCAAACGCAATCGACGGACTCCGCCCCATCTCGGTCTCCAGCACCGCATCGTCGCCGCCCCTAACCCTGGGCACGAAATACCGAAAACCGAAACCGAACCGAAAAATACCGAGAGCCGAACCGAAAAATACCGAAACCGAATAATTCGGTTCCTGTTCGGTACCAGGTTCCTAGGTACCGAATTTACCGAGGTACTTTCGGTACTGGGCTTCGGTAAACCGAAATTACCGAACAGTACCGAATTAGCCTGCCAGCAGCCCATGTAATAGCTATATAATATGTTTTGGACAACTATATATTATGTATTTGTGGACAACTATATATTATGTATTTGTGGCTTTCTATTTGTTTAATTTGACACTATTATTCTATATGGATTCATGTAAAATTTCTATCAAAATTTGCTACTCAACCTGATATTACATGTTATTCGGTACTTTCGGTATTTACCGGTACCGAACCGAAAGTACCGAAACCAAAATACCTCGGTACCGAGTTTTTCTAGGAACCGAACAGTACCGGCTATCTCTAGTACCGAATTACCGTATTACCGAACGCCCAGGGCTAGCCGCCCCTCCGTCCTCCCCCACGACTCCCCTCCGTCCTCCCCCACCGCTGCCGCCCCCGTCCCTGCAGCGCCTCCCCTCCCACGACCTCTCCAACGACAGCGGCTGCGACGACGACTGGGCCCGCCAACGCCGCCACAACGCCGAGCCCGCCGCCCCTGCGCCAACGCGGAGCCTCGCCCTACGTTTCGCAGGCTGCTCGTGGTCGTGGAAGCTGGGCGGGCGGCAGCGGAAGACGGCAGGGCGCGTGCGCGTCCCTCCTCCGATCCGAATCATCTACATCCGCGTCGCCAGGTCTTCATCGGGCCCTTCACCGGCGACGAAGCCCCGCGGCGGCGAAGCCAGCATGGAGCCCGTGCGTCCCTTTCCACCAGGTGTGCCCATCCCTTCGCTTCCCTTACTGTTGTGCAAGACCTTAAACCCAAACCATATCTTAAAGCTAATTGGTCTAATCTAATTTGGATCCCTTTAAAAGGTCACCATGCGTATGCGTGTATGTGCACAGCCAATGCAAGAACAAAATTACAGGAAGGTTGTTGCTCACAAAGTCAAGTAAAATGGGAGATACTGCCTCTGATTGAGAGATTGGAATAACGACATCATTTTTTTTTTGAGCGCAAAGATACTATGAAATTATCTAGGTTTCTAGATGCTCTAAAATTGGATGCAATAGATGTCTGATTGTGCAACTCGTGACATCAGAGACACCATATCAGTTTTTTTGATCAATAGTCTATGCAATATATGTCTAGCTTTCCATGTAATTATTTATTGTTGAAGTTCAGTTGTCTCCAGTAATAGATGTCTGAAGCAACCATGCTTGGTAATTATTTTTCGGTTTTTAAAGTATCTGAACATAGCATAGCATAGCGTTAGCACGACAATATACTATAGTTAGTTGATCAATCATTTTTTTGTTGGCCAGTGATTTCTGAATTGATTTCCATCCATCAGCATAAACTGAAATACTAATCAAACTGCAGATTATTCGACCTGTATTTTCAAAGATCCTGATGCTGTCCCCAGACATCTGGTCTTTAGTTCTCACTTCTCACTTACAACCTGAAATGGCTATTATGAATTTTGCTGCATCTTAGTGTTTGCTGAAACAGTTGGTGCTTAGTAGTTATCTTTGCCTTGTCGACAGCTGCAGCAAAGGTAATATCTGCTAAATTCTCGATATGTTGTTTTCCCTTAGTCATCGTTCAGGGTTGCTGATGATTGTTTTCGAGCATCAAATTTTGCTAGCTCATTTAGTTCCTCCAAGGTGGAGAGCTAGGCAAGATGCATATTGATATAGGCAACGTCATGGCTCAAAGCCTGTATTCAGTAGGTCTATATGTAGCTTGATTGCTTTATTATTTATGAACACTTGAAATTATGTCTGTGGGAGTTTGCTCAAAACGTACTGATGTGGGAGTTTTTGTTTTAGGGGTTACAGATGATGATTTGTAGACATGTGCACTAATCTGACAGATACCTCACCAATCGGTGCTGAAGTTTTATTCTACTCTTAGAAGTAATAGCACAACAATGTTTCAGTAGCTAAATCTGAAATATCATTATTGTTTTTTAAGCGACTGGCCATGCCTTTAGTAAGATTAAGATTGCAGTAATAGCACAACAATGTTTCAGAAGAAGGTATCCATAGTTGTGTTAGTTGTTTATTTGGGTTCTCTGAATTTTGGAAATTAAGCACAAAATTCTACAGGCATAATAATTATGTTACATCTTGGTATCCAACTGTAGATAAGAGCTGGCCTCTTTAGAATACCGATGTCAAGTGGGTTGCAGGGTGTAACATTTCCCATGGTTTACCTTCTCCAGCTTTGGTTGTTCGCAATTTGATGTAACATGAATCTTATGTTAG
The DNA here is from genome assembly GCF_000003195.3 of Sorghum bicolor. Taxonomy (NCBI): domain Eukaryota; kingdom Viridiplantae; phylum Streptophyta; class Magnoliopsida; order Poales; family Poaceae; genus Sorghum; species Sorghum bicolor. The sequence goes on from NC_012875.2 coordinate 49,512,244, forward strand.
CTAACCTGAGGTTTCTGCAATTTGTGTAACAAAATCTCATATTACTCTTGTCTGCCTGACTTTTATGTGTTTTGCCACCAGTGCTCTGTCATGTCTGGCATGCATTTCCTTCACTTGTCGGCTTTGCTAATGATTGAGTGGGCTGTGAGTTAGCTGCATATTGGTACAATTTTAAAAAATAATGGTAAACTCTGTTAGGTCATGATTCACCGTTACCCATAGCAGTCATACGAGGAACTTACTCGCTGACCCAATATGCATGCTTGTTGTCCAGGTTTGAAGTTTCTTAGTATTCTCTTCTGGTGCCGTGGGAGCATAAGTTTTCATTTTTTGTAATGTCATGGGTATCTTCAGAGGTGCCTGGATGGAGTGGACTATCAAACGCACAAGTCACAACATTCGGTGATGTTTACCCTTTAGCAGCTAAACAACAGTTTTCAGTTTAACCCCCTTTTCTTGCTTGATTTTGTAATCAATTAGGTAATTATTAGTTTTCTCTTGACTATAGGCATTTTTAGCCATATGAGAGGGTTCTGACTGATTTCCGAATCCTATTGTAATTTCTGAATCCATGATCCAATAGTAGCTCACACAATAGTTATCAATTAAGGGACATTTGATGTTGAAAAATCTCAATCCAGAAAAGACTACGTACCATATGATGAGGATTATTATGCTTACTGGTTCTTGTTCTGTATACCTATATATAGATGTAGTTATGTCAACACTCATTTATGAATGCATGTTTTCTATATGGTTGGATGGAGTGTTTGTTGATATTGGGATGATTTAATAATTCCTCCATCCGTCGATCTTGTTTGTTTGATTCGGTAGAAATATTTTTTTTGACGAAATCACTTGTTGGAACAAATCTTTGCTCGAGATTTTAAGAATTGTTTTGCTGTTTTGACGAACCAGCTTTTCATGACACCGAATCATGCTGTTCCAATATATATAGCAGACATAATACATGTATGTTTCTGCACACTTGACACTTTATTCAGTCCATCTGCCTGGTGTTAATTTCAGCAGTGAATGCTGTCAGATCCTATGCTTGCTTAATAAGAGTACTGATGACCATACTGGTTGGAGAATGAGATCCATGAAAAGAAAAAAATAATTGTTGCGTGATGAATTGATAGAGGGTTTGATACTTAGTAGTTAGTAGATATAGTAGAGTTTGTGAGCCTATGACGCTATGTTCTCTGTGACTGTTAATTTCATAAACTTTGTTTTTTGGATTAAATATTATTTTAACGTTAGTATTTATTTTCACAGTATTATTGTTTTATCATCCGATCTGTATATTTTTAGTATAAAAGTTTAGTAGTCTCGTAGCAACGCACGGGCATAAACCTAGTATATATATATATATATATATATACACTATGCATGTATTCAAAGATTCGATGTAATGAGTGAAAACTTTTTTGGGTGGGAACTAAACAAGGCCTCAGTGGTGGTAAACTCACAATAATGGAGTGAGCTATTGTAACACAACGAATTGCAGGCCGTGTTTAGTTTCTAAAGGAAAAAATTTCGTGATACCGTAGCGTTTTTCGTTTGTTTGTGGTAATTATTATACAACCATAGACTAACTAGACTTAAAAGATTCGTCTTGTAAATTCTGACCAAACAAAGATTTGATGTGACGGAAAATCTTGAAAAATTTTGGATGTTTGTTTAGATGTAAACAAACCTCAGTTCGTCGGTCGTTGCCTCACGGCAGCTCACCTCACCTGGTACTGTTTGTATGTCATTTTCGTGTCGAGGCCTTGTTCCTCAAAACCAAAAAGTTTTCAAGATTCTCTGTCACATTGAATCTTGCAACACATGTATGAAGCATTAAATATAGACAATAACAAAAATTAATTATACAGTTTACCTGTAAATCGCGAGACGAATCTTTTGACTCCAGTTAGTCTATGATTGGACAATATTTACCATAAACAAACGGTAGCGAAATCTAAAATTTTTTTCATCTAAACAAGGCCCGAGACTCGAGACCCAGAAACTTCTTTTGAAAGAAAATAGTTCGTGATGGACGACGGATGCGCCTCACATGCCCTCCTCGGATGGATGAGCCAGCGACGGGCAAGTGCCAGCAAGGCAGCAGCCAACCGGCAAGGAAAGCTTCGACTCGATTAGCCGTGTCCGACTCCGACCAGCGGCGCTCTTGCCTAGCTAATCCTTCTTCCTTCTTGTCTCGCGTCATCGGGGGTTAACCTCCTGTTGGTTCGTTCGCCATCTGTCATCGCCTCATCCACAGTTTGATGTGTGGTCGCCGGTTGACCGGTTGGCTCTAAAATTGGAAGCGAGGCAGTGGTATAAGCGTCAGCAATCATTGGCCCCGTATCTTTATCCGTTTCAAGTGTTGTCGAGTCTACTTGGACGACCTCGAATATTTGTCGAGTCTATTTGGACGACCTCGAAAGTAAAAGTTGTAAGATAATTTTATAAACCCAAACATTATTCAACTGGCTGCATGCATACATGGGCCTTGTTTACTTCCAAAAAATTTTGCAAAATAGAAATAGTAGCACCCGTTTGTATTTGACAAATATTATCCAATTATGGATTAACTAGGCTCAAAAGATTCGTCTTGTCAATTCCGACCAAACTGTGCAATTAGTTTTTATTTTCATCTATATTTAATACTCTATGCATACGTCTAAATATTCGATGTGACGGGGAATCTGAAAAAATTTGCAAAATTTTTGGGGAACTAAACAAGGCCATGGTTAGAAATTGAGGAAGTGGAGAAATATGAAAGGTTGACATGATAGATATACAGGGTTATGTTTGCTTGGCTGAAAAATCATCGTTGAAAGTACTATTCGCTTGGCTGAAAAGTCATAGCTGGAAATATTATTCGTTGATTTATTATAAAAAAAACACTGATGACTAAACAAATTCGGCAGATAAACTCAAACAACGAGATAGAAGCAAAGTTATTTACAGATCGAAATAGAACCCAATCCAAACTCGGTCATGTAGGGGTCTGTGATAGAGTGTAAACAGGATTTAGTGGACCAAGACGATTTAGGGGTCTATTGAGATACTTACCTATTCAAACCTGCTACCGCTCGACCTCTTCATCATGAGTCCAAAAGGTAATACTCCTTTTTCCGGATATTCATTTAGAATAGATGCTTAGCACTATATATTTCTATAATATTCTGTGTTTATCATTTCTTTTGTGCCACGCATTGTAACCAGACAGAACTTCCAACTAGAATTTTCCTTAAAAAAATTGATGATGAAACTTTTTCTGCTGAACTTGAATTCTGCAAAATAGATTGTGCAAAGTTGAAGCTTGTAAGTTTAGGGATATAAATGGTAGAGATATACGTACTTCATTTGTATCCAATTGGAGGGGTTTATATCCGTTTGAATCTGATTGAAGGGGTTTATATCCATTCAAATCCGAGTCCGAACACTTAGCGTCCGACGCCGTATCCAAATTTAAATACTCAAAGTTGGATTTTTATAATGTTGATATCCATTTCTATTTATATCTTATCAAACACAAGTGGACTAGTCTCAGGATCCGAATCCAAGAGAAGAAAAACTATCCATATTTATATCCATCATCTATTTACATCCTTACTTGTAACTTATATCTACTCCTTCCAGTCTCAGGATACTACACCGCGTACTTTTAGGAATGTCTCGTGAGTTCCATCTTTGATTAAGAGCAAGTATAACAGTACATGTCAGCTTGTCTTATAGTCACGCCACATCAGTAAAAGTCTACGTGGAAGAGCTATAAGGGCATATACTACGTGGAAGAGCTATAAGGGCATATACAACCCACAGACAGGTGACCGTCTCTAAGCGCCTTGAATCTATCGTATAGACGGGTATAAAGACCAAACCCAAGCAAAGCCAACGGGATCTCCCGAATCTCCTGTTCCAGAGGTCATAGGGTTTCGCCAAAAAATCCTAACAGAGCTCTCCCCGATTAAAATTAAACATGGCGAGACTAGCTCACTAACCAGCTCTCTGCCAATCGAGCACACAAATTTTTTGGAGAAACCACAACCCCGAATCTACCTGTTGTGGTTGCGGAGGCGCGTCGGGGGCATCACCTAGGATGCCTTGGCGCCCGCACTCGTCAGCCCCGAACTCCTCCACTCTAGCTTGACCGCCATCGCCGCCGCGCGACGTGCAGGAGCCATGGCCAGCCGCTTCCCAAGCTCAGCAGATGCACCATCAAGGTCGTTGGGATCGATCACCGGAACCCTAACCAACCCTAGCATTGACCGGTCCCGATCACCGTGACGGGTGAATTGAATCTGGCGGGCGAGCGAGGCGAGGCAGGGCGAATCGAATGATTCGATGGAGAAGCGCAAAGGCAGGCAGACGGAGCTTCAACGGGGATGACAGCCTGCTGCTTGGCCTTTTGGGGAGAAGTGTCTAGAAATAGACGCTGCCGCGACGCGCACAAGAAGGCAGCACTGATGGATGACTTGTGGGGTCGGATTCCCTTGGCCCGATGCGTCGGCGACAGGTGGTGGTGGCTGCCCCAACCACTAGGAGTGGATAAAGTGGCGGCGATTGTTGGATTGGATCCAGGCACGGTGACAGTACTTAGCCTTATTTAGGCCTAGCTTTGTTTACTTCAAAAAAATTTGCAAAATCTTTTAAATTTCTCGTCACATCAAATCTTACAACACATATATAAAGCATTAAATATAAATAAAAATAATTAATTACACAGTTTGCCCGTACTTTACTAGACAAATTTTTTAAGCCTAATTAGGCCCTGTTTAGTTTCCCACCCAAAAATTTTTCATCCATCCCATCGAATCTTTGGACACATGTATGGAACATTAAATGTAGATAAAAAATAAATTAATTACACAGTTTAGTTGAGAATCGCGAGACGAATCTTTTAAGCCTAGTTACTCCATGATTAGCCTTAAGTGCTACAGTAACCCACATATGCTAATGACAGATTAATTATGCTTAATAAATTTGTCTTGCAGTTTCCTGGCGAGCTATGTAATTTGTTTTTTTATTAATTTCTAAAAACCCCTCCCGACATCCTTCTGACATATCTGATGTGACATCCAAAAAATTTTCGTTACCGATCTAAACAGGCCTAGTCTATGATTGGACAATACTTATCAAATATAAACGAAAGTGCTACAATGCCCATTTTACAAAATTTCTTGGAACTAAGCAATTCCAACTCTTTTTTTTTGCAAAAAACGGCTAATGTAGTATTTTCATTTGTATGTGACAAATATTGTCCGATCATAGACTAACTAGGCTCAAAAGATTTATCGTAAATTACGGGCAAACTATGCAATTAGTTATTTGTTATCTATATTTAATGCTCCATGCATATGCCGCAAGATTTAATATGATGGCGAATCTGAAAAATTTGCAAAAAAATTTTGGGATCTAAATAAGGTCTTAGTTCCACTCAAAATGTAAAGACTTTTCAAGATTTTCTGTCACATCGAACCACTCAAAATCTAAAGACTTTTCAAGATTTCATGTCCAATCGAATCCTATGGCATATGTATGAAGCATTAAACATAGATAAAAAAATAACTAATTGCATAGTTTGTTTATAATTTACAAGATAAATTTTTTAGGCTAATTAGTCCATGATCGATTAATATTTGCCAAATAAAAATAAAAGTGGTATAGTAGCGAAATCTAAAAAAAAATGGATTTAAACAAGGCCTTAGAGAAGAGGATATGTTTAGATTAAAATTCTTAAGGAAGAAAGTGTCTATGTTAGGGAATGGTTTGTCTCTGCCTACCATATCACAAGGTCAAGGCCACCATCGCTAAATATAGACAATAAGACGGATAAAAGATACAAATTAATAACAATTTCGTTGCAACGCTTGGGAGACTCAGATTTATCTCGTAAATCACAGACAAACTGCACAATTAGTTATTTTTTATCTATATTTAATGCTTTATATATATGTCGCAAGATTCGATGTGATGGAGAATTTTAAAAAGTTTTTAGATTTGAAGTGCGAGTGAACAAGGAATAAGAGCAGCTCAGCGGTGGAGGAACTCACAGCGCGGCAACGATGGCCAGCTGGTCCCTGCTAGAGGCGACCATGCGCTGGGGGCGCCAGCAGCGGCGGATGCGCGGAGCTCGCGACGTGGCATCAATGGGCATGGCGCGCGCCCTGCCGGAGACGTGTGGGCCACAAGCAACAGCTGGCATGCGGAGCATGCCGATGGAGCTCGCGTCTGCGGCGAGGCCAGCCGCCAGCAGGGCGGAGCGAGGCAACATGTTCGATGTAGAGGACAGGCGGCTGGCGCTGGCGTGGAAGGGCGTGATCTGCAACCGCTGACAAGCTCCTTTCCTAGCCCGACCTGCGCTGCAGCTGCGGCCACAACCTGATGCATCTGGCCATCTGCTCTTATAGTGCTTTGCAACCAAGGGGCACGCGACCCAGGTCGACTATGCATCTTCACAAGCACATTCTACCGGCATAGCTCGACCACGAGCACCTTGTATGTCTCGGCATATTTTTTTCTCTCCGGTGCATGAGTAGTACCGGGAGCGGCGATGGCTGGCTTGTCGCGGCGGAGGAGAACGAGGAGGCGGTTGTAGTTGGAGAGTAAAGGGATGAGCGCGGTGGCCTAGACCAGGCGAAGCATGAGGAGGGGCCTGTGGGCCCAGAGGAGACGGCGTAGGAGGGCGTTGGCGGTGGAGAGGAACGCCGCCATTGGCCTTGATCGCTCCGGTTGCTGGGACCTCGGCCTTGTTTAGTTAGCAAAATTTTTGGGTTTGGGCTACTGTAGCACTTTCGTTTATATTTGACAAACATTGTCTAATTATAGAGTAAATAGGCTCAAAAGATTTATCTCACAAATTACAGTTAAACTGTGCAATTAGTTTTTATTTTCGTTTATATTTAATGCTCCATGCATGCGACTAAAGATTCGATGTGACGGAAAATCTTGAAAATTTTTGCAAACTAAATCAGGCCCTCGTCTTCTTGCTGTGTGGGTGGTAAAGTGGTGTAAAAATAGCACATGGGCAATGCCCTTGCCTGAACCTTTCGTTCAAAGTGGTGGTAAACTGGTAATAATGGAGTGAACTATTGTAATGCAACGAATTTCATTTCGTTGGTCGTTGCCTCACGGCAGCACACCTGGTAGTGTTTGTATGTCATTTTCATGTGGAGACCAAGAAACTTCTGGCTACTACATAAATAATTTTGTAAGACACCCCCTAAAATTTAACCAAGACGGCTCTCATTTTGCCTGTCACGATTAATGCCTAATTAACGGAGGTGGATGTTTTTTATTTATCGATGCACATACTTTTGGCTGCTTCGAAAAATTGATTTGTCGAGGCGGGCTTTATAAAATGACCGCCTCAAAAAATACCATATTTTCAGAGGTTGGTAGCTTTAAAAGCCTGTCATAAAAAATGTCTTATGCTCAACTGGCCCAACAACCATGATAAATATATATGCATGGAGCGGGGCGACCGCGGTGGTGCGTAGGGCCGGGCGAGACAGCTGCGTAGTAGACAGCAATCCTTCCTCTTCGCGGATCCGGTTTCGCTCCTCCTCCCTCCGATGGATCCAGCAAGGCCCCTTCCCCCTCCGGTGGATTCGGCAGCCGAAGCGCACTCTCCTCCCTCGAGCTGCTCCATGGGCGGTGGCGCTCCCGCGGCGAACCAACCTGGCACGATAGGGGTATGTGCCTCGTCCGTCGTGGATCCACACCTTACCCACTTCCTCCCATGCAGATCCAGTGGAGGACATCCTTGGTTGTGGACGCCTCGTAGTGACGACAGATCTAGCATGGAGGCGGCGGATCTAGTGAGGAGGAGGCGGATTCGGTCCCTCTTCATTGACGAGAGGAACAACGGCGGTGGCTCACTACCTCCTAATCAATGGTGGAGCATATCTGATGGGTGTAGCGGATTCCCCCTTCCTCTCTCTCCCTCCGTGGTGCGGTGGGCTAGAGCTGTCGTGGATCCATGCGACGATTGCGGATTGACGGCGGCGGTGAGATCCACGTTCAATGTGGCCCAAATTCAAGCCCGTGTGCGCTTTTTCTCTTCTTTTTTTGTTTTTCCGGACAATTTAGCACGGCGGGCTTCCTTAGGTGCTCGCCACGATTAAACGATTAACTGTGGTGGGTAAAGATGTCACTGCTGTAAAACCACAATTAACTATGACCTTTCAACCATAGCGGACCCATTTGTCCGTCGTCTCGGTCAATCCAAAACATCCATCATCGTTAAAGATTTTGTAGTAGCGTCTTTGCAAAAGAAAATATATATCTGCTTAACGTTCGTGAAATGGGCGGATGCGGCTCACATGCCCTCATCGGATGGACGAGACAGCGACGGGGCAATTTCCAGCAAGCAGCAGCCAACAGGCAGGATTCCGCTTCGATTGAGCCGTGTCCGACCAGCGCCGCTCTTGCCTGGCTAATCCTTCTTCCTTCTTTTGTCTCGCGCCATCACCTCCTGTTGGTTCGCTCGCCATCTGTTATGGCCTCGTCGACAGTTTGATGTGTGTTTGCCGAACTGCCGGCCGGTTGGTTCTAAATTGGAAGGTTAGTCTCAATGCATGTTTTATGAGAGTATCATGTACATTAAATAGGTTGTCACATAAGCAAATTTGCTGATTTGGCAGAGTCATTAAATGAAGGAGTTTCATCCTCATGAACTCTCGGTTAGTTTAGGTAACTGTGTCATGAAACTGTACATTGAAACTGGCCGAAGTGAGGCACCGGTAGAAAAAATAGAAGCGTCAGCAATCATTGGTCCACCGTATTCAACTATTCATTATCCGTTTCAAGTTCAGTGTCTTGTTTAGTTCACCCTGAAAACCAAAAAGTTTTCAAGATTCCCCATCATATCAAATCTTATGGCACATGCATGAAACATTAAATATAAACAAAAATAAAAACTAATTACACAGTTTAGCTGTAAATTACGAGACGAATCTTTTGATCCTAGTTAGTCCATGATTGGATAATATTTGTCACAAACAAATGAAAGTGCTACATTACCGAAAACTTTTCACTTTTCGGAAGTAAACAAGGCTCAAGTTTATCGATTCTATCCTCTAAAGTAAAATTTGTGATTGGTTTAATATAAATTTATAATATCTTTGTTTTAAAATATAGTTCGTTTTTATCTTATTTTTTTAGAACTGCTTTATATTTCTCTTTTTAAAATTGCACAGATCTCAAACAGCCTATTTCTATATAATAATAAAGAGACAAAATTTCTGCTGTTTTTTTTTTGTCTGGAGTTTTTCTGGTCTGGCTACTTAGGCCTTGTTTAGTTCCAAAAAATTTTAAGAAATCGACACTGTAGCACTTTCGTTTGTATTTGACAAATATTATCCAATTATGGACTAACTAGGCTTAAAAGATTCGTCTCGTCTATTCCGACCAAACTGTGTAATTAGTTTTTATTTTCGTCTATATTTAATATTTAATGCATACGTCTAAAGATTCGATGCGATGGCTGAAAAGTTTTATAAAACTTTTTGGGAACTAAACAAGGCGGAACTAAACAAGGCCTTATAATGATGAGGAGATCGGACGCAACACGAACCGAAAGAAAAGAATCCTCTCCCAAATCTCACAAATTTCATAACCGGAACCAATGCGCTGTAGAGTCCAAACCGGAGCCAATGCGCTGTAGAGTCCAAACCGGAGCCAATGCGCTATAGAGTCCAAACCGGAGTCGGATCGGTCTTAGAAAAAAATCGAAATCAAATAAAAGTGTAGACTTACGCCAGATCAAACAGGAACACCAACAAAAAAACTAGCTCTCAGGTGATTCTCATGTCGTAAAAAACGTTGTTCCAATTACTATATTGTAAAAGGTTCGAGCTCTTTCTGGATCTGATATTGTCTTTTTCTACCATTCTTGGACACATCGCTGGTGCGATTCCAGAAATTGGCTACACATTCTTTCAAACACATCATCATATTTCATATTTATAAAGAAGTGTACAAAAATTGTTATGGATTCAATTCTCTATTATTTCTAGGAAGTATGGCGGAGGAGATAAACGTGTACATGGTGGCCTTCGATTACACGAGGTACGGGTAGAATGAGATCAAGAGTGTGTCTTGCTAACATAACACCTCGCCCTCTCTACCCTGCCTAAAAGATTTCTGGCGCGATGATTATTTACTTGTTGGTGCTTATCATGATCAAATATGTTGTTTTAGACGTACATAGAAAAAAAATATAACCCCAGTGCAACCCACGAGTATTTTTAGCTAACTTATATAAAAATTTATAGTTACAATGTGGACGAGAGTCCAGAAAAGCATACTCTCTTTTTAATAACTTTGTTTCTTCCGTTGGAACGTACAGAAATAATTAATAAATGTTTTTTTTCATCTGGGCTTCATATGGGTTGCGTCTAAACCCAACCCGTACCTAGCCTAAGATGGAAAATTTTAAGAAAATGATTAATTAATTAATTAATTAGAATGAGCAGCTTTGAGATCTGTGCAATTTTTAGAAAAAAAGTATTGGAGTAGTTTTTTCTATCTATATATTATATGAATTAAAGTGACACCAAACTCAAAACAATCTAAGATCATCGCTTATTTCGAGAGTGGACATTCCACGTTCATTTATTTATTCACGGATGGCTTGTTTGGATTGACGTGGATTATACAATCTGGCTTTCAGAATCTTGGATCTAAAAATAATCTAATTTTTAAACAGCTTATAAAATCTAGAGAGGTATAAATTGTTCCAATATGGTAAGCACCACTAGCCTCGCCATACCCTGCCACAAAGTCTGATTCAACCGAATCTACTAGGCATTCAGCAATATTTTTCTCTCACAATAAATCAGTCTACGGTACTTTCTGTCGTCACTTATCAACCAAACGAACAACAAATCTGGTCTAACATATTCTGTTTTTTATTCTTTTTTCCTTTCGCGCGCGCTGTCCCGGCGTTCTCGCTCGGTAGAATTCGCGAGTCATCATCGCTCGCATCCGAGTGGCCGCCCAGCCGTTTCACGCACATGGCACACGCCTTCCGGCCACCACCACAAGCCCACGCCAGCACGAGGCCGAAGATCGTTTTTTTCCTTGCGTCTTCCCACCATCGTCTTCATATCTTGCAGCTCGGCCCCTTGGCACCATAAACACCGCTGAGCAGCTCGGACCCTAGGCTGGACGCAGTATCCACGGCTGGCCTCGCATGCTTTCTGGCCGGTGGACATAGGCTGCCCCTGCGTGCTTTGTTCGGCCACCAGCGGCAGCATTAACTGGCGGCGGCGCCAAAAGCCAGACTAGCAGAAGTAGTACACGGCGCTGAAAGCCTCTCTGATCCGAAAAATTGAAATTCTATCGACGTGGCACTCATGAACATGGAGACTTCAAATTTTGGAGAGTATGTTGGAGTAGCCTAGCCTTTTTTGTGTGATCTTTTTTACAAAGTACTTAATAAATTTAGCTAACCCAAAAGCTAATCACTTGGAGATAACCTAACCTGATACAACCTTGTAGTTTTTGGATGTTAAAAAGTGTACCCTTGCCTAGACAGCAGCAATGAAGACATCAAAGTAACAAAACAAAAGGTCAAAAAGTAAGGGCATTTTGATAATTTTCTTTGCATAGTGCTATAAGCCAACTTTTAGAAGTTATGAATCTAAACAGCCTCATTTCAGCTTTTTCAGCTTATAGGAATCCGACTTTTAAGAAGGTAGTGTCTGCAATCCATGTGGACCCAAACGCAACCATAGGATTTGTGAGAAATGAAAGAGAAGATGTTTACCCTAACTAGTGGTCTATCATGTCCTCGTCTACCTATTCTATATTTGTCGAGAAAAATATCCTATCACTTGTATTCAAAACTTTAGGACATCATTAAAAGACATGAATTTCACATTTTCATGAAAAAAACTAAAATAGAAAAAAAACCACATTCCAAAGAGATTCTTATTGATCTTCTATAAATCAATCTATTACCTACCGTCAGAAAATCTATGAGTAGTCATAGTTCAAGTTTTCCATGCTAGCTTCGGCACCACGAGGTCTGACACTTTTAGATTTGGAGCACTCTCTAGGTTAGATTCAGCGCTTAGGCAAAGTCTTTCTCTAGGTTAAATATCAACGCTTAGTCTTTCTTGCCTCCATCACTTGACCAAACCTCCATCCGAGGCACCTAGCTCCTAAAATCTCCTCTCTTTCCATCCCCTTTGCTCCTAACTTCAAATCTTGCAAGGGATTGAGTGAGAGAAGGATTATTGGTCAGAGAAATATCAAAAACAAGTTTGAGCACTTGATTTCTTTGTCAAGTCGGTTGAATTTGTGTTCGTTACTTTTGGGGCTTTGCCCCTAGCTGGCTAGGCGTTGCCCGTGGAGCTTCCAACTTATGTGGCAGCCCTAGGAGATTTGTAATCACTCCAATCATCTAGTGAAATCACCTTAGAGGGTTATTTAGATGGTTTTTAATAGTTTAAGCGGTGGAATACCTAGTTTTATAGATGAATGGATGAAGTAGACAACCACCAATAGTTGAGGAGGTTAAGTAGACTTTTCCCATAACTTAATCATACTACCCACGAATCTAAATGAAGTTAAAATAGCCTAACCTCCAATGACATATACAAAACTCTATCTTACTAAATATAGAGACCCGCGACTAAACCTAACAGACCTTAGGGAATTAAACAGAACGTGACATGCACTAGCATGTATGGAACTTTATATTACTAAGGTATATAGTGCTGCGACTAAACCTAACATGCTTTAAGGAAATTAAATTGTTGGGTCTATTACATCAGTATATTGAGTAAAGTAGGGGTATTTCCCCTTTGTCTTGGCTCAAAGATGGTTCCCTAACATTCTTTTCGCGGTCAACTTGGCACTTGAGGGCTTCCTCACGAGCTTGAAGCTCGTACTCTTAACGCTTGATGGTTGCCTCATGTACGCCTAACTACTCTCGCCTTTTTAGCTCATCTTTCTTCCCCTTAAAATGGATGAATTTGACTCGAAATGGTGCTCTTGCTCAACCTGCATGCATAATCCGTTGCACTTTGTGTTTATTGATCCATTCTCATACAATATTAGCCTTTTGTGTGTGTTTTCACCTCCTGCTCACATCGTTATGGCCATACAAGCATATCTAAATTGACCCATTCAATGAAATTGCAAAACCTAAATTATATTTAGACAGAGATGTCACCTATTGTAATTAAAAGTGAGGAAGGAAAGTTAGAGTTAGATAATATAAAACCTTAAAGTCCATGTGCTCAATATCGCTCACTAGCCATAGTAGTACTTTGGATGCTCATGCTAATTCAACACTTGAACGAGTTGGACTTCCATGTTGACTTGTTCAATAAAAGTGAGATTGGTGAGGAGGAGATATCTGCTGCAATGCACTGGATAGATAGGAGTGATGATGTGAATGTCCTTTTGTAGCTTGTTTATGCATGTGGTTAATTGAGCAAGTTCACATAAAGAACAATATGATCAACATCTGTGGCTTCTCATACAACAACATGGTAAATATTTGGTTTTCCACGCACGGGTACGGATAATAAAATTGACGATACAACTTAGCAATAAATATTGTAGGTCAGACTTGACTGGATCAATAAATGTTACTAGGTAGACTTTTTAAGATTAACCACACAAATAGATAATGTCGACTAATTATTTTACTAATTAGCATATATAAATGAACGCTATAACTTAGCTTTTTCAACAATTAAAGGTTCTATTGCTATTTATTAAAGCAAATTACATGGAATAGACACACACCAGGGACTTTGAATTTGCAGAAAGATGAAACACTTGTACAAGATCATAAAGTCACAAGTGTTGGCATCATCCAACTACCGCAAGAGAGACCCTAGCGCTACTAGTATCTTCAAAACTCTAATAAATATTGCGAGGAAAATTGTTATGACCCTTCTGCATACTACCGAGGTACCTTGTATGATGGTCAACGAGGAGAGGACATCTTCCCATGATACGAGCCATCTATTGGTAATTGGAGAGCCTATATAAGAATGACATGGAAATGAACCAGGTTGATGGACACCATCTATCGGCAATCTAGGCGCTAATAGGTTCCTATCGCCCGTTGAGCTACCGATAAAGACTCTATCTTCTTCTTTTTAAGTGACGATTTTTCTACAATAATACCTATATCTCTAACTATTTATTAAAGTAATATTAATAAAACATAAAAAAGCCTAAAAATGAAGAAGAGCAACAAGAAACATAAAAAAAAGGCAAGAAGATGTTGGAATATGCTAACTTAGAGTTAAGGGAAACATGAACTTATATCATACGATATGACTTACAGTTTAATTAAACGGAACAAATGTAAACATAGTTTTTTTAAAAAATGGCAAAGACAGTTAAAAAACACGGAACAAAAGCTGTAAGAAACGTAAAAAGGAGTAACGGAGGGAGAAACTAGACACGACTAAAAACAGAGGTAAGAGGAAAAAGGTGTAAGAGAGAGAGAGAGAGGAAAGCTCTCGTTCCTAGCTTCCTCTCTGCAACCAAGCGAGCGAATCCAACCCAGCCCATCCATTTCTTCCCCATTCCCCGATTCCAATCCTTCCTCCACACCCCCACCCTCCCCCGTCCGCCTCCGCCTCCACGTCCACCACCCTCCAATCCGCGCGCGCCACCCTATCCCGATTGCTACCTCCTCGTGGTGGGCGCCGCTCCGATCCGCCCGATCCGCGCTGCTCCTGGGGTTCCGGCGCGCGGCGGCGAGCGGCGGGGGCGGCGCAGGAATGGAATCCGAGGACGACATGCACGACGCGAACGATTCCGCCGAAGACGACTTCTACAGCGGCGGGGAGGCTGGTCTCGCCGCCAGCGACGACGGAGACGCCGACTACGACTTCGCGGACCACGACTCCGACGACTCCGCGGAACTCCTCTCCCACAGACAGCAGGTGATCTCCTTCTCGAGGCCTTGGGTGGTGCGTGGCCTGTGTGAGAGTGGATCTGCTTCTATACGGTGAATGCCGTAATTGCAGGGTTGTGAATCTAGGCGGTGGTTGATTGGACGTCTATTAGGCGTTGCACTTGTAGAATATTGCTTCTGTAGTTTATTAGCACAGACTGAGACGAAACTTGCTGGCTCGAGAGAATGGTCTTTGCATTTACCCTTGTACAAATATATATGGCAGTGATGCTAGTTAAGGCATACCTGAATAAAATGCGTTGCTGAGAATTCTGTTGATGCATACAATACATGTCAGGCACTAGGCAGCCACATTGTGATAGGCACTTAAATACTTTCCTTGAAAATTATGTAGAACAAATGATGATAGCCGCATTTGCTATTGCACACTATCAGTTTGGAGGGAGTAGTAATGCTAAGCTTTATCTTTTGGCATGCCGCTAGTCATGACACTATAAAAGAAGCCAAGTTCCATCCTGCTTGATGAATGCCAAAATGTGGGGTATGTCTGTATGTGAGCTGCCAATGCTATGCAGTCTGCGTCTCTGTGACATGTAGTGCATGAGAATTTGTACTTTTGGATGCCATATGAACAGTGAGAGAAATTTTGGCCATACTTTGGTGCCCAAATTCGTGCAAATTTCCAGCATTTGGAACTGGTCCAGCATCCTTGTTCTTTACAACTTCATTTGGACAACGTTCTTTTATGGTAAATTATAAATTGACCTGGATGTGGTTGGACACAGCAGATAAGCATTTATTTTGTTGAGCTACATTATGCTGTTCTGAACTTTCATTTACTTAGCTACAGATAACCAAAAACATGATAGAGGTATTCATGAGTGCTTGAGATCGACATTGAGTTAGTTATTACTTCTTCGTGTCAGGATGAGGGTTTCATTGTCATCAAGATTCTTTTAACAGGCAGAATTCTAAACTTGATTAGCTTCTATGCCTTATACTTGTTTCCGTGTCTCCTTCCCAACGCTATCAGTCTATCACTTCCTATCAATCTCAATTTACTTGGAGGACACTTTGGAATAAAATATTGTAGTTCAAGAAGCTGCTATTCATTAATGTTTAACTCTGTCCTGGTAATTATGAGAACATACTGAAACTGCCATGCTTTTTTTGTTAATATAATAATGCCCAGCTCTCCTCTGTGTTCAAGAAAATAAAACATGCTGAAACTGAAATAAGTATATACCCTCATGGACTGCTGTTCTTACACTTGTTTGCTTATTTGTGCCCCAGCAAAATTACAGTATATTGAGTGAAGTTGATATAAAGCGGCGCCAAGAGGATGACATAAATAGGGTTTCAACTGTTCTTTCAATTTCCAAACCAGAAGCATGTGTTCTTCTCCGCAACTATAACTGGTATAGTCCTCACCTGCAAGAAGATTGTAATCTTACTCTTGTAGTTTGCTTTTTGTGCTGCCTTCCTAAATATTTTTAGACAATAGGCTATCACAATTAGAGCTCTTGCAAGTAAAGCATAAGGGTTTATCTACAGTTTATGCTATAGGATCATGTTCATTTGCTTAAGTCATACTGCTGTAGCCCATTTAGTGCGCTCCACTTGTATAAAATCAAATATTCCTTCTAAAGGTGGTACTTCATTGTTTTTTCATGTATCGATTCAGGGCACATGGTGCTTATCTGTCATTTTGTGTGTTGTTAATATCAGTGTCTTACTCTAATATTCACCCTACAGGAGTGTTAGTAAGGTGCATGACGAATGGTTTGCTGATGAAGAGCGTGTTCGGAAGGTTGTTGGTTTACCAGAGAAGCATAATGAAATGCCAAATGACAGAGAAGTATTCTCATGCTTCATTAATTTCACTTGTTCTTCCAGTTGCCTAAGCATGTTTGCTCTCTCTGATTAGTATAGTTATTCTTGGCGCTGTTAGTTTTAATCTTGTTGCAAGCATGCACACTAGTGTATCTACAGAACTGAGACATCATGTAGAAGCGCACATTTAGTTTAATAGCTTGCATGTAGCTAGATATCTTTTGAATTAATGGACCACTTCGGCCTCCGGGTGGCTTGTGTGTGTGTTTCGTGTGTGCACGCCCGCATGATCTCTCATATCTTTGCAGCTAGTGGTGCTTATCTTGGTGTACTATGTACTCTCTGTGTAGTCTTTGTATTGTGTGTGTGTGTGTTCTTGTGTTAGTTGTATTCATGAGAAGTACTAGGGATCCCTCATTACCAACAGTTTTGTAATTTTTTTAACCTTTTACCTATGAAATGTTGGTTAATTATCTGCTCGTATTTCTGCAGTTACTGATAGATCAAATTATAGTTGAGATTTAGTCCTATAGATAGATAGAATCCCAGCTCCTAATTCGAATCTATAGTCGTAGTACTAAATAAAAGCTGTAGGGATCTGCTGGAGATGAATACAGTATTATTATCCTCAAACTTGTAAGTTTCTTTCAATGTCCTCACCCGCACTTGTAGGATGGGTATTGGATGATGGAAATAAAGTGTCTGTGTATGTATAGTACATTAGTACTATAGTGCATAAAATACAGACACATGTATTGCATTTGTAGACTTGTAGTCACTCATATTATTTGATCCATGTGTATTTTTTAGTGCACAATCATTAAATTTAGCAACAATTTATGTCAGTATGCAAAACAACCAACTCCTGTTGTTGGGAAAAAAGTGTTTGCTATGCTTGTGTGGTTGGAGGTTTGTGAAGCACATGCATTAGCAGAGTTTCGTGCATGTTATGCATCATGTGCATCTGCCCTTTAACTTGCGTATTGCCACTGTTTTCTACTGAACGTTATTTGGGATGCTTAATACTCCTGAATAGCCCAATGCTTAAATCCTTGGTGCTTACGCATTTGTTTATATCATAATAGGTAACATGTGGAATATGTTTCGAAAGTTGCCCTCGTGGGTCCATGAGTGCTGCTGCATGTGGTCATCCTTTCTGCGGTACATGTTGGAGAGGTTTGTCAATTGGGGCTTGAAATATTTATCTGCATACAAAGGGACCTTGGATTCCTATTTTCGTGAAATCAGTTCCACTTCTTCATATTCTATGAAGCAATAGGTCCATAGCAACCACGCCTTCGGCCTTATATTTGGGCTGGTACTAATTATAGTTAGTGATCCCATATTTAGTTCATATATTTTGTTCTGCTGCTACAGTTCTTATTGGCATTGTCATTTCTGCTTCGCTTTTGCAAATAACTTTATAATTGATGTCATAGATACTTACAAAGCTTGCTCAAACAAGAAAGTGACATCCAGCTATTGTCTTCAGTTACATCTTCATTATACCACCCAAAGTTATTACATGTTGTTTTAATAAATTTGTTGAGTTCACTAGGCTCCAGTACTTAACCATTTTCACTGTCATGTTTTCTGTCTAGTTGAGAGGTTAATCCCTTATATTACTGTCTGATCTTGGTGTCAGGTTTATTTCATTGCCTACTAATGTGCTGCATGCCTGCACTTTCCCCTTACATGCCCATAGTGCATGTGAATGTAATCCAGTTTGGGTATGGACTACTTGGGTAAAGAATCGTCAGATAAGAATTTTTTGAAGCACAAAAGAGGAAGTTTGGATCTTTACATAAAAAACAACAAACAGCAAAGCCTAGGCTAGAGATGAAACCCAAAAAGAGGCACCAAAAAAAGAGTGTTAATAATAAATGGCTTTGCTTGCACCAGTTTATTATACAAGTCTTAGTATGGTGGTGGGTTGTTACTCATTTGTTTTTTTATTGTACTTTTGGACATCTTTGTGCTGTTACTTCATCATTTCATGGAAGCAACTTGCTCTAAAGAACTCCACCTTGAATTTTACTATGTCACTAACATTTTAGTAATGTATTGACAGGTTACATTAGCACTGCTATAAGTGATGGTCCAGGATGCTTGATGTTGAGGTGTCCTGATCCATCCTGTGCTGCTGCTGTTGGACAAGATATGATAAATTCACTGGCTGATGATGAGGATAAGGAAAAGTATGGGCGATATCTTTGCAGATCTTACATTGAAGATAATAGAAAGGTGAATTGATATATCATATAGATTTTAGCACTGACCACAGTAGACAGTACCATGAACAATAAAACGCTATGCAGTTGATAATTAGATTTTCTCAATTCTATAGAGCTCATTTATTTTTTGGAGTAAATAATTGTGAGAACTGCTGTCTTCATCTTCCCCTTCTCTCAAATTAAGGAAGTCAAACATTTTCCATGCATTTTGAATAATTGACCACTGTGTTCTCTTTTGCTCACAGCAATCGGGTTCTTTGTACTAGGTCAATTCAAAGTCTTAAAATGATGTTGAGTGGTAGATATAATACTGTGTTCGACTACCATATTTAGCCAACATTGAGTTTGAGTTTGACACTTGACATGTTTTGAATCCATGTTAATTGAATTGGACTGTGTGGAACAGACAAAATGGTGTCCTGCACCTGGATGCGAATATGCAGTGGAATTCGTCATGGGCAGTGGCAGCTATGATGTTAATTGCAACTGTTCATATGGGTTTTGTTGGAATGTGAGTGCTCAAACTGATTAGTTTATTTTTGCATAATCAACAGACCATATATTTTATTCTTTTTTTCAGTGCACCGAGGAAGCGCATCGTCCAGTAGACTGTGCCACTGTTTCGAAGTGGATCCTCAAGAACAGTGCCGAGTCAGAGAATATGAACTGGTATAGAAGGATAAAGCACAAGATTTTTTAATAATGCTGACTGTTTGGAGTTTCTCCTTTGGATAGTCCTAGAAACACTAAGGACCCCTTTGGATCACAGGATAGAAAATATTTAGGAATAGGAAAACCTTAGGAATACATATGCCATACCCATACCCCTCCGTTCCTATGGAAATTCAAAACACAGGAAAGCTGAAATGAAGCCCTTTGGCAGTAGCACAGGTGAAACACACGAATGAACCACAGAGACTAGATGCTTCCATTTTTTAAATCTTGTCCGGTTGTTCATTCAAAGTCACTCGCTTTTGTTGTTTGCCTCTGGAATGACCCAATCCAGCCCACGTAAGGCTCACGAGAAGCTGCCAACCAAAAAAAAGGAACGTGCACAGAGCACGGGCGCGCATTTTGCTTCCCTCCAGGAAAAATTCCATGAGGTCCGAGCTAATGTTTTGTTTCCTATGGAATAGAGTCATAGGATCCTAATCCTATGGAAAACTTCCTTTATTTTTCATATCAACCAAAGGCTAGGAAAGGAAATATTCCTTAGGAAAGCTAATCCTACAAAAATCCTTTGCCCACCCTGTGAACCAAAGGGGGCCTAAATATGTCCCCCCCCCTCCCTCCTCTGGTCATCCCCCCTTTGGTTAGTCCAACCACCCAGCAAAATATCCTACATTGAGTTCAGGCACTATTTGCAAATTCCTCCTTGCACACCTCCTTGAGCACCTGCTTGCCGCAGGTGTGGCCCCAAAGGAAGGTCATGCAGACAACTGAGCTGCATATAGTTTTGTGCCAGCAGGCCTTTAAATTGCAGACTTTGGATTCTTTTATTGTACCTTTTTTTTTCTTATATTGATTTTCTGTTTTGTGTTCAACATTTAGATGTATGTTGATCCATGCATAAAAAATGTTGCTTAGTTGGTGTTCTTAACTGGCATAATGATTAGTTCACCATTTATTTAGGGTTTGTTTGAATACAAGGGCTAATTTCTAGCTAGCTAAAAATTAGCTCTAGTGCATCCAAACAGAAGAGCTAATAGATTGGCTAATTTTTTAGCCAAGTCTTCAACTAGCTGTTAGCTAACTAGCTAGCCAACCACATCTAATTTGGGCTAATTTTTAGCCCCAACTAGTAACTAGCCATGTGTATCCAAACGGACCCTTAGTGTTGTGAAAAATATGGCTGCATGGCCTGAGAAGTATAGTTTATTTTCTGTCAACCTCAGTTAGTTCAAGTTTGATTAAGGTTTTGTTTGTTCGTGGTCGCTGGTTGTGTTTAACGTTTTGTTGGTGAGTTCTTTTTGCAACTTCTTTGCCCCTATAGGGGTTGAACGAGTCAGCTAGACTCCTTTCTTCTTAATATAATGATGCGCAAGTTCTCCTGTGTGATCGAGAAAAAAAGTGTGATCGAGTTTGTGAGGTTGCTGCTGTGGTTGTTTGAGGTCCTGTAAGGTTACTGTACTCAGCTATTGTGGCCTTTCCTCTCTCTTAATGCAACGATGCACAAATCTTCTGTGTGTTTGAGAAAAAAAGTGTCCAATATTGACTTTGAAACTATTCATGGTTTCAGGATACTGGCTAATTCAAAGCCTTGTCCCAAATGCAAGCGTCCTATTGAAAAAAATCAGGGATGCATGCACATCACATGCACTCCACCATGCAAATTTGAGTTCTGCTGGTAAGCATTCTTACTTTATACAATTTATTCTTATTAGTGCTTGCAAATGAAAAAAATGATAGTTCTGCTATCATACTACAGGCTATGTCTTGGTCCATGGTCAGAGCATGGAGAGAGGACTGGTGGATTTTATGCTTGCAACCGCTATGAGTCAGCAAGGCAAGAAGGAGCGGTAGGAATTCTAAGCTTCCAATCTAATATCTTTTGTCTGACCTGCAAATTTTGTGTCATGTACTAGATTTTCTCAATTTATTTATGTTTTGGTTTGTTGTGTCTACAGTATGATGAATCTGAAAGGAGAAGAGAAATGGCAAAGAACTCTCTTGAGAGATATACACATTATTATGAACGATGGGCAGCCAATCAGTCGGTAAGTATTGAAGTGGTAGAAGTGACCTGAAACTTTAAATCTACATTAGCATGGAGTTCAGAGTGACAATTGATGCATGCCAAGCATCCTGTTGGCTGGAATTACTACTGTGTCCAGGGTTTTTGTCAGATGTTCATGTTGTTGGTCGAGAAATAAAGAAAATGATGCTAAATAGTTTCCTTGCAGAAAATGCAGCTGAGTTGCGCATTTAGATGTTTTTTTTTTTTAGATTTTGGTTTGTCTGTCTAAACCCTTTATGATGAAAAAAAACCATGGACTGTTGGTTGATATTGCAGTTTTCATATCACTACTTTGTGCTAGAATACCTTTTCTAGTTACTTGAACATCTGTTTTGTTCATGGCGCAGTCGAGGCAAAAGGCACTGGGGGACCTTCAAAGCCTACAGAATGACAAGGTATACGATGCTTTCCATTGTTTATCTTCTTTCCTTATTCCCCCATTCACATGAACCTGATAAAACCATATACATTTTTTTTCTTGAAGAAAAAACATATACAATTGGAACGTTGAACACCTTAATGTTTTTCTTTTCAAACAACCTTACAGTGTAGCTGTCTCTTTAACCTATCCAGAACTTATACTAACACCCACTTGTCCATTTCTTTCTTCAGCTTGAAAAGTTAAGTGACATACAAAGTCAACCTGAGTCACAGCTGAAGTTCATTATAGAGGCATGGTTACAGGTATTACTTCATTATTATTTTTAATTAGCCAAGTTTAGTTTATCACAAGTCTTGTTGCTTTATCTTGACTAGTTTAATGTCAATGTACAGATTGTCGAATGCAGAAGGGTATTGAAGTGGACTTATGCCTATGGATTTTACCTGCCAGAGCATGAGCATGCCAAAAGACAGTTCTTTGAATATCTGCAAGGTTTGAGTTTTGCTCTCATAAATAAACATGTATAGACTTTGTTTAAGGATGCAAGTGATGGCACCAATGGGTAAAAGTGGGTCGGTTGGCTGGCCCATCTTTATCATGCTCCCCTTGCTTTGGATCAAATGAGTTTTGGGTCAACCCACGTATTCTTGGTGTCTTTTATCTAGGTGAGGCAGAATCAGGTTTGGAGCGGCTACATCAGTGTGCAGAGAAAGAACTTCAAATATACCTTGACGCAGAATGTCCCTCGAAAGACTTCAATGATTTCCGTACAAAGTTGGCTGGATTAACTAGGTATATGTTACTTCTTTCCATGTCATCTATGCTTGCTTTGATGACATGAACAAAATTACAAAATAACTGATTTGTTGTATTCCTGTGGATTTTACTTTGCTTCCTTTTTGCCGTGAGGACTTGACCAACCTCTAAGGCTCTAACTTCAAAAAGACGACCTTTTTTTAATATATATCCATTTGACATCTTCTTTAATTTTACAGTGTGACTCGCAATTATTTTGAAAATCTCGTCCGGGCTCTGGAAACTGGATTAAATGATGTAGGTCCTTCCACTAGCCATGGCACATGCAGTAAAAGTGCAACTTCCAAGAGCCTTGGTGGTAAAAGTAAGAGTGGCAAGAACAGGGCATCAAGCACCAGTTCCAAATCTGGCGGCTCAAGCCGAGGTGGGGATGATAGTAATATCTGGACGTGCGATCAGTGCACATATGCAAACCCCAGATCTGCCAGAGCCTGCCAGGCTTGTGATCGCCAGCATCGATAGCGCTATCAGTCCTTGCTAGAGATTTGGACCCCATTTGTTGAGAATCTTCTGGTTTTGTCCCGTGTGATACACAGCATACATGAAATTGAATGTTAGCTGATCTCTGGGGGTAGTGAGGAGGTACTTGTAGGAGGAATGCTGCGTGCAGGCATGCAAATG
Source organism: Sorghum bicolor (assembly GCF_000003195.3). NCBI lineage: Eukaryota > Viridiplantae > Streptophyta > Magnoliopsida > Poales > Poaceae > Sorghum > Sorghum bicolor. The sequence continues at coordinate 49,535,760 of NC_012875.2, forward strand.
AAGTAGGTTTTCGTGTACCCTGGATTGTTTGTCGACTGACAGCACCGGTGAAGCCTCAACTCATCATCCAGTTCGATTTGTATATATAAGTATATCCATATCTGTAACAATGTTTTGTTCAATGGAAGTAGAGCTAGGAGGCGTCTGCTGCCAAAGGAACTGAACTGTTGTGCTGTTGTAATGTAATAATGCATGGGTCAAATTTAAAGAAAGTTAGTCATCCTGTTACAAAAATTTCAAGAGAACTCTTGATACCTGATTTTGTGAGCATTTGCCATTGTATTGTTGAGCAATCTTAGACTAGATCATGGGATTGGGTCGTTGCATTCCTATTTAGAGCTTGTTTGGCACGATTTCGGCTCTGACTTCGATAGAAGAGCCGGAGGAGTTACACCAAACACCGATGGTTTAACCGGAAGTTTGATGGGTATTTTGATCATTTATCGATCCATAATCTGTTGCAAGTTGGTGAGGGGTTGAAATGTGGCCCGTTAGAGCATCTTCAAGAGAGACTATATTGTTCCTAAATGCTAGAAATAGAGATTTTATTAAAAAAAACTATTCTTTAACGGTTTCTCGAAATGGTCATCCAAATAAAATTATTGTCTATTTCGGATTTTTCATTAGCCGAATATAGAAGACGAGAATAACTCTCTAGAGTGCATATGAGATTTTTGGAGAATGAAAAGATATAAAAAGCGATTTTATGCAATAATTCTTCAAATGATGATTTAAAGAGTGAAATTTAGAAAGGCTTTTGAAGATACTCTTAGGCCGATTTGTCTAAGCCACGCTGGCTGGCCACCCTGGCCACGGCCTCGACAGAATCGACCTGACTAGTTTGGAGACCCGATCAAACTGGTTTCCCTATAAAGCCAGCTAGCTGTCTGCGCTGAGCTCGCAAAAATCGTCTAGCCAGTTTGGGACCTGGCTCCTAGCCAGACCAGTTTTACTATCCTAGCCCAAATTGATTAGTTTCCAAATCAGTTATCGATCTATTTCTGGCATGAGAAACTTAGAGATTATGATTTGAACTTGTTTGCTATTGAGATAAGACTACCCCTTTGCCTATCGAGAGATCCAATATCCAATTGACTTTTTTTTACATCCACACTTTTTACCCTTTTTCCAATCTCTTGATGTACGTTGCATCTCTCCGTGGGATCCAGCGACATTCTAAGTGGCCTTGCCAATCATAGGACAACCAATTGACGAGTCCTCTCGAGAGGCATTCCCAAGTTCTTACAGCGAAGGAAGGGCTTCAAATCGGCCTAACCCCTTGATCCATCTCGCTAGTTTCGGAGTTGATTGTTATTGTGATAGGTTGGGTGCGACCTCGGACGTGCTAGTCCTTGTTGGTGTGTGACCCTAATTGACGCCAACAGAATACAAAAATACGCTCGTCATGCTTTGATAACTATGATTATATAATGTTTGATTATACAATATTTGTGCCCTAGCATTGCAAAGTGCAATTAATTTCGCTATGAAAATTTCCTAGGTTTATTAGTTTTCACAAGAAATCCATAAAATCAGTCGAAAAGTACTTATGTGATGCAACTAAAAGCATACCCCGTGCGTAGCCGCGGAACTTTTTAAAAATAAATTTGTTATATATTATATTACTATGATATTTTCTATATTGTGTATATATATAATTTTGACTTGTATATTATTTAATTATTGAATATGATAAAAATCGTCAGATAATAAAAGAAAACCCAATAGAATATTTGATCGCATTATAGAAGATAGTTGATGAAGCAACTAGCATATGTAGATGACTTGGTGTTAATAGATTAAAGATTAAACTAATGAAAACAATAAAGATGATGTTGACATTTTTTGTAATTAATAAGGATGACATGGATAGTTTGCATGAAAGAATTAGAAGTTAGTGAGATATTTAGTGAAAAATGATATGGATATCTTAATGAAGCGAGAAATAATCTAATGGGGTTTAGCTTTATAAGAATATAAGATATAAGATAAGATGCATTGCTTATTATCTTCCCGTGAAAATAAAATTTTCTCCTTGAATATGCACAAGCAATCTTGGAGGGACAAACTGTTGTGTATATGTGAACGACAAGTTAGGCACTTCTGGGAATCAAAATCGATTTGAATGAAATTCCTTGTTGATTATATTAATAACATAGTGTTAAATTCCATCAGAACTGTCTAAAAAGCTCTAGAAATTATCACATCAGTAAAGCATGAGAGAGAAAAGAATCCACACAATTGATTTAATGATCATCTAAGAGTCTAATCTAAATTCTAAAAAGCCTGCAAATATGGTAAATATGCAACTTAATTAAAATTCTTAAAAATATAGAAATTAAAATTTGGATTTCTATATAGATTGAGAAGCAACATTTGTTAAATAGCTAAGTAGTATTTTGATTTCTGATCGCACTGGGGAGCAAAGTATGTAAAAACCTACACAAATATAAATGATAATTTTTCAAAATACAAAATAGTTAAGGAGAAATATTATTTATTTACACAAAAATCAGAAAGTAAAATACCTAAATGAGCAATTAGTCAATAAAAATATAACAAATAAATATCTAAATTTGGAATAAAATAACAAAAAACATGTGTTTTTATTTCTTCTTAGATTGGAAAGTAAAATGTCTACATAAAAATTTTTCCACATAGGTAGGCGAGTCGAAAATACTGACCTTGATGTCAATCTTAGATTGGAAAGTAAAATGTCTACATAAAAAACTAGTTTGATATTTTTAAACAAAATGCACTCTATAGTGATGGACAAGTGATTACATCATAAGAAAATTTTGAAGCCCGTGGTCGAGTATTGTAATTGTGTATGAAGGAAAATGAGATGTTTTCATATGTAATTATCAGAGAAATGAGGGCAAACACGAAAACAATGGGAATAACCTAAAATTGTCTTTCTTTGTAATTTATATTTTTTTATTATTTTTGTTTCTGTTTTTGCGGTTACCATTTCATTTGTGTTTTACCTACAATATGAAAAGAACTGGAAAATGAGCCGATAATTATTTCAACTTTCATAGTACACCTTATAGGCTTATATTACCTTTTGGACCCCTTTGGTTCATAAGATTTTCAAAGAAAAAAATTAGGAACTGACAATCATGTAAAATGAGCACCGTAGAGGCATTTGATTCACAGGCACTGGCGGAGCTTAGTGAGGGCCATAGTGGGCATGGCCCCTCCTAAGCTAGATCAATTCTTAATTAAGATCTTAGCTTTACTACCTTAGTTGGTAATGAAACAGTAATATATCCTCCTGTTTTCTTGCATTCTACATCATATTGGCCTCTCTATTCATGGCCAAGCTTCGCCACTGTTCATAAGAAACAATGGAAGAAAAAACATAGGGAATTTTTCTATCCTTCAACTTTTGTAGGAAAAACGAAGGAAAATACATCTAGTGGAACCTCATTATTTTGGTTTCTTATATTTGTAGTGACTTCGTTAATTTTAAGATCTGTTGATGCTATTTTTTGGAGATGCTCCTAGGGGCAGAATTTGTGTGCATGCATTCATTGAGGTGAGTGTGCATGCATGCATGTTGTGAGCATCTGTTGTACTATGTAATTCATAAAATTTCTCTGTTCTTTCACCTATATTTTTCCTATTATTTTTTATCATGTATTTTATAAAGGGGGTCTGCGTCAAAAATCCAGTCAACTGTACTGCAACAGACGTATAAGGATGGGGCTGGCCCTCATACCCGCGGTTTCTTCTCTAAGAGCATCTCCAAGGGTTATGCATTTTCAGTTTTGCATTTATGTGAATTTGCATGGTCCTGTGTTTGTCGGCCACACTTGTGCACAGAACCTGACAAAAAAATTAATGGCGCACAGGATCATGATCATGTCTGCTTCATGTGCCGGCCACCATCAATTGATCAGCGACAGCAGCAGAAGGCATAACGACAGCATGAGGTGAACTACTTCAGCCGGCGGAGGGAGAAAATCTTCGCGCGCCAGGAGCGCCAGGAGGGGAGATCGCACGCGCGCCAGGAGGGGGGCCTTTTCCCTGTGTGCCATTATAAAAGATGCTCGATTCCCCTGTGCCATTAAAAAGTTCGCTCGTCCCTGTGTGACCAGACACAAATTTGTTTTGCCCTGTGTGCCATTCTGTTCACTTTCTGTTTGTTTTTGGCCGTTTGGGTGCTCTGACGTGTGGGACCGGGCTGAGAAAAAGACCACACTGCCCTTTCGTATGTGGGCGCTCTAAGTGTGTCTGGTTGACCGATGCTGACCGCCGCCGCCCCCAGTCTCTCTCCACTCTCTCCTCCCTAGTCTCTCGGCGATACCCTAGCGGTGGTGGCGCAACCCTAGCGGCGGCGGATCCGGCGGCGGAGCGAGGTGCGGCGGTGGAGAACGAAGCGGTGCTGGAGGATGCGTGCTTGGATTTGACCCCGGTGGATCAAGAAGGACGGCACGAAGCCGCCATGGCGTGGAACGGCGGCGAGCCACCGGCGTGGTTTCAAGACGGGTGAGTTCATTCCCCTCATCTGATTCGGGGCGGCCTTTGATTGGGTATTAGTGTATCGATTTGGCGACGTTACGTGTTATTGCCGATCCGTGTTAGGGTTACTAATTAGAGTGCTATATTGATTCCGTGCTCCTTGTTCATCTGTAGGATGGACCCCGACAGTAGCTACAATTTAGAAATACGGATTGTTGCTCCGAATTCGCGTGCGAGGTGGTTTTCATTGAATCTAGCGGTGGATGCTGACCGCACTTGTTTCACTGGGCTGCGCGATGAGGTGGTGGACAAGTATCCTCACGACTACGGTCACGTTGCTAGTTTGTTCTACTTGTGCACAGAGACTAAAGCTCACATTCCCCTCCGAGGTGATCATGATTTGTTGCAAATGTTTGCAAGAAATATTGCTTCGAGAACCTGCTTCATCACTGTTGCATACCACAACCCTGATACTGACCCATGCCTACCTGATTGGGATAGTCCTAGCAATATTGCATCAGTTGAGCCCTCAGTTGAACCCCCATTCACACCCTCTGTTGCTTGCCCAGGCTTACCCACTCACTCTACAACTGTTGGACCAAGCCATTACAGTAAATCTGCTGCCACAAATAGTGAAACTGCGAGTGAGGAGGCAAACCAAGATGATAATCCTGAGTACCTTGCTAACCCAAACCCTGAGTATGAGCATGTTGGTGTTAATGATGAATCTTTGTATATAGACATTGGTCCTACCCTTGACCCTGTCCCTGTCCATGCCCCTGCCCCTGCCCTTGCTCCTAGCAATCTTTAGAGGCCTGTTGGCAGAAAACAAAGTGATGCAGATGCTAACATTTCCTCAGACTCTGAGGAGGAATATTCTAATGTTGAGTCTTCTGATGATGAGTGTTCTGATGATGTTATGGTTGAAGATAGGCTGCCTGAAGGCATGCCTGATGCCAATTATGACAAGATGAACCCTCCAATGGCTGTAGGAACCTTGTACTCCAACATGGAGGCTTTTAAAATTGCTTTAGCTACACATGCTGTTGTTCATGAGTTCAATTATGACATTGAGAAGAGTGATCCAGGGAGGTATAGGGTGCACTGTTCCCAGAAGATTTATGGGTGCCCTTGGAGACTGCATGCAGGAACTGTGAAGGATGGACAGACTGTTAAGGTATTAGGGTTTAGCTGTATAACTTGTGCTTGGACAGACTGATGCCAATTATTTTGTAGGTCTAACTTGTGCATTGCTGGAATTGTTTTGTAGGTCATAAAGAATCCAAACAAGCATGAAAACTGTCAGAACACAAGGAGGCAAGGAATTTGTGTTGGGGTAACTCAGTGGTGGGTGTGCAGCCATGTTCTTGATTGGCTGAAGCAGGATGCTACTTTGGGTCCAACTAAGCTGCAGCAAAAGTTATTTGATGCTTTCAAAATTGAAGTGCCATACAAGAGGGTGTTCAAAGGTAAAAACCTGGCAATGGATAAGATTTATGGTCCTTGGGATGAAAGTTTTGATAATCTGTACAAATTAAAGGCCCAGCTAGAACTTGCTAGTCCTGGTTCTTGGCTGAACATTGATCACATAATCATCAATAACAAAGCAAGGTTTAATAGGCTGTTCTTTGCATTGAAGCCATGTGTTGAGGGTTTTCTTAGAGGTTGTAGGCCATACCTTGCAGTAGATAGCACATTTTTGAATGGTAGATATAGAGGACAATTGTGCATTGCATGTGCAGTAGATGGGCACAATTGGATGTACCCGGTAGCTATTGGGGTTATTGACTCCGAAACCAATGAGAACTGGGTATGGTTCATGGAAAAATTGAAAGAAGCTATAGGCACCCCTGAAGGCATGACATTCAGTACAGATTGTGGACAGGCAGTCATGAATGGGGTTAGTGAAGTGTTTCCCAATGCTGAACATAGGGAATGTATGTATCATTTAGTGCAAAACTTCAAGAAGAGGTACAGTGGTAAGGTTTTTGATGATCACTTGTGGGCTTCCTCTTATGCCTGGACTGAGTACATGTTCCAGAAGCATTATCATGCCATGGCTGAAGCAAAACCTGAGGCAATGAAGTACCTGCAGGAGACACATAAGAAACTTTGGACTAGGAGCCAGTATGGTTTACTCTCCAAGGTGGATTATGTGACTAATAACTTAGCAGAAACTTTCAACAATTGGATCAAGCCTGAGAAGGGGAAACATCTGGATGACCTGCTGGACACAATAAGACAGATGATCTTGATCAAATGGAACCATAGGAAGAAGGTAGCTATGAAGTTCACTGGAAAGATTCTGCCACACATCATGCAGAGGCTAAGGGAGGAAAGCTACAACCTAGACATGCAGATTATCACAGACAGCCCTGATGGTGTGGCAGAATTGGTGGCAAAGGGAAGAGAGGATGGTTTTAGGTTTGTGGTCAGCTTGCCTGACAGAACTTGCTCTTGTAGGGTTTGGCAGTGTTCAGGAATCCCCTGCAAACATGCCATAGCATACATTACTTCAAAACCTGGAGAGAAGCTTGAAGATCATGTTGATGACTACTTTTCAGTTGCTAGATTCAAGGCTGCTTATGAGGGCTCCATACCTTGCATTCCTGACAAAAGCATGTGGCCCAAAGGAACTCATGGATTTTTCTTGTACCCTCCATTGCTTAGAGCCACAGGAGGAGGAAGGAGGAAAAATAGGTTCAAAGGAGCTCTAGAGGGAGGCAGCAGGAACAAGAAAAAAGCAGGAAAGAAACACAAGTGTTCCATTTGTCAACAGCTAGGACATCATTGGTACACTTGCAAGAATGGGGACCCAGCTGATATTGCTGCAATGGAAGCTGCAAGGTAAAAACTTTATGCCATTGTTGTATACCTACTGCCTTCACTTGTTGCAAACAAATAGTAATCAGACTGTGTATGCAGGGGTCCACCTAAGAAAAGACTGAAGAAGGCTCAGGCAGCCAATACAGATATGAGCCTAGTTGCTGTTCCAACTCCAACACCTACAGAGATGGTGTGGCCAGTCAATGAGGCTGTCAAAAATGCTACACACAACAAGAGGAAGAAAAGGTCAACTACCAAGAAGACCTGTGAGGCAGGTCCAAGTTCATCTGCTTCCAGGAGGACTGCAGCATCAGGGTCTAACAGCAGGTAGGACTACCACAAAACTCTAGACTGTCTTCATCACAACATTTGAAACATGATACTAATCAAATGTGTCACAGGTCTGCAACTGGATCAAATGATCCAATTCCTCTTGCTACAGAGATGGTGTTGGCGCCCCCAGGGAATGAAGACTGCATGACAGTGCAGACTGATCCCCTGGAGGTAGCCCCACCCCAGCATACACCAAGAAGGAGGGTGGCAATAAAGAAGAAGTTGACACCGAGGAGAGTTGCAGCAGCCAGCCCCAGCCCTTGCCCTGTCAGCCCAGCTGGGAACACCAGAAGCAAGAAGAAATTGCAGCTGCAGTGAAAGGTGACAGGTGTTTGGTCTTTTGGTCATGTGGACATGATTTTCTTTTGGTGTTGTTATATTGATCCAAAAACACTGCCTTTTGTGATGTATTGTTGCTGGTATGTGATGGACATCATGGATGCCATGAAAACAATTAAGTTAGCTTCTATGTCATGGACAACATATTATGTGATGCTATATCATGATGATATAACATGTTATGTGATGCTATATCATGTATGTGATGAATGAGGTGCTGTTATGATGTTGCAGTATTTATTTTCACATGTTAATGCATTTTATACTAGTGAAGAACCACAAGTACTAGTACCTGCTTCATTCATTCTTTGATTCAATGAGACAATCTTACAGAGGGACCACTCATACTCCCACTCACACACACATACACAAACTACTTCTTGAAAATAGCATACAGAGCAAGGAAAATGCACACAAAGATCATCTTTTCCATCCACTTAAGCTGCTGCATCACCCTACTGTAGTCTTGTGCATTGCCTCCATGACCAGCAGCCTGGGAACCATCCTGGATGAGGGCAATTGGAGCTGCAGTGCTGATTGCAGCAGGTGGTGGCACTGCCTGCAGTGGAACTGCATGCAATGGAGCAGGTGCTGCAACTTGATCCATCTCATCCTCCCATTGATAATATTGGCAGCCTGCAACCTAAAAACAAAAGAGAAGACCAGTGAGGAGAAAAGAAAAATAAAGGCAAAGGAAAAAGCAGTGGGTGAGTAGTGGAGAAGAAGCACAAACAGCAAAATAGGGGCACTTGTGAAACACCCTGTTGTTGTTGTTCACGGTGCTGGAGATGAACCTATTGGCAAGAACATGACAGTTGGGGCACATCACCCTCCTAACCGTAGCCCTACCACCATAGCTGCTAGATGCTTGAGACATTGTTATGTGGCTTGTGGTGGACATGAGTGAGGGCTCAGGTCATTTATATAGCAGAGGAGGGCAGGGTTGGGGCCAACTACCCAGCTCTTGGCGCCAACACCACTGTCTGTTCCCGCCAAAACGCTTGGCCAGCTGCTGTCCGTGAAATGGCACAGAGGAAGTCAAGCAATTTCATTTTCTATGGGCATCAGTGTCAAATGGTTCAGCCGTTATCCACCGTTAGAGGCAAAAGTGAACGGAATGGCACACAGGGTAAAACAAATTTGTGTCTGGTCACACAGGGACGAGCGAACTTTTTAATGGCACAGGGGAATCGAGCATCTTTTATAATGGCACACAGGGAAAAGGCCCCCAGGAGGGAGGGGAGATCGCGCGCCCGCGAGTCCGACGTGGACCGACGCGATGCCTGGATGCAAAGCTCGGAGGAGGTAGGCATATATGCAAAGCCTCAACCTCTATTTGCCAAGTTTACCAAATTGCAAACCTCAATTGCAAAACCATTGGAGGGGTATTTTCTAGTCTTTTCTGCAAATATGTCAATGCAAAGTCTATTTGTAAAGCCCTTGGAGATGCTCTAAAGTAACTAAATGAATTAAATGTAAAAACTATAGAAGAACCGCGGGTATCCATTTGGAGCACCGTTCCCTCAGTTTTCGAAATCAAAAGAATCCATAAATTTTGCATTTTGTATTTGGATAGTAATTACGTAATGCCTTTGAGAGATGATACGCCTGTTGTAAGAATGCATTGATTGATTTGTTGTCAGCAAATCAATCAGATCCTCATTTGGCCTCCGCCCCCATCAAAACTTGCCGCGATTAGGCTGGCAAGGTTTGGTTTCTCAATATAAACAATCAAACGTTTCCAAGCTTAAGTTTCCAATCGATGAGAGCTGATAGGTACCGGATGCCGGCTCTATATATGCGTGCTTGCCCACGTTAAGAAACCAGGTGCCGAGTGCCGTCGTTCCTCTAGTTTCTCGCCATGGCCACGCCGATCGCACCACCGATGGCCGTGATGATGGCGATTCTGCTAATGGTCGCGGCGTCCACTGCGCACGACGGCCAATACGCGCCTGGCCCTCACCACCACCACCACCACCACCATGCAGCGGCGCCGGGTCCTCATCACCCCCATGGTCATCACTCCCTGGCACCGGCGCCAGGTCCTCGTCACGGACATCACCCTCACCCTCACCATCGCCATCACGCCCCGGCCCCCGCTCCTATTCATGAGAGCCAGCCGACCGGAGCTCCTAGTCCCGACAACTATGGCGGGCTCAACTCTCCAGCACCGGCACCAGTAGATGTCGACCATCTGGGCAACGCTCCGGTGCCTGCTCTGGTTGATGGCAACCAGCCCGCCAGCGCGCCGAGCCCGTACACCAATGGCGTCCACGAGGCCGCTCCAGCTCCGGCTCCTGAAAGCCAGGAGGTGCTTTGCGCTCCGACTCCGTACCAACATGGCGGCGACGACGCTCCAGCGCCAACGCCAACTCCAGTTCACGGCAACCAGCCGGCCAGCGCTCCTAGTCCGTACCACCATGGCGAACACAACTCTCCAGCGCCGGCGCCGGTTCATGACAACCAACCGGCCAGAGCACCGGCTCCAGACAACCAAGGCGGCAACAACGCTCCAGCGCCGGCGCCGGCCCATGCCGAACAGCCGGACATAGCTCCAAGCCCGCTTCTCCAAGGACAAGACGCTCTGACTCCGTCTCCGGCGACGGTTGCCCCAGCGCCGCACCGCGACCACACTCCGTCGCAAGGGAAGCCACCAGCTCACGCCCCGGCTCACGTTGGTGAAGAGGCTCCCCAACCAAGTGGTTTCGCGCAACCCCCGGCTTCTGATTCGCGCTACTACTACCCCTCGTCCGCCCCCGCGCCGGCACCGGAAAGCTCTGCTGCTGCTGTCGCCGTCGCTGGTCGATCATCGACGCTGCTCGCCGGCGCGGTTGGCGTGTTCTTGTGCGCATCCGTGCTTATTGTTTAGAATAGTTTTGGAGAATCTGTCAGCAATGTGACAATAAGTTTGTATGCATTGCAGTTGCAGCATTAGTGCCATTCGATTGTTTTTGTTTCTATGGGAAATAAATTTTGCATCTTGAATATGCACATCAATCTTGAAGGAATATGAAAGACACATTGTTTGTGTATGTATGCACCGCTGAATTACACCCATTTATGCAGCGCTATTTGGGTCCTACTCTATATGATTTTCCACTAATCTTAATTCTTTATTTTTTTTCAAATGCCACTAATCTTATTTCTCATGACACATGAGCTTATTACACTTAAAAATAGCCATGAATTTCCTTCATAGTATAGCGTCATTCACAATAAAAAATGTCTGCCTAATAAAGCTGCCTACTGTATCTAGAACCGTGCAAGCATGCTCTCCGTCTCGGTTCTAGCGGCCACTAGTGATGAAAGTAAAGTCAATGGATCACAGGGGAGGGGATAGTATGGGTCAACCCACTCGTCACATAATATTCTTTTTCTTTGATTTGTTGGTCTTCCTCATTTGCTTCAAATAGTGCTTGGAAGTACACTGAATAATATCATATTTAAAATGTAAAAATAGATAAAACAAAAATCATGATGCACTTGTGAACTTATTTAAGTTGATGCATTGCTAGTAACTCTAGCCGTCTAGCGTGCCATCATGATACTTTTTAGTTTAGTACCTTATCTTTTCTATGTTGATAATATCATAACATAAAACTATTTAGATCGACTACTACCCATTAGGCCAAAGAGAAAGGTCTTTAGGTGAAATAGATCAACCTATGACCTCTAAAATTAACTCTGAGGCCATGGGACTGGGTTTAAGGCTAAGGTTGGCCTATATCTATCCTTAGACGTCCACTCACTCGCCGAGGTCCACTCTGACATCGTGTCATCCACTCTCTCACTAATGCTATTCCTACCCCAACATCTAAGAAAGTTCCTCATTGCTCCAACGACCTTGTTGACATGGACTGGCGCCCTACCTTAGTGCCAGTGGGCTCTAGGGATTTTTTCTCCGAAGATGACCTCCTGACTAAGGCTGGACGAAAAACTCGAAGCTCGTTATCTCGCTCGGCTCGTGGATGGCTCGGTTCAGCTCGGCTCGGCTCGTTACAATAACGAGCCGAGCCGAGCTAAGATTTTAGCTCGTTAGCTATAACGAGCCAACTCGAGTCAGCTCGCGAGCCTAATGAGCTGTATTATTAGAAAAAAATCAGCATAACTTATATTAGTTTTGTATTACTTTATGTCTTATACTTTATAAATGGTTGATATGTTAGCTCATATAAATATTTTGTTGGATTTAAGACAATTGGATATATTATTATTTTATTATTACTATTTTTAAACTTTAGATAAATATAAATATTATATTTTATATATTCTTTATACCTGACTCGCGAGCTTAACGAGCCAGCTTAAGCTTTTAACAAGCTGAGTCGAGCTAGCTCGTTATCCTAACGAGTCAAAACGAACCGAGTCGAGCTGGCTCCTTATCCAACCACTCATGAGCTTTGCTCCTCTAGGTTCGATGGGTGTGGCAACGTCGTGAACTCGTATTAGGATGAGGGACAATGTGTGAGCAACTCGATCTTGGCCGTGATGAAGTTTACTGATCCTCGTAGCAACCCTTCACAACAATCTAGCTATGTGTGAAAAGGTGAGTAGCTTGATCTTGATCGTGGTCATGCGTCAAAGATTTGGGACAAGATGTTGTGGAAATGTGAAGAGAAAACTATGGCAAGCCGGTGCAGCGAGTTGAGGTAGCATCCAAACGGGAGACCAAATTTCTGTGGCAAATTTTGGCAAGTTAGGCTTGCAATCCAACATACCCTTAGACCCCAAGCAAAGATGAAATTGTTCTTATATATTAATATGAATAATAAATAAATAAAACTATAATAATGTCGTTGATCGTTCTTTGTAATAACTTATACTCTGTGACTGTAAAACTGTATAAAGACACGAGTAAACTCATGTACGGATTCGAATAAAGAAACACACAAAGAATAAAAAAACAAATTGCAAAAACTGCTCTGAACGGGATTCGAAACCCGTATATCGGATTGTTCAAAAACTGGCGCAACTAACCATTCCAACCAAAGGTCCTTTTAGTATAACCCTAGGAATTATTTTTAATATACGATATTAGTTTTACCATACCTATTTAAGTCCTCAGTAAGGTAAAAGTGTTCTAGGTCTCCCGCGCCGCCGCCGACGCCTCCGCTGCTGGCACCTCCGCTTTCTGTTCGGAGGACTCCTCGCCGGAGAATAGCCGGCGGCGGCTCAAGACGACACTTCGGTAATCGTCTCCCGCCGCCCGCCGCCCGCCGCCCGCTGCCCGCCGCCCGCCACCCTTCACTGCCCAGCAACCCTACTCTAATCCGCACAGCAGCTGCGCATCAAGTGATGGCGAAGCCGGAGGAGAAGCTGCGCTGCACGAAGGAGCCCTTCATCGAGGACGTCGGCACCCGGAGGATGTAAGCATGCGGCTCCCGTCCTGTTTAATGAAACATAGCCCGACGATTACACTTACTCTGCCGCTTCCCTGTTACGTTTGGTTGCTTTTGATTTCAGAAAGAGCATCCGGTTCAGCGTGCTCTCGGGCAGCGAGATTCGCAAGTCTGCGGAGGTGCAGGTCTGGAACAACAGGATCTATGGGCACGACATGAAGCCGGTGCCCAATGGGTTGCTCGACCCGCGAATGGTAATGCCCCGCTCGGAATTGCTGTTTTCTCGTGTGTATTTTCATTGATGGTTTCAAGTTGGTAGTTCCAACATAGGCGCGCCTTTGTGGCATCGTTCAAGTTGTTGCAACTTATTTCCCCGTGTCAAATTTCAGGGAGTCCCTAATAAGAGAGAGAAATGCAGTACCTGCCATGGTGAATTTAGTGACTGTCCTGGCCATTTCGGCTACTTGAAGCTTGCGCTTCCAGTTTTTAATGTAGGCTTCTTTAACTGTATTCTGGACGTGTTGAAGTGCATCTGCAAGGTACTGCCATTAAGAAGTTTACATCATGGGTGTACTGAACACTTGAACTCTGTCTTTATAATTATTATTCTTCTCTTGTGCCTTTCCAGAGCTGTAGCAGAGTTCTTCTTTTTGAGAAAGACCGCAGGGAGTTTCTGAAGAAGATGAGAAATCCCAGGGCAGATGCACTACAGAAAAGTGCTACAATGAAAAAAGTGAGGGACAAATGCAAACTATCCTGCTGCCCCCGCTGTGATTACAGAAATGGTTAGCTATCCTATATTGTCCATAATAATTTTACCTTAGGAATGTCACTACTGAAACCTGGCTATTGTTTGTAAGTTAACATTTGCAAGAACTCTCTCAACTCTTTCCTGTTTTTGTTGTAAATACAGGTGTAGTTAAAAAAGGCAGAGCAGGCTTGATAGTGGTTCATGACTGTAGCAAGGTTTTGGATGGACATACAGAAGAACTAAAGAATGCATTGCAAAACAAGAAAGAAAAGGTCTCCGCTAATTCAGTTCGTGTGTTAGACCCTGCAACTGTTCTCTCTCTATTCAGAAGAATGACAGACGAGGTTGGTGCCAATTTTCATCCTTCAAGAGTCTTACGTGAAGAGGGTACCATAATGTATGGGATATAGGGTTAGTTGATGTGTTCTGCTACCCTCTCTTTTAGTGCTCAATAACACTAGGACAGTCAACTGAGCTGGAGAAAACATTAACAAGTTGCCCCAAGCCACATTGGTTGCCTCACATTGGATGCTATTTTCCAATTTGAACTCATTACAGTTTTGTTGACAAAATTTTACTCTTCCTTTTCATTTTTCTGCAGGATTGTGAATTACTAAACCTTGGTGATAGGCCAGAGAAACTTATTGTGTCGGAGATTGCAGTGCCACCTGTTCCTATACGGCCTTCTGTCGTTGTTGGTAGTAGTAGAACAAGGTTTGCTTTTCAGTTTCTTAAGAGCTTCTGTACTTATCCTCATCTTCGTTTGGTGATTCAGAATAGCCTTGTGATCATGAGTTGCCTTGCTTATTCCAGCAATGAAGACAGCATCACGGTTATTTTGAAGAGCATTGTTAATACAAACTCCATCCTTAAGGAGACCCTCCATACTGGGGGTCCATTCACCAAGTGCTTTGTAAGATAACCCAGAGCTCCTCACTTGTCTGTTTATTTTTTTGGATTGTTTTTAGTTTTAGGAGCTATTGTCTCTTGTGTTCCTTGTTATCCACAGGACCACAAACTATTTGAATTTTGGTTGCTTGTAAAGTGCTATTCCTCGAAATGAGTTGTACAGTACAGTATTGAAGTTATGACATTCATGATTTGCACATATGGGCTACTCAACATCGCAATCCAAAGTGTTATTAACTAGAAATCTGACATTCAAGTCTTCTAAAAATATTAACGAGCTGAAATAATAAATTGGAAATTTGTGCAAATATTGGACAGTAATTTTAGATACTTCAAACTTCTGATTTATTTCTGGCTACACTAAACTTAGTTCATGATTCTGATCTTTAAAATGGTGGGAATCATATTTTCAGATGCTTCACTTTCAATCTGTATAGTCAATTCATCAGACTATAACTTTTGTTGATATCCTTAGCTAACTTTTGACTCACTCTTCTAGGATTGCTGGCAATACCTTCAACTTCAAGTTGTTGAATATGTGAATAGTGATGCCCCCTGTCTTCCAGACTCACAACATCGTGGCCTTGTTCAACGACTCAAAGGGAAGACTGGCCGATTTCGTGGTAATTTGTCTGGAAAACGTACTGAGTATACAGGAAGAACTGTCATATCTCCTGATCCAAATTTGAAAATAACAGAGGTACTTGTTTATGTTCAATTGTTTCCTTATTTCCCACTTTCCAATTGTTTTTCATGTCACCATTTGTTAATCCTTCAGGTGGCTATTCCTGTGTTGATGGCTCGAGTCTTGACTTATCCTGAAAGGGTTTCAAACTATAACATTGAGAAGCTGAGACAATGTATACGAAATGGACCATTCAAATATCCAGGGGCTAATTTTGTTACACAACCTGATGGCATGAAGCAGTAAGTTCTAACTTTATGAAATTCTGAATTGTTATCCAGCCCAGCCTCTTCTATCATTCTTCTGCTTTTTCAGGAGCTTAAAGTATGGCGATAGAAGGATTACTGCTCGGGATTTAAAGTGTGGATGTATAGTTGAAAGGCATTTAGAAGATGGAGACGTGGTCCTCTTTAATAGACAGCCGAGTCTGCATAGAATGTCAATTATGTCTCACAGGGTATCAGTGTCTCCTTGTTTCATTATACTATACTTCAAACATTTCCTCACCTTTGGATATTTGCTTTTGTACTTGAGCACAGGCAAGGATAATGCCATGGAGAACACTCAGATTTAATGAGTCTGTTTGCAACCCTTATAATGCTGATTTTGATGGAGATGAAATGAATTTGCATGTCCCTCAGACAGAGGAAGCTCGCACTGAAGCGCTTATGCTCATGGGGGTAGCATTTGCTTTCCTTCTTTCTTAAGTTGAGCAATTTTATTTTTATCTGCTAGCACATAGCACAACTTTGATAGCTGCTATTTGTTATTGTTATTGCTTTTACAGGTTCAGAATAATTTATGTACTCCTAAGAATGGTGAGATACTAGTTGCTTCCACGCAAGACTTCTTGACCTCATCTTTCCTAGTTACAAGAAAAGATACTTTCTATGATAGATCTTCATTTACTCTTTTGTGCTCATACCTTGGTGATGCAATGGAGAACATTGATTTGCCAACACCAGCCTTGATTAAAGTAAGATTTTCATACTGAGTTTTTGTATGGTCGTATCTAGAAAGTTATGCTAGGTCTGCTTGTAGTGATGCCTATAGTTAGAATAGTCGATAAATCGATATCATTTGAACATGATGAATCAGGTGCTTGCTGATACCTTTCGTAAATCAAATTTCAATGTTTGCATATAACAAGAAAACATAGCAAAAGGCATGGTTTGTTTATTTCCTAAATGAAATCTATGCACTTGCTGTTACTCTCATTGGCATGCATCTTTGTACACACTATCCTTCTTACTGAGATGCCCATAACTTGTGTTAATTCTACTTCTGCAGCCTATTGAGCTTTGGACTGGTAAACAGCTATTTAGCGTGTTAGTCCGACCTAATGCACATACAAGGGTTTTTCTGAATCTTGCTGTTCAAGAAAAAATTTATTCAAAGAAAAAGGGGAAAAAAGAGGCGGGAGAGGAAACAATGTGTGGAAGGGAAACAATGTGTCCCAATGATGGTTATGTCTACTTCCGAAACAGTGAACTGTTATCTGGACAAGTAGGGAAGGCCACTTTAGGTAATTATTTGAAATAATGCAATTTTATCAGTTGTTACTAAAAAGTCTGTTCCCTGTTCCTACAGTTTATGGACATTAATTATTTACGTTTTACATGGAGATTTGGAAGCAATAAAAAAATGATGTGGCCTTTATCTCCAGGTAATGGGAATAAGGATGGCCTTTACTCTGTTCTTTTAAGAGATTATAATTCTCATGCTGCAGCAAGCTGTATGAATCGCTTGGCAAAATTTAGGTGAGACATTCCATGCTCTGTGTAATCACATCATTCATGTTACTTTATGTGAAAGGTGGTTCTTTTATGGATGAACTACTCCACACAGTGGCGGACCCAGAAATGGACCAAGAGGGGGGCTAAATAACATAGGCTATTTTTTTTTCTCGCTCAATCCAGTACACTAAGGCCTTGTTTAGTTCCAATATTTTTTTGTAAAATAGGAATAGTAGCATTTTTCATTTGTATTTGACAAATATTGTCCGGTCATGGACTAACTATGCTCAAAAGATTTGTCACATAAATTACAGGTAAACTGTGTAATTAGTTATTTCTTTTATCTATATTTAGTGTTTCATGCATGTGCCGCAAGATTCGATGTGACAGGGAATGTGAGAAATTTTGCAAAATATTTTGGAAACTAAACAAGGCCTAATAGATATAGCTAAGATTGATAATTCAATATGGATTCAAAGTGTTTAAAGGCAAAGATTCATTAAATAAGCATAGAAAAATACCAAATACACATGAAGTCTTTTGATAAAAAAGAAAACCTGTTACAAAAAATTTGAGCCCAAGAGGGCTGCAGCCACCCCAGCCCCCCTCATGCGTCCGCCAATGACTCCACACAAAATTCTTGGGATTCCTTATATGCCACTGATGTCTCTTGGTATGTAGCACATAAGGAATGTACAATGTAAGGTTTCTTTATAGATGCATTAGGAGATAGAGAATACACAATACATCAGATAGCGTCTTTGAAGGAGCTGTCACCTACCATGGAAATAGCTTTGTAAGTCTTAAACCTAGCATCCTAATTAAGTGCCTCTTGGCCTCAACAACTTAGACGAAACACATTTCAGTTACTTTTTACGTTGGTCCAAGCGCCTGCATCCAAAGGATCCTTGGGTGCTTAGTCCAAGCGCTGAGCACTTACTCTGGTGGTGACGCACCCAGCAGGTGCCTGCACTTGCATGCATTGGCTTCCTCTGTGGTGAGGGAAGCTATTAATTGATGATAAGCGCCACACTTGTTAATGACCTAAGGAGCCAAGAAATTTCAGTGGGATAAAGGAACTCACTCTCAATCCACATCGATACATTTTATCCCAATTTTCTATTCAAGAAAGCTAATAGGCTGCTTAGGCCAAGTTAGCTAACCCTACACTGTATAGGCCTCACTGCAAGTTACCTATAAACATAACTTATATACCACAGTTTTTCAAAATTAGTGTATGGAAACTTTATTCTGATCTGAAGGTGCTTTCCCCTCTGCAGTGCAAGATTTATAGGGAACCATGGTTTTTCCATTGGTGTGGATGATGTCCAACCAGGAGAACATCTAAACCGGCAAAAGAAAAAGGAAATAGACGGAGGGTACAAAAAATGCCATGATCTTATTTCTTTGTTCGCGAAAGGTGCGCTCGCATTACATCCTGGATGCAACGCAGCTCAAACATTGGAGCATAACATCACTGGCGTGTTAAATGAAATCAGATCAATTGCTGGAAATGTAAGTTTGCACATAGTTATCATCTTGTTTTGTTTTTTTATAGTCAATTAGCATGTGGACATTCCTGATCTGATTGATCCTCTTTGCTCTGTTAGTTTTTTACAGTTAGGGAGAACATAATTGTCCTTCATAATCATAAGTGGTCTCATGCCCAAAATTTATCCTCATGTTGGATATTAATTTTAAAATGCATCTCTTTAGTGTTACTTGGGTAAGTTTCCTTGTTGGGACGTTGTTATTGTGTAAGTTTGTAGCATTATAATTCAGTGAACAGGGTTGATGTAGTGATTTTGTCAAGGGACTAGTGACTACCTATGTGTCCACTCTGAATTTACTGTGTTTTTAGTGGACCATTGAATTTCTCGTGATGAAACTTTTTTCAGGTGTGCATGGATACGCTTCACTGGAGGAACAGCCCATTGATCATGTCTCAGTGTGGTTCTAAAGGTTCTCCAATCAATATCAGTCAGATGGTTGCGTGTGTTGGACAGCAATCAGTTGGAGGGCGTCGCGCCCCAGATGGTTTTTTAAATAGAACTCTTCCTCACTTTCCTATAAATTCTAAGACCCCCGCGGTAAGTGACAAAAAGGATCATGACTTGCTAATTTGTGCATAGGATATTTCCAGTTCTGTTTGAATAAACAAATTCTGCAAATTTGTTACCATCATTGGGCTGAATGAATGCAAGACACATCTTCTACAGTGCTTATCCAAAAGTGCAGATATAATAGTAGCTTTAGTTTTTGTTTCTCAATTCCCATGTACCACAACCATCAAACGTTTCTCAATTCTACTGCAGTAGTCAATAGAGGAATTGGAGCTTTTGGAACATTATGCTTTTTTAAAATAATATTCTTCTCTATTTGTGACATCCACGAAACTGCCATTTTACTTTAATTTCAAAATGAAGTAGAAATTTAAATTTAATAACACAAGCATTCTGATAAGGTTTTGTCTTCCATTTGCAGGCTAAAGGTTTTGTTGCTAATTCATTCTATACTGGTTTGACTGCTACTGAGTTTTTCTTCCACACAATGGGTGGACGAGAAGGTCTTGTTGACACGGCGGTATGCCTAAATTTAAACATGTTTCTTTCCTGCATTTATTACGTTTTTGTGCTCTCTAGAGATTACATCATAAATGATGGCACAGTTGTTCATATAGGCTTAAATATGACTTGCATGTGTTACTCAGTTGAATTAGTTCGAACAGACGATGGTGATATTATTCCAAAAGTATGTAGTCAGTTTGTTTTCCTGACCAAATTGTTGGTCACTATGGCTGGTACTCCCTCTGTTCCAAAGTGATTTTTTTAGTTTTGTCCTAAGCCAAACTTCTCTAACGTTGACCAAGTTTATAGAAAAGTGCATCAACATCTACACATCATATTAAATAGTGTATTTATTTGGTACTGTAGACGTTAATATATTTTTCTACAAACTTGGTCAAAGTTACGTTGACCAAGTTTATAGAAAAGTGCATCAACATCTACACATCATATTAAATAGTGTATTTATTTGGTACTGTAGACGTTAATATATTTTTCTACAAACTTGGTCAAAGTTAGGGAAGTTTGACTTATGACAAAGCTAAAAATGCCTGACATTTTTTGGAATGGAGGGAGTATATCTTTTGTTTTCTCACGTGAGCCCATACCTTTCTTTTTTATCGGTTGCTATGCTAATTGCAGCCTTCCTCCCCAATCTGATTATAGTCCTGGTGTATATACAAACTCTCTTATGAACTAATTCCGAGCATTATTAAATACCTCAATTCGGTATAGTTTAGCAGTTCTAATTATTCAATCCTAACGGCTCAATCTAATAATCTTGATCCTAATAACTGTTACAGACACATTGAAGGGAAAGAGTAACCCCAGTTTTATCTGAAGCTGAGATACAGTTAGATTATTAGTCCCCTGACACCTGGCATACAACAGAACTTGTTTTCTAAGAATTGCTGCAAGACAGTGCAACATTCAACCTAAGAGATTGACAACCATGTATTAGTTACTATGGAACAGCAATAGATCAAGTTAACAACTACACGGCGGCTATTACAGAGCAATTTATATCTTCAAGTAGAAGCTAAAGATAGACCCATTGATCACACCAGTGTAATACTGTTATTACATAATCATCTGCACTTGACCTTGTATCCTCAGAACAGTGTCGGCAGCTATTTCCTGTTGTTTCCTTTGGTTTGATCTTTTTCTTAATAATAGGTCAAAACAGCAGAAACTGGATATATGTCCCGCAGATTGATGAAGGGCTTGGAAGATCTCTCGGTTTTCTATGATCAGACAGTTCGAAATGCTAGCGGTGGTATAGTTCAATTTTTGTATGGAGATGATGGCATGGATCCTGCAAAGATGGAAGGAAAAGATGGCATGCCCTTAAATTTGGATCAATTGTTTATGAAAGTCATGGTTAGTTTAATGTACAGAATACTTTGTTAGATGGTCATGAAAATCTGCTCTGATCATTTAACTTTTATTATAGGCCACATGTCCTCAAAGGGGATCAGATACATTATCTCCAGAGGCTATCAAACAGATGTTAGAGGATAAGCTCTTGCAGCATGACACCTCATCTGATGGTGGCTGTAGCGAAGAGTTCAAGAAAAACTTAACTGAATTTCTTGATAAACGTATAGAATTAATGAAATGCACAAGAAGGGCACTCCATCTACATGAGGATCATGTAGAAAAGAAAGATTCTTGCGTAGAAGAATCTGTTGCTGCTATTATATCTGGTATATCTGCAAAACAACTTCAGGTGCGTGTTTATAATCTTTTTTAATCCTTCTTATTACCAAAGTCATTGCCACTTTGTCAAAGAGCTAAACTTTTGTCTAGATCAAATCAGACTTTTGCCATTTTCCTATTGGCTTCCATGTATTGTTTATTTATTTATTTTTGCAGCAAATATGCCATAGGGTTACCAATATCATAATTTATATATGGATTTGTGAACTCCTCTGGCATCAAGGGATAACATAAATATATTGCTAGTTATTGGGCTCTTTGTTCAATTTATAACACAAAAAAGTTCATGACGTGGACTTCCTGTGAACCTTGGTGAAGATAACTGTGCTGAAGATGGCTAGATACCATGACATTAGGGGATAGCATGGGGGGGGGACCTTTATAGAGCTGATTTCCTAAGGAACAATCATGTTTAGTATGGAAGTTTTCCCTTAACGCATGGTATTTTTTGTGTAAATCCCATGTACCGTGATTCTTCTGTGGCCTGTTCTTCCTAATCCTATGGATTTCTGTGTAAATCCAACATTTACAATTTATATTATTGCAAGTGTACTGTGAGTTTATGAGTAACTCTTCCCTGCCTCCTGATGTTTTTTCTTGCCACACCGTTCTGTTTTTATTATTATGTTACAGAAATATCAGTCTACCATACATTGGTCATAAATAAATAACAACCTCTTCCTATGTAAGCATTTTGTACCCTGATATAATCAACCAACCCCTAACCTGATATCATTGACTAACCACTTTCCTATGCTTTGTCTTCGTCTCTAGTTTTCTGAGGACTTGAGGCAAAAAAAAGTTTGTTTGGTCATCCAATTACATAGGCTAAGCTGTAGTTTTAAGTTTTAGATCTTCTCAAACGATTGTTTTGTCAGTGTGTGCATTTTGTTCTTGTATCCTTGTATCAGATGATTTATTTCCTTTTTTCTGGCTCAGGTTTTCTTGGACACTTGCTTATCTCGTTATCAGTCAAAGAAGATTGAAGCAGGAGCATCTATTGGAGCAATTGGAGCTCAAAGTATTGGAGAGCCAGGGACTCAGATGACACTGAAAACATTTCATTTTGCCGGAGTAGCTAGCATGAGTATCCCTTTTACCGCTGCTTCAGGAAAATATTACTGATTTCTGTGGCGTTTATACTTGCTGAATTAAGATGCTTCATATTATTTTTCAGTTTTTATTTCTACTTCAGATAAGTGCTTCTGTGAGTTAATATCTCTGGAAGATACTCCGTTCCAAATTATAAGACGTTTTGCTTTTCTAGATGCATTGTTTTTACTATACATCTACTAGACTTACTATATATCTAAGTGCGTAGCAAAAGACATGTATCTAGAAAAGCTAAAACGTCTTATAATTTGGAATGAAGTAGTATCGAACTTTCAGTTTTTTTTTCAAAGAACCTTTATTCCTCAATAAATCTAACTTACTTTATTAAATGCATTATTTGACATAGAAACTCCAGAAACAGAGCCGAGCCCACTACATTAATGCCTTTCACAACTTGTTTCCTTAACCATAAAAAAGATGTTACTCTTGGTGTTCCTCGAATCAAGGAAATTATCAATGCTGCTAGAAAGATAAGCACGCCTATTATCACCGCTCAGCTTTTGTCAAAGAAAGATGTGCTTTCTGCGCGTATTGTGAAAGGATCTATGGAGAAAGCAGTGCTCGGCGAGGTGAACTATCACTTGATATGTTTTTTACAGATCATTTTTATATACACTTTAAAGAAACCAATTGATTTTCCATCTTTCCTCCTATTTACTATTATTTTAGATTTTTAGTATTCACACTTGCACAGAGTGGTTGCTTATTCTACCAGGCATGGAAGTCGCATGCACAACTAGAGCTGAGAAAGTTTCTCTCATTCTCTGTTACCTTACTGTATTCTATGGAGTCTGAATGTTGATAGCTCATTTTATGCAATACAAAAATAGCATGTATACGAACTGTATTTCACATCTACAAGTTCCATGATAAGGGTATCAATGTACTCGTTCTGCAGCTACTTTTCTAATTCTTTTTTTGTGAGATCGAGTCCACTCTTTTGGATTTATAGTACAATATGTTGGCTTAGGCGGAAAATTTTCAGTGGCTTGTATTGGATTTTGGTTGTGGATCTCTCTGTTATAGAAAAGCATGGAACCCCCATTAATGAACAAAAATGCATGTGCATACTTCATACGTAGTGTGATATTTTGCCCTGCCACATCTTGATTGTTTTGGTGCTGACTTTTGGATTGATGTGTGTTGGTCAGGTTGCAGTCGCTATACAGATTGTCCTGAAGTCAAGTCAGCCAAACTTGATTGTCAAACTTGATATGCAACTTATAGAAAGTCTCCACATGGGAATATCTGCTGATTCTGTGCAGCTGTCAATTTTGAATCATCCAAAGATTAAGCTAAAATCTGAGGTATAAACAAAGTTCCAAGTTTGATACATCAGATGAAAATTTGAGTTTTTTGGTTAACTGTGGTTGCAATTTACAGTAAAATGATTTTTTTTCAGCATGTCCGTGTCATTGATAGAGCCAAGTTGAGAATATATCCAGCTGGAACTGATAAGCGCAAACTTCAGCTTGAACTGCACAACCTCAAATCCATCCTTCCAAAAGTGATTGTGAAGGTGAACTAGATGTCCATTGTTAAATTTCCTGCCATTTTTTGTTTGTAAAGTATACTTATAATACCATGATGCCAGTGCTGACCTTTTTAGAAATATAAATTCAGGGCATTCCAACTGTTGAAAGGGTTGTTATTGACGAAGTTAAAGTAAAAAACGAGACAGAAAGATACCAATTGTTGGTTGAAGGGTAAGCTTTCCTACTCCCTCTGATAAAACTAATTGTCACATTTGACCAGTAATTTTTTTATAGAATATATTCTTATGATATTTTGCAAGTATTTTCCAGTACAATTATACACATTAACTTGCATGCTTTCAAACTAAATAATTTAACTTGCATGTTTTCAAACTAAATAATGTAAAAGTTATTGATGCTTATAGCTTTTAAGGCTTGACTAAAGCTTGTCCTGAACAACATGTTTTTGTGCCCAGAGTTAGCATTTCTTTATTGATTTAGCAGCATTAACCTTTTACTCTCACTTTGGTAACCTTCAATTGCACATTTAAACTAGTTTGAGGGTAGTAAGAATGGCAAAATCAAAGCTGTTTCGCCTTAGCATGTGGCTTGTTCGGTATTGTCTGACATGGGGAACACTAATCAAAGAAATGTGTAATTACAGAACAAACCTCCTGGCAGTCATGGGTACCCCAGGAGTTGATGCTACGAAGACAAAAAGTAATCATATCATGGAAACGAACCAAACGCTTGGAATTGAAGCAGCTAGGAGATCTATTATTGATGAAATTCAGTACACAATGAAAAGTCATGGCATGAACATTGATCGGAGACATATGATGCTCTTAGCAGATTTAATGACATACAAGGTGTCACAATCTGGCCTTCTCTGGAAAATGAATAATGTTTTTCCTACCCTCCATGCACTTTTTATTATATGCTTCAAGACCTATGCCGATTTTACTTTTTTGAATTCTCTGAGCAGGGTGAAATTCTCGGCATTACTAGATATGGCATTGCAAAGATGAAAAGCAGCGTGCTGATGCTTGCTTCATTTGAGAAAACCTCAGAACATCTATTCAATGCCTCATACAGTGGTCGTGAGGATCAGATAGAGGGAGTTAGTGAATGCATTATCATGGGCATTCCCATGCAGCTCGGTACCGGTATTCTCAAAGTTAGGCAAAGGTACTTACACTTTGTTTATGCTCTTAAACTGTGGTACGATGCAACACACACACTTTGCACTGAACTTGCCTTCCAGCTTGTTGAAAAGTTTGCAATTTATGTTTTCTAGATTTTTTTTTCTTAACAAACCGCATGATATTGTTGATGAGGTGCCAATGCCATTTCCCTTTGCAGGCTCGACCATGTGCCTGAATTCAAGTACCAGCCAGACCCGATACTGTCGTGATACATACATGTGGAGTGAAGCTGGAACTCTGTACATATCATCATACATGCATAGGTTAGCGTAGGGCAACCGTGGCGGCTGTCATTTCTCAGCCGAACATCTAGCTAGTGTCATTCCATCTCCATGAGGCAGACTCCGGGTCAACAGCGCCCTCTTCGGCTGGCAACACCTGCTACATCTACTTATGATTGTGCTAAATATCTCTACAGGCTAATAAAGCCTGGGAAGAATAATTGTTTTTCCTGATGTTGGGCTACAATTAGACGTTCCGGATGACTGAAAAGTCATGTCTAAAAGTACTGTTTGCTGATTTATTTTGAGAAAAAAATACTGCTAAATGGCTGATAAATTCGGACGATAATCTCTAGTAAACAGACCAAGATCCTAAAAAGAGTCCATATCTCTTATTTTGAGAAATTATTTTTTAAGTTTGATTAAATAAATATTAATTAATTACTATGTAATAATATTATTAAATTTTCATACCAAATATATTTAGAGGTACTCCATCTGTTCATCAAAGCTTCAATTCTTAGAGTTCTTTTAAGTTAAACTTTTTAAACTTTAATTGAATTTCTAGAAAAAATGCTAAGACTTATAGTATCCAATTGATACATTAGATTTATCATATAATATATTTTCATAAGATACTCATTTTATGTCATAGATATTGGTGCTCTTTTCTATAAAATTGGTCAAACTTTAAAAAGTTTGAATGATATGGATTCGGAGTCGAAGCTTTCAGGGGCAGTGGAAGTATAAACTTTGATACTGTTTTTCTTCATAAATATAATCAAATTTAAAGGAGTTTGACTCTAAAATAACAAAATGTGTTTTTTTAGGTATCCTTTTCGGTGGTTGGCGTTTACGGTTGACCACTTGGTCTGCTTGTAGCGCTCAGTTTTCCAGTAACATATAGAGGTGTTCCCACGCTCGTGCTTGGATTGTGTTGGCAACCACACAGATGGTGCATCTAGAAGGGAGGTGGCTCTTGTTGTACTTTCTCCACCACCAGCAGCCGTGTGATCACCTTCACCTACTCCTCCTCGCTGCCCCCGTCGTCAAGATCCTCTCCATTCGTCCTCTCGACCGCGACCGACGACCTCGTCTTGACGTTCTCCCTTGCTTGGTTGACAAGGGACCGTGGCCATGCGTCAATGCGTGCGTGAAACTGGAGCGAAGCAACAAAGCAACGCATATGAAGCTGCGAACGCTCAGATCAGACGCTCCTCCCATATCAACCTGACGTTTGCCGAAAGTCGTTGGGTGCATCTGGCTTGTTTTTGTTTGTTTGTTTGTTCAGAGACGTCGTCGGCAGGCAGAGGATCTCGAGAGCGATAAGTCGGGAACAATCTGACATGATCCGGGAAAGATGAGGAGAAAATGAGGGGAAAACATGCGCATTTTGATGCGTCTTTTCCTGCGGCTGCTGTCAGCCGTTTAGTTTTTGGAACTTTTGTAATAAGCTGGAAAAGCTTGTCAGTGTGTTTAGTTGTAGGTGTTAAAGTTTAATAGATACTGTAGTATTAAGATTCGTTTCATAAATTATTCTTTAGTTATATTTTTAATTGCATAAATAGTTTATATTTAGTAATGTATATGTTAAAATATTCGATATGATGACTCTCTTCACAAAACACGGCCTAGGATGTTTTCGTAGAACGGCACGTACTAGGTTGAACGTACTTTGAGTGTATGTCTTGTTTGTTTAGTTCGCAAAAAAATTTAAGATTTTCTGTCACATCGAATTTTTTGTCGCATACATGGAATATTAAATATAAACGAAAATAAAAATTAATTACACTGTTTATCTGTAATTTGTGAGATGAATCTTTTAAGCCTAGTTACTTCGTGATTGGACAATATTTGTCAAATAAAAACGAAAATGCTCTAGTAGCCAAAAACTAAAATTTTTGCTAACTAAACAAGGCCTCGGTGGTGTTGCTTGTGCGTCGAAGCTGGAAAAGCTCACTTTGACATTAGAAAAAAGGTACGTTCAATTTTTTTTTTTGACCAAAAATAAACGTTTGAAAAAGAACTCTGGTTGTGGATCGTGTGGATTCCTCTCTTCTATAAATAAGTGAAACGTGAAAAACGTAGTGCATTACTGCATTATTAGGTCTTGTTTAGATGTGAAAAGATTTTAGATTTCGCTACTGTAGCACTTTCGTTTGTTTGTGGCAAATATTATCTAATTATAGACTAACTAGAATCAAAAGATTCGTCTCACGATTTACAGATAAATTATGTAATTAGTTTTTATTTTTGTCTACATTTAATGTTTCATATATGTGCCACAAGATTCGATGTGACGGGGAAATTTTGAAAACTTTTTAGTTTTCAAAGTGAACTAAACAAGGCCTATGAGTTATTACCCACGGGTGGAAGACCGCAGTCCGCTGACAAGCTAGAACAGTACAGCTGGTGCACGTACGAGTACGAGTACTCGATGCACTGATCTTGGTCCTCGTGCGCATCGCGCACGGGCGTACGCCCGTGATTGCTGGCTTTATTTTACGTTCGCACGAGCGGGCGCACTGCTGTGTTCTTTGGTCCACGGATGGAACCTAGAGTACAGACTTGTTTACTTCCTAAATTTTTTGCAAAATTGCTACAGTATCTCTTTCGTTTGTATGTGACAAATATTGTCCAATCATAAACTAACTAGGCTCAAAAGATTCGTCTCGTAAATTTCGATCAAACTGTACAAATAGTTTTTAGTTTTGTCTATATTTAATACTTCATGCATGTGTCTAAAGATTCGATGTGATTGGGAATCTTGAAAAATTTTGGGTTTTGAGATAAAAGTAAACAAGGCCGTAATTAACAGGCAGATACAGGCGACCAGACCAGATCCGGATGCAGAGGCCAGTTCTAGCTTATAGTATACCTTAGCTCATGGCACAACCTGTCTTATTCTCTTGGTTGCTTCGGTGGCTAAACTAATAAAC
This sequence comes from Sorghum bicolor, assembly GCF_000003195.3. Classification (NCBI taxonomy): domain Eukaryota; kingdom Viridiplantae; phylum Streptophyta; class Magnoliopsida; order Poales; family Poaceae; genus Sorghum; species Sorghum bicolor. The sequence continues at coordinate 49,564,381 of NC_012875.2, forward strand.
TTAATAAACTACTCTCGGTCGTGCGCTCTTAATCAATTTCTTTTCGGACAACTACTGCTTTTTGTAATATGTACTATATAGTATACTATAGACAAAAATATTAATAATAAAAAAAAGAATAAAATTTTCAGTATATCCGGCCCGCTATTGTGTTTGCAGTGGACGACAACCAGCTAGTAGTAGCTTTGTATACAATATAGGCAGTTGCAGTTGGCACTAGCATTAGGTATTGTTTTGACATTCGACGAGAGCTCTTGATCCATGGATCGCTTCTTAATCACGCATTCAGAAGCCAAAAGTTCTCTCACGTCCGCATTATTTAAAATTAGATTATAGAAGGATGCTGGGAGGACGGACGTCTTGAGAACGGCAGTGCAAAGTCAGTCAACAGAACGAGAGCGATCAGGATCAAAGATCGTCGTTGCAACTTGCAAGAGGAGGATAGTCGCACGCTTGGCGGGCACCTAACGGCTGGATCGCCTATACAGTATACGTGCTCTCTTTTCTACGTGTCGCGCGGGACCTTCACTCGAATACTATTTGAGTAGTCGCGTCTTTTCCCTTTGGGGCCATTCGTCACATGGTTGTGGTGATCGATTCAGATTTTCTTTGAACGAACCGGGGGTTGCAGGTGCACACATCACGCCGCGCAGTGACACAACAGTAGCCGCACATGTTTTTCAATTTTTTGTTTTTGTTGTGATAGGCCAACATTTTCACGTGTACGGACACGTTAGATACGGGCACCGAAATCTCCTCCCATACCCAATCGGACTGACGTGATAAAAAATTTCAAAGCACTAAGGCCCGTTCAGATACGGGCCCTTATAACGTTAGTGTAATTCTACTGTTTCAGTCGATGCAGAATTAGGGCCAATTTGGATCCAACCAAGTAAATCTTTGGCCCTAGTTTACCTAGCTATAATTTCAAAACTAAACTTTAGTCAACTATAAAAGTTCTTCCAGCTAAGGTTATTTGGATCCTTTAGCGGTCTTTTAGTTGGATCATATGGATCCCTAATACCTAAATTTAGCATATTGCATGCTAAAGTTTAGTTGGTAGATCTAAACAAGCTCTTTAGCTAGCTAAAATTTTAAATCTAAACTTTAGCTAGCTAAATGTTTTTCTAGCTAAACTCTAGTTAGGGTGTTTGGATCATCCAGTTAACAGACTCAATTAAACTTTAGCTAAATTGAAATACCTAAACTTTAATTTAGCGGGCCTTTTAGCTAGGTTGTTTAGACCCCTAGCAGTTAAATTTAGCCAACTAAAATTCAGTTGGTGGATCCAAACATTCCTATAGAAAGACCAATTGCTAAATAATTGATAAACGCTAATGCAACTTCTTTCGAGTCTCAACACAAGTAACACTATGTGGAGCGAAACCTGATAGTGATACCACGGTTTAGTTAGTGGATCTAAACATGTCTATAGAAAAACTAATTGCTAAACATTTATGATGTAATAAACGCTAATGCAACTTCTTTCGAGACTATAATACTGTGTGGAGCGGAAACCTGACAGTCATACCACGGTCCTGTATACGACGCAGAAGATGCACGACTGGCTACTGCGTCCTCTCCTCAGGCAGGTGGCCTGGTCGCCGGCTGTCCCGACCGAACGCCACGAAGCGAACCAACAGCAACAGCTGACCCGAGCCACCGGCCTCCGGCACGCCACATTTCGGAGCAGACAAACAACGGGGAAGAAGGCAGAAGAAAGAAGGTGACGGAAACAAAAAGGCAGCCGCGCCGGCGCACCGGCCGCGCACATCTGAAGACGACGCTCGGGATTCACACCCACACGGCCACACGTCCTCCGCGCGGCGCGGTATATTCCACCAGACCAGATCACCCACCTTCCCCTTCCCGGGGCAATCCGGTAAATTGTAATCACAAGATTGCACGAAAGAAAAGAACGGGGGGAAAAGAAAAACCGACACTCGTCACAGGAGTAGAGTGGAAATCAGCGGCCATGGCAGCAGAAACGGCGAAACTTCCACCCCACCTTCCCCTCCTGCTGCGTATATATACTCGCCCCGGCTCCCACCTCGCTCCAGTCTAGACGGCGGTTTGACTTTCTGACCGGGGAATCGGAGCTGCGTTTGATTTGATTTGAGGAGAGGAGACGCAGACGAGACGGGAGGGATCTTCGCTGGGGAATTCGGAGGAGCGTTTGCCCGATTCGTCGCGGTTCTCGGAGGAAGGGAGGGTGCACATCGGGCTCCGATCGAAGAGGTAATCTCTCCGTTCGTGTCGGCGCAGGCTTCCTGACTTTTGGAGGCTCCATCTCGGGGATTTCGTGAGGGATAGGCCGGAACGGCGCAGAGTACGGTAGAATCTGGTGTTTCGTCAGGGTACGGTTCGGGTTTTTGAGGGGGGAAAGGAGGTTTTTTTGTTGGAGGTTACCGAGCGCTACTTCGGGCGTGTGGCTTGATTCGTACTCGTGTGATTCGTTTGTTTGCTTGTTTGTTTTACGGTGTGATCTGAGTGGTATTGGCTGTTTATTTGAGAAGATAGGGTGTATTAAGGATTTACTAGTAAGGTTTCACTATGTGGAGTTGGATTTTGTGTTCCCTATTTTATTTTGTGTTCGTTTGTTAACGTGGCTTCAGACTGTCCTAGTTTATTTTCAAAATTAACTTTGATGTGCAGAAGCAGCGAGCATTGTTCGAGTTGCAGTACTCCAGTTCTTTCATTCACGGTTTATCATCTGAATTGTGCTGGTTATTGCCTGGTGACCTAAATTTCGGTTATATTTTGTTCGGTTGTGGGAGAAGTTGCACGAAGTTGTCACAGGAGTTACCTTGTAGATGCTGTTTGATTTTGTGCCTGCCGTATGGGCTATCATGCTCCTTTTCATTCCATTCCACCATTTCCCTCGTTGGAGTCTCTAGAAGATGACAGATTTGCGCAGAAAGATGTAGGAGTAGTAATAATTTTGAACTTACCCAAATATGGATGATGGTTAGATTTATGTGGGTAAGATAATAGGTGGCTTTTTAGTCGGGTACTTTTGCAGCACTACTTTTGCAGATTCAGAGGTTGGGTAGGTACAAGATCGCTATTCAATGCCATTGTTAGCTTCCCAGTATGTTTTAAATTTTGAGGTGGGCAAGAAAGGTGCCGGATTTGGTTGCCCAATAGGGAGGTTCCATTCTGTTGGTGTGCCCATTCTGAGTACCAGTGTTTTGTTGGTCCTAGAGAGTAGCACAGGACATATAGCTTCCCTTTTATCTGGTGATATATAGTTGTAAATTGTAATGGTATGTCTATCAGGCATTTTTGGAAAGAGTATAATTTTATTTTTTTCGCATTTGGGTTACCTTGGCTTTAATGGTGGGATTGTAGAATTCGTTAGCAGTTACTTTGGCTTTAACGGTGGGATTGTATAATTCTTTAGCAGTCACTATGTATCAGACAGTGAATGTACATTAATACGGTAAATTGTTTGTCAATGCTCAGCTACTTCTGTTGCTTGGTTACTCCTTGTAGATTATCTTGTATAACTTTTATTGTTACTGAAACTACTTTGTTTAACTTCAGCACAGTTACTTTAGCAAACAATGTAGATAGCAAGTTATCCAGATTTAGTTGGAGATTAATGGTCAAGGAGTGGAAGCTTACTTAGGCTATCTTTCATGTTGAAGTGTTGTGATTCTTCACGTGATTTTGTTGTAGTGTATTTATTATTCAGTTTTTTGTTTAAAGGAAAAACTTAATATTGTTTTTCCCCCTTTCAGCTTTGTTAACATCGGAGGTTAAAAGGTAGCACTGTAGCGCAATGAAGGCACCATCACTGCTGGTTCAGTGTTTCCCTGGCTTGCTTCCCAGCAAGGCCACTAGTTGCGTGCCAATTATATCTGAGAAGGATCTGCAGCTACCATCACCAGCTGTTGAAATAATCCCCTCAAAGGTACCCGTCTCCACACCCCCCCCCCCCACACACACAAAAAAAAAAGGGTCATCAGTTATCATTTGTAAGGAGATAGTTTTTCTACTTTCTTGCAAAAATTGTGTTAAACTTTTTTTTCTTAAAACTATTTTCATGCTTTAAACTTTTTTCAGAGTGCTCATCCATACAAATATGCTGGAGAGAAGGTTGATGTGCAAGGTCTTGATATTTTCAAGGTTAGCAGTGAATACAGCTTGCTCTGTTCCTTTAGAATTTGGGTTGGGAATACATGTCTATAAGCCATTACTCAAAGGTCTCATGCTATTAATTCTAATACTCAATTCTTCAATTCTTACATATGTTTTTGTTCTTCAGGGTAAAGTCAGTGTAGCGGATATGATAGCCTTCTCACCGTCTGAAGTAGCATCATCAAAATATGATGGTAACCTTCTATCAAATAAGCATGCAACACTTATGTCCTTTGTCAATGCATTCTTTTTGTCAGAAAGATTTATCATTGTAATCTAACTATAGAACATACTCTTTTCCCTTTTTCCCTCAGGAACTCTGAAATACTGGGAGAGTTCCATTACTCTTGTCAACATTCTTAAAAATGAGATCCGTGATGGGCAGTTGAGCTTCAGGGGAAAGCGGGTTCTAGAGGTAACTCCTGTGAGAAAACTTATGTATCTAGCTTGTTATTTCATCTAATTGGTTCTCACTACTGACGTGATTGATGTATATTCCTGTTTTTGCTTTCCATAAGAGCACAATGTATGCTCCAGCAGGACAATCTGGATGCATGCTTAATGATAGTGCTAGTGTTAGACAGTTTGAGCTTGACATTTATCTACTAAATGGAATTTCTAAATTAGCACTAACAAACTAACCCACAGTAGTCATATACCCCCTCTGGTCATAAAAACATGTTTAGGACAGGATTTAGTCAAACTTTAAAATTACAAATATATATACTTTTAAATTATTTAGTTTGAAAACATGCAAGTATATATGTATAACTGTATTGAAAGAATACTCGCAAAATCTTATAAATGTGAAGAATTTTTAGGAATTAGTGGTCAAAGATATGCATCGAAGACTATGCAAAGTCAAATGCTGCAAGTGTATTTTTTTGATTGGAGGGACTAGGGAGTAGTTTTTTATACTTTGTCAATATTTAGCCTTGGATTTTCAGCAGGGGCATTTTTTTTAAAGTTCTATGGACACTTCATGATTTTATTATTATTATTGTTATTGATGCAGCTTGGATGTGGATCTGGCCTCTCCGGGATTTTTGCCTGCTTGAAGGTGTATTCATCTTTCCACTACTCATGAATCATCTTTCCACTACTCATGAATCATGATAATGTCGAATTAGTAAAGGGAATATGCTTATTTCAAATAGATTTACGTCTCTCTTCATGGTGGGAGGTGAAAGATTTTTTTTTTCCTTATATGGAGAGCAATGATCTGACTTGCTTAAATGCCTACTTTCAGGGTGCATCCACAGTTCACTTTCAGGACATAAATGCAGAAACCATACGATGCAGAACAATACCCAATGTTCTTGCAAATCTTGAGCAGGCTCGGGACAGACAGAATAGACCATCCGAGAGCCCTGTTACGCCATCTAGGCAGCTCTTGGCTCCAAATGTACATTTCTATGCTGGAGAGTGGGATGAACTCCCAACAATTCTCTCAGTCGTGCAGCCACCCGCGGCACCAACAAACCTCAGCTTCTCTGAGGATGATTTTATGGATGTCTGCAGTAGTCATGATGGAAGCAGTATAGTTGGTCATGACTACTGCCCCAGAAGATCTAGGAAGCTTTCTGGTAGCCGTGCATGGGAGAGGGCTAATGAGACTGACCAAGCAGACGGTGGCTATGATGTAATTTTGATTTCTGATGTCCCCTACGCAGTTAACTCTCTGAAGAAGCTCTATGCACTTATTTCAAAGGTCAGTTCCTCAAAATCTGTTTTGCCATATCTGCATTTTTTACATATTTATCTATGCGTGTAGCTGAAATAGCAATGGAGCACAACATTTGAAGTTAATTAGGCTCTTCCATTTATCAGAACCATAACTAGTGTTTTTGCCCTTAGACGCTGATACGAAGCATTGTTTTAACAGTAACAGTGTTTCTCTGTTTCCTCTGAGATGTTGACTTTGGTTCTGTTGTCTAACTGTGTCTAACTCTTGCAGTGCCTACGTCCTCCTTATGGAGTCCTGTACGTGGCTTCCAAGAAGAACTTGGTTGGTTCCAATGGTGGCGCCAGGCAGCTTCGAGCTCTGATGGAAGAGGAAGGTGTCCTTGGTGGTCACTTCTTGACTGAGGTTTGTGACAGGGAGATATGGAAGTTCTTTTTCAAGTGAGCAAATCCAGGAAGTGGAAAGACAAGGAAATGAGTCCTGACGTTGAAACCCAGTTTTTCGGTTTCTATCTGCAGCGATGTACATACCGTGAGGCATAGTTCCATTAATTCTTTGGTAGTAGGTTGAAACTTCAAGAAATATCTGTAGTTGAGCTTGCACAAGTGTTGGAATCCTTTACCGTTTTGTAGATCTGATATGCGCTAATGTCGTTCTGTTAAGTACAGAAAGCAAATTGTAGTAACCTTTTATATATCGAATATATGGTGATGGCAATTCAGCCGGTGCATGGTATATGAAAGAACTCACCAACTTTTACGCGCCTATAAGCATCTTTCTAGACGTTGTAGGATGTGTTGGAGTGGCTATTTGTGGCTCTTGAAAAGTCTGTTCGTTAAAAAGTCATGGCTGAAGTAAGTTCATTGATTTGTTGTGAGAGAAAAATATCAATGAATGGCTGATAGCTGATAGATTTGGTAGATGCTCAAGTCGGTAGCATGACAAGGATTTTTTTGAAAAAACTGGACACATTTATTATCGTGAAACTTAATCCAAACAAGTTTCCTATCCAAATCCTAAGAAAACATGTGCGAACTCCAGCGAACGAACTTTGATGTGGTCTACCTCAAAGGCTCCAATACAATGAAAACAACAAATTTCTGTTGACTAACTTTACAACTATGGATATGGAGTCCTACCATCAACATCACTAGAATTACAAACTCAACCTTTTCATTCCATTGATCTTTTAGGCCTTGTTTCGTTCCTAAAAAGTTTTGCAAAATTTTTTAAATTTCCTGTCATATCGAATCTTGCGGCACATGCATAGAGCATTAAATATAGATAAAAATAATAACTAATTATACAGTTTGTCTATAATTTGTGAGATGAATCTTTTGAGCCTAGTTAGTCCATGATTGGACAATATTTGTCAAATACAAACAAAAGTACTACATTGATCATTTGCCAATAAATTTGGAACTAAACAAAGCCTTAGGCCTTGTTGTTTAGTTCCTGAAGGAAAAAATTTTGCGACATTGTAGCATTTTCGTTTGTTTGTGGTAATTATTGTCCAACCATGGGCTAACTAGGCTCAAAAGATTCATCTCGTCAATTTCGACCAAACTATGCAATTAGTTTTTATTTTCGTCTTTTGATACTCCATGCATGTGTCTAAACATTCGATGTGACGGAAAATCTTGAAAAATTGTAGGTTTTTAGGTGGAAGTAAACAAAGCCTTAGAAGGTGGGCTAGTCATGCCCCCACATTCTTTTTAAGATGATATGCGTGGTCTTTTTTGTACGCGTGACACAAACATCACCCATCACTCTTCAATATGAGACCGAGCAGACACTTTTACTTTTCATCAAACGGAGCACTCACGCACCTCTGCAAGCCATTCTCATGCGAGATTACTTTTTGTTATCTGAGCTACGTGGCCCGACAAGGCTAACATCCACATAGAGCATTGGGCACAACCTTAGATTCAAAAAGTGGAATGTGTAATTATATTGGCATCTCCAACAATCTTCTAATAATATATTCTCAAATATGTACTCCCTCCGTCCCATAAATAAATGCATTTATTTGACTGCTACAATTCATGTTTGACCATTCGTCTTATTTAATTTTTTTGTACAAATAATAAAATAAATAAATTATTATAAAAATATATATCTAACAGTAAAATAAGTCATGAAAAAATAAATAATATTTATTAAATTTATTTGAATAAGACGAACGGTCAAATATGAATCATAGAAGTCGAAGAAATACAATTATTTGTGGGATGAAGGGAGTAGGTATTAGGATAGCCCACCTTTTTTTTATGTTGAGTGAGTTGTTGCAGCAATAATCAATATATTTTCCTCAATACTCATAGAAAGGTGGAGGCCATAAATGTGGAGAAAAAAAGGGATGACTGAAAAGAACGTAAGTTTTCTTCATTTGAGGAGATTGAGAGAATATTGGTGGTCATAAAAAAAAGACATATTGGAGAACACATTTTTATTTGAGGAAACAGAAAGAATATTGGTGGTCATAAAAAAAGACATATTGAAGCACTATTACTGTAAGAAAAAATGTCGTTAATCCAAATATAATATTTTTAAAGGATAGAACAAGGTATTGGAAGACCGCTGGTCACTGATCATCATATACCGGTCTCAATATTGATCAATATCGGCCGATATTGGTCGGCACCAGCTATACCAGTACCGGCAAGCAATACATCTTATTTGATCTACAAATTTATGAACCTGAATTATATGGTAAATCTATGTATTTTGTAAATGATTATGACTAAAGTTCTATGAAAGTATATTATATATAATTAAATATATGTAGCTTTATTTATATTCATATATATTACGATTTAATTATATATATATACTCTATACTTTATACTTTCTCTGTCCTAAATTATAATATGTTTTGGCATTTTTGGATTCATGACTTTTACTATATATCTAGACATAAAATATATCTAGGTACATAGCAAAAGTTATGAATCTAGAAAAGCTAAAACGTCGAGTACGTTCGCTTGTTTGAAAAGCTACGACTGAAAGTACTATTTGCTGATTTTTTTTGAGAGAAAAATATTATTGAATGGCTGGTAGATTCGGCATATAAGTTCAGCGAGCATAGCCATAACTTGGAACAAAGTGAGTACTAAAGAGCAAAGAAGTCATTCTAACCTCTTTTTTTAATTTTCTAAAGTAGTATCACGCCATATGTGATCTTAATTCATGACTTACGTTCATACAAATTAGAATAATTTACATCTCCATTACTAATTGGATTCTCATATTTGCAGTAAAGTCTAAGGCTTGAATTATAGGAAAAACAAAGAAAAAAAATATAGTAGTCATATTCCTAATTGTACCATAGCACCCTTTGATTCGTAGGAATCACCAGTAGAAAAGCAATAGAAAGCTTTCCTTTATGTTTGATTCCACAAGAAAATCATGGGGAAAACATCCACTCAAACTTTCCTTTTATGCTTGATCTAGACAATAATTCCTACAAATTTTTATGTTTTATTCTTCTATTTTACATATATATGGTTTTTCTAGTACTGCATTTTTCAATCCTGTATTCTAAAGCGGGCCTAAGGCCTTGTTTAGTCTAAAAAATTTTCAAGATTCCCCGTCACATCGAATCTTGCGGCACATGCATGAAGCATTAAATATACATAAAAACAAAAACTATTTGCACAGTTCATTTGCACAGTTCATCTGTAAACCGCGAGATGAATCTTTTGAGCCTAGTTACTCTACAAGTGGACAATGTTTGTCAAATAAAAACGAAAGTGCTACAGTGCCGTTTTCACAAGTTTTTGCCAACTGAACAAGGCCTAAAACTGCTTGCCGGTGTTAACCAGCACTATAATGTTGCATTTATAAGGGGAAAATATAGAATGGCCTCCAAGGTATCGACAAATATGGGCAATAAACAGTAGCTATCGCCGATCGCCGACTACAGTTTGTACTGTGGCGCAGCCGCCGCCTCGCTTTCGATCCGACGTTATCAGAACCACCCAAAAATCTCGTCGCCTCACGCTGCTCGCGGGCCGAGCCCACTCGTCAGTCGTGCTGGACTCGAGTCTGACGCGCCCCGGTGCCCCATCCCATCCCATCCCATCCCATCCCAAAGTCCCACGGCAAAGCCGCGCCTCTGCCCGACGCCGTCGCCACGCCAGCGCAGATCTCCTCTCCCGTTTGTCCTTCCGGCGGGGCGAGGGTGACGCCCGCCACGCCGCGAGCTCCAGGCCTCCAGAGCTGCTCTCTAACCGATGGGGCACAGCTCGAAGAAGAAAAAGAAGCGCGGCGCGGCCGGCCGCAAGGCAGCCAAGGACCACGCCGCGCAGCTCGAAGGAGACGAGACCGCCCTCGACGAGGAGCTCACCGCCCTGTAAGTCACGCACCACGTTTCTCCGGTTAACCGCTTCTTCTCTCGCCAAGTCGGTTTTGGCTTTTGGGCGAATCCTGCTGTTGCGTGCCGTTCCTTGTTTCAAGCGCGGGACCGCCGTGATGATGCACGTGAGGAGTTAAGTCCATGTTGGCGTCTGGTTCGCTGCTTGCTTCGAGGTCTCCAACTGCGACTCATGTGAGATCGGATGTGTTCCCGCTGCTGAGTGTTGTATTCCGGAGTGGTGTCTTCACAAATCACAATATATTGTGTGCCGGTACTTTTGTTTTCTGGGAGCAGTTCGATTTGCCTACTGCCTACTGTTAGTGATACATGATTCCTAGCCATGCGGATGATTTTGGTGTGGTGTATCAACCACTATCTGTGGCCTTCTCACATTGTTTCATATTTCAGTTTGACTACTCTTCGGGTGTTTTTTCCGGAGCTTTCATCGATCATACGGCTGTGCTTATGTGTAGAGTTTTGCCGTTTTGCCTAATGTAAACTGTTCCTCTCGAGACGGGATATAATATAATATAATTTCGTTTGTTCAGTTGGTGAGGAAGTTCAGCTGTAGGGTGGATGCCCAAGTTTGCTCAGCCTCTTCCTTGTCAACCTTATGTTCTGCAGATAGTTTTGACAACTGTTCCCCGTCTAATACCTATTTTTTTTATTTCCTTGCGATTGCTATATTTTAACCATTGTCTTTTGGGTGTAATTGAGTGTTCATGTTTGAATTTGATAAAACAAGCTAACTTTGATTTATATTTGGAGTTTTTTAAGTGGGGTTGAATAACTAGTTTGCTAATAGAAGCAATCAGAGCTTAGTTGATCTAGTCTGTGTCCCTTTATTAACCATTTTCTGTTTGTATATGATCTTAACTGCACCTTTCGGTTCTACATCACTTAGGGCTTCAATTTTAGGGGAGGACTTCAAAGTAACATCAGAATCACCTCATACACGATGTAATATATGTATCAGGTATTTCTAATGTGCATACACACAGATTTTTTCAATCTCATGTTCAACAACTGAAGTGCTGTTACCATTGAACAATTTAAACAGGCCTTATTCGGACAGCATGGGCTTTGATGATCTTAATATTTCAGCTATTCTTAGTGTAATGTAAGTGTCTTCCCCTAAGCCGTCATGGCTTTACCTATTCTAGTTTGTTGTTACTGGTGCTAGATATTCAACTCTTGATTTAAAATGTAGATGCTTTCCTGGTTACCCTCACAAGTGTCCAAAGTTGCGGATCATACCTGAAAAAAACTTGTCTAAAGAAGATGCAGACCGGCTACTTTCGCTTCTTGTTGATCAGGTATATTCACTGTTCGCCTAAACGGCCGTTTAGACCGTTTAAACGCCGTGTAAACGCTACACAATGATACACCATTTCCGTTTAATCATCTGTTTAGTCCGTTTAATTGACCGTTTAGCCCGTTTAATGGACTGTTTAGCCCGAATAATGGCTAAACGGCAGGTGACCGACTGTTTACCGTTTAGCGTTTAGGAAAACATTGGGTATATTAGACTTCACCTGATCATATTACATATGATATCTTTCTTTTTTCAAAGAGACCACAGGTATTAGCATTAATATGAAAAGCCTCATTAAAATTAGTGGGATTGAGGTCTTCTTTTCTTTAAAAAATGAAAATGGGGAGTCGACATCCCCCATGCTTCGTCTTAAAGAAGGTGAGTAGCGAAACTGATTCTCATTGGGGTACGCACATTGTGCGAACATGCAGATTTGAGCCAGGTGGCCTTCTCGACGGAGACTTTGGGCCTGTTTGGTTCCCCTTGCTAAACTTTAGCTAGCTAAAATTATTTTAGCTACTCTTGGGTGACTAATGGGACTAAACTATTTTAGCTCCTTTTGGTCAATGTGTTTGGTACTTTAGCTACTAAAGTGACTAAAGTTTAGCTAGCTAAAATTTAGCAAGGGGAACCAAACAGGGCCTTTAACTTAACTATGGCTTAGTTCTTAAGTTAGTTTTCTTTTTTTGGTTTTCTGTTAATGTAATAATTTTCATTGAATTCTACTCAATCCATCTCAAATTATAAGACGTTTGACTTTTTGACACCAAGTTTGACCATTCGTCTTATTAAAAAATTTGTGCAAAATATCATTTCTTTTGTCGTGGCTTGGTTTATTAATAGAAGTTCTTCAAGAATGACTTAAATTTGACTATGTTTGCGTAAATTTTTTGAATAAGACGAGTGGTCAAAGTTGGGATAAAAAAGTCAAACGTCTTATAATTTGGGATGGAGGGAGTATTTGTCTTGCAACTACCATGCTGCAAAATTATAAGAACAGTTCAGGTTACATGCATGCATTCCACTGAGCAAGGGCAACTGCTGAAGTTGTATATGTTTGCTCTGTTGTTGTTTGAAATGTGAAATAATTGTCCTAGTACCACTTTATTTAATAAAGGCGCAAGTATGTTTTCTAGTATGTCTGTCAAGAGATCAATAATATTAAAGTTTATTGTTTTACATTGTACTTCAAATTATGAGTTATTTATGCCTCCTTAACTTATGCCTTTGTTTTTATATTAGCAAGTTGTGATGATTCATTTTTGCCTATTCACCTTGGACTCATGTATTGTTATCAGGCAAACATTTATTCCCGAGAAGGACGTGTTATGATTTTCAATTTGTTTGAGGCTGCGCAAGAGTTTCTGTCTGAGATCGCTCCAGCTCATGTTTCAGTGAGCACTGTAAGTCAGTTTGGACGTGGCCTCTGCTAGACTGTATAACATGTTTTTTTTACTTTGTTTTTATTGTAAGGCATAGTGAAATTAGGGATTGCATCCTTTGTACTGAACCTTTCTCATTGATCTTTGGCTTCATGTATTCATGATATTATATTATTATTTCATCTGTTGCTCCTTGATCATATCTGAGATTTCATATTATCTGTTGTTGTAGGCTTCTTTCTTGGGTTTGAGCTCAACTACTGATGAAAATGTTGAAGTTAGCCTTGACAGTGATCCTTACCCTGGAATCTCTTACGTATATAACTCCTTCGATCTATATAGTCAGTTGTATGATGGTACTTGTTGGAGTCGACAAGGTCCAGATCTGACAACAGATAGTGGCAGGAAAAATATTGTATCTCAAGTTCAATCTAATGTTAGAAGCAAGAGGAAGACCATCATTGAAAAATCCCGTATCTCTGCTGATAAGGTCAATAATGCTAAAGCCTCATCTGGTGATAAAACTGAACAGCAACATGCCACAAAGCATGGTTCCATACGGGAGGCAGCTCCAACTTTACATGTTGTGGAGGAGGAAACTGAAACTGAAAGCAAAACTTTGTCTGCTAGCAATACAGGAAATACATCAGATACTCCTGAAAGGGGTTTTAACAGTCTGAATGAACCTGAGGTAATAAAAGAGAACTATTGCAGATTCCTTTTGCTTTAGTGTATTTCGTGAATCAACTATGACACCACATTTCTATTATTATACAAAGAAATGAAGAAAAGTTTACCTAAGGTCCCTCGAGGTTAGGCCATTATGCGTAATACTGTTATGAAAAAGGGGAAAATGTAATTTTGGTATGTAACAATATTAGATTGAAGGAAAACCATTTATATCCTGACTTGTATGTCAACTGTCAAGTCCTTTTGGTAATTGCCCTCTTGGGTTTGATTTTTTTACTTGTGATGGAATTTTTAAATAGTTATGTTGTGCTTTCAGTTTTACTTGCAATGTTCTTATGTTTACACACTTGACTGATTGCATTGGCATGCCCTTTTTGTCCAGTGTCAACCTTTGTTCCTAAGTAACTCAATTGTTTATTTTGATGGTTTGATAGAAGTGAAACATGTGGAGTGGTCTCAAGTCTCAACATATGCATTATTCTAAATGTATAATATTCATCTGCTTGGTATATTGCCATGTAAATTAATTTGTGACCTATTTGTCTTCCGATATCACACTATTTGATTTGTACTATTGCTCCTGCAGTCCTGCTTTTCCTGTCAATAATTGATTTAAGTTGAAAAGGTTGCGCTTCAACCTAATCTGACTGCATATTTATCAATACTAGTAGGACACTGACCTTGCAGAGGAACCTTGGAATGAAGAAGACTGTGATTCATCAGACTTTAGCTCTTCAAATGCACTATCTTATGTTTCAGACATGTTAGATGATGCTTCACGAAACAAGAAAAGGGATTTAATTCTGGTATCTTTTTTCTCTCACAACACCGTCTTTGAGGGATATTTTCTCCTTAAGTAGTGAACCTTGTTTGGAATCTTAATTAGGTACATCTGCTTCGGATAGCCTGTGCATCGAAGGATTCTCTTTCAGCTGCTTTGCCAACAATATCAGCAGAGCTGTGCAACATAGGGGTGCATATAGTCTTGTCTATATATTTGCCCTTTATTTTTCGTTGTTACCACTCCCAACTGAATGGTCATTTTTTCCATTTTGGTGTTAACCAGGTTCTTTCTGAATGGGCAAAGGATTTAATTTCTGACTCTCCTGGTGTTTTTGGGGAAACTTTCAGTCATGTTTTTGGGCAACAAATGGTAAGCCGCACCTGTTTATCTTCTATTAACTCATGATTTATTTCTACCAATACTATCTTTGTGTTGATCATCTCTAATTGCCACTTGGCTTTCTGATGGCACCAAATAGATCTCTTCAGAGTGTTCTCTATTTTGGAGACCTGATAATTCATCATCTAGGGCGAACTCCCGTTATTTGAATGATTTTGAGGAGCTCCGTTCACTTGGTGAGTATCATATTCCCATTGGTAATGCTTCATTGTACTATGTCAGGATGTATCAGTTACAAAGTCAGAAGACTTTGTCTGTTTGTATTTCTGTGGATTAGTGCTTGCTATGTTTAAATACTTTCAAAGTTCATAAAAATAGATGCTACTTTGGAATACATGCAGACAAACTGTAAAAACTTTCCTA
Organism: Sorghum bicolor; assembly: GCF_000003195.3. NCBI lineage: Eukaryota > Viridiplantae > Streptophyta > Magnoliopsida > Poales > Poaceae > Sorghum > Sorghum bicolor. Next base: position 49,579,498 of record NC_012875.2, read on the forward strand.
AAATAAATGGTATATTGGTCACGAAAAGAACTTCCATGTGATCATAGTCTTCTGATGTTTTATCAGACAATTATCAGAATAGAGATGGATAAAATTACATCCCTAAGACTGCAAGAAGAAGAAAATTGTTCCTCTATTTGGGAACAGAGGGAGTTGTGTTTTACAGAAGGAATTATGCAAGGTTGGTTCAGATTGATGCTGAAACGCTGGCTATTCTATGCCTTTATTAGCTCTTGTCCTGATATACTAAGCTCCACTATATATCTACTAGGTACTACCAACAGCAGATCTGATGATAAACCCCTTGATCAATTGTTGTCAATCCTTATATCTAAACCATTCTTTGTTGCTATTGGCCTGAGGTGCTTAGCCCACTCTATGTTAAATGATGTTATCCGCCTTGTGATTTATTTTTGTGTGGTTGGTGATGTGCTGTGCTAATGTGGGCAAATGTGTATTTACTGTGCGATGATTATTATGAATATGTTTCACATAGAAGGTTGGTCATGGTACAAATGAGCTGGGCCTCAGGCTGAACCTGTTATTGTGGTCGGGCCCATGTTATATTTTTATATTAAACTTAGGTTTTTGGGCTTACACTTACACCCCTGGCTGGATCCTCAGACGCTCAGGGTGCGCTCCTAGCCGAATATATGTTAAAGGCCACAGCTTCATTATTGAATCGTATTTGTTGGAGTTTAACTGTCTATGTATTTTCATGGATTAGCTTGACTCTTAAGATACCATTTGTACAGGTCAGGGGGGCTTTGGTCGTGTTGCATTATGCAAAAACAAGCTAGATGGGCGCCAATATGCTGTTAAAAAGATACGCCTGAAAGATAGAAGTCCTCAAGTGAATGAGAAGATTTTAAGGTTTGTCTATACTCCAGTCAAGTTCTTTTACTCGAAGCTTGTAGTTGCTTTATGCAGTTGTTGCATCCCTTCTATATTATTTGGAGATCATCTTGGCGAAAGCAATGTAAATATCACTTCTAGTTTCACCAATCAAGCCTCTTTTTTTATGTATATATTATGCATTTTTTACTTGTATTTTTATTTGGTTTGGGCCAATCAAGTCCCCTCTACACCGTTGTATCCTTAGATCAACTATTGAAAGGGTTTCTACCTGTGACTGCTAACATATTTTAGAAACCTGTTTGATAATAGCATATATATTATAAAGCCTAACTTGTTTCCTTTCTGTACTGCAAGTTTCTTAATCTGTGTATGCACTATTGCTTTGTAAATTCATGTCACTTCCCATATTTTGTAATGAGCAAATAAGGTGTTAGTTGAATAATGGGTATCTTTGTATTATTATTATATAAACCAAGCATTGTGCCTTCCTATAGATCATACGAGATGTTATAATCAATGAGGGTCACAAATATAGTGCTTACTTCCAGGAGTGGTGTGGTGTGGTTTGGGGTGTGTACTTGGTTCCTTTTCTTCTTTAGTGAAATGATACACAGCTTTTCTGTGTATTTGAGAAAAATTATCTAGTGCTTACTTGTTCTTGAACACGCTGTGTATGATATCATCAAAGAAGAATCAGATACAGTATTTACTTGTCAGTAACTTATGTGGATGTGTTTCTTTTTAAATTTTGCCTTTTCTTTTTAATGGGTTTGCTCTAGCACATCTGTTATACCTTTTGATGGTTCTCATTAATATTTTTGCAAGGTACTCAGAGAGGTAGCCACACTTTCAAGGTTGCAACATCAACATGTTGTCCGTTATTACCAGGTGATATCTCCACTGATTTGCTTGTTTGCTTTGAAAAAGTAATAATTGTATTCACAATTTGTTTTGTCCAATTCTGACCCAACTGTCATTGAGATGCCAGGCATGGATTGAAACTGAATATGGTCATCATAATATTTTGAATGCTGGTGGGTCCCGCACTGCTGAGAGCTCTATATTTAGTTATGATGAAGTCAGCCTATCGGATGCAGGTGGTGGGAATAAGCTGGAATCCACATACTTGTACATTCAAATGGAGTATTGTCCTAGGTGCGTTTCATTTTGCAGTTGTGAACTAAGGAAATTTGTGCTGCTATTTCTTCACTATTTTTTTTTATTATGTGAGAAACTAGTCAAACTACTGATGTTTGAGCCGTATAAAATTTTGTTATAGTTAATCAAGGATGCACTACACTTATACCATGAAAAATTTCACTCTTCTTGATACTATTAAGAATTCTCTTATTGCCCAAGCACTCAGCAGTAATATGGGATATATAATGATTTCCCTCAATTGTTTTCTTGGTTTATGAACTCCATGATCCCTGTGTTGTAAAAAGAATTGGAGGGTGTAAGTTACTGCAGAGTTGAAATTGAATTTGTAATCTTGAAAGGTTCTTGAGGGCCTGGTAGTTTGACTTTTGGAACTTTAGACATGTGATCTTTCTTTATGTATTTTCAGTCATTGAATGCCATTCTATTGTAGTGTATGTATTTTCAGTCATTGAATGCCATTCTATTGTAGTGCATTGATTGTAGCTATCTGTATCTAATTTCTTTTGGACTACTGTTTGTAGGACTTTGCGGCAGGATTTTGAGACATACATCTCATCTTTTGATGTTGACCATGCCTGGCACCTGTTTCGACAAATTGTGGAAGGTCTAGCTCATGTCCATAGTCAAGGAATCCTACACAGAGACCTGACGCCCAGCAACATATTTTTTGATGTCCGCAATGATATTAAAATTGGAGATTTTGGTCTAGGTATGATGTCCAGAATTGCCATATATTTTCAATCTGGTTTTGTTTTTTATTATATTCTTTATCATTATGTTCTACTCCATCATAGTGTCAGATAGGATGCAATTATTGCTGATATCTTGTATCCTTCATCATGTTGTATACTTATTTTATCGTTTATTTTACCTGATTGTTTGGAAATTGTTCTTTAAACATGAAGTTTTAAAATGCAATCTATACGATCCTATGATCTAGTTTCCTCCCCTTTTGGGGTTGTGTGTGTGAGTTTTGCTGGTCTCCTGTGAGAGTCCTTTTTGTTTTTCTTTTTTGTCTTCTATTCTATGCACTTGTCCACTTGGATTTTTCCTTCTCAATATTGTGAGATGCACAGTTCTTGTATGCAATTAAAAAAATAAGTTATATAGAATAAAATGTCATTGTCATTATGTCGTTGTTTCATGTGGTATTGACAAATACTACTCTGAATTTCCTGTTGAGTAATTACATACTCCATCCCAAACTGACTGCTTATCTCATTTTTCGAGGAGTCACAATTTTTTAAGTTTGACTCTATTTATAGAAAATATTATCAACATTTTTATCTCCTAATATGTTCATTATGAAAATATATTCCACTATTAATCTAAATATCTAATGATATAGATATTGTGCATCATAAATCATAAATATTAGTATATTTTTGTATATATTTGGTCAAACTTATTTTTTGACTTCTCGAAAAGCGAGATGTGCAATTATTTTGGGGGCAGAGGAAGTACCCGTTCTTTGTGGCCAGTGTATCATGTGAAGTTTATGTGACATCTAGCCCAGTTTGGATTTGTCACATAGTGGCCCATGTGTATGTTGATGTGAGATTGTGTGGGCGTAGTCCCGCCTTGGTTATTGAGAGCGTCGGAGCGGGTTAGACCAACATGGCTTTTAGAGTTCATATCACCATCCCTGGGTTAACCTTTTTACGTGAAGTGAGGACGAAATCGTAAGTGAGCTGGTGCTAGTGGATCAGAGATGTTTGTACTCTGGGGTTTTACAAATGGTATCTAAGCTGACCTTCATGGACATGATCATGTGTGGGAACGTTCCTAGTCATCGTTTGCCTGGTTGTGGGTATGTTGGGTTGACGATGACGGTTGAGCCTTTGAGAGGGTGTATGTGACATCTGGCCTAGTCTTGGTTTGGGCCTAGTCTTGGTTTGCCCCACAGTGGGTCCATGTTTATGGTGATGTGAGATTGTGTGGGGGGTGGGGTGTAGTCTCACCTTGGTTGTACCATGTACCATCCAGGGTTAAACTCTTTTATGTGAAGTGAGGACAAAAACGTAAGTGGGTCGGTGGTAGTGTATGGTTCCTCTGTTTGACTTTGTAATAATGGCTGCTTCCTCTTCTCCAAAATTGGTGAAGAAAATTTTAGCTAAAATATATTTTATCATTGTTTTCAGCCAAATTTCTGAAGCTGGAGCAGCTAGATCATGACCAATATCTTCCCACTGAAGCAATGGGTGTTTCAATGGATGGAACAGGTCAAGTTGGTACATATTTTTATACTGCACCAGAGGTAGAGCAGAAATGGCCACAGATTAATGAAAAGGTCAGAACAAACTACTTGGACTATTACTTAACAAGTGATAAAAAAACTTTGTGAAATGTTGTTGATCTCGCCAGCCTATGTTTTAGTATTTATTTTTCCTTTATCATTGCAGACAGTGTATCTCTTATTCTCAAAATGAATGTTATTCTCTTATTCTCGAAATGAATGCAGAGCTCTTCTCTTATTCTCAAAATGAATACAGAGCTCCCACCAATGGTTTAAAAAATTGGTGAAATATGACTTGTTATTATTATTTTTAATATGGCAACTAGGCAAACTCTAAAATTTCAAGTTTACCTTGACCTTATTTACGTCAATTGTCAGGTTGACATGTACAGTTTGGGAGTTATATTTTTCGAGCTTTGGCATCCATTTGCCACAGCGATGGAAAGACATCTTGTTCTTTCTGATCTTAAGCAGAAGGGAGATCCTCCATTGTCATGGGAATCAAAATTTCCTCGTCAAGCAGTCCTGTTAAGAAGCTTGCTGTCACCAAGCCCATCAGACCGTCCATCTGCTGTCGAGGTCTTGCAAAATGAACTCCCTCCTCGGATGGAAGATGAGTGGCTAAATGGTAAGCCATTAACTTTTGACATCATTACTACCAAAAGAACAGATCATGACATGATTGTTGATTGAGATTGATGACTGCTAAAAGAATTTGGATTGAGGAATTTGATATTTCTTCTTGTTTCACATGGCCTTCTTGTTTCACTTGTCTGCTGCACCTCTGGCCTTTGCCATTTGTGAGTTGATTGACTGGTTATATGTAGACCGGTTGTCTGTGCTCTGTGCATGCGCCTGTGTGCGTACTTGTTTGTGTGTGCACTTTATTTATTGAATGAATTGGTCTGTTTGCCTCCTTTTTATCTAGGACTTCAACCTAATCCCTGAAGGCTGTTTGTGGTAAATAGACACCGCAACTGCCTGTAAACTGATATTTGAAGTGCTGGTCTGCTGGAGCCATACTAACCTTCTGTGTCTTGTGCATCTCTAAATTAGCCCTATAATTGAAGTGCCATTTTGATCTGTTTGACTGATTTATATTACTATTTTTGGCAATTGATACAGATGTACTTAGAATGATACAAACACCGGAAGACACATATGTTTATGATCGAGTTATATCTACAATATTTAATGAGGACAGGTTTGCCAAAATGCAAGGCCAACATGATAGCAGCAAAAAGTCCACTGGTAACATTGACAATAGTGAACTTTTGGATACCATCATTGAGGTTGCCAAGGAGGTTTTCAAGCGGCATTGTGCTAAACGGTTCCAGATATCACCTTTGCATACTTTGGAATGGAATATTACCAAAAATAGGTAAGTTATTTCCAGACCACTTAAATGTATGATGCTTTGTTTGGAGTAATAGTTGATGGATGTTTGATGATCTCATAAGATAGAAACCGACAAGTGATGCCAACTTTTTTTTTAGTAATGCTTTACTATGAAATTTGATCTTATTGCTATCCTGGGAAGTCAGCTTGGTCTTATGGGCCATTTCAGTAGTATGAGAGGCCCATTAGGGTTAGGGTTAGAAATAAGATTAGCCATCTTGCTTAGAAGTCAAGTGAGCCTCTCTATATATGGAGAGGAGATGTATCAATCAAATCAAATAAGAAGAATATCAATCATTATCCCAGTCCCCTTCTTGCTTCTATCCTTCCCTTGTGGTGTGCCTGCTGCCTATCCGCTGGCTGTTGTTGTGCTGCATGGGTTAGAGCCATCAGATTCGTGTTCATAACAATTGCCTACAATTTTCTAGGGGAAACACGGTGAAAATCTTAACTCAAGGAGGGGAGATGTTAGAACTTTGCTATGAACTGCGAACACCATTTGTTATGTCAATTGCTGTTAATCAGGTCTGTGACAAGTTGTCCTTTTTCTTTCCTCTTGTTTGAATGTTTATGCTTCTATTTTTGTTCCAATTTTTTATGCATATCCTGAGTTTTTAGACTAGTATGGATCATTGCCTTTTTTCTCTTACAACTTACAAAATAATTTAGTTGTTAAATTGAATTGTTATGTTTCATGATTTCATCTACCTCCATTTTTCTTTTAACTTGTCATTTTGGACATAGGTCATACTGTCATAGATGCAGTCTGTATTATATGTTTAGATCATTGTTTTTTTAATTGTATGCACAGTTTTTAGAATATATCAGCCAGACTTTTTAATGTAAATGCGCATGCTGTGTGATTGCATCAAGGTCAGGTCAACCAGCCAGCCGTCTAGCCACTGTTTTGGGATTTTCTGGAATAACTCGGCACCCTTTTGCTTTCTTTCTTGTCTTTCTCCCTACTTGTTCACAAATTCTTCTGCAGACATCATCATTCAAGCGTTATGAAATATCATGGGTTCATAGAAGAGCCGTTGGCTATTCAACTCCTTATCGTTTTCTTCAGGTAAATTCTTTATATAGACAGAATTCCCATTGAAACTTGACATTTTTTATACTTTTCAACATCCACTTTCTACTCTTTTGCTCTCGAAATAATTGAAGAAATCCTGTAGACTGTAGTCCTTTCCCTTTTCCCTATCTCCCTTTCTCTCTGTACAGTTTATTTTATTTGAGTTTATATACCAACAGTGGGGGCTTCCCCTGCTGTATTTATGGCTCAATTTTTTTTTTGAAGAAATCCTTCTGAAACATAATGTTGATATCCTGTTAGGGTGATTTTGACATTATTGGCGGTACTTCACCAATTCCAGAGGCTGAAACCATCAAGGTAGCATATTTCCACATGGCAGCCCATCTTGTACTTCCACTTTGCAACTATATTCTTGCTATCATTTTGGTTATAGTTTGTCTTATATTTTGTAATAAAATCATTTGTAAAGAGAATTATCTTGGAAGATCTATTTTAATGTTAAAATGTAGCTTTGTATTGTCATGTAAATAACTCTGTATCCATGCAATGATAGGTGGCTTTGGACCTTGGGACCCGTTTTTATGATTCCAAGACACTAGTCATACGCCTGAATCACGGTAAACTTGCTGAAGCAATTTGCTCTTGGGCAGGGGTTTCTCAGGATCGAAGACAAAATGTTGCTGAGGTGTGATGTTCTGTCTTACCTGTTTCTGAATCTTTTGCAATTTTGTCTTCAGTTAGCTGAAATTTTTTATTCACTGTTTCAGTTTCTGTCTTCAACTCTTGTTCAATATTGGCCAAATGAGGCTGACCGCAAGTCACAGTGGAGTTTGATTAGGGGGCAACTTTTACAGGTAAAGGAAGTATTATTCGTAGTGATACAGTACAATGCAATATCAAAGGAGTACTTTTGTAGCTGTTCTTTTTTTTTTGTAAGAGCATCCTTGACAGCATTACATATGGAAATTGCAATTAGCACACTCAGATGAGTGGTAAATGTGTTATTTTGTGTTTCTCATTAGATAAAGGTGCTTGCTTCTCCATGCCCAATCTGTCTTGTTTAGCAATGGCCAACTAAAAGATTTGATTTGGACATGTAGAGCTGTGCTTTTGGCATTGTAAATTCTTTTTCTTGGGAATTATGCATATAAGCATATGAACATCATTTAGTGAAAATTTAGAATTTCACTTAATAGTTTTGATGACATTGGCTGGATTATTAAATATTCCAGGATCTTCGTCTTTCTGAAGAAGTTGTTGAGAAGCTACATAAAGCAGATCAGCGATTTTGTGGCTCTGCAGATCTAGTACTTGCTAGATTAAGAGGGACCCTGTTCTATGGTAGTGGTTCTTAATCTTTGTTTTATTAGCTGCTAAAGCTGGGAATATTTATTGTTGCTATTGTGTGTTTCTTGTTGTAGATAAATCTGCTTGCAAGGCTCTTGATGATCTATCCGCGCTTCTGAGATGTTTGAGAGTATGGTCTGTAGAACAACCAATTACAACTATTGATGTACTCATGCCTCCCTCAGAATGTTACTATACAGATTTGTTTTTCCAGGTGAAATACTGTAACCTTACATCCCTAAATTGCTTTGGAACATTTTATAGAACACACTTGGGAGAAAACCCTATTTTGTTCCTCATTATGGAAGTTAACCGTAGCATTCTAATGTCATATCTATTCCTTATCTTAGTTATTTGAGAATAAATATAGTTGGAAAAGAATAGAAAACAAGATATTGCAATGTTCTTTGCGTTCTCTAGGTTTTCCTAGTTCAGTCTTCAGTCATATGAAATAATAGGTGGTGTCAATATATGCAAAGCATTTTTTTAGGTGATATTTTGCAATGTTCTTCACATTTTCTATGCTTGCCTTTTATGTGTGTTGATGCTTTGCTCCTTTGAAATTTACATATTTCTTTATATCTCACTGCAATTTATCCCATCTCAACACAACACAGGTATACTCAAAAGAAGGTAATCATGGACCGAGTTTCCATGAAAAGTTGCTGGCAGTTGGTGGACGATATGATCGGTTGGTGGAACAAGCTTGGGATAAGGCATATGTAAGTTATACTCGATGCCTCCTGTATGTTAAAGGGGATACCTAGAATCATTTATCTTAACAAATAACTACATATAAATGCCACAAAATCTTACTTTGTAATTGTATAGTGACCTCTTTCAGACGGTGTATATTATCCCATACTTGTCCAAGTCCAAGGAAGATATATTGTTGTTGTTGCTGCTGCTGTTTTGTCACAAAAATACCTTTCATTTTGTGAAAAGAAAATAGAGAGATTTTGTCCATGATTTCGGTATTGTAACTGTATTTGATATAACCTGTGCAGAAATCTAAACCCCCAGGTGCTGTTGGTGTGAGCATTGCACTTGAGAAATTTCTTCCTAATAATCCTTCATCTGATCTTGGGTTGCGAAGGTTACTGTCCAGGTGATCTGAATTATGAATCCCCTCCAATGTCACTGATTCTAAAAATTCCAATAATTTATGTGATCTATGTTCTAAAAGAATAACTTAAAAAATAATTTATGTGGCCTTCAGGATTGAACCTAGCATCAGTGTACTTGTCTGTTCAAGGGGTGGTGGCGGTCTGTTAACTGAACGCATGGAACTTGTTGCAGAGCTTTGGAAAGCTAACATAAAGGTGGTTCTCTAAGGATCATGGGTAAAGATTAGGCCTTGTTTAGTTGTGAAAATTTTTTGGATTTCGCTACCGTAGCACTTTCGTTTGTATTTGGCAAATATTGTTCAATTATGTACTAACTAGGTTCAAAAGATTTGTCTCACGATTTACATGTAAACTGTGCAATTAGTTATTTTTTCATCTACATTTAGTGCTCCATGCATATGCCGTAAGATTTGATGTGACAGGGAATCTTGAAAATTTTTTGGATTTTGGTGGGAACTAAACAAGGCCTTAGTGTGGAGACTGAAGCTATTATGATCACTACTGATGCATTTACTTTTTTCAGGCTCAGTTTGTTCCTCAGGAAGATCCAAGTCTTCAAGAACAGTATGAATATGCCAGTGATCATGATATTAAATGCCTTGCATTTATCACTGAATCAGGTCTGTCACAAACAGATCTTGTGAAGGTAAATACATTAAAGCTGTCACTGTATTTCATTTTTGCTGTTTCAACAAGTTTCCATGGATTAAAAAAAAAATACATGGTAGCGAAAGTACCTTGCTTTTATCCAACTACTCTGCATTTTATTTACATGTGTGCTGTTTGTTTCTGCTGTATGAACTTTTAAAAGCATTTCATATCTGTCTATATCTCAACTGTACTTTCTACCTAGCAAAACTTCTATAATATGTTGAGCTTGAATGACCAATTTCAGCAGCACTGAATCCATCTGCTTGACTAGGATTAATGATAAAATTGCCAGTTCTATATTTGTATCACATGTTCACATCCTAACTTGGTTTGAGGCATCTGAAAAATGTTAACACAACTTCCATGTTTTTTGCTGTTATTATTCTAATATAAAAACGGAAGGCAGAAACTATCTTATGAAATAGTGAGACTCTCCTGGATACATAAAAAGACGATCATTCAGAAATTGTAATGAAAGAAATCTGGTGCTTGCTTATTGCTGTACAAACCTCCAATAATTACACTGGAGGAAGTTCTGATCGATTCTCCCTTTGTGGCATGCCTCAGGTTCGGCATCTTGATTTTAAAAAGGAGAAGGATGTTGAAAGAGAGGGACTAATAAAGTTCCTGTCTGATGCAATATGTTCACAATTCAAAAATCCTACGATCTGGAGCTGACCAGCGGCCCTCCCAAGTCCTTAGTCGATCTGTTTTCAGGCTCTAGCATGGCATCAAAAAATGGTAATTTCTTGTCTACATTGCCTGTATAGAATCTTTTATCTGGTATTAATTCCCGTCATATTATAAATCCACTCTTTTCGCAATGAGCCAGGTTTGTGGTTACCAGTGTCTTTCGAACTTCCAGGTGAAAACAATGTTTGCTGTTCGAACATGTGAAGGCGCACCGGGTTACAATCATGCTTGTTGGCTTCCGTGCATACGGTAAGGCGGTTGTTGGCTCTCTGCAGGTTGTTGCCAAACGTTACGCACTTGTGGCCTTTACTGAAGATGGGTGCGGCCGTGCGGTGATTGGCCAATTGGTGTAATCCTGGACCTCCGGGTTGTCCTCCTGAGGACCAATTCCGTGCAAGGTTGCTTCAGACACAAGGTGGTGGGTAGTTGGTGCAATTCTGCAGTTTTGGGGCTATTAGTACTAGATTAGATGGATTGGGAGGTGCGCGGTTTTCTACAACAGATCCTCCGGTTTTGCCATTTTTGCCTTTGTGTTCTCTTTTTGGTGCGTGCGATTTTTTCCCCCAATAGGACTACCTTGTACATAGTTCGTTTAGCGTGATCCACCATGTACAGGCAAATTTTTTACATTGTTGGGTTGCTGATAATGAAATGCTCAATTTTGCAACTCCCTGAGCTAAGACAAAACAAGGCGCGCTGTTTTATCCAGTGTTTTAAATAGCGGGCTAAACCTCTTAGTGCAGCCTCTCTAAAAGGCTAAGAAAAGCTATAGCGCGCTAATAGCGGGCTAAGTCATTTAGCGGCTGAGCAAAAAATATGTCAAACATAATGTAATTTTACACATAATAAAAATGAAAACATTATGAATACCAATAGTGATAGATATTTCAAAGTGTTACTGACATATTATATCAAAGTTCGTAGTTCATACATGATACATCAATAATAACATAGATCACATAGAGACATATCTCCGCTATTTGGGCCTCCAAGTTATTTGGGCCGATGGAAATAAATCTAAGGCCAAATAGCGGCGCTAAACTAACCCAATTTAGCGAAATTAACGTGCTATTAGCTGCTAATAACGGGAACAATCATTTAGCGTTAAAATCTTCATAGATTAGTAGTCTTTCAGAAACGCTAAATAGCGCTATAGCGTCCGCTATAGCGCGCTATTTAGAACAGGGGTTTTATCACATCGTACGGGCAATGTCGGCGCCATACATTCCCCTTGTACACAGCACGACGTGTGCTTACTGCTTGGACTCTGCGCGTGACAAGGCATATCCGGGACTGGACTTCGCGGTGGTCTGATGACTGTAGCAATCCCGGTGTAAAAAGACTGGTCGCACTGTTCCATAGCTATCCACTTCAGTATGAGCACTCTCGTCAATCTTCCTGACGCTACGCTGTGTTAATTTAGGTTAGGTGCTGTCTCACGCTTGAACAACCAACATCACCAGCAGAGCACAGCCAGTGCTCGACTGCCTCCGAGAATTCTACACCGCTGCTGCACGCTGCACATGCAATGCAACGGCCCGGATGCGGGAATCGTGTGCTGGCATCTCCTGTATTATGCTAATCCACGATGTCCAAGAGATTCTGGGCACTGGGGACTAATCTACGGAGCCGAGAAGTCCATGCACGCCCACCCCACCCAGCTCACGTCCAGCCGAGTGCCGCTGCCGCCCACTTCAAGTTCAAGCCTCCACGACGGGATCCCAAAATAAAATGAGCTGCAATCCAGTGATTAGTGAGGCCTTGTTTACTTCCAAATTTTTTTGCAAAATAGGAATAGTAGCACTTTCGTTTGTATTTGACAAATATTATTAAATTATGAACTAACTAGACTCAAAATATTCGTCTCGTCAATTCCGACCAAACTATACAATTTGTTTTAATTTTCATCTATATTTAATACTCCATACATACGTCTAAAGATTCGATGTGACGGGAAATCTGAAAAATTTTGCAAAATTTTTCAGGAACTAAACAAGGCCTGAAGCTCTCTCCCACCTGCCCTCACTCTCCAGTCACCACCCGCCATCGCAGGCTGCTGACCTGCCGGCACGCGCGGCCCGCACGGGGCCCCACGTGCGGTTGCGCGCGCACCTGTCGCGCGGGCGGGCGGCCGCCCATGCCCGATCTGACGGCGGGCCGTGCTGGGCTGCTGGCAGCGATCGACGACCGAGATCCGCACCCGACGGTCCCGTGAGGCCGTGGCAGTTTGATAGTCGACGACGCTCGACGCGCTTTCAGTTGACCTGTAGTTCTCAGTGCAATTCCCCTCTTCTTCTTTTTTTCACCATCGGCGCCTTAATTTGGATTTAAAGAGTGCAGACCAACTACCTGCACGCTGCAAAAACGCGTCCCCCACGCTGCCGGCATCATGGTAGGGGACGGTCCGGTGTATGTTTCTCACCTGTTTGTCCTGTTCCTTCAGATAGAAAACGTAAATGATGTGCCAAGCCCAACCGCGGCTGCAGGATCTCAATTTTTCTTAGGCCTTGTTTACTTCCCGAAAAATTTTGCAAAATTTTTCACATTCCCCGTCACATCGAATCTTTAGACGCATGCATGAAGTATTAAATATAAACGAAAATAAAAACTAATTGCACAGTTTGGTCGAAATTGACGAGACGAATCTTTTGAGCCTAGTTAGTCCATGATTGGACAATATTTGTCAAATACAAACGAAAATGCTACAGTGTCTATTTCCCAAAATTTTTCGGAACTAAACAAGGCCTTAGGCCTTGTTTAGTTCTCAAAAAATTTTGCAAAATTTTTCAGATTCCCCGTCACATCGAATCTTTAGACACATGCATAAAGTATTAAATATAGACAAAAATAAAAACTAATTGCACAGTTTGGTCGAAATTGACGAGATAAATCTTTTAAGCCTAGTTAGTCCATGATTGGACAATATTTGTCAAATACAAACGAAAGAGCTACAATATCAATTTTGCAAAATATTTTAGAACTAAACAAGGCCTTACCGTTTCCATTTGGAGACGTGAGGAGATGATGAACAATTTAAATTAGCCTACAGGTGGGCTGATAGCTACATACGAATAGTGCATTTCAAGTTGAAATTGCTTCCGCGAATCTTTTTTTAGCTGAATCGTGGAATCGAGGGGCTTATAGCATTTCCAATGCTTTTTTTTAAAGGAATTTCCACTGGTCTTTTGGTTGCAACAAATGAACGTGGCTGCAAGTCTTTAAGTAGTGAAGAACAGAATTGTCGGTTGTGTTGTGTGATCAGGTTTTGCTTTGAAAAAATAAAGTCAGGTAGGGCAAATAGCTGTGTTTTTTTTTTCTTTATCTTGGCGCCCCCCATGTATATGTTTGGTTCAGCGAATTTCAACGTGGCATCAAGTATGAGGAAATATTCACAGCATATACTTCTACGCCTATCAAAGAAACAAGTAGCAGAGTTTGCTTAAGAGACAAAGACAAATAAAAGGACAAAAAAAAGATAAGTATAAGCATGGTGTTCCCTGAAGTTTTGTCTTCTAGATAGTCATAAAAATGGGGTCTCACGTCTCAGAAAAGGCATGCCACATGCCTTTTTCTCCGGAAATATATATAATCTACATGATTATATATGCTTTCGTAGCAAAACAAGATTGTGGCAAAAGTACAATAGTAGTACATCCATCATAAGTCAGACAAAAGGAGCGCAAACAGTTGAAGGCTTCCCGTCTGTTTTATTGTGGGTTTTCACATGAAACTTTTATCTTCCTCTTCGTCCTCTAAAGAACTGCAAAATGCAATACCCCTTACATCCCGGCGAATAAGAGTCAAACATGTCGTGTTTACACCGTTTTTGTGGGTATACAGCGTCTACGAGATATCATAATAGACTTCTACGTTTATTTATCACAAAAGTCAACTCTTGATGTGGAAACAAAAAAATGATTCCTGCTGCATCGCCTCTTCTGACACACATCCAGGTAAAGTCTAGTGATCCCTTTCTGTAAGAAACAGATTAGAGTTGAACAAGCTGAAATTTTGTGATATAAATACAACCATGGTCCATACTCCATGGCCCATGGGAAAGCTTTGCTTGTAGTTGTAGCACACCACCGGCCAGAAGGCAAATACAGTGACAAGCCCACACGGTGTCGTCCACCATGCTGTCATCGTCCTCCCCTCTCGTTAAGCTCCCTCTCCTGCCGCGCGGCCTCCTCTCTTACCTCCCCACATCCATCCTCCCGAGTGGCCGCGAGAGCACTGCCACGCCCGCCGCCGCCAACGCACCCTCCACGCCGCCTTCTTCTCCCAAGAAGATGTCGTCATCGTCCGCACAGCAGCAGCAGCAAGCGGGGAACGGGGGCAGCAGCAAGAAGGCGGACTCGGCGGAGCTGGCGCGCGTGTTCGAGCTGTTCGACAAGAACGGAGACGGCCGCATCACGCGGGAGGAGCTGGCGGAGTCCCTAGGCAAGCTGGGCATGTCCGTGCCGGGCGACGAGCTGGCGTCCATGATCGCGCGCATCGACGCCAACGGCGACGGGTGCGTGGACGTGGAGGAGTTCGGGGAGCTCTACCGAGCCATCATGGCCGGCGACAGCAGCGCCAACGGCGCCGGGAAGGAGGGGGAAGCTGGTGGCGAGGAGGAGGACGACGAGGACATGCGGGAGGCGTTCCGGGTGTTCGACGCCAACGGCGACGGGTACATCACCGTGGACGAGCTCGCCGCGGTGCTGTCGTCGCTGGGCCTGAAGCAGGGCCGCACCGCGGAGGAGTGCCGGCGCATGATCGGCCACGTCGACCGCGACGGCGACGGCAGGGTCGACTTCCACGAGTTCCGCCAGATGATGCGCGCCGGCGGGCTCGCCTCGCTCGGGTGACCGTGACCGTCGTCGTCGTCCTGCTGCACCTGGCGACCTGGCTATGCAGCGCCGCGCGCTGCATCTTCATGCTTGATTCGTACTAGAACCTGTAGATATTGCTTTGGAGTGGAGGGGAGCTCACGTAACCACGCTGTTCCACCTCCCTTCTTTTGTTGCTTTGTTCGTTAGAGTTGATTGATGGGCTTGCTAATTAGCTAGTACTATTTGTGTTGGTTGTTGCTCGTAAGAATTGCTCGGGGACAAGGTTATTTGCCCCTGTTTTATTCAGGTCTTCCTTCTATCAAAGCAAAGACTGCATGCATGGGCCATGATCATGAGCAAGAATTATGCATTCTGAACATATCGTCAGAATCTTGCTGATACCTGTTAGCACGCTACTGGATTCGAAAGAGTAGGGACAAGTAATGATAATAATAACTTGAGAAAAACGCCACTGTTCCATCCAAGAACAGTTGACTTGTCCGATCATCCATCCATTCTTTTTTTCCTCTCAAGCAACACGCTCGCTACTTGGATAGCTTACGCTTGTGATGTGCACGATGCCATGCCACCCACAAGCAACGGGTTTGGCATCTCCAGTTTCAACGGAGCGAGACAGAGATAGTCACCGAATGAGCACCGACATCCCGTTCCCCTCGAAAAAGCTCGGTTTGTCCCCGCGGGCCATACGATACAGTGGCGGTGGAGTGGAATCACTGGGATCCGAACCAGAAAGCGACGAGATCCTCCCTAATCCCCTGACCGAAAAACCATGCCCTGGGCTCCCGGCGCGCGGCGGCAGCGTACAATCCACGCTCGTGCTCCGGGGCTGTGATTCTGCGATCCAGCGCGCACCCGCCGTCCGGTTCGGCTGCGGCGCCCGTCCCGTCCATCCCCCACGGCCTCGCGGCACCGGCCTGTCGACACCAAGCACCCACAACGGGGACCGCAAGCCGGCCGGCCGTGCGAAACCAACCACAACTAACCGTCCGCGCGCGGGGGGCATGCCAATGCCATGTGAGCGGTTAGCTATGTTACACGGTACGGGTACGGGTATCCGATACAATACGTATCGGATACGCGGATACGCACTTTCTCAAAACAAAACCCACTAAAATAGTGTATCCGAGTATCCGTATCCGTGTATCCAACGAGTATCGGATACGGATACGTCACCCTCTTTGGAGTATCCGTGTAACATAGGCAGTTAGCCCCGCGCGCGCCCTGCCCACATGCCCACGCCACGGCCCGCGCGACGCGATGAATGTCTCCAGCGCGCGCACTGGCCGCGCGGCTCGCGCGACCTTCGCCACCAGGCGGCGCGTCGGGACGGGCCGCGCGGCGAAGGAGGGTGGCGGTCCGGCCGAGTGAAGACAAGAATTGCGTAACTTTTGTGCTCTGGATCAATTTGGAGCCGTGACAGCACTTGACTTGGTCCCCCGGATGCCCCAGCGAGCCGGACCGTTTGAACTAGGGTGCCGCGCGTCAACTTTTTGATGGAGCAGCGGTGGACCGGTGGCCGCCGGCGACCGTCGGACATGCCGCTGCAGAATCCGTCTCCTGGTTGACCACCCTCCGGATTGGTCTGTGTGAGACTGATGCGCGAGAGCTCCCTCAGACGCGACGAATGCGTCTTTCCAGCCCGCTCTGGTACTGCCCGATTCGTCAGCGGCGCGAGTGTCCTCTGAGTCAAGGCTCGTTACAAGGACGTTTACATTGACTCCACTTTCATGAATCATGAGAACATTTCAGCTTTCAGGTGTATGACCACGACAAGGTTTCAACTCCCTGGTTTACCCGTTTCAAAGGTCAGGCTTCAATCGGTGACTTCCCAAAAGTCTTGGGTGGACTGAGCTAGCGAGCGCATCATTTTGCTTGTCCATTTGTCAACGTCAAGGCATTAGCAGAACTAAACAAGGGCCTTGTTTAGTTCACCCCAAAAAGCAAAAAGTTTTCAAGATTCCCCGTCACATCGAATCTTGTGGCACATGCATGAAGTATTAAATATAGACGAAAGCAAAAACTAATTACACAGTTTAGCTGGAAATCGCGAGACGAATCTTTTGATCCTAGTTAGTCCATAATTGGATAATATTTGTCACAAACAAACGAAAATGCTACAGTACCTAAATCCAAAATCTTTTCGGAACTAAACAAGGCCAAGGCCTAGAAGCGTTTCCATTTCCCCCAGCTGTATGACCTGGGCCTTCTGGTAAAACGAGCTGCCGTGTAGCGCAGGCCAGCAGTCAAGTGATCTGCTTTGCACGACTTAGGCATTGTTTCACCCCAAAAACCAAAAAGATTTCAAGATTCTCTGTCATATCGAATCTTTCGGCATAAACATTAAATATAGACGAAAATAAAAACTAATTGTACAGTTTAACTGTAAATCACGAGACGAATCTTTTGATCCTAATTAGTCTATAATTGAACAATATTTGCCACAAATAAACGAAAGTGCTACAGTAGCGAAATCCAAAATCTTTTCACATCTAAACAAGGCCTTAAAATCTAGGGCGCTCCGATGTCCTGTCACGCCTTGCCTGTCTCTCCAGACGTGATCCCCTGTTTTCATTAACTGCCGCTCAGTGTACTGGAGCCGTCGTCAAAGGGATCGATCACTCAACATGTGGATCCTCTAATCCAACGCTCAGAGATTGAGCTAGTCAGTCATCACATTTTAATTACTTATTATCCGTTTGTCAATTTCTCCCATCACTCTTCATTCAAGGCCTATTTGGAAAGCCTTAGGCCCTGTTTAGATTGAGGATGAAAAATTTTTGGGTATCACATCAGATATGTCGAAAGGATGTCGGGAGAGGTTTTTGAAACTAATAAAAAAACAAATTACATGACTCGTTTGGAAACTGCAAGACAAATCTATTAAGCATAATTAATCTGTCATTAGCACATGTAGGTTTCTGTAGCACTTAAGGCTAATCATAAACTAACTAGGTTTAAAAGATTCGTCTCGTGATTTTCAACCAAACTGTGTAATTAGTTTATTTTTTATCTATATTTAATATTTCATGCATATGTTCAAAGATTTAATGGGATGGATAAAAATTTTTGTGGAGAACTATAGAACGGCATAAATCGAGTCCCAAACCCCGCCACATGTGGTACCAAGCCCACACGGGGCGAGCTCCCCTGCTAAAGTTACAGTTGGCAGATCACGGATCATCATGGATCACTATCCAAACCCTGTCCCACGTGGGAGAAAAAAAATCATTGGTTGAGACACGGAACGAATCTCCCTCCCTCTCGTGGCCTCGCGGGCATTCGCATACTGCACGGGGCACGGCCCTCGCCCTTGCATCGTTGCCGCTAGCAAGCGTGGACGGCATGACCTTGGGCCTCTCCTGTGGATGAACCCGAAGGGGATAGAGTGGCCCCCGTGGGTCAAACACACCCCCGTGTGGGTCACATACTCACATCTCCCATGGTTTGGTTCCCAGAAACGCCAAATGAGGCCTCAACTTTTTTAGAAACTCTTGGTCTAGTTTAGTTCACGATTTTTTTAAAAAAATTTAGCTAATGTAGTATTTTTGTTTTATTTGGTAATTAATGTTCAATCATGAATTAATTAGATTCAAAAAATTTATCTCGTAAATTATATATAAACTGTAAAATTAGTTATTATATATAAAACATTCTATATATACGTTTAATAAATTAATGTGAAAGGATGAAAAGAAAATTTTTAGAAACCAAACGGGCCTCAGTCAAATGAAAGCAGTTTACCAGTGTCTCTTGCTCCTACCAAACGAGAAACGGAAATAGAGTCGGCCCAGGCCGTCCTCCTCAGGCCTCAGTTGATCCTCCTCCGGAGGAAGCCCACAAAGAGCGTCCCTTCCTTCTACACCGGCATGGGTGGCTGGGCCTGTAGCCAGCCGCCGGCGCTTTTTTTGCACGGCCTACACGCCTGAGGGAGCCCGAGGCGTCGTCCCCGTCACCCAGAAGCCGCTCCTGCAGAATTCTCGTGCCGCAATGCGCCAGCTAAAGATGTGCAACGGGCCGGCACGGCCCGACACGGCACGGGCCCGTGCTAGGCACGGCCCGTTAAGGCACAGGCCCGCATGGCCCGCGTGCCGCCGTGCCGTGCCGACACAGGACACCGTGCCTAGCTGACGGCCCAGGCACGGTCCGTGGGCCGTTTTTCGTGCCGTGCCAGCCCGTTTGGCACGCGGCCCAGCAAGCCTTCGGGTCAGCCCGCAGCCCACACCACTATTTTGACAAAAGCAGCTTGAATGTCAAATTTTAAAATACCAGATTTGATCACAGGAAACACAGATAGAGCAAATAAACAAGATGTACCCAAAATGAACTCCATGAGTTGTCTGCAATGCCGCCTCATTAAAAACCTTTTTAGGTAAAACTCACACCTCGTGAGATAAAACCATAGAAAGGAAAAGAGTACGGCCAGCTCATGGAAATATTCAATCATCAAAGTTTCAAGTATCAAAGTTATTACAAGCCAACATTCAAATGTTTTTAATGTCTCTCATCTCACTGCCTAAATCATCTTAGGTCTTTGAAGCCTCTGTTACTTCGGCATCTTCATCAAGGAACTGGTTCTTCATGTAGTCTTCTAACTCTTTGTCCACCACAGTGTGCTGTCCATGCTCCTCGCCAAGCTCCCAGTCCTTGGTGCAGATCAGCATCTCCACAGTGTCGGCGCCCAAACGCCGTCGTCGCTCCTCAATCACCCTGCCAGAGAGACTAAAAGTAGACTCCGAAGAAGTAGTTGATACAGGAACAGTCATAATGTCTTTAGCCAATAGACAGAGAACTGTAAAGGTCAGTTTATGCTCATGCCACCAGTTGAGAACATCAAAATCATCATCATAGGTAGTGTTGGCAATGGGTAAATCCCCATCGGGTATGAACTCTCCAGACCCATCCCCGTGACAACAATATGACACCATGGGTATCCCCATATAGAGTGATGGGTGGGGGAATTTTCCCAGACCCATACCCGGGTGGGTAGATTAGACCCAGCGGGTCACCCATACCCGCCAAATATCAGCAATTCACAAGCACCAGTCACGTAGTAGCAATTCACAAGCATCGTCATATAGCCATTCACAAACATCGTCACATAGCCACCTCACCATATACCTAGCAAATACCAACATAATAATTTCTGCTGCAACCACTAGTCACAACCACCATAATAGTTCATTGTCCATACAAATCACGTAGTAGAGAGTAGTACTTTGCTAGCACTACATAGGGTTTCAGTGTATGGGCTGCCGGTGGACTGGTGGCTGGTGGGGTTCTTTAGTTTTGGACTGGGTATTTTTCACCCATGGGTAAATGGGTATGGGGACTACTAGAACGTCCCCATACCCGCGTACCCAATGGGTGAAAGGTTTGCTCCGTTTGTGTACCCATGGGTACTGGTTTCACTCCATATTGGTACCCTAATAGAGTAAATACCCATCGGGTCGCGGGTCGCGGGCCCCCATTGACATCTTTAATCATAGGCAACAACATAGTCACTGTCAAGGTAAGCAGTGAGCTCAGATATGCCAGCAGATGAAATAGATGAAAATGATGAACCATTTGGAATAGATGTTCCAGAAGAAACTGATCCTCCAAAAATCCTGCCCCATGCCTGTTTGCTCTTACCTGTCAGGCCAGATGGATGTGTAGTCCTAGCTGGCCTAGCTGCACCAAATCTAGATTCATACTTGTCATACAGTGCATGCAACTCAGATTTAACCTCAGCAAGATAAGCAATGTAACTGATATTGTTACACTGAGAAAGCAAGTCAAGCACATTTTGCAAACCTCTGATCTTAGCCCTTGGGTCCAGAACAAATGCAAAAGAATATAACAAGGGTATTTTTTTCCAGTACTTAAGAAATTTAGTTTTCATTGGCACAACAACATCACCAAGCTGGTTATCATTTTCATAATTTTCTAGGTGGGTAGCAATCTCAAGAATGTGATGCAGTACTAGTGGACTAGTGGGGTAGTACACACCAGAAAGTGCAACAGTTGAATCATAGAACAATTCAAAAAACTCCAATATCTTTTCAGCAATGTACCAGTGTTGTTCACTCAAGAGTGCATATCCAGATTGAGAGTTAATGAAAGCAGAAAAGACAAATCTATATGGCATCAGATGTTTAAGCATAAGATATGTGGAGTTCCATCTAACATCCATGTCCAAACAAAATTTACGTGGCCTGATATCCTTAGCAAGACAGTAGTTCTTGAATTGAGCAACACGATGATTAGATGAATTTAGAAAATTAATTGCAGTTCTAAAAACTTCTATGTAAGGTTTAAGCCTTTTCAAGCTAGATTTGACAATCAAATTAATTATGTGGCAAGCACAGCGCTGATGCACAACCTGATATATTTTTTTAGGAGGATCCCTAGGATCAACATCATAGCCCAAGTAACCATCAAGCATAGGTGTCGAACTACTCATAGCAGTTGTATTAGCAGAAGCATTATCAAGGCTAACAACAAACACTTTGTCAATTAGGCCCCAATCTCTAAGCACACAAGAGATAACTTCAGCAATGTTAATACCACTGTGAGTCACTTCAATCAATTTAAAACCAATGACAAATTTTTTAAGTTTCCAATCATTAGTTATATAGTGTGCAACAACAGTTATGTAATCTTTCTTAGAATTTCCAGACCAAATATCAGATGTCAAACAAACAGAGCTCACATCAGGAAATACTTCATTTTTAAGGTGCATCATTTTCTCATTAAAAATCTTAGACAGGTCTCTAGAAGTGGTATATCTAGACACTCTCTTATATCTAGGATTGTGAGCACGCTGGATATACTCATCCCAAGCATTATTATCAGCAACAGAAATAGGCAGATCTAGTCTAGCTATCAAACGACAAAGCTCAATCCTAGCAACTTCAGGTGAATACTCCCAATTTCTATAAGATCCATCAGGGTTTAAAGCAAGCCTAGTTTGAATCATACTAGCATGATCAGATTTCTTTTGGCATGATGTATGATGGCGTTTTAAGTGACCAGTTCCATTAGCAGAAGTAGCAGACAAACGAGACTTACAGAGTTTGCAAACAGCAAAACAACGGTCCTCACCATCAACAGTATCATGAACTTCATCGTAGTTTTCCCAGACAGGAGATCTACGCTTATTGTTGCTGGCAGATGATGCAAGAGAAGCAGCGTCGCTAAGAGAAGGGGCAGTAGAAGCAGGAGCACTAGGCGCTGCCACTGCAGGAGTGCCGGGCGCTGCAACTGCAGGAGCGCCGGACGCTGCCACTGCAGGAGCGCCGGACGCTGCCACTGCACGAGCACCAGCCGCATTGCCACGGCCACGGCCACGGCCACGGCCGCGGCCACGTCCAGCACCAGTCGCAGCAGAAGCACGACCAGCACCAGAGGTAGCCGATGGCACTGCACCGAACAAAAGGTCAGCGACATCGGTCATGTCGTCCTCGTCTTCTCCGGGCATCCCACAATCCCTGAGCTCATCGGCCAAGGTTGGCAAGTACGAGTAGTGAAAGCCCTAGTTTGGTTTTGGATAATTGATGAAACCCTAGTACTAACCTCTATACTAAGTGTGTGTAGACTTAATGAGGTTGGTACATGCCAAGTGATGGAGCAAGTAATGATCATGGTGATGATGGTGATGACCACAAGATGATCGAGTGCTCAACTTGGAAAAGAATAAAGAGAAAAACAAAACCCTTTGGAGATCAAGGCAAAGGTATTGCTTAGGGTTTTGGTTTTGGTGATCAAGACACCATAGAGGGTGTGATCACATTTAGGATAGATAGCCGTACTATAAAGAGGAGAATTCTTTGGCTAAGCGGTTATCAAGTGCCACTAGGTGTCATTGTTCATGAGCATGCATTTAGAACCTAGTGAGCTAACTTAACTCCTTCAAAGAAAATGTTTGCGAAAATGCTAACACACGTGCACATGTTGGTTTACACGTTGTGGTGTTGGCACACTTTGAGAAGGAGGTGGAGTTTGAAGGGTAGAGAGAGGATGAGTTCCTCTCTCCCTCCCGCCGAGCTTGCGAGGCGGGATTCGGCGCTTTTCGAGAAAATGAAGTGCATATTTTCTTTTGCGCCGGAGGGAAATTTGGAGTAGTCGCGGGAGTGTTTCTCGCTGAGAAAACACTCATCGGACGCTGGCTTCTGGAGCACCGGACGCTGCGTCTGAGCGTCCGGTGCAGACAGTGCCTGGCCCAGTTAGGGTAAGGCACCGGACGATAGGCACCGGACGCTAGGTTGAGCGTCCGATGGTGCGCGTCCGGTGTGCGGGCGTTTTGGGACCCTCTCTGCGCATGGGTCCGGTGAGCACCGGACGCTAAGGGTGCGTCCGGTGGCCCTGCAAGTTTGCGGAGCTCTCTGCGCACGGGTCCGATGTTCAAACGTCCGGTGCTCTGCAGGTTACCGTTAGACTCTGACACGCGGCTGACGTAGGAGCACCGGACGCAGGTGTTGAGCATCCGGTGCCCCTTTAAGAGCGTCCGGTGACCCTGTATTTCGACCAGTGAAAGAGCCAACGGCTCTATTTGTTTGAGGGGCTATAAATACGTGTTTGGTCGGCTTGGGGCTCACACTCTTGGCATTCTAACATACTTGACATCCTTGTGAGCCTAAGCAAACACCTTCCACTCATCTCCTTTATAGATTAAACATATTTGTGAGATTGGGAGTAATTCCAAGTGCATTTGCTTGAGTGATTGCATCTAGTGGCACTTGGGGATCGATTTGGCTACGGTTTTCTTGTTACTCTTGGTGGTTGCCGCCACCTAGATGGCTTGGAGCAGCGGAGGAGCTTTGGCACGAGTTGGTGATTGTTCGTGGCCATCTTCCGGTGATTGTGAGAGGTTTGTGCCTACCTCGGCGGAGAGCCAAAGGCAACATTAGTGGATTGATCGTGTCATTGAGCTACCTCACTTGTGGGTAGGTTCTTGTGGTGTCCTAGTGAGGACGAGGTTCGTGCTACACCTCTTAGCCACCAAACCACCAAGTGTTGGTTGACACAACGGGGACGTAGCGTGCTGGCAAGCACGTGAACCTCGAGAGAAAAATTGGTGTCTCAATTGTGTTTGATTGGCATTCTCCCGGTGCTTGATTGTTTATATTGGTGATTGGTTCATCCCCTACACGGCGGTATAAATATCTTATCCTATCCTTTACTTACTGCAAACTAGTGTAATTAGTTTAGTTGCTTACTTTGCCTTGTGTAGCTTAGTTCTCTTGTGTAACTTGTAGAGACTTAGTTCTTGTGTGCATAGTGATCATAGCAACTAGAATTGTTGGGTAGGTGGCTTGCAAACACCCCTTTAAAGCTAGAGCAAAAAGCTTCGCTTTGTTATTTACTAACTCTTTGCTCTAGTGAGTTTGTAGAATTTTTAAATAGGCTATTCACCCCCTCTCTAGCCATATTAGGACCTTTCAAGTAGCCGTCCTCACCATCGTTGTTCGCCATGGCCACCACTCGGCACCGTTCCTCAACGCCTCCGGCGGCACCAGCTTCACGCCGACGACCTGCGAACAGAGAAACGGTAGGTTAGAATGTTAGATGGATGGATCTAGGGTTTAGTAAAGCGAGCGGTCGAGCTTACCTGCTCGGAGACGGAGCCCGGCGCCGAAGAAATGGAGGAGACGAGCGGGAGAGACAGAGAACAGTGCAAGACGAACGAGGATCTTGTAGATCCGGCGGTGGAGAACTCGCCGGAGAGCAGGAAGACGACCGGTGGCCGGTGGGGAGCGGCGTCGTAGGCGGAGATTAGGGTTTGGAGCAGGGTGCGGAGAAGCGGCGCCGAATGAGATTAGGGTTAGGGCATCCCCTCCCCCGGTCGCGGCCCTCGGCTTATATACGGCACGGGCCGCTAACGGGCCGACCGTTGTTTGCGGGCCGTGTCGTGCCGCCCGCCGTGCCGAGGCATCGGCCCAGACACGGCCTGCTACGTGCCGCGGGCCGGCGTACGCCCGTTTCCAACCGTGCCGGGCCGTGCTCGGACCAGACAGGGGCTGTGCCTCGGGCCCACGGCCTGCATGCACATCTTTAGCGCCAGCCAATGCCCCCGCACGCTCGCGCCGCCCAGTGCAGGAGCCCCCACGCGGTCGGCGTCGGCGTCGGAGGTACTCTCGCCTCCCCACCGGCGGCTTAGCGCCTAGAGCTTCCGCACGCTTCGGCCCAAGGCGCGGACGTGGTTTCTCTATCACTCTCTCGCTCCCTACTTCGTGCGCCCTGCTGGCCCGGTGATGGCCAGCCGTCTCTTCCTTCTCCGGCGGCACACAAGGTTGTGGCGGCGACAGGAACCACGGTCTCGCTCGCTTTGCCCATCGTCTTACGGTGGGAGCTTGGCGTCTTCCCATGGGACGCTGGAGCTGCTCGCGCATCTGCCAAACTCACCATCGTAAGAGTCAGACAAACCCCATTGATCCTCCTCCCTTGATTATTACTTTATTAAGTGGTCGATGCAAATTTAGTGAGGTGATGATGAAGATTTTACTGCATCTAGACTCTGCTTTCTATTGCTCCTGTGCCGTTGGTCTGAGAAGAAATGATAGAGCCTCACGGGGCATAGTTGCATCAAGTGTTTGTTGAAATGCCGGAGAGAGGAACCTTCGAACACAGCCTATTGTTTTCAGCCGCGTTTTTACATTTGTTGTCTATACTTTATTTGTCTGTGCGCACCCATACCTATGAGCACATTCTGATTCTTAGCGGTGGACCAGTTCACTATTGAAACAATTCCACAATTCTGCAGTTTTCTTGTTTTGCATGTTCTGATTCTGTTCTAGTTATACTTTCCACAAGGTTTTCAACCGAGATGCTGGGTTCTTCAGTTGGTTGCAAAGTTGTAACATTCAAGCCTACCATTGTATTCATACAAGTCGGTCAGTCAATAGTGGAAATCAGGCTACTGCAGGGCCTCAACAAAATCCAGGAGTGTCTGTACCAGTTGATGAATCTAGTGAACTAAAACCCAAGAGGAAAAAACTGAAAGGAAGGAGGGCAGTAACAAGATTTTTGAAATCCTTGAGATGGAAAAAGAAAAAGGAGATTCAAAGAATGACTGCAGAGGAGAAGATTTTGTACAAACTGAAGCTAGTAAGTTGCATTGCCGTTCCCTCCATACCTCTCAATTTGATTTGGTAACAGTGATTCTTTAAAATAAAGAATTGAAGTTTACTTAGGTTCACCTGAGATATCCAACGTTCCTATTCATCCCTTGGCATTTGTTGAACCTTCACTCTAGCAAGAAACTGCTTCTTATGTGTCTTTCGTTCATAATCACTCTATCCTGAATGTATTCTATGTTTTCTTTGATTTTCGATAAAGGCTCGAAAGAAGGAAGAGCGGCTTGTTGCAGCACTGAAAAAAATTGAACCAGAAGATCCATCAGAACCTACACATGATCCTGAGGTGCTTACACCTGAAGAGCACTTCTATTTCCTCAAGATGGGCCAAAAATGTAAAAATTATGTGCCTGTTGGAAGACGTGGAATTTACCAGGGAGTGATCTTGAACATGCACTTGCATTGGAAAAAGCATCAAACTCTCCAGGTAATTGTGAAAACATTCACACCAGAGGAGGTCAAGGAAATCGCCACTGAGTTAGCCAGACTAAGTGGTGGGATTGTGCTTGACATTCAAGATGGGAACACAATTATCATGTACAGAGGGAAAAACTATGCACAGCCACCACCAGAAATCATGTCTCCAAAAGTTTCACTCTCTAGGAAAAAGGTATGTCTTCTGGCATCGTAGTGCAAGGAAAAACATATCTACATCTTTACCATAGGATGCATGTTATAGTTGGGTACAAAACATTAGAACACCAGTAATAGGACAGTTCCAAGAAGTTCAAGCAATATGAGCCATGGTAAGGCTTTCCTAAATTTGTTGATTTGTTTCAACAGGTTATCTATCAATGTCACTGTATTACAGAATCGCAAACATATCTAGCCAATTTTATCTCGGTAGAGGCAAGGGTGTTTTGAGGTGTAAATTAATAATATACTAAAGCATAGACAAATAGTTGTTGTCCTTTTTTCTCCCTAAAAGCTATTTTGTTCATCATATTATTGTTTTGGAATTTTCAATTAGGCACTGGATAAATCCAAATATATGGAAAAGCTCAGAGCTCTTAGGCGGTACATTCCCAGGCTTGAGCAGGAGCTTGAAGATCTTCATGCGCAGATGAAGTTAGCTGGAGAGCATAAAGGACAAAGTGTAGGGAAACATATTGCTTCAATTTCACACGATACAAACAGTGTGCCAGCGAGAAAAGAACCTTGTAGTTCAGTTCACAGCAAAACCGTATCTGATCTCCTGTCAGGAAGTGTAGAGGGATCCAAGAGGTTAGAGGATGAAAGTTCTGAGGTTGAGGACGACTCAGCTTCGGAGTCTTTGTCATTTTCAGAGTCTGAGGATCTCTCTGACATTTTTGAGACAGAATCAGAGGAGCAGGAAGAGGACAAGAAGGATCACCCCCTGTATCTCGATAGGCTGGATAAGTTTCCCTCAGAAAAAAATGATAATGAACCAGATGATTTCGAGGAGCATCTACGGAAGATCGCTTCACTTTCAGATAAGACTGATTCACCTTCGAAAGAACTGAAAGTGTCAGAGCTCGATGAGATTGATAAAATCTTTCTGCGAGCTAGTTCATTGTTGAAGAAAAGGTGAAAAATTGGGATTTGTATATGATCTTCGTATTTATATGCACTGCAAAAAGTATATTGTGCAGTTTTAATGGCATCTTCAAAAAGAATTTACGATCGTCAGTGATAGGGCCAACCCTCATTATCGTTTTACGGCGATCATAATATAACTGGAATTCAGTGGGGTCATTTGAATTCGATAACTGATAGCCTTGATGTCATAGAGCAGATTTTCATGTTCATGCTTTTGTTGAAATTCCTTGTGTTAGCTGTAGCCCTCCATTGTAAGTGCTAATTCTCTAAAGCTTTGAAGATATGCGAGTATCCACTCATACAAAACCAGTATTGCTTCATTTGGTTCTCTTCATACAATATTTCTTTTACTGGAGCTAGATTGTGCGTAGTGCCGGTTGATCTCCCTGTATTGTTGTTAGCATAATATTTCAGGTTTGTAACCAGAAATTAGTTCATTTATAATTATAATGATGGCTTGTGATTGTGAAATAAACTGCGCACAGATTGTAAAAGAATAAATCATCAAATGTTCAGATCTTGGTGCTTCCAAATGATGTCGCCACATGGCATTTTTATTCCATTGGCAACATGTCTGTTAATCAACGTATTTGTCAATTTGACCGTGGTATTTGTCAATTTGACCATGTTCAGGCGACAAATATGTTCAGCTGATGCAAGCTTGATATGCCATGCTGAAGAAGAATGGTAAGCATCTGATAGAATGGTACGTAGGCTGAAGAACATCTGTACCAAGTGAATTTATCTCATACATCAAACCGGTCTCATTTATCAGGCTGAAAGTATGGCCCTGCCTTATAATTACAGTACATATGTCCAGTAAGCGTCAGTGCATCTCATGATGGCATACATACATATTTTGCATACATACACACATCACATGACAGGAGAATCATGCAAAGATCTCTCATCTCAGCCAAGATCAGGAACGATGAAGTAGTCCTCGTCGTCCTCAGGCACCTCCATCCGTGGCTTCTTGCTCTGGCGCGCTACTCCGTTCGTCTTGTAGAACCCGGCGTTGCTCGCTGGCTGCGGCGAGGCGAACAACTCGGGGACCTCCGCCGTAGTGGTTTTAGCGGGCGAATGGGCGTGGAACAGGTCGATGTCCGCGAACCACTCCAGCTCCTTGAACCCAAGAGGCGAGTCTTTCTGCAACAGCAAACACAAAACAGATGAAAAACTGGTTGATTTCTAGTTCTTGCTGTCAATCAACAACAAGAAGAACCCAAAAAAAAAAAGTTTTGGATGGTTAGGTCCTTGCCTTGTCGCTGGATTCGTAGTCGGACAGCTGCAGGAGGTCCTCGACAGCCCAACCGGACGGTGGCAGGAACGGCGACGACGGCACCTCCTGCGGCAGCGTGTCCTTGACCGTCGTCGTTGTCTTGGTGGCCCCGGCAGCTGGCGCGCTGACGACGGCCGCGGGCTTGGAGCTGCCCTTGGGCGGCGCCGGCGGCGGGAGGCCCTCAGCGCCGGCGCCGGCGCCGCAGACGGAGCTGAAGCCGACGCGGATGCCGGTGGCGAGGTAGCGCTGGTGGTTGCCGGAGAGCGTGCCGGGGACGTGGATGGGCTCGTCGCAGTCGCGGCAGAAGAGCGCCCTGTCCTCGACGCAGAAGATGAAGGCCGGCTTCTCCTGGCAGACGTCGCAGCGCGGGAGGCTGCTGGCGCTGGCGGCGGTGGCGTCGCCGAGCGCGAGCGGGAGCCGCTGGTGCTTGCTGGCGAGCTTGTTGGCGGCGTGGATCTCGACGTCGCAGCGCGCGCACAGCGCCGCCTCGTCGGCGCAGCACACCACCGTGGCTGCCGCGGCCTCGCACGCGTCGCACTGGATCCTCATGCCGCCCCCGCCCCTCTCCTACTCCTCGGCCTCAGGCGGCACACCCTGAGTCCCCACCCAACCCAGCTCTCAGGCCTCACGTAATCCGGAGCTTCCCGCTCGAGACAGGCAGGCCAGTAACCACCTAAAAAAATCAGCACGGCAACGAGAGCAAAGCAGCGAGCAAGTGCCGTGGTTGGCGCGTATAAATCGCGCAGCGTGCGTCACGCCCCGCCCCAACCCCGTTCCGGCCCGGCACGCGGTGGGTGTGGGCGGAGGGACCCGGACAAGCCGGACGGGGGTGGCTGTGTGGACGAGAGGCGCTCTCGGCTCCGCCGGTGGCTTGGCGGCTTCCGCTGCAAGCGGGGAATTATCTCCTCGGGACCGCGGGCGCGAGATTTTGATTTGATCGGCTGATGTGTGGCCCTGTGGGGATGGGCGAGACGATCTTTTCCGTGGAATTGGAGACGAGGAAATTGTGGCCACTTGCAAAGTTGCAGCTTGCACTTGCACGCGAGCGAGCGGGACAGACGGTACCGGTAGCGGCAGCGACCCGGTTCTCCGTTTCGGTTGGGGATTTTCTGTCCATGTGCATGCATGGTCCGCCGGTGTACCTGGTACGGCGTGGCCGTCGACAGGGGAAAATCCGTACGCGCCACACGTTTGAGATATGTGTCATAGTGTCCACACGTGAGTGCAACAGCTCAGCTTTATGAACACACTTCGAGCTGGTTCGATTTCGCTCGTGAATTGGAGATAGAAAAAGGATTGAAGGGGATTAAACTACTGTAACTCAAGTCTTACTCATCCTTCTATGACCCTTTTCGCTTTTGTTATAAGCGTAGGCCGAGAGCTGCGCTTGTTCGTATTAAGGTAGGAATAGTTTAAACTTACACGAGACGAGTCAATTAAAGGCTTCGCTACCAAGGCTAAGCAGGCTTAGATTACACCACGTTTATACAACGCCCAAACGCAATAGACTACTCGAAACTACTCGAGTGTCTCACGTCTGCTACCAACTACAAGTTGGCTTGCTATTTGATTTTATTGAACAGATCCTTTCTTTAGATCTATTTTTTTATTTGGATGTTGTAACACTTTCATTTATATTTGATAATTATTATCCAACCATAGACTAAATAGGTCCAAAAGATTTGTCTCGCAAATTACATATAAATTGTACAATTAATTATTTTTTATCTATATTTAATGCTCCATGTATATGCCATAAGATTCGATGCCTCAAAATCTAAAATTTTTTTAAGATTCTCCATCATATCAAATCTTGCTTCACATGCATGAAGTATTAAATATAGATAAAAAATAACTAATTGCACAGTTTGTCTGTAATTTGCGAGACGAATCTTTTGAGCCTAGTTAGTCCATGGTTGGACTATAATTGTCAAATACAAAACGAAAGTGTTACGGTGTCAAAATCCAAAAACTTTTTTATCTAAACCAGGCCTAACACAACCATCGACTCTCCTCAGAAGAGTCTGAGTATTGTACTCCTTCCAAATCTCCTGTGACAAGCGTGAAGCCGTGAACAAAGTGTCAAAGCCATTTCTTAGCGATTCTGTAGCCGATTCCTGATGTGAAACCATTAGTCTAACAAGGAGATTGTCAAATCTAAAGCAGTTACATAAATTTGCAGTTTGTCGAAGATGACCTCCCAAATCTCTTTTGTGAATGAACAAAGCATGAAGATATGATCCATTGTGTCAACCTCTTGATTACAAAAGAGGCAAGTGGTGTGCAACTCTAGTCCATGCCTAGCCCTTCAAACCACAGTGCAATGTTACTCTAAAGACCCTTTTGATCCATTTATTTTGGAGGAATTAAAATCTATTTAATGAACTACTAGTCTATTTGGCTTGGAATTTGATATTCTAAAACTCTCCAAAGTTCACAAGTAAGCATTTCTTAAATTCATAGGTTGAAAGATGGAAATTGATTCTACGGACCACCATGATATATATGTTTCTACTCAGCAACTTCACAAAAATGCAACACATAAGTATCTCCCTCATATGGCCAACACTACTACACAAATATATTCCACATACAACTATATACTAGTACACATTCTGTTTTAGGCGGCGCCTCTATTTTGAGATTTGAGGCGGGCACAACTCCCCCCCCCCTCCATTAAGCCTGGCGTGGCTAGCCCCACTCGGCCGCATGAAAGGCCCGCCTCCATTAGCTTAACTGATTTGTGCCAAAAATATGATTATTAGCATAATGTACTAGGGATCCAAACAAGGCCTTAGGGATGTCCAAGTTTTCCGAATTAGCTTGTAACCATGAAAGGACTCTACACCTTGATGAAGATTAAGTACATCGATCTTGCCAAGTACAGTTTGTTCGCAGTCCACTTTCAGTTCTGAGTGGCGGACATAGGCCCTAGGTTGGCCGTGCTGCAACCGGGTCCTTGACCGAACAGCCAATGGTAGATCATCTAAATAATGAAAGATTAGAGCTCTAATAGTCTAGTTGTGGCACTTTCATGTATCTCATCTCAGGTCATAGGGATATTGGATCTGCCCTTTAACTTCTAGTCAAAGATAGACTGATTGTAGTACATCCTAGAGGTGCATATACTCCACAATTGCCTAGACCAATAGTCCTCTTGTGCTTCCTCTTACCCAATGTCCCTTCCTCTTACCCAATGCCCCTAGGAGGTGTAGGTGAACTCTCCCATTTTCGACTATGTTTTTTGTTAGGTAGAGGCTAGAAGCCATTTTCAAGTTTTGTGATGTATTGTTCTTGGAACCTTAGTCAAGTCTCTTTCATTATCGAAAGAAGACTCATAAGCAAAA
Source organism: Sorghum bicolor (assembly GCF_000003195.3). Taxonomy (NCBI): domain Eukaryota; kingdom Viridiplantae; phylum Streptophyta; class Magnoliopsida; order Poales; family Poaceae; genus Sorghum; species Sorghum bicolor. The sequence goes on from NC_012875.2 coordinate 49,612,143, forward strand.
TGGTGTCTATTAAAATTGTACATATGAATTTTACTTGTAGGATGTGTAGACTAATATAAGAAAAATATAGCTAAGAAAAACACAAATAATTATATGCACATATATAGGATCAAACAACCCCTGTTTTGTAGTCTAGATTTTAACAAAATATAATTTCAAATATAGCTTTTTTTATAATCTATGGTGTATCTAAACAACACCTAACAAGGACTGAAGAGTCGTCTAAGACAAGAAGAAGAAGAAGAAGAAGAAGAAGAAGAAGGCCTTGTTTAGTTGCACCCAAAAAATATTTTTTTAAAGATTTTTCGTCACACCGAGTGGAACATTAAATATAGATAAAAAGTAACTAAATATATAATTTATCTGTAATTTGCGAGATGCATATTTTAAACCTAATTAATTTATAATTTAAAAATAATTATTAAATACAAACGAAAATATCACGGTATCTAAATCCAATCCAAAGATCTAAACAGGGCCGAAGAAGAAAATATCTTGATAGCGCGAATCAGGACCTGTGTCATGTAACGTTTGGGGATATATGTGGCTATGGAGAGCTGATATTTTCTGATGGATAGCCATTCCATTTGGCAGAACCTGCTTTGCTTCGAAAGAAAATAAATGGCTGAACCTGCCGCGGGCCAGAACACGTGTGTGTTCCAAGGCGGAGAGTACTTCGATCTCAGCCATGCCCCCACGATATTTTGGCACCATGAGGGCTTGAAGTAGAGAGTTGACAGCTTGAGATGCATTGCATATCGCTAACGCTAAGACCTTAGCAACAGAGGAAGAAAATTTCCGCGTAGCATGCAGAAGTAAACAAAAGAAAAATACTTTGGCCTTGTTTACTTCCAAAAAAATTATAAATTTTTTAAGATTTTCTGTTACATAAAATCTTGCAGCACATACATAAAACATTAAATATAGATAAAAAATATCTAATTGTATAATTTGTCTGTAATTTGCGAGACGAATTTTTTGAACCTAATTAGTTTATAATTGGATAATATTTATCAAATATAAATAAAAAATACTATCATTTTCATTTTATAAAAAAGAATTACAACTAAACAAGACCTTTATTATGGGTCGGATTCTTCACAGCTGGGGAACCACGACGCAGTGCGTGATATTGTACAGTGGAGTGTGCAAGTATGCTCACGCACACACAGTAGCATGTATCGCGGCCTCCCGAGCATTTGGGACTTGTTTAGTTCGCAAAATTTTTTGTTTTTGGATACTGTAGCATTTCGTTTTTATTTGACAAATATTGTCTAATCATGGAGTAACTAGGCTCAAAAGATTCATCTCACAAATTACAGGTAAACTGTGCAGTTAGTTTTTATTTTCGTCTATATTTAATGCTCCATACATGCGACCAAAGATTCGATGTGACGGGAAATCTTGAAAATTTTTGCGAACTAAACAAGGCCTTGATCCTGGCCCCAGCAGGCTGCAGGCCTACCGAAATCGGAGGCTTGACAGCGCTGCTTGGCCGAGCTGCGGTGAGGATGAAACCAAAACAGGCCCTATAAGCATGACCGCACGGTGACGGAAGCACGGAACAGGGATCAGCAGAAGTCGAGCACCGAAACAGGATGGCCAAGGCGCTACCCATTCGTCGACCTGATTTTTAGAGTCGGGGATCCTGTAGGCGCCTGCGCCTCCATTTGTCGCCGCGCCTACGGTCGGGCGTTCGAACGGGGATCTGCAGTCTGGAGAGGCCGTAACGGTTTTTTTTTTTTACAAGAAGCAACACTTTACTATTAGCAGCAGTATGCTGCAATAGAAGGAACGGCGTCCCGAGATACACTGTCTAGTGCCAGCTTCAGCGGGCACTTGTCTTCATGGACAGGATTTTTACACTCAAATTCTAAGATACAGGCCTTGTTTAGTTCACCCTGAAAACCAAAAAGTTTTCAAGATTCTCCGTCACATCAAATATTATGGCACATACATGAAACATTAAATATAGACGAAAACAAAAACTAATTACACAGTTTAGCTGTAAATCACGAGACAAATCTTTTGATCCTAGTTAGTCCATGATTGGATAATATTTATCACAAACAAACGAAAGTGCTACAGTACCGAAAACTTTTCACTTTTAGAAACTAAACAAGGCCACAATTAATGAGAGAAACATTATTTGCTGATCTAGCTAATGCATGAGACCCCGCCGCGGCGCTGCTGCAGCTCATGCCCGCGGCACCCATGGCCTACGCGGTCGTCGTTGACTCTGGCGCCGTCGATAGCCCTGACGTGCCCAGCTACCAGCCGCACATGTACGGCCGCCTCGACCCGCCCGCGCTCATCCCGCTCAAGATGCAGGAGGTCGAGCTCCGCGTCGACTGCGCCGCCGCCAGCTGCGCCACCACCGAGGTCGCCCTGCGCGCGCACTGGTGGGTGCACTGCATCACGCGCAGCCACGCCTGCCACTACCGCATCGTCGTGCCCATGGGAGTGTAGACCTCGCCTGGAGGCTCCGCGTTTCACCCGGAGGTTCCACGTCTCCAGCAGCACCTGCACGCAGCCAGGGCGGCCGGCGGCGCGCGGGCGGGGCGTCGGAGCAGGCGGCGCGGCGGGCGGGGCGCCGGAGCAGTCTGCGCAGATTTTGGGTGTTGGGCTAGAGTTGCAATAGATTTTGGGTCTCTATTTTTTGCAGGCCAGCATGCAAATGAAAAAAGTAGAGGTCCAATTTGCATGCTATGCTGGAGTTACTCTTAGGGCTTGATGAGAATTTGAAACCATAATAATATGCTGATCCTCCATCTCTGCTCCCCCTTTACACCAGCGCTTAAATTTGACACGTTAGCGTTTCATTTAGGTTTTGTTCGTTTGCTCCTATTTTTTTAACACATATCACATCAAATATTTGCATATATGTATGGAGTATTAAATATAGACTATTTACGAAATTAACGAATTTTTAAAGCTTAGTTAGTCTATGATTGAATAATAATTATTTAATAAAATGAAAATGTTAAAATATCTATTAAACTTTAACACCTTTAACCAATGTATTAGTTTTGAATATCCTATTCGAAATCTGGCATGAATATCTGCCATCATAATAATGCGTAACTCCAGTGAGAACGGGTCAACAGACCCTCGATGAAAAATAAAGGGGGGGAGAGAGAAGGTGCGGGATTGTTTTCTTGTCACCGGCACGGTTCGTCCGGTGCACAGTGCACTATTGATTTTGATTTTGATTCATGATGATGAATGATGAGTTGGACTCGGAAACAGTCGCTGTTGGGGGCCTGCTGCTGCCGATCAAAATTGTGGCCGCCGTTGCTTCGTCCCGCAGATGTAGGGCGAGCCCCATAACGCATGGGACCCCCAAAGTTAGGTCCGCTCTCGGTCGCAGTCCATGAATGTAGCACAGTTGCATCGGTACAGAAATTAAACGTTGCATTGTTTTGATTAAACTTCGCATCTAACACCGTACCAGACTGAGAAATTAAACGAGTTTTGTACGTATATACAATGCAGACATGCAGTGGCCGTGGCAAAGCCCAATCGTAGTGGGCTTCCGCTCTCAGTACAAGGTTGTGCGAGCGAGGCCCGTCAGAACAAGTGTTTTCTATCCTCAACTTCGGCCTGGTTTAGTTCCGAAAAGTGAAAAGTTTTCGGTATTATAGCACTTTCGTTTGTTTGTGACAAATATTATCCAATCATGGACTAACTAGAATCAAAAGATTCGTCTCTTGATTTACAGCTAAACTGTGTAATTAATTTTTATTTTCGTCTATATTTAATGTTTCATGCACGTGCCACAAGATTCGATGTGACGGGGAATCTTAAAAACTTTTTAGTTTTCAGGGTGAACTAAATTCCTCTGTACTTTTCATGGAATTACTACTCCCTCTACCACCCCCTAGCCACCAAAAAAATATTATCTTAGATTTGGAGTAAAATAGATTTATAAAGATTAGTATCTAACATTTGTATGCATATCTGAATAGATTTATTATAAATTGTATTGATTATTCATCTAATGATATTTATCACGTATCATAAATATCCATATTTTTTACATGTTTAGTTGAAAGAGATGCACGAATGATCGTTCCGACTCCAGTTTGGACCCTCTGCGCTGCGCTTTCAGAACCCGTTTTTATCAGAATTCAGAAACCTATAGTTACAACTTGAACGACAGGGAGACAGTATTCTTCCGTGCCCAATATGTATCTTCAGGATTTTTTGCTTGCCTCAATCTCAACCACCGGACAGCTTCACATTCAAGACGTTTCACGCCATTTTTCAACATGAAAAGGTCTCCACGGACCACGGTCAGAACTTCATAGACGACCAAGCACATCGGCAGTTCGGTTCTGCCTTGCCTGATTGTGCAGTTTCAGTAGTTTCAGCACAGCTGAGAGAGAGAGAGAGAGAGAGAGAGAGAGAGAGAGAGAGAGAGAGAGCATACAGCAGACACATGGCAAACCGAAATCGGTAACACTAGGCATCTCAAGGAACAGGCATTAAACTGCCGCTTTACTTGCTGACAGCCACAGACTGCTAAAATTCACATGTCACTAAACACATAGTTACATAGTACTAGTACCACACAGAGACGCATGCAGTTCTGGGCCATTTCCACATGTGATCAGCTGATGATCACACATATACGGCGACAAGGAGAGAGAGACCAGACAGGTCACTAGTACAGGAGTATAATACAAGGTGGCTGATACGGACGATGACGCTTTGCTTAGTTTCTTGTTAGGAGATCGAATCGGGTCAGGCGCTTGGAAATTCTACTCCACGGCGCACATGCAGATGCAGTAGTACTTGCTTGGTTTCCTCCGGGCAGACCAGGCCCAGGCCGGCTCCTCCTGGTGATGGTGAAGGAGCGAGGCCGACAGGCTTCTCCTCACCTGCGCCTGGTCGTGTTCGCCGGCGCCCACAGGTCGGCCCCATTGCTCTGGGTCAGCTGCAGCGTCAGGTCCACCGGCACCAGGCACAGCCCGCGGTTCCGGAGGCTGTAGTGCTCGGGGTCCTGGATCAGGATCACATGTCAAATATGATGCAAGCGTGTTATGACATGATCTCCTGCTAGGTTTGTTGTATGAAATAAAAAAGAAATGGTGCATTGACTTGGGTTTTGTATCCTTCAAATTCGGTCAAATTCAGAATTCTTTTTTCGAGCATGAAGTTCAGGACTCTTAACTTTTCCCTCTATATGACCAAAGCACTGAAAGTGGCTTTGCATGTTCTACAGGTTTGCATTCAGAATTCAGTTTAGCATGCTCTACATGTTTGCATTCAGAATTCAGTGGGAGACGAGGGATGGGGAGAGCTCACCTCAGGCACAGCGCCGGGAGCCGGAGGAGCACGCATGTAAGGGGAGCTCAGGACCTGAAAAGATCGGTGCCATTGCGATCAGCAGATGAAGGATCAGAAAGCTGAAGATCATAGTGCCATTTGCGGTCACAAAAATAAAGACCTCGAGTTGCTGGTGCAGGAACTTGATGTAGCCCGATGCTTCCTGCAGAACAGAAGCCGTATCGGTCTGCAGCAACGAGAAGCAGAGGTGATTGCAGCGCTTGCAAGACGAAATTCCACTTGCGCGGATGACAAAGACCGCAGGAATTATTGCAGCGAAAACTTGAAAAATATACCTTTCCAAATGGTGACACTAGCTGCTGGAGCGCCGCGACTCTCTCGCCGATCTTGTCCTTCTTCTCCTGCTCGATCGCACCAAGAAAAACTTCAGCCAAGAAACAACCATGGGAGATGTATGTACGGGACACCAACATCATACGGTGCGTACCTTTGGTGATACGGGCGCGATTCTCGGGCTGGTATTCCTCGGCTTCTTCGAGGACATGCTTGCGAACTCCTCTGGGCCGGTGGCCGCGACGGCGACGGCGGCGGCTTTGCCACTGAAGTAGCTGTCGGTGTGGTTCCTTTTGCTGTGGTTGGCCACCTCAGCCATCATCATCTTCTTCACCCTGGGCTCACTAGCTTCCTTGCCCACCCGGTTTTTCCTGCTGAAATTCGGGAGGAAAGCGTAGGTCAGACGAGCCTCCTTGCTCCTGCATTCCTGCTACTGGCTAGGGTAAAAGCTGACTTTTACAGCTGTAGCCGTTGGTTCAGATGTCGGTCTCATGGAAAATCACTGTCGCTCCATTCAAAAGCCCGGTCTTAAGCTAGTGACTGACAGTGTAAAGTACTTAGTACTAACACGATAAAAGATCGACATGACATGACAATTGACAAGACTAAGTCAAGGGATTAGCATAAATTCAGGAACCTTTTTCTGTACAGGAACTTCTGGAAAATCAGTCCCAACAGTGCACGAAATGAAAAAGGATTTGCTTCTTTTTCAGTTCACCGAGTGCAGGGTGACAGCCGCACTACAAGATTTTGCGCATCAGAGCTGTCCTACCGCTGCCCCCCTCTCTTTCACCTCCAAATCCAATGAAGGCCAGCAACTTTTCTCCAGTTTATTTTTATATAATATTCACTGACCGTCTTCTAATTGCAGATTTTGTTTGCTTCCGAAATCCAGTGCTGCCATTTGGATCTTATCCGAAGGTTCTCTTTGACATCATAAAGAATTTGGTTTGTACTGATCACTGGAGAAGACAAGGTCTCATGCAGGCACTGCAGGGATCCGCAGAGTTTAAAAGTTACAGCTTAGCGAGTTCGGAGACCTTGTCTTCGTTCCCAGTTGAGCTTAAAACAATTGCAGGAGGACATAGTTCTAGTTTTATTATATCTACTTGCTAAGGACGGTTCTGAAGTAGTATTTAATCATTGATTATCTTCATCACACTGCACAATATACAAAAGCACAGTGGACAATTTTGCCTGAAAGACTGAAACCCGTCAGCTCCTAATGTCCTACAGGCATCTGGAGCTCTGAACTTACACGTTTCTAATGCTGATGATAAGGATTGCTACCTTAGTTTATTTGCTCTGACCAACAGTCGTACGGTATAGGAGTATGTATATCATCATAAACCAGATTGTAGCTCTCATAAATCATAATCATGTCTGAACATGAACGAAAGCTACCGTTTGCATTGCAGCAAAGAAATCATACGAGTCTACATCATCTCTTTCATTACAAGCTGCTGATGATGATGGCGCCGTTACGTATCTCGGCTGGTAATGATCAGTGATCAACAAACGCGTATTCTCGTCATGACACACCAGTCCAGTTAGGAGGAGGGTCCCATCTCCTGGCGCATGCGGAAGACAAACAACAGGCAGGCGCCAGCTGTTGGTCAGGCTAGACGCTAGTGCCTAGCTAGCCGCTAGCGACGCTGGTGCAACTGCCCTAGCGTTCTTCCATTTGGGCGTCGTTCCAGGGGCTCTGATTGAGAGTTTCAGACAAGCAGATGCAGGCCCATTGACTGCGTACTGTGTTGTGGTGCTACCAGAGAAAACAGGTTTGGACTGTACTACAGCCATTTGAAAGGATCATTAGGGCAGATCGAGCAGCTACTGGAATGTTTACATAGACAAACACCGGTGGCATCATTTTTCTTCTATCTCCTTTTTTTCCCTGGAAGAATGTTCTGAACTATAATTGTTTTCTTTTATAGTATATCTAACTAACGAGCTTGTTCTTTGTCTAAGAAAACAAATATAGTTATGGAACCAACAAACTCCGGGAAGTAAAAGAGGACAAGAGGCTTGTCCCCTTCGATGATGCACGCTGGTAGCAGAAAACTATTCATGATTGACTGACGAATTTGTCAAGTAGCACCAGGTTGTTTGCAGTTCCGAGCATCAACAAATCTAGGTACCCCCCCTTATTTTGCCATCGCTCCGTCCTTTACTGCACCCTCACCTAAACCGCTCACTGTTGTTAATTTATTTCTACGTATACTGCAGTCTGCTTGAATGAATGAAGCGAGTAGTAAAAATAAATATAAAATGAATGCGAAAGTAATCAAGAGTACCAGCAGCCTTTAAACCAAAGTGGGAGAGAGGCCTTGAATACGCTCGTCCTACCCTCGTCGCGACGTCATTAGCAGCCCATCCATCGGCGGCAGCAGCAGGCCAAAATAAATTGCGTTAGCAGAGAGACTAATCGCACGTCTAATTAAATCCGGTCGCCGACGTAGGCAGATATCCGTAAGCCGTAGCCACCCCGGAGCCAGCTGTTCGGAAAGGACGCGAGAGCCAGCCCAGAGACCTGCCGCGCGTACTGACACGTTACTACGCGCATTGCGCCGCGCCATCTCTACATGCATACGCCATGGCTTTGCCTACTCTCTGTTTTCTGCGTGTGCGTGTCGGTGAGAAGACAAGAAACTGAAGGATCATGAACATGGCAGGCAGATGTTGACGCATGCAAACTTATGCAGTTATGCAGGCCAGCCGCCATGGTTGAGCAAAGAAAAAAACCTTTTGAAAGACCGGCCGGGCAAAGAAAAAGCCGTCGCCATGGTTAATCGGCGCTGGTATTAGTATTCAGCTCACCAATCGATGATACAGAAGCTGGTAGTATCTACACTAGCTACGAGCATGCATAACAACACAACAATCTGGAGGGTTAACCCCTTAAAGAAAAAAGTGAAACGGAGCGGCTCTTACCAGGATCAACGGCGACAGTCCACTGCGTGCGGAAGGAGAGCGATCGAGCAACAGGGGGATCGATTGCGGTGGAGACGGCACGAGCTGTCTGTGTCACCGGCGGGGAAGACCGAACCAGCGGCAGAGCGAGCGGGGCGTGCGCTTCTTCTCCTTCCCGGCGTACGTGCACCCACGCCTTCCTTTTCCCCCGGCCGGAGCCGCGCCACCACACGGAAAGAGGAGAACGAAGAGGCTGCAGGGAGGCAGCGACCTGCCGAAGGAGGAGGGGCCTGTGTTGGGGAACGAGGACGAGACGAGGCTTACGCAGGGTTTAAGAACGGACGGGTGAAGAGGGGGGCCGGCCCGGGGACATCTGGGGATCAGGGAAGGGAAGAGCAGAGGGAGTCCGGCCCTGACCGTGTTTTTATATACAGCTATCGCTACCTGGGTGGGTGTGTGTGCTGCAGATGGATAGATTTTCTCGAGTAGAGCACGTATTTTTGTAACAAGGAAAGTAAACTAATATATATATCTCCACTGCTCACTCTATCTGCACTAACGACGGAAAACAAACAAATGGGGTTTTCTTATCACGAAATCGTTAGGTGCACCTCCCGGATGGGCTACTGCTGCAAAAGGGACAAGCGAAAAAGGAGATGCTGTGCACACCCAACTTGTACCGGTTCAGGCATGACAACTTTGGCAAGGACGAGACAAGCGTGGGGAGGAGGTCTAGGAGTGCATGGCAGGCATGCCGTCGATCCGTGGCCGTGGCAACGCTCACCTCGCGTGTGGAGCATGTATGTATATGTGTATCCGATGTGCGCCTAGCACTTCCATCCGCTTTTCGTGGCTTTTCCGCGGCTCCTTTTTCCGTTTCCCCCTTTTTCTTGTTTTTTCGGTCGCATGCATCGGCCTCGGTGACAGCTAATATCCAGAGGGCGGAGAGAGGGAGCGTCGAGACGAGGACAGGAGGTGACGCCATATGCGCAGCGGCAGGGCAGCGAGCGAGCGAGAGAGAGAGAGAGAGAGGAGAGAGGGGCCGGACGGCGACAAGCCAAGAGGGCGCGCGCTTGCCGTTGTAGCCCCTCCGCTCGCGTGTGGCGTTCGTGCGTGCCGTCCGCCTGTCCCGCGCCGCGCCGCGTGAAAAGGCTGCTGGTGCCTTGTGCCTTCATGCTCCGGCACGGGAAGAAGGCGACTTTTCCGCGGCGGGCGGGAACGCGGCGGACCCTGTCCGTGTGCGGCGTACCGTGCAGCGGGGCGCGCGCCCGGGGCGTGGACTGTGGTCTGTGGACAAGGATACCGAGGGATAGGGCGGGGCCGGCGGGCTGCGCATGCACGGGTAGGTGGTCGCGTGTCGCTTCTGCCAGTGCTGCGGCACGTACTCCGTAGTACGCCGTATGCGTGCGCACAACATCGTCTGGCGCGCGGTCTGCCCTGGCTGCCTCTGGGAACGGATCGGATCGTCTGCACACAGCACATGTCTCTACCGGGCGTGTTCCTTCCTTTGCCTTCCGTCTCGTCTTCTTTGCAGCACATGGAAACACAAGAGAAGTCGCAAATGTCTTTTTACCATATACACGTGCACACTGTGGGTGCAATTTTTCAGCATGTAGGTCCTGGTTTCATTTCCCAGTGAGGCAGAGTACGAACTTCTAGAATGACCAGTTAATAACCGGGTTAGCACGTACTACGAGCCGCTTGTCTTGACGCTTGACGGGATCCGTTGCGTTGCATGCATGCTAGTACACGTATCGACCTTTCGCTTTTCCGGGGGGGGGGGGGGGGGGGGGGGGGGGTCCGAATCAACCTTGACTATCGTGCGTGCCCCGACAGTTTAACCCACTCGGGTTCGCCATGTCTTTGAGTAATCCCCTGTTTCAGCACCGCAGATTCCATCTCTCATCTCTTTCGGCGACCTCACATGATCCAACAGTGACCCCAATCGTGACGTGCCCCTCGCCTTTCATCACGGCTGCACTATACTAGTAGTTGACAGGCAAAGAGCGAGCGCGCCCGACAGGGCACGCGCTCGGCTCGCGCTCGCTGCTGCTGCTGCTGCATGCAGATGCAGGCAAGGGGATTTCAAGGGACGAACGGGCTGCGCGCGGCCGCGGCCGCGGCCCCGGTCGTCGGTCGCTGTCCGGCCTGTCCCGGTCCGCGCCACGGCTGGCGCGCCTCCACGGCGACGGCGACCGCGGCGCGAATCGCCTCCAGCTCCAGCTCACCAGACACAGCGCGCGCCATGCACGAGTCCACACGACGCGACGGCTTTCGCGGCCGCGCGCCCCTGGACCTGATGTGCGGACGGACGGGGTCCACGCGCTTCCACCGCCTCTCGCGAGTCGCAGTCACGACCTGAAAAGGGATTTTTATCTGCCGCGCGCCCGCGCCGCTGCAGCATCATGCCTGCCTACGCCCTGAGTCGTCCGTCTTTACTTCACCGTGGTAGACCAGTTCCATTACGACAAGCTGGCATCGCATCGTATCATATCGCGGTAAACTGTCTTTAGACCTACGCTAGTTGCACTGATCGTGTATGCGTGTGGGAGAGAACAAAATCGACCCAGGCCGGTTATCCGGCGACGGTCTTTATTTTTACGGGTAGATGAATTGATCCTCTCAGCTGAACATATGTCACACGGTTTCCAGCACCGCTAGCTATAAACAAAATGTAGAAGCAAATGAGTAGGTAAAGTTCAAAGACCAACGGCCATATGCTTTTATGCTCGTTTCTTATGTAACCCCTCGCTAAATCAATTTCTAGACTTTGTTTTAAATTAAACTTTTTATATTTAATTAAATTTAAGAAAAAAGTGCATATATTCATGACAACAAATGAGTATATGATAGAAATTTTATTTTATGATGCTTCTAATGATACTAATTTGTTTTTCATAAATCTTGATGTTTTTTCTAGTAAACTCTGTCAAACTTAGAAAAATTAACTTAAAACAACTATAAAAAATTATTTATTTAGGGATAGAGAGTATATTTTCTAAAACACAAGAGAGGAAAATATACTCTCTTCTGTGATCCAATGAGTAATTATGAGAAATAAATCTATAACTAAGTTATATGTGATCCAATGAGTATGAAATTTTTACCATAGTTCAAGCATACAATAATGAGTCCACCAGAAAAATTTACCACAATTGAACCTTAGAAACTATATATACGAATTATTCTTATTAATTATAGAAAAACATAGATTTAAAACTATCAGAAAACATTGTGCTAAAGTATACCATATTATATATTCATTGTGTAGATCTACTTATCAGAATTCCAACAAAATTGAATTTTTTATTTTATGATTTTTTAAAGATTAAGCAGAAATAAATAACTCAAACCACTCTAGAGGGTTATTTGACCGGTTTTAAATGTTCAGGGGAGGTAGAATATCCGGTTTATAGTTTGGGGATGAAGTATTCCACCCTAATTAGTTTGGGAGGTTATATAAACTTTTTCCAATGTAAATACATATATACATTGCCAATGAGATGACCTCTAATCGCAAAAAAAACACCTCAAACTGAGTTGAACAATTAAAAGAAATAATGTCATTAAATCTTAAAATGAATATAGAAAATTGTGATTATCCATGTCAAATTGAGAACTTAAACATATTTCACCATAAGTAGCCTAATTAGCTGAGCCACGCCTAGTTCACATAGATATATATTATTTGCATTAGCGAAGCATCTGAAAAAAACATAAAAGACTGATTCCTGCGTCTGTGCCGCGAATCGTGTCGCGGTGCAGCCTTTGCGCTTCCGCCGGGAAAGCAATCGCGCTCGCGTTAGGCCCGGCAGTTCAGGGCGCCGCTGGTGCAAGTGGCCGGGCATGTCCGCCTCAAGTCGCAAAGCCTACGTTCGTGTCTACCCAGATGGGGTGCTTTGCTTAACTCGTTTTCGGTGATGGCATGTGCTTAGCTTCCTAATCCTCCCTGCGGCGGTCGACACGGCACGTACGTCCTCATGTGGTGGCATGCACCTGGCTTTCGGCCGCATCACTACTCCGCAAATCGCGGTTTCATTAGGGAAGTAACCTACCACGACCCTGTTGTTTATAGACCCTGTTTGATTGGATATCTGGATTCGTACTCCAATGATCACATAGAAGGCGAGGACAGTTTGTTCAGTTCCACCTCGAATTTGTTATGGAATGACGTGCCGCTGGGTTAATCATGCGTTCCTTCCTAATCAAGACACCAGAAACCGCCAAGATCATCACAGGTGCTGACTGCTGAAGCGTGTATAATCAAATACTGGCTCCAGTCAAATGAATCGTTCATGGCGTCGGCAAAATTTCTCCATTAGAGTCAGAAAGTTTGTAACGCAATCTGCAATAACACGTCCATGATAAGGAATGAACAATTCCAACGAAGGGCCATTCCACAGGAAAGTGAAACCAATACGGTTGAACAACACATTTGTCACAAAAAGTTCAATGCTTGCAGGGTAGCAGTTACAAATGTCTTTTGGTACTGGTACATTCTAGTATGTAGTTATGATCCGTCAGACGTAGCATTCAAGTTGCCACCGGCATCTCATTGACCGACAGACCATCACAGGTACAGCAGCCGGGTCTTGATTCTTGATAAGTGACAAATCAACCATCTTTTCTGGTTGCGAAAAGAGAGAACACATACGTACAGTATTCCACAGCCCCGGGCGAACTCATCAACGCAACGGGAAAACTCAGGCCGACCAAACAGTACGACCTCCGAACTACGATTCCTGCGCGTGCGGGCGCAAATAGCCTCTGCAGACCTCCTCCATACGACGAACAAGCTGTTGGGGCTGTTGCCACCACGTGGATTCAGAAGTGTATCTTCCGTAGTAGTCTTCTTGCGCATCATCCTTCTTGGTGATGCTCTCAGAAAACTGGCGCCAGTTTAGCATTGCACGTTTCAGTCGAGCTGTTCTCTTCCCAGTAACCATATATCTGGTGTAGTCCCTAGCAAGGCGGTATAATTCCTCCCCTCTTATTATGTGGATATACTGCATAACAAAGGGCACAAAAGGGTGATTTAGCAAGCACAATAGTTTCCATGTACTGATGTTAATTTGTGAAATCCAGTTCTGCATCCCTGTTAAGGTACTGCCAAAGTATTATCATGTTCCCTATAAGTCTGTTCACATTTGAATGTTCTAATTTTTAATATCATTTATCTGTAGGGGCTTGCGCCCCTCCAGTTTCCTAAAAAAAATGTCTGATCACATTGATCAATCCAGAATTCCAGATATACATGATATGTGTGTTTCTTTGACAAAAGTAAAACCACACGAATAGTTGCAAAATATCAAAGTAAACTGTTTATGGTAATATCATTGAGCTCATCAAGGTTCAATTTGATTTGAATATTCTCTGCTCCAGCGATCCTTATTGTTCTTCCTTATTTAACTAATAACATAGGTAGAAAGATGGTATTTCAGGATAATAAAAATACAGTATTGTGATGCAATTGTACCGTTCCCGTGAAAGAAAAAAACTAATGATGGTTTGAAATTGGTGGGCTAACACAAATCTTCATCTAAAATATAGCATAATCCTACGAACTGGTAAAATATGAAGTGATGATGTTACCACAAGTATGAACGCAACAGTTGCTATCAAAATCTGGATCATCTCATATAATGATTGCTTAAAAGATTCGTCCTCTGGGCCATCAGAACCACCACCACCACGTCCATAACGGTTTTTGTTTCCTCCATTTCCACCAGAGCCTAGTCCTCCAATCTTAGCCATTTGCTCCATCAGCACGTCTTGAATTGACCTTGGCCTTTTTGCTTCTGCCATTGCTTTGTTCAATGATTCCATTGAAAATGGCTGGAAAAATAGGCAATAAAAAATTAGCACATTGTTATAGAAAAAGCTTTTGGAATGCTACTATGCTCGAATCATATCACAAAACTGTCTCGTGCATGAAGTGCAACCAAACAGAGTTACATCGCTCTACATTATTCTAAATTTACTATAACATAGAGTACCAAAATACTTTAACAAAGTACCTTAGTTCAACATCTACGAAAATACTCAAACAGAATGCCAGATCAGATCAAAATTGCTTAATTGCTAAACAATACAGAATTAAACAAGTTCCCGATACAATGGTCTCCAAGAATTTGGATGCCACAGCAAAAAGATAAAAAAGATGATACACACGTCCCTTTTGTCAATACCACCAAGTATTACAAGTTTTACAACACCATTCTTAAGTTAAACATAGCAAGTGGGAAGTATGATCCACATTAGGTAAAGAAACAGTTACTGCATGACAATAGCTTAAAATGGGAGAAGGAAAGAAATAATCCAGGGGAAAAGCAACAAAACTGCTTACATCATTGCTAATCTTAGGGTTTTCTTTCCCACTCGAAGCATATACAGGACCAAGCCTTTTATGGCAAGCAGAAACAAGAACAAGCCTTGGATACACTTGCTCCACCAGCTTAAAAGATCTGGTAGCATGTGGGCATAGAGAATCTTGATAAAGTAGCTCACAGGTCCTTCCAAGACCATCTACTGGTTTGTATGCAGTGAGCATAATATGAGGCTTGTGTATTGTAGCTTGGAAGTAGCTCATGTTTCCGTACTTCTTGAATCCCAGAATAGCTTAGAGCCAAAGGCCTAACACTGTACAACTAAAACAGAGATGTAAGTACCAAGCACACAGAAATCTGAGATAAGGGTGTAACTTCTGAAAGTAAAATCAGTATCAACTCAAATGATATAAAGCAAAAAACAACATAGCCTTCATTTTGGCATAAAAGTTTATAGTCACCAGTAGCAGTCAGTAGTCACAGATCAAAATCACCGGAACTCCAGAACTCACAAATTTTCCTTAAGAAAGCAAGACAATCTGATCTTATATCTAACACAAGGACATGATTTTGCTCATATGTTTCCATTTCAGAACTTGAGTTCTGCATGGATGTAGTGAAAGACTGAAAACATCTGGAAGAATGTTGTAATACTTTTTTTTCGGAGTCAGATGGCAAGTGTAATGAGGACTAAATGGTGGCGGCCATTTTTAATCTGCTAACACCAACAAAGTGAAACTTTAGCAGATCCTAACCAGTTAAGGCCTTGTTTAGTTGGCAAAATTTTGGCTTTTTGGATACTGTAGCACTTTCGTTTTTATTTGACAAACATTGTCCAATCACGGAGTAACTAGGTTCAAAAGATTCATCTCACAAATTTCAGGTAAACTGTGTAATTAGTTTTTATTTTTATCTTTATTTAATGCTCCATGCATGTGACCAAAGATTCGATGTGACGGGGAATCTTGAAATTTTTTGCGAACTAAACAAGGCCTTAAGTTGATACTTATCTTGAAAGCTAGGTAAACGCAGTACATCAACCAGTGAGTAGTCCTAGCTCCTAACATTAAATTTCATTACACGTGCTCCAGATTCTGCTATGGATTTGGGGCATTCCGCGGCCCCTGTTTCTCAAATTCAGCATGCAAACCCCCAATCAGAGAACAGCAGTACAGTACCATCCAAGTATCCAGCGAATGAACGAATAGTTATTTGCTGACATGCCGAGTGAAGTTCATACGAAAGGCCTGCCGCCCGTATCAACCCTTTCATCGCCCGAGCAATCCGAACTGATGAAAAATGAAAATGCTCCACTCACCCATCCTAATCCCGCACCTAATAGGCACACTAAAAACCCTACCAAACAAAACAGGGACGCGCCTAAAGCCAGGAAGCTATCCACACTAGACAGAGGCGTCAGCGTTGTGGTTACCTGGAGACCAACGGTGGCGTCGGCGGATTGGGGAAGCGGAGACGGAGACGGAGGCGGAGGGCGGACGGGGAGGCCAGGGACCCAGGCACCGAGCGAGGAGGCGAAAGATTGCTAGATTGGGTTCCGCTGGAGGCTGGGGTCCGTCCGCTCAACCTCCGGCCAGCATACGCCGCCTTCCCAGGGCCCAAAAACGTCGGCCGAATGGCTGCGGGCCTTGGACTAGAGTTAGGCCGGCCCATGGACCAAACGGTCTGATTCAAAAGACCGGCACTGCAATTCGATTCGAAAAGAAATATCGTATTTTGCTTTTGTATTCATGACCTGTTGCAGGAGTGCAGATTTTCTTCTAAGATCAGATAAACTATCTCTATAAACTCTAAAGCCATTTATATTACCCTATTTTCCTGGTCAGCTGTGATTTTGAAAGCAATTTTATGCATCCTATTACGACAGAAAGAAAGAAAAAAACAAGTGTGAGAGAAACATTTCCACCCAGATGCAGAGTAGACGTGTATAACTAATAGAGTAATAATATAAAAGAAACAGAAGTGAGTGTTTTTTTTTGAAGTGTAAAATAGTGGTTTGATAAATTGTAAACTACAATTGTTGGCTTATACAAAAGTTTTAGTTCTCAGTATAATCTACAAATCTGCAGTTTACAAGCTTTTTAAGTTGCTTATAGCTTCAAATATGTGGTTAGTACTTCAATTTTGAAATTTAAAATTCATAATTTTCAAACAACCTTAAATACTCACATGGTTAATACTGAAATTATAATGATCGACCCGATCTAGAAGTAGTTGATAATTTTTTAATCTAAAGTTTTAATGTGTTAATATTTATTTTAAGTTCTCATATTTTGAGATTTAAAATTATAGAAATTTTTAAACAATCTTGGATAGAGACACGTTCTATCCTAAACTAAATTGTGCTACTTGGCAAGTTTTTTTTATGAAACTACTTGACAAGATTTACTATATAGTTGAAACGTTTTCACTTGAGATCATATCGTAACTAACATTTATAATATAAGATCACAAGATGTTTGATGCATAATTATGGAGTAAAACAAATGTTGATAGGTAACCGATCCATTCTTTCTAGGAGAGGTGGGTGTTGAGTGTTGTTTGCTTGTCTACGCCACTCTCTTCGTTATTCAGGTCGAATAACACAGACCCAGTCCATGTATCTTTTATTGCTACTACGCATCCGTGAATACTCCTATCTGAGTTTCACTCCAGCCGCCGCCAGGCCATTTTATTCTTCACGAGCAACTCCGGCACATCTAGCAGGTGACGTTGTTCCCTGGGTCGACACCGAACTGCTTGCAGTAGTCCTTGTAGTAGCCCACCCGCGCCTTCATCGCGGCGGGGTTCTTGCCGTTGCACTCGAGGGCGCCGTGGAGGACCCTGATAGTGGCGCCGAACCCCTGCGTTGGCATCACCTTGTGCGCGTTGGTCATCCAGAGCCAGAGCGCCGTCTTGAATGAAACCACGGGGTCCTGCGCCACCTTGTCCGGGTTCTCCAGCAGGTCGACGCCGATGCTCTGCCCCGCCGGACCGTAGTTGAAGTTCCACGAGATCTGCAGCGGGCCGCGCCCGTAGTACTTCTTCCCCGGGGCACACGGCCACTGTGAGCTCAGGGCGCACGAGACTTGGCTCTTCCCGATCTGGTTGATGTAGCAGAAATCTGTTGCCACGTACCGTCAAGGAATCGAGCTAGTGAATCAAATCGTGCAGTTTTATAGGCGGTAGAGCGGCGATCGACTTACACCCGGTCTCGTACGTGACGTGCGCGAAGAAGGCGGCGATCTCGCGCTTGCCCTCCGCCTCCGTGCCGCCATGCGCGAAGGCCGGGAACGCGTCGGCAGCGCTCACGAACGCGCTCCGCGTGTAGAAATTCTTGCCCTCGCACCCGTTCCCGGCCTGGGACTTGATGCCGTCGAAGAACGCCTCGGTGACGACGCTAGACACGGACGCGCCGGCGCCGCCGCTCCCCAACCCCAAGCACGGGCTGGCGGCACAGAGGAGTGCTAGACCAAGAGCCAGCAAGGGCGTCAGGATCATCGTCGTCCGCGTCGGTGAGGTTCGCCGTACTGGATAAGAGGTCTCAGCTCGGTTGCTTAGCTGACTTTTGAGCGGGATGGCATATGGCATGGTGCGGGTGGCGTTTTATATATTCAGAGATCGACCGATCAGTGCACGCATGATGCATCTTCTCGATCGATCGATTGAGTATTACTATTTGCACTGGCACTACTGTTCCACAGCTTGAACTTGCGGTGGCACGCATATCAATCAGCAGGTACACCTGCGACTAGCTGCGAGACTGCGATAACGGAAGGTGACACTGCATTTGGATCCTCGTGTGTACGGAGTACTACTGAGTACTGACTAGCGAGTCATCCTTTCTGGTGTACACGTAGAGCTGCCGCTATCAGGCCGCCGCTAGCTCTAGCAGCCGTACGCGCTGTTCAAGTCCATATATTGATCATGCATGTGAGGATATATATCGATCGGTGACCTGATGCGTGTTACGTGTATGTCCAATCCAGCATACAAACGGTCAATCAGAAGGGAAGACTTCCAAGATTGCTGCTGTTGACGGTTGCTTAGTTTGACACGCAGTAGCTTATTACACCTTTGTTTTCTTGTCCTTTCTAGTCTTCAATGCCACCGAGTAATTCGGCAGAGCTCGGCTCTAATAATCAGAAGCCGCAAGGACATTGCCTTCAGATAAGTATAAGCAGTAATATAAACTAAATTTCAGCAAAGTGGACTAAAAAACCCACCAAACTACTGTAGAATACAACGACCAACAACTCAAGCACGAAGACTAACTATTAAAGCTTAAATATAATTTCTAGTGCACGACATCACGAGGCAACACTAAAAACAACTCCTTCATCAAAAACACTAAAAACAACTCGGTCGGAAACAACAAAATCAAACTACCAGCTCCACTCACTCTAACAATGACTTCACTAACAACTTGCACGATACATACTTGGGAGAACTTAGGATATGGTGTTTGAGTTACACATCTTGTACATTGTTTCAATTTTGGACTAGATATACAAATGTTCAATTCAAACCACTTTCCTACCGGGCTTGATATAGAGCTTGGGATGCAGGTGTAGCAATAAAACCTATCAACAACTCTGCCACTGTTGAAGCCTCTGACGCTAGTTGGAGCGGAGTCGCAGGCATACCTGCAGTATGGGCGGGCCACAGACTTGTGTAGCAGGTCAATTGCAGACTGTAAAGCACATTAAGCCCCCTTTGAAACAAAAGATTTACATAATACAAAAACAGGAGAAAACGTAGGAATAGTGTCAAAAAACTTTAAAATATAAAACTTCAAATCCTATATGATTTAATAACAAATTGAAGTTTATGAATATACCTTTGGAAGCAATGTAGGAAAAACATAGGAAACAAAACAATGAGGTCGGGGCCTATTTGGAAATTGGAATGCATGAAAATTCTTCCATTCCTGCGTTGGGAAATTGAACTGATTCCTATAAAATTCTTGTGTGACTCCTTCGAAATTAATGTGTTCCAAATAGACCCTTAGTTTCTTCCAAAATTCCTTTAGAATTGCCTAATCCATAACCGATTTAAAGGAATTGTTGGGAAGCATTCCTTTTTTCCAAAAAGATATTATAGAAATTTTTCCTACATGAATTGAATTCTTTGAAATTCCTATGTTTTCCTTCATTCAAAGGGGATCTAACTACTTTAGTAGGGGTAAAGTTCATTCTACCTCCCTAATACATTAACATTATAATATAATTTTCTCCTCGAACTTCAAAAGAGGATGTCTTACCTCCAGAACTCTCAGAAGTTCAAATTATCACCCTGTCCTAGTTTGGAGTGGGTTTAAAGATGATTTTGTCATTTTTAGTTAAAAAATGGTAAACACTTGATAAAGTTTTTAATCCATAGGAAATGTCTCTAACCTTTTAGAACTTATAAAAAGTTGTAAAGATAGACTGAGATATAACAATTCAAACTAAAATATTTACAACTCATGAAAACATCTTGAAAGACTTTAAAAAAATCAGGTTTATCTCTATAAAATGGAAATATCTAGAAATTTTTTGGATGCATTCTAAATGATCTATAAGAACATTTTAAAAACTTTGCAGGGAAAACGTATGAGATGCAACCAACATCAATGCAACAGTAATTAGTGTTGAATGCATTCGTGCTGGTTGTGAATTACATTTTTTATTGTGGAAAGTTTTCAAAATGCGTTTACATATTAACTAGGATGTTTTCAGAATTTTTAGTTTTTTGCATACTTTTTCATTTTCTTAGAGCTAAACCTGTGTTCTGAAGCATCTTGACACGTTTTCTTCAGCTCTAATATTATCTTGGGTTTGTTGTATCCCAATCTACCTCTTTTTTTGGATTTTTTTAAAGCTTAGAATCACTTTCTGTAGTTTTAAAACTTATCAAGTATTTACCTATTATTTTAGCTAAAAGAAGGACAAAACCGTCTTTAACACCACTCTGAATCAGGGTAGGAAAGTAATTTGCTGGTAGGTAAAATGTGTGATTTAGAATTCGAGGGCGAGGAGGTAGAGTAGTCTTTTCCATCATAAAATTTTGGGCCTTGTATGGTCAGCCCACTTGCACTGTACAGGCATGCTTTTTTCCAGACGTACATGGGAATTGGTATATTAGTAATTTATTAGAGAGCGAACCTCTCCAAGGGTGGAGTACGGGAAACTAATGCAGAATAGCTTGACATATTTGCTGGAGTTTTGTTTTGTTCTCTAAAATTTGTGATGTGGAGGCCATTTAGAGATGTACTAAAATACTAAAAATGATCCAGACATTATGAATTTAGTACTCTACTATAGTTTGTCAACCTAAATCCCACTGATTTTAGTGAAATAAGCCCATTCCTCGCGATGGATTGCAGATGGACTGGCAAGGGATGCAGATCAATCCATTTCATTATATAAACCAAAAAATAAGTAGTGAGAAAATATTGAACGAACCACCTCATTTCTTAAACAAACACCTTTATAACCTTTATATAACGCACCAGCAAGGCACGCTGGAATAGAGATACCAAGCACCCAAATTGTTCGTGGCACTTAGCATATCACAGATGCTTCATTATTCATGATCCTGCATTTTTTATTGTTACTAATAGCACGTACTCGTGGCGCCATATTACAAGTATATATGCTACGTACGCTGAGTATTATTTATTCTTCTTCACCAGCCAAGTATGCATGCATGCATGAACGGTGAACTCGGCACCTCTAGCAGGTGAGGTTGTTCCCCGGGTCGACGCCGAACTGCTTGCAATAGTCCTTGTAGTAGCCCACCCGCGCGTTCACCGCGCCAGGGTTCTTGCCGTTGCACTCGAGGGCGCCGTTGATGGCCCGGATGGTGGCGCCGAACCCCTGCGGCATGACCTGGTGCACATTGTTCATCCAGAACCAGAGCGCCGTCTTGAATGAAATCACGGGGTCCTGCGCCACCTTGTCCGGGTTCCCGAGCCCGTCGAAGCCGATGGCCTTTCCGGCAGGACCGTAGTTGTAGTTCCACGAGATCTGCAGCGGGCCGCGCCCGTAGTACTTCTTCCCCGGGGCGCATGGCCACTGCCTGTTGTTCGCGTCGCAGTAGTTCCTGCTCGCTCCGTTGATCTCGTTGATGTAGCAGAAATCTGTCGATCGGTAAATATATATATATATATATATATATATATATATATATATATATATATATATATATATATATATATATATATATATATATAATGCCATCGCGAAGTTGATCAGCGCGCACGGGACCGGCCGGTACACCACCATGCATGCAAGAATTGAAGATTACTGGCGGTTTAATTAATGAACTCACGTCCAGTCTCGTGCGTGACGTGCGCGAAGAAGGCGGCGATCTCGCGCTTGCCCTCCACCTCGGAGCCGCCATGGGCGAAGCCTGGGTACGCGTTGGCGGCGTTCAGGAACGCGCTTCGCGTGTAGAAGTTCTTGCCCTCGCACCAGTTCGGGGCCTGGTTCTTGATGCCGTTGAAGAACGCGTCGGTGACGACGCTACCCACGTTCGCGCCGCTACCGCCGCCGCCCTGGCACGGGCCCGAGCGACACCCCTTGCCACAGTAGGCGTCGCCCTTGCCGCAGTAACCATACTGGCTGCAGCAGTAGCCTGGCTGGCAGCCGCAGTTCTGCGCGGCGGCCGGGCCGGCGCCAGCGCAGAGGAGTGCTAGCCCGAGAGCCAGGACCGTCAAGATCCTCGGCGCGTTTTCCATGACGGATATCACAGCTTCAGTTTTGTGACTATTTGCTATTTGGTATCCTCTCTTGTTGTGATGAATTGTGATGAGGTGATTTGAGGTGGTATGTTGGTCGTGTTTATATAGAGACCAGGGCTTGCATGTCGTTCGTGTCTTTGAAGACCACCAGGATGGACTAGCTACGTTTTGTGTCCAGGCGTCCAGCATCGTGCATTAGTGCCGCTGGCGCTACTGTTCCACATTTTACGAACTTGTGGCGGCAAACCTCTCCACAGGTACGTACTCTCTGTTTTCACATTCTGCGACGACTGCCGACTAGCTGCAATAATGCAACGCGATTTAAAGTTTTGGAACTTCGATAGCAGCCGTGTACTTGTTACTTGGTGGAAATGTGCGTGCTATACACTGCGCTACTGGCACCAGTCCTTCACATTTCTTGTACATTTTTCTCTTCCGCATAGACATTGCCGTCATCCGGCCGCTGCTGCAGCCGTACATCACCGAGTATCGATGGTCAGTTCCACGGATCATGCCTGACTGCTTGTGCAGATACATCGGTCGCATTGGTCAATCCAGAAATGAAGATGCCTATGAGATACATCTCTCGTGCTACACCTGTCACCCCCGCCCTCAAGGGTGGTTTTAATTTGTTTGATCAAGGCTAGCAGCGGGTTGGCCACAGGTGTTCCCGGCCGGCGGTCGACAAAGGTAGAAGATGGCGAAAAAAATGCATGGCGGATCTGATATAGACTTACCCCAAATACGTGTGCCGATGAGAGAAATGCAGCGACTCATCTGCGCATTGGTTGAAGCAGTGATCGCCTACACACTGTTTGTTGATTCAGTTTTTTAGAAAGACTACAAAAGATTTGCTGAATTTTTATTAGACGAAGAAAAAGAAACAACTTCATAAATTTACAAACAGGGCAACAAAAATAGAGAGAAAAAAAAACTCACCACCACGGCACTATGGCCCCACCCTCGACTAAAGACCTCAGAGCCCGAAACCAGCCAAAACAAACAAGATGACCACTAAAAATAAAACTAAATTTACGGCTGCCGCACGGTACAGTAAATCTTCCTTGCAAAACATGGCTACTTCGCTTGGCCGCATCGACTTGTTCTAAAACATTCTTCTATTATGCTCTTTCTGTGTTCTTTGTTAATCTTGTTGCAGTACTTGCGCCAATAGCTATGAAAAGAGCATGTTATTCCAACTAAGTCTAGCACTGATAATCCAAGCTACTTTCTTAAGAGAGACCAAACTTGCTTTGCGAAAACGCAATCCTTACAAATTTAAGATCATTTGGCCAGTTGCGTTTCATCAGATCGTTTGTTGTAAGGATTCTTTTATATAGCAGCGTCTAAGCAAAAAAAAATCTATATTTGGGTTCTACCTTTGCTTTTCAAATAGCATAAGTTTCAGCTTGCTGAAAGTGCCTTGGAATTGGATCGAGTAGGCACTTTTGGCCATGTATGCCCTACGAGTTTCCACAGAGTAATCTCCTGCAGTGTGATTAAGGGATATATGAGCAATCCAACAGTTCTCTTTCAGTGGCACTTGGACCGACAATTTTTTAGCAAGCTACAACTGTAAAGTTTGTATATGAATTTAGGCCTTGTTTAGTTTCCACCTAAAAATTTTTCGACTCATCATATCGAATATTTAGACACATGAATGGAGCATTAAATATAGATTAAAAATAATCAATTGCATAATTTACACATAATTTTACGAGACAAATCTTTTAATCTAATTAGTCTATAATTGGACGCTAATTGATATAGTTACAAATATGCTACAATACTCATTTTTTTCTTTTCAAGAACCGAATAAAGCCTCAGTTTTTAATTGCTGCAATCCCCCTCAACTTTTTTTCTTTTCACGGACTGAATAAAGCCTCAGTTTTTAAGAGATATTTTACGGTTCTTGGAGGAACTACCGGTTTCTCTAATCCTCTCCATCTTAAAACAGGATAATAATGAATATATAAGTAAGAGTAGCCTAGTAATTGTAACTTAAGTCCCTCCCGGGGCACCCATCCGCCCAGTGCTCGGCTCCCAGCGTCGGTGATTGGCCTGCTTCGTGCTTCTATCCTACATGATCCACCGCTGCAGCCCTCATCGATCGAATACTGAACACCGGTCGCAATGTCGCATGGGACTCCAAATTTCTCTAAGGCATATCCTTGAACAACATGTCGAGCAGGTCGAGGTGTGGAGGCGGCGCCGGCATCTTGGGCAGGTCCATGATCACGTAGCGCACCCAGATGGGGGAGATGCGCGGCCGCCGCGGGCTTAGTCCCCCACCGCATTGATGATCTGCCTTGCGTCTAGCCCGTCGGCGATGGTGTGGACATAGATGAGACCAACTATGAAGCCGACGCACATGAACTCTATCACCTACAGTATCATCCATCCTCGTGATGCATATAGCAGCTCACCTTTGTTCGTCGATGAGGTGGGTGACAGAGCACTTAACTAATCACTTCTGGACTGGACGAGTGCTCAGTAGAATATAATAGCTACAGATCGGGTGCATTTGCATCCGTGCATTAGCTTCTAGGTGGTGAGCGCTGCATCTTGACATGGCCGGCGGGTGCCGCCGATAAGATGGTTTTTCCGATCCATGGCCAGCGAATACAACACAGCTTAATATTGTTGCTACACGGAAGTACCATTTGTACCCTCCACGATTTAATTAGAGCTGGTTCCGGGTCCATTAAGTTTTGGTTCTGGCCCACAACTTAAGTTCATTTTAGTAGATTCTTCTTGTTTCTTAACCATCTGATTTAGCCAAACGGATGGCTCTAATTATTTTCAAGCACTGTAAAATTTCTCAGTTTTTAAACCCTTGCTGCAATCCAACAGTCCTCTTTTAGTGCCGCTTGGACCAACAAATTTTTAGCAAGCTGCAACCGTAAACTTTGCATATTGGTTCAGTTTTTAAACCCTCGCTGCAACCGTAAAGAGTACAAGCGATCTGCAATCGTACACACTGTTTCGAGGCAACATGCATATAATACAGTTGCTTCATTATTCCGGTTGAACAAACGGGCTCAGCCCCGGCGTTTTATTATTACTGCTTGCTAGCACGTTCCGTCGCAAAACTAGGTTTCGCGAAGGGTGCGATGCCAAGCATTTATTTATTCTGGACGAGCCGTGCGACGAGGAGCCAAAGGACTCGCCGACGCCGCTCGCCTAGCTACCTAGCAAGTGAGGTTGGGTCCGGGGTCGACGCCGAGCTGCTGGCAGTACTGCCTGTAGTAGCCCACCCGCGCGTTCATCTGGGCAGTATTCTTGCCGTTGCACTCGAGGGCGCCGTTGATGGCCCTGATGGTGGCGCCGAACCCCTGCGACATCACCCCGTGCACGTTGTTGGTCCAGAACCAGAGCGCCGTCTTGAACGCGACCACGGCGTCCTGCGCCACCCTGTCCGGGTTCCGAAGCCCGTCGAAGCCGATGTCCCTCCCGGCAGGCCCGTAGTTGTAGTTCCACGAGATTTGCAGCGGGCCGCGCCCGTAGTACTTCTGACCCGCGGCACACGGCCACTGCCTGTTGCTCGAGTCGCAGTAGGCGTTGTTCTTGTTGATCTCGCTGATGTAGCAGAAATCTGTATGTGGTGTCCGTATCGAGTCGTGCACACAGCAGAATTACAAAAATCGATCAGCATTATGCATGGGTCAAAAATCAAAGACGATTACGATACTGTGGAAGAGAGATTAGAGTGTGTGGTCATCAGTGGACGTTCAATCAACTTACGTCCGGTCTCGTGCGTGATGTGGGCGAAGAAGGCGGCGATCTCGCGCTTGCCCTGCACCGACCTGCCACCGAAGCCTTTGTACGCGTCGGCGGCGCTCAGGAACGCGCTCCGGGTGTAGAAGTTCTTGCCCTCGCACCCGTTCCCGGCCTGGTTCTTGATGCTGTTGAAGAATGCGTCGGTGACAACGCCAGCCACGTTCCCACCTCCACTGCTGCCGCCGCCAGAGCGGCACGGGCCCGACTGGCACCCGTCGCCGCAGTACTCGTCGGTCGTGCCGCAGTAACCGAACTTGCTGCAGCAGTAACCTGCCTGGCAGCCGCAGTTCTGCGCGGCGGCAGCGCAGAGGAGTGCTAGGCCGAGAGCCAGGACCGCCATGATCCTCGGCGCGATTGCCATACTGGATCAGATCAGTAGTACTTCAGCTTCTGGCCAAAGGTTTGTTGCTGCGGTGCAGCTTTGTTGCGAGGTGATTTGAGATGTCACGAGGGTGCCGCTTTATATAGGCATCAGAACGTGCGTCTTGCCGATGCATGGCATGCGACGTGGAGGATTTGGACGGAGTGGCTGTGTCCCGGTCCACGCATAGCACTGGCACGTACTGTACGACCGTTCCACGCATTGCACTGGCACGTACGACTGTTCCACATTTTATGATGGACTTTTGACACATGGGACAGCTAGCATGTATCGACAAGCACAAGTCTAACGTACGTTGGTCGAGATATCATCAGATTTGGATTGCCACCGCCCATCGCCTGAATGCTCGGTGGAAAATCCGCGCATGCTAGCTGCTAGAAGCCATTTGTTTTCCATTCCTATAGTTTTTTTTCCTGACAGATGCAGTCGCTCGTAAATACGAGTGTACACTCAACCCTATGAACATACACGTACACTTAACTTCTATGAACATCTTCGAAAAAACAAATTAGACCAATAAATCTTGAGAGACGCCTCGTTATCAACAGGAACATTACCTATATTGCAAATCAAAGGATCCTGAAAAATAAGAGATGCTGGAGAATAATAATGAAGCCGAGAAGGACAAGTGAAGTAAAAGGAGAAGTTTGTATTTTTTTGCCACCGGAGCCCGTCTGTTCCTTTGAAACTTTTTTCTTATTCTAGTTTTTGGGATGTTGTCTGTAATCTTCAATCTAGTTTCGCTGTTAGTGTAGCAAATTGTTCGCTTTCTTAAACTCTGGTTAGTTGTAAGTGGCTGGTCTGGTTCTGTTTCTGTCTACACTATGTTCTGAATTATATTTCTGTTGGAAGTAATGAAAATGAGGAAGATCCTTTGTATAAAAAAAGAATAGTGTCATTAAATCCTAGAATAAATCTTTCTTATTCTAGTTTTTGGGACGTTGTCTGTAATCTTTAATCTAGTTTCGCAGTTAGTGTAGCAAATTGTTCACTTTCTTAAACTCTAGTTAGTTGTAAGTGGCTGGTCTGGGTTCTGTTACTATCTACACTCTGTCCCAAACTGTATTTCCATTGAAAGTAATGAAAATGGGGAAGATCCCTTCTATTGAAAAAAGAATAGTACCATTAAATTCTAAAATAAATCTTTCTTATTCTAGTTTTTGGGACGTTGTCTGTAATCTTCAATCTAGCTTCACTGTTAGTGTAGCAAATTGTTCGCTTTCTTAAACTCTAGTTAGTTGTAAGTGGCTGGTCTGGGTTCTGTTCCTGTCTACACTCTGTCCCGAACTGTATTTCCGTTGGAAGTAATGAAAATGCTTGTATCGAAAAAAATAGTTCCATTAAGTCCTAGAATAAATCTAAAAAAATTCAAGTAGCTGTGTCAAATCAGTTAAACTTGGACGGTCAGGTTTCACCACAATCCAACCAGCTGAGCTCGCTCAGTTTGCATATTTCCTATAGTCTGTTTTGTCTTTGTCCTTCCGTAAAAAGAATTATAATTATTTTATTGTGATTTGTGCTAATAGATTTAGAACGTTAGATAGAGATCTGATAGTGTTAACCGTCGCCTGAACAAATGCTATATTTCAAACACGTGTAACTTTTCTCGTATACGTACTGTTGCTTCAAAAAACTCCATGTACCTCGCATGTGAGTATTTATTGGTGGCCTTGGCCTGCGTGTTCCAACTAAGGCTACCAGAAATGGTCAACCAAGAACGGAAGACTTCCAAGCTAGCTACCGGTGATGGATTGGGCCATATGCATGATCAAACGAAGTCGTAGATAGCTTTCTATATTTTTGTTATTTCTGTAGAAGGCTCGTTGGCTTTTTTCCTTCCTTATTCTCATTATGCGTGGATTTAGAATAGAAGAGTTCTAGCACTCAATACAGCGGAAGATTGTTCTCGTGCCTCACTTTATTTATTAATCGCTCCCTCTATCGTGTAGTATATTCTAAAAATTATAAGACAAAATAAAGAAGAATATAAAATACGTATCTACCTTTGCTTTATTTCTTGATGAGACGTTATTATCAACTTAATTAATGGTGATTGGTTGATAAATAGAAAATATTTTTAACGCCCCCCCCCCCCCACCCCCCACTGACACAAATTTTGGGCCGTGGTGTAGTGCCACTAAATGATGGTGATTGGTTAATAAATGGCAAGTAACACTACCATACCTACCAAATTTGTGCAACTATTTCATTCAAAATTATTTTTCCTCTGTAATCCCTTGGTTTTGGGTTTAATTTTTAATGTTTGTATGCACTATATTATATGACAAAAGGAAGTATATAACACCCCCTAATGTCCAGTGTTCGCCGACTGACTTCTCTTTTAATCAGCCGTGGAAACTGGTTGAATATATACTGTATACTTACATCCAAACCCATGCAAGGAGACCCTTGAAAAGAACACAAAATTTGCACTGAAGTTATTTTTTGAGGTTTGATCTATCGCATATGTGGCCTACCATTAGGGATTAGCAGCGCTGGATGCGCTCTGATCCACTGTTACTTGGTACTCCTACTAGCCTACTAGGTAATAATGTAAGCGTAAAGTAATCAAAACTCATCAACAGAGGAAGATTTGTGATCGATAGTATATGCATAAGATAATTCAATCGGAATAAGAGCATCTCTAACAGTTATGCAATTGGAATTTGCCATTTGTTTGAGTTTGCCAAGTCTCTAAACGTTTTGCCAAAGGAAAAATAAGTTCATCTCCAAGTGTTTGACATTTTTGACTTGACATTTCCCAAAATAGTGGACCCAACTATTTTTGTCCGGAAATCTTTCATCTTCGCGGGAAATTTTCTCGCACGTCGCGCGGGCGCTTTCTTTTTCGCACGCAATTCCTTCGCCCGTCGCGTTCCTTTGTCGCGATCGATCTCCGTGATCAACTCGACGCGGCAGCAGCGCGTGGACTTCGACGTCTTCCTCACGCCGGTGAACCCCAACAAGATGACGGCGTTGTGGTACAGGAGCGGCACGGTGAAGATGCGGCGATGGATTTCCTAGCCTCGCGTCGCTGCAAGAAAAGGAGGCAGTGATGGATCTCTTTGTCCCTGCGCAAAGAAAGGAGACGGCGCGCGGGGGAAAGAAAAGAGTCGCGCGCGAGGAGGACTCGTCTCGCGGGAAACTACCGCGACGTGGGGGTACGACAAGGAGTCCAAGATTCTCAGGATATCAAAATTGCCAAACCATTGTGCTTATGCAAAAATGCCAAGTTTGGTCCATCAAATGTCAAGTTTGCCAAAATGCATAAGTCAAATGTAAAATTGTTGGAGAGCAATTTTTAAGGTTTTTGGCAAATTTCAAGAATGCAAAGTCCAATTGCATAATGGTTGGAGATGCTCTAAGAAATTTGTTTTTCATTGCATAGCTCAACCATTCAGGTACTATGTTGCACAAGAACCACTTTTCATCATGATTGGTTATTGGTATATGGCCTTCTTTGTGTTTGCAAAATCTCTCATATTTCCATGCGTTTGGCGGAGAGCGACAAGGTGTGTGTCTCACAAATCATCTCCTTCCTCTTATTTCTTCAACAAATCAACATAGGCACAGGTATGGCTGGAAGGGGCCGATTCAGCCAAGAGAGCAGCCACCAGCGGCAACGGATGAAACCGCAAGCTTCACCTAATCACCACCCACGCACCCGAAGATGGTTTTAATTGGTCGAGGCTAGTAACAAGTTGGCCGAGCCTAAGAGCCTTCCCGTCCAGCGGTCGACAACAACAAGTAGAAGGTAGAAGATAGATGGAGATAAAATGGTAGATCTGACATAGAGTTATCCTAAATACGTGTGTGCGGAGACGAGAGAACTGCGGCGGACTCATCTGCACATTTGTTGAAGCTCGCCTAGACACAGACACTGTTTATTGATTTAGTCTTTAAACCCTTGATGCAATCGTAGTAAAGTACAAGCGCGAGTGTACACACTAATGTTTCGAGGGTATAGTTGCTTCATTATTAGTAAGGTGCAACAAACAGGCTCAGCCCCAGCGTTTTATTGTTACTACTAGCTAGCTCGTACTCGCTAAACTCTGTGTTTCGCGAGGGTGCGACGCCGAGCATGCATTTTCTGGACGAGCCATCCAAGGACTGCCGACGCCACTCGCCTAGCAAGTGAGGTTGGGCCCGGGGTCGACGCCGAGCTGCCGGCAGTACTGCTTGTAGTAGCCCACCCGCGCGTTCATCTGGGCAGTATTCTTGCCGTTGCACTCGAGGGCGCCGTTGATGGCCCTGATGGTGGCGCCGAACCCCTGCGACATCACCCCGTGCACGTTGTTCGTCCAGTACCAGAGCGCCGTCTTGAACGCGATCACGGCGTCCTGCGCCACCTTGTTCGGGTTCGCGAGCCCGTTGAAGCCGATGGCCTTCCCGGCAGGCCCGTAGTTGTAGTTCCACGAGATTTGCAGCGGGCCGCGCCCGTAGTACTTCTGTCCCGCGGCGCACGGCCACTGCTTGTTGCTCGAGTCGCAGTAGGCGTTGTTCTTGTTGATCTCGCTGATGTAGCAGAAATCTGTCGTCGGTCGGTATCGAGCCATACGTACGTCCACACAGCAGAATTACGAAACTTTGATCAGCATGCATGATGGGTCAAATCAAAGACGATACTGTGGAAGAGAGATTAATTAGAGCCTGTGGTCAGTGAACTTACGCCCGGTCTCGTGGGTGACATGGGCGAAGAAAGCGGCGATCTCGCGCTTGCCCGCCACCGACCCGCCACCGAAGCTTTTGTACGAGTTGGCGGCGCTCAGGAACGCACTCCTGGTGTAGAAGTTCTTGCCCTCGCACCCGCTCGCGGCCTGGTTCTTGATGCCGTTGAAGAATGCGTCGGTGACAACGCTACCCACGTTCCCACCACCACTACTGCTGCTGCCGCTCGAGCGGCACGGGCCCGACTGGCACCCGTCGCCACAGTAGTCGTCCGTCGTGCCGCAGTAACCGAACTTGCTGCAGCAGTAACCTGCCTGGCAGCCGCAGTTCTGCGCGGCGGCCGGGACGGCGGCAGCGCAGAGGAGTGCTAGCCCGAGAGCCCCCAGGACTGCCAAGATCCTCGGCGGCGCGTTTGCCATACTGGATCGATCGGATCAGTACTTCAGCTTCTCACTAAGGTTGCTGCGGTGCAGCTTGTTGTGAGGTGTGATTTGAGATGTCATATAAGGGTGCCGCTTTATATAGGTATCATTTGTCAATACATGGCACGCGACGTGGAAGATGGAGATGGAGTGGCTGTCCCGGTCCAAAAGTACCATTGCACTGGCACGTACGACTGTTCCACGCATTGCACTGGCACGTACGACTGTTTCCACGTTTTATGATGAAGTTTCGACACATGGGTCAGCATGTATCGACAAGCACTAGTCTTACGTAGGAGATATAATAAGATTTGGATTGCCACCGCCCACCCCTTGAATGGCTGAATGCTCGGTGGAAAATCCGCACATCATGCTACCTGATAGAAAGTCATTTGCTTTCCTGTGACTTTTCTCGTATGCGAAGACAATCGGCGTCATCTTCCCGGCCGCCGCGGGCAGCCGTATATTGTTGCTTCAATTCCACGTACCTCGCATGTGAGGATTTATTGGTGGGCTGGTGGCCTTGGTCTGAGTGTCCCAACAAATAAAGCCTACCAGAAATGGTCAAGCAAGAACGGAAGACTTCCAAGCTACCTATATACCGGTGATGGATTAGGCCATATCCACGTTGAGATAAAACTTGCAACGTGGATTATTTTTATAAAAGATTATAGATAAGGAGGAAAAAATCCAAAAAAAACTAGAGTAGACGCATATGGCCCAATCCGTGTTTTGCCTGTGGTTTCTCTAGAGTGCATTCTGCCATGGTTAATAATATCGGTGTTCCGCCTTCGGTTTCTCTATAAAGCTTTTTAGAATTTTTCTTCTTTGTCTACGTTTCTTATAAAGTTCATCCACACTGCAAGTTCAAACTGATCAACATACAAGCCATTCACATCACCCTTTACTAGCTATCCATATTATCTTCCACTAATAGCTACGTCATGCATCTTACTAACGAAGTCTACAAGATAGCTTTTTATATTTTTGTTTAGTCTCTAGAAGGCTCTTTGGCCTTTATGCGTGGATTTAGAATAGAAGAGTTTTATTTTTAGAGTATTTATTACAGTAGAAGATTGTTCTCGTGAGCAATTTAGAAGATTTCTTTGAGAGGGAGTCACTTTCGTGGGGCTTGAGCTAAATCAATAAGTTGCCTCGTCTATAAATGACAAAAATTTATGTCCAGTATGACAGTGCATTCTAAATATTTTAGAATAGATTAGAAGAAACTACAAAAGACATATGTGTCTCACTTTATTTATTAATTAGACGCTATCATCAAGAAATTGATGGTGATTTTGGTTGATAAATGGCAAGTAACACTACAATACTTGCCACAATAGGGCATGAACAAATCCATTGAAGAGAACCACAATAGGGCCAAGACCCAGTGGGTTGTTATTCACTGGATGACCTAGAGTGCCACGATGAAGTTCACTTGATACGTGTACTAGATCAATGTCCAAAGGTGATCAAGTACTAGTCCAAAACAGATGCTCTGGTAAGCACTAGATGGTTCATTGAACATTTTAAGTTTGGTACTAGGTTGGGGAGTTTAAGGAATTACTCATCAGGTGACTCCAGATGATAGCATTGGACCTTTGCATTATAAAAAAATCAAGGACACAACGAATGCACCAGAAAGATCCTATTGTGTGGTCAAGACCTGCGCCATTGTAAGTTTAAGGTGAGGTCCATTTCTACCATGGAGAACATTTGTTTCTTGTATATATCATAGCAGAGTTTGCGATAGCTAGTTTGGAGTGTTGGAATATGAATATGTATGCCCCACTCAACTATTTGGTGTTTTTGAAGCTTCTTAAGGTGTAAACACACATATTTGAAAGCTTCAACATCCAAGGAGTGATCTTGAAGAATAAGGCAATTAATGCTAGTTTATGTCGGTTAACAAGAAGAGCTTTAGGTGCCTAAAGTAAGGCGATGTTTGCACAAATATTGCTTGCCAGTGTGCTTGCATGCACCAACCTTAGTTGTGGAGTTGATGTTGGTGTTGTGTGAGGGAGGCCCTCAATAACTTGGTTGAAGCTCAACCAAATGAGTACGACAGGGAGCATTCCAAGAAAGGCAAGGCGAATACACACTTGCTATTAAGGATGGGCTATCATCTATTCACTGAGTTATCTGACTAGACGCTTGGCCCTTGCAAGAGGCTCAAACAAGGAAAGTGGAAGACACGAGCTTTTTGACACCTTAGTAAAAAATTGTTAAAAGAGTTTGCATTCTCAACCCTCTTTAGATTTTGCATTTACTTGTGCATCTTGTTTATATGGATTTACCTTTTCTAGAATTTCATGTGTAGTTCCCCCACAGAGGTCATATATATAATCCATTTGTCCCTAAAAGAATAAATTTAAATTTCTAGCAACTTTAGGACAAATTAGCAAAGAAGATAAAAGACCATTACCCCTCATTAAGCTGTTGAACCTTAATAGCTCTCTAGTTACCGAGAAGCCTAATTAAGTAGTGTAGTTTGAAGTATCCCATAGTAGTGCAGGAAAGAGAGATTATGTTAAATGAAATCCAGACTACGAGAGAGACTAATGTGGATCGATGGACCATTCACCTCTAGAAATCAATTCTTTTGGAGACAAATTTTTGGGCTAGAAATTGATTCTCTCAAGGACAGAGGGAGTACCATGAACACCGACTTCGAGGTTAAACGAGTTATTTGTGAATGTAGGTTAACACACGTGTCAAGTAATAACCATAGTATTTATGTATTAACTATCTTTGCACATCATTGCCTTCATATGCACATGCACATGCTTTTATTAATCATGTCTCCATTCACATAGGCTAGTCTTTCTACTACAAATGTTACACATCTTCATGTGTGCTAAACCATTCACATACAAACGAAGAAGCAAAAGGCTTTTTACATGCCATGAGTGGCGTGTCGAATAAGTTGGCATGCAATTGAAAAGTTGAACGTTTCAATGAAAACCATCAACTATAATTAATAACTTCGTCGTGAGGATTGGAATCTGACAATTTTAACTTCGATGGAACTTCAATTGATGGACGACAGAGAATCCAAGAAGGTACTACATTAATCTGCATGTTACAAACTGCTTCATTATCGGCATGTTACAAACTTGAACTGAAAAAATAGAGCAAGGTTAATAATATAGTTAATTTGCTGGTTGTAAGGTTTTTTTGCAGCCTTCTTCAGCCCACTCATACAGTAGTTAGTTATTCACTATTAATAAAGTTTCTTACAACCTGTTTCTTCTCTCTTCTCTCTTCTATCTCAGCATTTAACCAGCTTACAACAAGTTACTATACTTGCTCTTAGCTTATACCATTTCATCTAAAAAGAAGAAGTTAGCTCATCCCATTAATCTGCATTATTATTTATCAGTAGATATTGCGAAGTGTTCGCGTCAATCTGCATGTTACAAACTGCTTCATTAATCATTATTCATGTCGAATAAACAGGTCGCTAGCCCCTGCATTATTATTTATCTCTAATACTACTACGCACTCTCAAATTCTGAAGTATATATACCCTTATATTTATATAAGAAGGCACGCATGAACCCATCACTTCTAGCAGGTGAGGTTGCTCCCCGGGTCGACGCCGAACTGCTGGCAGTACTGCTTGTAGTAGCCCACCCGCGCGTTCATTTGCGCGGGGTTGTTTCCGTTGCACTCGAGGGCGCCGTTTATGGCTCTGATGGTGGCGCCAAACCCCTGTGGCATCACCCCGTGCACGTTGTTCATCCAGAACCAGAGCGCCGCCTTGAACGCGATCACGGCGTCCTGCGCCACGGCGTCCGGGTTCCCGAGCCCGTCGAAGCCGATGCTCTGTCCTGCCGGCCCGTAGTTGTAGTTCCACGAGATCTGCAGGGGGCCTCTTCCGTAGTACTTCTGCCCCGCGGCGCACGGCCACTGTGTGTAGCTCGAGTCACAGTAGGCGTTGTCCTTGTTGATCTCGCTAATGTAGCAGAAATCTGCCGTGCAAATTATGTTCCAAATTGATTAGCATGATATATGCAGTCATATATATACATCCCGTCGAAGAGAGGTTACACACGCGTTTCAATCAACTTACGTCCGGTCTCGTGTGTGGCGTGAGCGAAGAAGGCGGCGATCTCGCGCTTGCCGTCGTCCTCCGAGCCGCCCTGGGCGAAGCCGGAGTACGCACTGGCACTGGCAGCGCTCAGGAACGCGTCGCGCGAGTAGAAGTTGCTGCCCTCGCACCCACTTCCGGCCTGGTTCTTGATGCCGTTGAAGAACGCGTCGGTGACGACGTTACCGACGTTCGCGCCGCTGCCGCTGCCGCTGCTGCCGCCGCTCCCTGTCCCTGTGCAGGGGCCCGACCGGCACCCGGTGCCACAGTACTCGCTGGTCTGGCCGCAGTAGCCATACTGGCTGCAGCAGAAGTCTGGCTGGCAGCCGCAGTTCTGCGCGGCGGCCGGACCGACAGCGCAGAGGAGCGCTAGCAGCCCGAGAGCCAGAACAGTCAGGATCGTCGGCGAGCTCGCCATACTTTACTGATGATCTGAGCGTCAGCTCCGGACGAAAATGCTTCTTTGCTGCGCGGCTGTGAGGTGATTTGAGATTGGCATGCTGGTGTCACCTTATATAGAGGTCAGGGCGCGGATGCCCAACTTCTCGACGTGTGGCGTTCGACGTGCAACCTCATGTCCGCTTGTGCAACTTGCACCACCGGTCCACCGCTGCCCTTAGCTGCAACGTGGACTTGCGGTTTGGAACTTTGGAGATACGGTAGCCGCGCAATTTATATTTAATTATTTCTTGATGGAAATACGTTCTTTCTGGCGATTTTTCGCGCGTACAAAGACGACTGCCGCCATCCTGCCCCAGCTGGCAGTGGCACTGGCCGCCGTATATCATCAGTAGAGACTTGCGTTTCCACAACGTATTAGAAACGGTCAGCCCAGGACGAGAGCTCCATGATCGGTGCCGATGAGAGCGGCCTAATTTGGAGTACTTTTATTTCCTTCTCTTATTTTCTTGGACTCTTGGGTCATTTTCGTTGAACAGGGAATGCGCACATTGGGTCTTGTGCTAAGTAAAGAAGTATGGGCTCCTTGGTTCGGTACTCATATGACGGTAGGGACCCATAGATATTGCACACGACAAGTGTAGACGAGTGTACAAAATTATGTATCTAAGGTGGTGTTGTTATGGGTACAAAATTCTACCTGTTATTATTTATCGTCAGTGTGCAGGAGCCGACAGTAATTTGCTTCACTGCCGAGTCATAAGTCTATGATTTGGACAGTGATTGGAATCTTACTGACCCGATAAATATCATTGCCAGCTCCAGCCATGAACTGACAAGGACATATCATTATCAGGTCAGGCCACAACCCTACACTGTGATATGTCGCCAATATCGAATCGATGCTTGACAATGGCAACGGCAAAACTACATCACTACCGGTTCTTGATCGACCCGACAGTGCCCTACTATTACAGTATAAAACTTTAGCCAGCTTCTTCCTCCTCCTCCCATCTCAACTCTCGAGCATCTTTCCTCGTCTCTCTCTATTGTTGCCGACATATTTCACCAAAATATTTATGAAGGGTTAGTTTCCGAAGAAAGGACATTTTCTCCTTGCATTAAGGTGGATAATTAGCAATCCTTTAACTTGTTTTGTTAGTTATATTATTTTTTTATTGTTATGCTTGTTGTTTCTCCATTTTAAAGAGCATTCTTTCATAGGATTCTGCATGCATACATCTGGATTTTTGGTGAGTCCATTTTGTACCAGTAACTTATAGTTACTATACCTATGAACCCATTTAATTTGTAGCTAGTTCAGTTTGCTTCGTTATTAGATTGGTTTTAATTTTCTAGCAAATGTGGTAATATAGTTTAGTTAGTTCCTTTAGTTTCCCCCATTTTAGTGTAGAATGGAATAGAATTGTGAATTGTCCATGGTCTACCAACTTTTATAAACCCACATGATGTCGGTACTTTGAGGCTATTAACTAGCAACTCATTTAGTTTTGGAGTAATTTGGTTGATTCTCTAGTAAATGTGGTGATTTAATTGGAGGTCATCACTGCTGATTAATGTCATAACAATATGATTAACTTCCTAACTAATGCTCTTAATTAATTAGGGGCTCAAGGGCTACACATAGTAGGTGCGCTCGCACGCCCCTGCTGAATCTCCTACAACTAAAAAGAACAAAGTGTGGACAATTTTTGGTGCAACAAATTTTAGCTGTCTGCCTACCGCCCGTGCGATCTTTTCTTCCACTTCGCAAAAAGGAAACTCCCGGTCTCCACGCTCTCTGCCCTCCATGTGAAAAAAGAAACCCGTCCTCGCCTCCCCCTCCCACACCGCGAAACCGCGAGGCCGCCGCCGCACCGATCGCACGCGGCCATCCTAGCATGAAGAACCCCGACGGCGGCCAGTGTTCAACGAGCTGAGGGTCGATCTCCTACCTAAATCGAGACGGCGTCGTCTAGCTTCGTGCCGTTCGTAGGCGACGGACATGTGGATTTTGTTGTGCTGTCATGGCGCCCTGCCCCATTGACGTCCGCTGCCACGACTCAGCCCTACGGTGGCCAACCATTCCTGCCCACCCCCGCACGCACACACGGGCAATTGCCTCTCCCGTGCTCTTGCCGTACTTGGTGGCGGGCCCTGGTTGCGGATCTGGTCGGCGCTCTGCCTCTCCATCTCCAGCAGCTGTGGCTCCGCTCCACGGTCGGCCTTGCCGGTGCGTGGCCCACGTGGCGACGGCGCATCACACCTTCCTCTCGCAGGCAGTGGTCGTTCAGCGCAGGCATCCGCATGGGGCATATCCAGCTGCCAGAAACAAGAAGCCCTGCGTGTTCGGTGCAACAGGCGACCGCACGACTTGGTGTCACCGGCCTCTCCGCAACTCCTCCTCGGCTCTCCGCGACTCTTGAGCTAGCTTTCCTGACTGCCTCCATCTCCTGTTCCCCATCCAACTTTAATGCTCGATTGCTCTGCTTTGACTTTGATTTGGTTTCTTCATTCAGAGGTAATTCTGTACCTTTATTTGTGTATAAGAGATTTCTCCCCTACTGATTTGGTTTATTGGATCTAAGATGGACTGGATTTGGGAGTTCTGAACAGGAGAAACACATAACCTTGCATCTTAGGGTGTCCGTCGTGTTCTCCTTTTGCCTCCCCAAATACCTCTGCCCACACATCCAGAGACTTCGTACATGAAGAAGCTTTAGATCGCAGGGACCTCATGGTCGGGTGAGTTCGCTTTGGTGTGAACGATGATAGATGTCCGTGCTATTGGAAGCAACAGCTCCATCTGAATCTTGGTCACGTGTTATTGGAACCAGTCTCACATCACGTCGCTAGAGACAAGGTGGAAGATGAGATGAGCTAGCTCCTTTTGTGATCTACAAATTTTCCGATGAGGTTGTCTGTACATACGTTTTTTTTTCAAAACTGATGTTGATTTGCATCAAAATCTGACATTCTGACAATGGTATATTTCTGCGCCGCGCATGAATTTGATTTCCGGATGCAGTTTGCACAACCATAACAATTCAAGGCACTGTGTTCGTTGCATCCGTAATAATTCAAGGTATTGTTCATTTTTCTCCCCTTGTTTCTATTACACATATACTGTTTGTTATAATATTTTTATTGGGTCTCTCGTATCCTCTCTCTTATCCAAGATCATTTGCGGTGATTTTTCGCCATTAGCTTCTTTCTGGTGTTCCTGTATTCTGGAAGAAGCTTGTGAGTGTATTAGCTTTATTTTTTCCGATAGGCTACAAAATGACAGTAATATGTTTTATTTTCGTCCTAGATATAGGTACCGTGGTTGATTCTCATGTTAGTCAAGATACTGAATTTGATTTATACATGTTACCTATGCTGGCATTTAGAATGGTGTCCCTACATAATTGTTGAAATCCATTTATTATAGTAGAGACTACACTATACGATGGAATGGTCCGATTCATGATTCAGACTCTTTGCCACGAACAAGCAGTACCTATCTTTATCATGTTTTGTGGGACGTGAACATTTTTGCGGTTGATAGTGGTTAAAAAATTCAAGCAATTTTAGTTTGCAAGTTGCAGGTAGTTTTCAACAGTTGTGATACTCTTAATTCCTTTTGAACTAACTTTGAGTGTGTCTGCAATTACTTGGCTATAGATCAACTTTAAATTTATACTTTTTAGGATCTGTGCATTCATTGTTGCTACCTGAATGACAATTAATATAGTGACTTAAACTTTCTGGCACAAACAATGGCACCACCTTCATGGAAACTTTATTTTTTTATAAGCATTCTCCTTTCAACTTGTAATTTGAGCTGCAATTTTTTTCCTGTGGTTCGTGGTTGCAGTGATGGCTAGGCAACAGGAAGAATAACCTATGTCACATTCAAAGACATATGCACTCATATGGAAGGAATACATTTTTTTGATAAAGGTAGTTATTCACTCTGGCTTTGTTCTAATTGGAGGTTGCCACAAAATATGAGTTCTGATCCACCTTATTATGGACAACTATGACACCTTATTATGGATCCACCTACAGTATTGTTATCTTATTATGCGATATGTATTTTAAATATAAAATGTTAACTATCCCGTAGCAACGCACGGGCACGCTACCTAGTAATAGGAAAACTCGAGATGGCCCTCTCCAAAAGTGGCACGAACACCTGGAAGAAGCGCCTCAAGTGAGCCTATGACCGAGCCCCCATGCTTAGGGGTTCAAGAAGTCTCTGAGTATTGTCGACCTTGAACAACAACAACCAACCAAAGAAGGCTAGGAACCGTGGACCATCATGGCGACATAGGCAATCTTCCGCTAGGCTTTAACAGAAGCCCAGAGCCTAACAAGCAGACATATCCACAATGCTCCATGCCCTATAGGAGCTCTGTCTCCATGTCCACATGAGGCTATGTCGGCCACTCCCAATTCAGTGGCACGCCCAAGGCATGACACAACACGACAAGGGTGTGTGCATCACCTATGCATGAGGAAGAAAATGGGATCATAGGCCCTTCGATCAATCTATCCTAAGGAAATGCTCATGCCTTTGGTGCACAACCCATGCCATGAAGAGGGATGAACTTAGGTAAGACACAACGATATTTCCTGGTTCAGACAAGCAACTCTAGGCTCCTGCAAGTGATGTCAGGGACAACACAGCAGTGTCGTCCACGACCACTAGAGAAGACGACATCAGACACCTCTAACAACTCAAAGATTATGATTTTAAATTGTAACACTACCATGTTGAACAAGGGAACCCCAGGAACTCCTTTACTCTTCTTGTCCTCCAAAATATAGGTAGGGGAGAGGCCCCTTAGAGGAGGATGAATCCAAGAGAGAACCCTAGATCGGAACTAGCTAGCACTCTCCTACCATCTTTCTCTCTTCCAATGTAAGCACTTGCTTGACAATTCTAACATGAATAACTTATTGCTGGACATAAAGGTCGTGTGCTAAACCACCCGAATCTCACACATCGACCCATCGATCAATCTACTAATCACTCGTCGTGGTTACGAACCCACAATAGTCACCTTTCATAAAATGAGGGTATCAACCCCTTTAAATTTGTTTCTTGTTAATTTCATTCATAAGCTTGCTATGGG
The DNA here is from genome assembly GCF_000003195.3 of Sorghum bicolor. Taxonomy (NCBI): domain Eukaryota; kingdom Viridiplantae; phylum Streptophyta; class Magnoliopsida; order Poales; family Poaceae; genus Sorghum; species Sorghum bicolor. The sequence goes on from NC_012875.2 coordinate 49,653,597, forward strand.
ATTTGATATTTAGTATTATGGGACATTCATTATTCACAAAACTAGTGAGGGATAATCCTTATCTAGGCGTTTACTCCTTTATCTAGGTGGTCAAAACTCATGTCGCATATAATCCACAAGATGAAGGCTACGTGCACTGCCCATGGAGTGATTGCAAGAATTAGAGGTAATTTTGCAACCACAAGAAGATATGATCTCAATTGATAATCACAGTTTCAAGACTGCAAGATGTGGACTAAGCATGGGGATAGTGTGAGAATGTAGTGGATGACCAAGGCGATGGTGATGACAGCATGCCTGATTCTGTTGAGGAAACAAGTGTCAACTAGAAAGAGGTGGTTAACGAGGAAACATGTGTCAATAGAGAAGATGTTGTTAACAATGTTTTTAGAAAATAGTTAGTTGATACCATGGAAGACGGCCTTTATAAGATGTTGCATGATGAGAAACCAAGATTCTTTAGTCCAAAATATTTGAAAAGACCGTTGTACTCGAGTTGCAAACTAAGCAAATTGGAAGTTGACCTCATGCTATTGGAACTGAAATGTATTCATATAGTTTGTTTGATAAAAGCTTTGGAGATTTATTATGTATGCTGAAGAAATTGGACACGGTCCCTAATGAGTTAATTAACAAGTATAACATATGAGGACAACCAAATGGGATATACCCATTCAACCTCGAAGTTGAGAAAAAACATATGTACCAATGATTGTATATTTTGGCCTTGTTTAGTTCGCAAAAACTTTTGGCTTTGGCTACTGTAGCAATTTTGTTTGTATTTAACAATTATTGTCTAATCATGGACTAACTAGTCTTAAAAGATTCGTCTCATAAATTACAGGCAAATTGTGCAATTAGTTTTTATTTTTATCTATTTTAATGATTCATGCATGCGTCCAAAGATTCAATATGACAGAGAATCTTGAAATTTTTTTTGGAAACAACCATTGCTTTATCTTGGAGATGAATAGAAAGACATGGATGTTTGCCCAAAGTGTGAAGCTTCACCGTACAAGCAGGTCATGGCAAACGATGGTTGTCCGACCAAAGAGACTAAACAAAAGTCGCTTGGGTCGCTTGGGTCGCTTGGTATTTCCCTACATTCCATCTCTATTTGGCTCTAGTTTCATCAGTAGTAGTATTATACTTCGCGCAATCCACTACATTGATACGATTGTAGATAAAACCAAGTGATTATGCTGATATGATTAAGAGATTACTCTTTCTTTGCAAGTATGATTAAGAGATACTCGTGTTCATACTGAATAGGATTAAAATTGAGGTGATTATATAGCACTTGTGTTGTCGTCGAAGTCACTTGACTTTCTAAGTAGATAGGATCAAGTGACACAAATTAACATAATATAATCTGCATATTACGAATTGCATCATTATTCTTGTCTAATAAACAGGTCGTGAGCCCCTGCATTTTTACTACCGGTATTACGTACTCTCAAACTCTAAGGTTTCTTCACCACAGCCGACTGCGTGACGCCGAGTATTTATACTTGTCGAGCCAAGAACACATGCATAAACCCAACACTTCTAGCAGGTGAGACTGTTCCCCGGGTCGACGCCGAACTGCTGGCAGTACTGCTTGTAGTAGCCCACCCGCGCGTTCATTTGCGCAGGGTTGTTTCCGTTGCACTCGAGGGCGCCGTCGATGGCCCTGATGGTGGCGCCGAACCCTTGCGGCATCACCCCGTGCACGTTGTTCATCCAGAACCAGAGCGCCGTCTTGAACGCGATCACGGGGTCCTGCGCCACCATGTCCGGGTTCCCGAGCCCGTCGAAGCCGATCTCCCTCCCGGCAGGACCGTAGTTGTAGTTCCACGAGATCTGCAGCGGGCCGCGCCCGTAGTACTTCTTCCCCGGGGCGCACGGCCATTGTGCGTTGCTCGAGTTGCAGTAGGCGCTGTTCTCGTTGATCTCGCTTATGTAGCAGAGATCTGTCGGCATCAAGCTATTAGTCATACATGCATCACCCCGCACAAGGGAAATTACACTCTGCAGTTAGTGGAGGATCCATGAACTTACGTCGGGTCTCGTGCGTGACGTGCGCGAAGAAGGCGGCGATCTCGCGCTTGCCGTCGGCTTCCGTGCCGCCATGGGCGAAGGCGGGGTACGAGCTGCTGGCAGCGCGCAGGAACGCCCTCCGCGAGTAGAAGTTACTGCCCTCGCACCCGCTCCCGGCCTGGGACTTGATGCCGTTGAAAAATGCGTCGGTGACGACGCCGCTTACGTTCGCGCCGCTGCTACCGCCGGATCCCGTGCAGGGGCCGGACTGGCACGTGTTGCCGTTGCAGTAGTCGAAGCTCGTGCCGCAGTAACCGAACTGGCTGCAGCAGTAGCCTGGCGGGCAGCTGCAGTTCTGCGCGGTGGCCGGACCTGCGGCGCTGAGGAGCGCTAGCCCGAGAGCCAGAACCGTCAGCATCGTTGGCGAGTTTGGCATACTGATCGACGATCAGATCCTGCGGAAAATTAAGTTCCGTTGCCGCGGTGCAGCTGGCATGCTGGGGACTGGTTGCCTTATATATATACCTGCCAACTATCAAATGGTCCCATCTTCTCGATGCATGGCGCTTTCCACGTTTGGAGTATACTTGTGAGTTGTGACTTGTGTCACCTCTGTCGATCAACACGACACGTTAGTATCAGCGTTGTCCTTTGTGGTCGTTTTTGGCGTCTACGAACGAAGACGATTGCTGTTATCGTGCATTTTCCTGCTGCCGGAGCTGGCACTGGCCGCCGTATATTGCTGCCTAGTACTAGGACAAAGGATCAGGCATGTGCAAACTTATAGCATAGACTTGCGTGTTCCAAAATTTAAAGAAACGGTCATGCCAGGAAGATACTTCAAAGATCGGTGCCGCATTCCGGTGATAGCGGCGGCCTAGTTTGGACTTTTCTCTTCTTTTCTTGCCTTGGACTCTTGGGCAGTTTTTGTTGATGAGCCCTTGTTCAGTTAATCTCTTATCTAAGGGGATTAGAGAAGATTAAGGCTCCGACAAACCTTTCCTTTTCCAAATTTATAGTATGGATGAATAGTTCCAGTTCGAAATGGCTTGTTATGGAACAACCGAACGTGGCCTAAGGGCTCGCTCGTTTGGCCCGGAACAGAGGTCAGGAACCATTCCGGCTAGAAGTTTATACAAATTAGAGAGGCAATCCTGTCTGAATTAGTTCTAGGCCAAGGTTATCCAGGAACCAAACAGCCTCTAAGGCTGCATTCAGTTGTTATGAATTGGTGTTCTGGAAACATTCCAACTAGTATTGCTAGTGCAACTTATAACCAGTGTTTACCAGGGACAATCCCTACCTAGATTTACCCCTAACCGGACGAGCCTTAAAGAGAATTGAGAAAACTGTTGGAGACAAGAACTATATTTAGCATCAGCATGCCTAGATTAGCTAGTTAGCTCAGTCAACCTGCGCCCGCGTCATGAGCAATGCCAGAGCTCTGCATGTCGAGGCAGCACGGTGCTCGGCGCCCTGCGCGGTCAGCCGCAGCTCCACCCTGTGTAACCTGTATATGTACTTGTCAATGAACATGAATGGAACTCGTTGGCTAAAGTTCGCCAACGCTGCAGCAGAGTGCATCTGGCTTCGACAGCTCCTGGGCGAGCTCGGCTGCGTCACACACAAGGCCACCGTCATATTTTGCGACAATATCTCTGCGATCTACATGTCTTCCAACCCGGTACATCACAAACGTACCAAACACATCGAGCTGGATATGCACTTCGTCCGTGAACGTGTTCAATTTGGAGAGATCCGTGTGCTTCATGTCCCTACTGGCGAACAATATGCCGATGTGCTCACCAAAGGCCTTCCCACCTCTACGTTCGAGGCCTTCCGAAACAGTCTCTGTGTGTTTCCAACTCACATTCGACTGCGGGGGGTGTTGGAGACAAGAACTATATTTAGCATCAGCATGCCTAGATTAGCTAGTTAGCTCAGTCAGCCTGTGCCCGCGTCATGAGCAATGCCAGAGCTCTGCATGTCGAGGCAGCACGGTGCTTGGTGCCCTACGCGGTCAGCCGCAGCTCCACCCTGTGTAACCTGTATATGTACTTGTCAATGAACATGAATGGAACTCGTTGGCTCCGGTTCTCATTTTCTACAAAAACATTTGACTTGCAGAGAATTGACTTTTTTTTGGAATTTATTTGGATACACTTTGATCCACAGGTGTGTTGAGGGGAACTAAGGTGGAAAATTAGATAGTTTTCCACGCTAATGCCCCTTAACCTACGTGGATTGTGGTGAGTTAGAGTGCATTTAAATAAGCCCTCAATCCTTTTATATTGTAGCTAACCGAAGTCCTATGACAAAAAAAAATCCATGGATTTTTCTCAAATCAAAGGAAAAAAAAAAGCTCCATGAACCTTGTGCTAAATAAAGATGTAATGGCCTTCGCGGGTGGGTAGGGTCACTGGCTCACTGCTACCCACGAAGGCATGTCAAAGCTTGGAGCTCAGTGACTCAAAAAAAAAACTGGATCCTAGTTGGGCCTGTCTGTAACTGGTCATCAAGGCCCATATCATCTGGATGGCCCAGAAATTTGGTGTCCCTGGACATGCGGCCGGCCACCCACATTTTTGGTTGGGCCAGGTTGGCCTGATTCCAAAGAGTCTGCGACTTGCTATTGAGCAGCAGCAGAAACCGTGCCAAACCGCGCAGTAGATGTGCATCCTCTCCAGCATTCGTGTAAGCTGATTTCTACTTGTGGCTCCTCCCTCTGCTTTTGTTTAGCTGTTGTCGCCTACTACTTGCCACCGCGTACGCGCCTGTGTGTTTCTTTGTGCTGGTACTGTCTCTCCTTGAGGCCTTGTTTAGTTTGCAAAAAATTTTGTTTTTGGCTACTGTAGTATTTCGTTTTTATTTGACAAATATTGTCCAATCACGGAGTAACTAGGCTTAAAAAATTTATCTCACAAATTACAGATAAACTGTACAATTAGTTTTTATTTTCGTCTATATTTAATGCTCCATGCATGCGACTAAAGATTTGATGTGACGAAGAATCTTAAAAATTTCGGCATGTCTAGCGCCCAGACGTCCGGCTCTAGTCCTACGTCCGGACGCGACTTCTGTTTGCCCGCACCCACTTCAATCGCGAGCGTACGTTTTTCAATAAAAAACCCGCACCGCACGCAACCACGCCCATCGACCATCCCTCGTTCGTACGGAGCCAGGGCTCGCCCATCACGTCGTCCACCGTCCATCCCTCATCCGTACGGACGCCCTGCTGGCTCGCCCATTGCACCCACCGCCCATCCCTTGTCTGTACGGACGCCCTGCTGGCTCACCCATTGTGTCCACCGCTCATCCCTCGTTCCGTACAGATGCCCTGCTGGCTCGCTCATCGCGTCCATCGCCCATCCCTCGTCCGTACGGATGCCCTGCCGGCTCCAGAAGAGATGACGCAGCACAAGGTGGAAGAAGGAAAAGATGCAACACCCCAATCTAATTTTGAAACATCCAAACTTAATAGTTGCAACATAGCCTAAAAGTAGTTGAAACACTTGAAACACGCTTATGAAACACTTAGAAAACACACCTGAAACACACTTGAAAATCCATTGCTACCATATGCAACATTCGAATAGAACACATGCAAACATATGTGTAGAACATCTGCAATATCAAATAAACACAATTACAACATGCATTCGGAAAACACAAATGAAACATTACCGCTGAAATATCTGAAACACTCGAAACAATACTACTGCAACATGACTCTTAAACGATTGCAACATATGCAACAAGTGCAACATCCCCCGATCTACTTTTGCAACATCCGTATGATTCAACTTCAACATGTCTCTGAAGCGATTGAAACAATTGAAACGTAGAACTGCAACATGGAGAGAGAGAGAGAGAGAGAGCTTGACGTGGGGAGTACCATGGCCACGAGGATAGGGGGAGCTCGGGTCACAGAGTGTGAGAGATGATGCCACTAGGACTAGGGAGGATGCCGAGCGAGGGTGGGGAAGAGTGTCGCGCTAGGTTCAGCGGCTTCTGGTGGGAGAGGATGCCACGCCAGGGGAGGATGTTGTGCTAGGGGAGGGTGCTGGGGGAGAGGGAGGACGGCAGGGGAGACACTGGGGCGAGAGAAGGACGCCGCGCCTTGACTCGTTGGGGGTGGAGGGCGCCGCGCTTGGGGTGGGGAAGGGCACCGCACGCATCAGCGAGGGTGGAAGGGCAACATGCGTGGGTAGAGTGTGGGAGAGGGCATCGCACCAGGCTGGGTTGAATCCTCTGGAGTTCGAGGAACGAAGGCGGCGGCTGTTATTTTAAGAGGAAGAGTAGAGTCGAGTGGATAAGGATGCACCGCATACGGATGGAGCACGATCAGCGGAAAAGAAAAGGGGCAGAGTGCGCGCGGTCTGTCCGGCGTGGACGGACGTCCGTCCTCGATCATTACCGTAAAAATTTTTGCGAACTAAACAAGGCCTGAGAATATTTTGTGAATAACTACTTGCAGATTTCTGCACAGAAGAATCCTATCCCAACTCCCGGAAAGCAGACGAACGAGATTGTGACAGCTACCAAGTGCTGCCATCACTGCAAATCGATTCCATTCCAACCCCACCCCATCATGTGAGCCCGCCAACCTGATCAAGCACCCATTCCGATTGAACTGAAAAGAAATTTCCAGATAGCGTATCCTGTCATCAGAGAAGAAAACGCCTGATCAAGTACCGGTAGTACACTCCGGCGCGAATACAGAGCCGACACGAGTAATTAAGCACCGCACTTGCTCTTGCTCCCCGTAATCACCGAGATCGCAAAAACTAATCGCCGACGAAGACCGATCTCCCAAGCCATCGGCGCGACCGCGCGAGCAGGCGCTCCGCCTCCGCCACGTACACCCTCCCCTGCTGCCCAAACGGCCGATCGATCGGGGGAACAGGCCGCAGAGGAATCCTTCGGTTCCAACGGCCAGGCAGCAAGCCGCAGGCGCAGCAGGGCCCCGCCACATGACCCACACGCACCAGGTCGAGAGGGTTACCACCCCCAGATGCTGCCTGCCGGCTGCCACATTCGAGTCAGGCGGGGCGCATGGCCTTCTCATCTCGTGCGCGTGCGCGCGCGCCGACCCGCCGCGTTCCGCGGCGCCCGATCGATCGGAGGTGTACTCCGTTGCGCGAGCCGCGGACGCATGCATGCAGATGCAGGGCGGGCGCCGGCCTCGCCTATAAGTGGAACGGCACCGGTCCGGTTGGGTTCGTGTCCCGGGTCAGCACCCGCTCGAGAGTTTATACCAGTTTCCAGCATGCTCTACGTACGAGGTTACGAGGGGAGGGGATACCCGGAGATGGCGATCGGTAAGCGGAGCGTGCACGGCGCCGCGCTGGTCCTGCTGCTGGTGGTCTGCGTCGCGGCGCGGGCTGTCTCGGCCGTCGGCGATGGTGAGAGCCCTTCAACCGAAGCTGATGCATTATTACTTGTTCCTCGCTGCGTGACTGATTAGCTGGTCAAACGTATTAGCAGCATTATTGTTGCAACTACCGGGCTCGATCTGGTAGTTGCCCTAGCACGAGAGATCTTCATCTTTTGTTGCCATATCCCTCTAGCTAACACTGGCATTATGTTGAGATGAGATGCGGTTAGCTGTTCGATCATCGCTGTTGCTGATATAGTGATATCGCCACTAATGTTTTAAGTTGTTTAGTACCAGGGGCGGAGCCAGGATTTAAACATAGAAGGGGCCGTGCAAACCAAAAACAATCATGTGTATCAAAATATTATATGACAAAGGTGTACATAGCACCAAATTAAACGTTTGTGTTGCGATGCAAAAAGCAGAAAAAATAAAAAATAATAAAAGAGAAATTTAACTAGTCTCAGGCCTCTAACCTTCACTTTGATCATTCTATTTCTTTGCCCAGAAAAAGAATCACAATAAAAACAAGTAGTTAAACGGGGGCCAAATTAATTAGTACTACATCCTAACATCAAATGACAAACAATCAGTTACATATCGTTTAGTCTTAGACAAAATGATCACTTAAACATGTAAAAATGGTCATTTAAATAGAAGGTTAAACAGAAACACCATACCACTGTTAGTGTTTAAAAGTTGAGTACAACGGGCTAAATGATTGTTTAGAGTTTAGACGAATAATGATAGAAACATAGGAGATAAGAAAGATAATAGGAAGACTAATGCTAAATAATATAGATCCTATTGTTGGAGATCAATTCAGAAGGATTAAACAAGAAAAACGCTGATTTTCAATTAACTAGCTAATTAGAGTGTGCGGTAGGGGACAAACTGATGTTTGATAGGCAATAATAAAAATAAAAGATATGAAGAAAATTTTAGAAATATCTATTTGTATAAGAAACTATTAGAGATTAATATAAAATAAGAATAAAAATCTTAATACAGATAATATCATTAACTAGCTAATTAGATAATTAAACATCTAATCTATGAGTATTAAGGGAGTTATGGGAAGCTTGGGGGGTGCCAGGCCCCCCTCAGCCCCCCTTCCCTCCGCCACTGTTTAGTACTTTAGTGAAAGTACCAACATTACCCGCACAAAAATATGGTTCAACTATTGTCGCTTTAAGTTAGAGAAGCATTTTCGTGGCCATTATATTGTTATGTGTATTAGAACTTAATTAGAAGAAGCTTCACGCATGACAATAAAGCTGCGTATTGCTCAGGAAAATACAATTGTCTTGGTATTGCAAGAAATTTCCTCGTGTTACATTTATAATTCGGTTGAAGTGCTTCCATCAGGTGACGATAAAAAAGGTGCAAATTAGAGTTACAAAGTAGAAATGGGCTCTGCATGAAACATTTCTTTTTCTTAAGCAGCAAACACACGATAGACAAGAAAAGTTACACCATATATATTCGCATTCTTTGATAATTTATCTTCTTGATTCGATTCATGTGAGCTTAAGTGTCAGTTATTAAAGAAAACTAATGTGTTGACTTGTCAGTTAATGCTCCCAAAGAAATCTGGGTTCTGCTGTCTCACTTGCGTAGGAATATGTAAGTCAGAGAAGCTGAACGTTCTGTTTGACTAGCACAAGTATTTACAAAAGCAGAATCTCATCATGCATGATCTGGTTCCCTCCTTATCTTGTAAGATCTGCAACGATTCGTGATGGGATGGGATTTTGTTTGCGGTGATCAACCACATGCACACATCTGCATTGTGTTGGCTAGCTGAAATTTTTTCCACTTTTGTGCCGATATGTCTGCTGATGCTGAATCATGCTTGGGACAGTGCACGTTAACCGACATGAAGCCATCATGAGCGATAGAGTATTAGGCCAGCCTCAATGCATAGTTTCATGACACAGTTACTAAGACTATAAACTAGGTAACCAAGCCATAAAAGTTTTATGGGGATAAAACTCCTCTCTCATCTGATGAAACTCCTTCATTTAATGACCCTGCCATGTCAGCAAGGCCAGTCTCAATGCATGTTTCATGGGAGTGTCATGCACATTAAATAGGGTGCCACATAAGCAAAATTGCTGACATGGCAGGGTCATTAAATGAAGGAGTTTCATCAGATGAGAGAGGAGTTTTATCCCCATGAAACTTTTATGGCTTGGTTACCTAGTTTATAGTCTTGGTAACTGTGTCATGAAACTATGCATCACAATGCAGACTCTATCATAGAGTCTAAAGTTATTTATTACCTCGAACAATGTGGACTTGGAGTCTAAATAAGACTTAGAGTCTTATTTTTTTCTACCTCTTTCTTCAATAAATATGCTGCAACATCAGCAAAATGCCATAAATAATATGTAGTTAATTGTTTTGGACTCTGTGATACAGTCTTGCATTGTGAGTGCCCTTATCAGCCTAAGAATCACAAACTGGTTCATCATAAACCGTGTTAGTTAGGCAAGTCTCAATGCATAGTTTCATGGCACAGTTACCAAGATTATAAAGTAGGTAACCGAGCTACAGGAGTTTCATGGGGATGAAACTCCTCTCTCGTCTGATGAAACTCTTTCATTTAATCACTCTGCCAAGTCAGCAATTTTACTTATGTGGCACCCTATTTAATATGTATGATACTCTCATGAAATATGCATTGAGACTGGCTTACATGCAGAAGACGATTCCACGTTCTTCTATCTCTGCTGAGATTCTGACTCAGCATGCCATGCCACCGTTCTACGCAGGTCCTCTACTGAACGGCAACTTCGAGGACTCGCCGAACCCCTCCCAGATGAGCGGCTCGGTGGTGACAGGGGAGCACGCGATCTCCTACTGGAGGACGTCCGGCCACATCGAGTTCATCTGCTCCGGCCAGACGCAGGGGGACATGGTCTTGACGGTGCCGGACGGCGCGCACGCCCTGCGGTTGGGCAACGGCGCCTCCATCGAGCAGCGGATCAGCCTCACGCCGGGCTCGTACTACTCCCTCACGTTCAGCGCGTCGCGCACCTGCGCCCAGGACGAGGTGCTCAACGTGACGGCCGCCCCCGTGTCCGGCTCCGGCGCCGCGGCCCAGACCGGCGAGCTCCCCATCCAGACGGTGTACACCAGCAGCGGCTGGGACTCCTACTCCTGGGCCTTCAAGGCGGAGGCCGGCCTCGTGTCCATCATCATCACCCACATCTGCGGCGAACAGGAAGACCCCGCGTGCGGCCCCGTCGTCGACGCCTTCGCCATCAAGACGCTCAGCCAGCCTGAGGCCACGGGAGATAACCTGCTGAGGAACGGGGACTTCGAGGAGGGCCCGTACATCCCGCCGGAGTCGCCGTGTGGAGTGATGCTGCCGCCGATGGACCAGGACTGCGTCTCCCCGCTGCCCGGGTGGAAGATCATGTCGTACAAGAAGTCGGTCAAGTACGTGGACTCGGCGCACTTCGCGGTGCCGCGCGGCGCGCGCGCCGTGGAGCTGGTGTCCGGCGTGGAGACCGCGCTGATGCAGGAGGTGTACACCACCGTGGAAGGGAGCTGGTACAGGCTCGAGTTCTCGGTCGGGGACGCCGCCAACGGCTGCGCGTCGCCGTCGTATGACGATGGTTCCTCGTCCGGCGGGATGAAGGTGAAGGCATACGCGGGGTCGAGCGAAACCACCGTGGACATCGATTTCCACGGCGCCGGCGGTTCCAAACGCGGGAAGATCGAGTTCAGGGCCACCGCGAACCCCACCAGGGTGGTGTTCGTCAGCTTGGGCTACCACACCAAGTGCGACAACAGCGGCACGCTCTGCGGGCCCGTCGTAGACGACGTCTCGCTCGTCCCCATACCGCAGCCGTATGCTCGCCGGCTACTTCTCTAGGCGTGCGTAATAACACAAAAACTTCTTTACGGCCGGAGGCTATACTCATGCCGCGTCATTTTTTTGTAGAAGTACCCGTGCTGCTTGGGTAACGGACAGTGTGACTGTGCTGGTTGAGTATATAGCCCATTTTGGCTTACCTTTTGTACTACTACATTTATTCGTGTTCCTTTTTTTCACTTGGTTCATTACTGCGTGGTTATTTTGAGAAAACAAAATGCGTACACTGAATTAAGTTCTTTTTATTAAAGAATTAAAAAATGGTTTAATAGTTGACTAAAAATCCAAACTCACTCTTCCATGGTTCTATGTTACAGCATGCCAAAGGACTCTAGCTCAATTGATTAGAGCTTTCCAGCGGCACCCCTCAGATCCCTCACTGGTGTAGCTAGGGTTTAAGGGTTTTTTCACGGTCGAGAAGAATTACTTTTTTCTTAATGAAATACGGTGGGGTCTCTCCTCCTTTGATCGCGTTTTTTTATTCCAGCATGCTGCTATCCCACTCCCATTAAGGGGGTGTTTGGGACTGCCCTGCTCCACGTTTTTCAGCTCTACTCCATATTTTTTAGCCAAACGGTTTCAGCTCCACGCACTCAGTTCGAGGAAAAATGGTGGAGTTGTGAGAGCACCTAAAGAGGTACTCCACAAACTCCAGTTTTTTTCGGAGCTGCTCTACAGTAGAGTTTGTAGAGCAGAGTTTGTGGAGCAGTCCCAAACACCCTCTCTAGCGCAGTTTCAAGTGGGAGTATCCTACCTAGGTGCTTCATACCCTAACCCCTGAAAAAGACTATAGGCTAACTTTTTGTAAGGTTATTTGGTCATTTACCAATTACATTTGATATCTCCCCTAACTTATAAAATGACTCGATCTCTTCACGGAAAGAAAAGGAGTATATGGTAGAATATCAGTCGCTAATCAACCTACCAATCTTTCAAGGCCCGATGAATGGATTGGGTTCTCAAGTAGATATACACTAGCAGCGTGAGAATGAGTTAATATTTTCAATGGGTTGGGTTGAATTTAATGGAAAATCAGGTTGTATTGCCATGTTGGGTTCTTTTTTGGGGTTTGAATGGGTTAAGCTAATAGAAAATTGGGTTTGATTAGTTTCCTCTTTTCTGGATATTAGAGGTGATAACTGGCACGATATAGCTTCTTTATTTAATTAAATCACAAAATTTGACGGGCCTATATGTTGTTCTTGGTGTGCAAATTGGCAAATAATAGCTTTATGTCACTTAGCTTTTAATCTAGAACTTTAAGGTGTAAACAAGAGCTTTTAGTTCTAAGGCTTCGGCTTTTGACGTGAGACGACCTACATGCAAATCTTGTCAAGTTAATTGAAATGAAAGTAGATCTAGCCTAGGGTTTTTAGGTTAGAAAATTGTTCCGACAAACATCCCATGGCCACACTGACATTTTTTGCCTAAGCAGGTTGGTCACCCACTACTTTTTAGTGTGAAAATAACTCAACTAAATAATAAATTGGGCCAGGCTTAGGCCTATTTGTTTTGTTTGTAATCATTGTTCAGTCTCTGTCCACTGATAGTTGCAAGTTGAGCCAAGACTGTCGGGCTTAGGCTGGGCAAAAATGCAATGCATAGCACAAAAGTAGCTTCATGTCATATTGAATCATATCCAATAAGCTTCGGTTAATTTTGTAAAAAGATTAAGGTGTGAACATGAGATCCTAGTTCTAGGTCTGATGTGTTTGATCATGAAGTGCCAATTGCCTCGTAGTAGTTTCTTGATGTATTCCAATTTCCAACAGATTTTAGTTAAGTTTATTAATATTTTAAGGTGTGAACACGAAACTTTATTTTCAGGATCTGGCTGTGACGTTGAACCGCAAAATTTATTTAAATGCAAATATCTTTTTACACAAATTCATGATTTTTACTAGTTGATAGATAGGATTGAGTTGAGTTAAAAATAATAAATTTTTGGGTGGCTAAAAGAGTTAACTTACTGTGTGTTGAAAATTGGAGGGTATAAGTTTTAACCCATTTTAGCAGGCTAATCCTTCCGTTACCTGTGACTCTGAGTCTGTGATACTGATTAGCTTCTTTTTTTAATCTTATACTGATTACCACATGGACCAAACTCGAGCTGGGAATTGGGAGAGCAAATAAGGCCGGGTTTAGTTTCTAAAATTTTTTAAGATTTCTCGTCGTATCGAATCTTTGAATACATACATAAATCATTAAATATAGATAAAAACAAAAATTAATTGCACAATTTATATGTAATTTGCAAGACAGATTTTTTAAACCTAGTTGGTCTATATACAAATGAAAGTGCTACAATAGTTAAAACTAAAAATTTTCGCCGAGCCGGTCGATAACTCTGCACTTCCCCGGCAGGCCGGCGCCTTGAGATTACCCCGAGCTCTGAAATGGCCATAAAAAAACTCCGTGATTCTGGACGGCCATGTGACCACGCAGCGTCTCAAGCACGCCGTCCCCAGTCACCACCCGGCTGAGCAGGTCGAACCTCGAACGGCCATTCCTTTACCACACCACCGCGCTTCAGGTGTCAGGACCGCGCGCCGACGATGCCCTGCTACCCCCCTCGTTCGTGGAAGCCCCCGCGGATCCGGCGCACGTTTCGCTCTGTCGGCCTGATGAAGACGCACCTTGGCCAACTTGGCTGCCATGATTGGCGGTTCCAACGACGAGAGACAGGGTTCTCGACGCCGCACGTCCCCCGGCCTATAAGTGCAAAACTGCAACGTAGCCTGTGGCCATCGACACAAAACACTGAGTGTTCATAGGTTCCTGACGTATCTGAGTTGCATTCGAGCGTGTAGGTTGTTTCTTTGAGTTGGAGAAGGTAGACGATGGGAAGGGGAAGCGAGACAGTGCCGAACGCCCGTCGAGCTGCGCTGTTCTTGATCGTCTGCTTGGCGGCTCGAGCGGCTTCGGCAATCCAGGATGGTGAGAACTTGATAAACTGTGATCCCTAACTGCTTCGTGAACTCTCTTTATGCCGTAAACTAGGATGTCTCTGAGCAGAGCTTGATATACTCACTCGCAGTCTTTTTAGCTACATGATTTTGTATTCAGTAAGCTCGAACTATTTTATATAGCTTTTGTTTGTTTACATTTTTTTTTCGAGCTAAACTTTTGTTTTATTAACCGAAATTGGGGGGCTCATCTCCTGCAGTCCGTCCATTTCTATCGACGCTAGTTCAGACTATCGTATTGGCAAGCTGTTTGCTAAGCAGACATGAGCTCTAAAATGCCAGTTCTAACTTCTAGTTACGCGGTTCATGCTCAGGCCTGCTGCCGAACGGCAACTTCGAGGAGGCGCCACCCAAGTCGCAGCTCAAAGGCTCGAGGGTGATGGGGCGCAACGCGATACCGCACTGGGAGATCTCGGGGTTCGTGGAGTACATCGGATCCGGGCAGAAGCAGGGTGACATGCTCCTGCCGGTGCCGGAGGGCGCCTACGCCGTGCGGCTCGGGAACGAGGCCTCCATCCAGCAGCGTCTCGCCCTGACGCAGGGCGCGCACTACTCCATCACCTTCAGCGCGGCGCGCACCTGCGCCCAGGCCGAGCAGCTCAACGTCACGGTCGCCCCCGAGTCGGACATTCTCCCTATCCAGACGGTGTACACCAGCAGCGGCTGGGACTCCTACTCCTGGGCCTTCAAGGCCACGAGCAGCGTCGTCTCGCTGATCATCCACAACCCCGGTGTCGCCGAGGACGCAGCCTGCGGCCCCCTCATCGACTTGTTCGCCATTAAGACCCTGCCGACGCCTCAGAGCAGCAAGAGTAAGAATTCTAGCTAACACCTTCCAATTCGAAGCCGCCATGGCCACAGCCACAGGCGCTCCACCGCGAAACACGTACTGACGAATGGCTCAATTCTTGCAGATAATCTGCTGAAGAATGGGGACTTCGAGGAGGGCCCGTACATCTTCCCCAACACGCGGTGGGGGGTGCTGGTGCCGCCCATGGACGAGGACGACTACTCGCCGCTGTCGCCGTGGATGATCCTGTCGTCCACCAAGTCGGTGAAGTACGTGGACGCGCCGCACCACGTCGTGCCGCACGGTGCCCGCGCCGTGGAGCTGGTGTCCGGCATGGAGACAGCGCTGGTGCAGAACGCGACCACCGTTCCCGGACTGCCCTACAGGCTTCAGTTCTCGGCCGGGGACGCCGGCAACGGCTGCGTGGGCTCCATGGCTGTCCAGGCGTACGCCGGGGGCAAGAGCGTGAAGGCGCAGTTCCAGTCCCAGGGCAAAGGCGGCCACAAGCGCGGCGTGCTGGACTTCACGGCGACCGCGGACCAGACGCGGGTGGTGTTCGTCAGCATGGGCTACATCATGAAGCCCGACGGCACGCTCTGTGGACCGGTCGTCGACGACGTCTCGCTAGTCTGCACGCGGAACCATCCTGCTCGCCGCTTGCTTCTGTGAAACTACTGGACATGATTCATTCATAGGTTAATGTGAATGACTGTGAGTGTGCTCGAACTCGAATGCTCGGGCTTCATTAACCAAATCTTGGTAGATTCCACGGTCATCATATATGTACTTGCATCTCTGTTTTATTTTTCTTAGCCAAATGTACTTATGCTTCGACCCCACTTCCATTGTTGTGCACTCAATTTCAATCTAGTAGTGAAGGATTTGACTGATGTGATTTTTTGGGCTATGGTTACCTGGTGGGGGTCCATTTTCTATCTTGTTCACTTCATCTCCTTTCTATTTTCTTAGTGCCTCCTCCCCATCCTGTAACTTTTCGGACTCTATTTTCTCGCACTTTTCATTCTTTCTCTCTCCTGACACGTTCAATTTTGTTCCTTTTTATTTCTTTCTATTGCATTTATTTTCTCACTTCCTTTTGTGCTTTTATTTTTTCTTGCCTTTTTATCTTTTCCCTTTTTATTATATGCTGAGAAATTTGGTCGCAACAAATTACATAGAAATTGTGTCGGATAAATTGTATGTACAATTTACAACAATAATTTATGTGTATACGTTATTTTATTATATATTTTATTATATAAAGTTGTGTTTATAAAAGTTATATTGAGAAATTGTTGTGAATAAGTTTACCCTGGTAGTTATGAACAAAAGTTGCACTTCAAATTTTATGTAGAAAAATTATTATGATAAGTTGTCTACAAAATATTAAAAAAATATATTGACTAAGTTATGCCAATAAGTATATCTCGTAAAATATTGTACATAAATTTGTATATAGCTTTGGAACTTTCTAAAAATATCAAAGTTGTGAAAATAATTTTGTCCAGGAGAAGAAAAGTTGCGGACTGGTTCATCGCTCGCTATTTAGGCCTTGTTTAGTTCAGCTCAGAAACCTAAAACTTTTCAAGATTCTCCGTCGTATCAAATCTTTCGGCACATACATGAAGCATTAAATATAGATAAAAACAAAAACTAATTGCAAAATTTATCTATAAATCGCGAGACGAATCTTTTAAGTCTAGTTACTCCACCATTAGATAATGTTTGTCAAATAAAAACGGAAGTGCTACAGTGTCAAAATCCAAAAAAAATTGGATCTAAACAAGGCCTTAGAAACCAATGAATGTTCATAAAATATTATGCACAAAAAGTTATGCGCATAACTTATAACTTTCTAAAAAAAGTTCATGGTAATAAGTTTTGTTTTGTAAAATACTATACATAGAACTTATGTGTATAATTTTGTCACGTACTCTCTCCATGTTTCTAAAGAAAGTCGTTTTGGAATTGTCTTAAGTCAAATATTTTAAACTTTCACTTAAATAATTTTTTAGGTTAAGTTTGAAAATATGAAGTGATGTAAGTAGATTCATCTTGAAATATAGTATTATAAACCGTGTCAATGTTTTTGAAATATAGACTATGTTTTACAAATAATTTATTAAAAAATTAGTAGTCAAAGTTGTTTTTAGAACCGTGTTGATGTCCAAAATGACTTTTTTAAGACATAGAAGGAGTACTAAGTTATGTGCGTAACTTTGTCACGTAGTAAGTTTTTTTTTAAAAAAAAATTGTCACATAGTAAGTTATACATTTAAGTTATATGTATAACTTTGTAAGTTTCAAAAAAGGTTATCAAGTGTCTATTCACTACCCTATTATGAAGTATAACTTGTTACATGTGAAATGCATATAGAATACTATTGTGATTGATCTCTTGCACCTGGAAGAAATGTATATTTCCTTATATGAAAGCTTCTGTAATTTTTGTGAGACATAGCAACTCGTTTGCATTTAACTAGTTTTAAAAAATGGCTCTGCATTGACCACTCAGGACTGTTGGGATTTGGCCATTTGGTAACCCCGAAGCTTTTTAATGGCAGTTTGGTAACCCCGAAGCTTTTAAATAGCCGTTCAACGTTACTCTACAAACTAAAACTACTACTACTACTAGGTACGTGTATAGTAGGTGGCCAGGTCCATGTGAGTTGTGACTTGTGAGCTTAGCAGACGCAGACACACAGGCTTTAGCCGCGCCATCCCCAGTCACCACCCGTCCAGTGAGTGCACCACCACCGAACCCCACCTCAGGTCGGAGGATGTCCTGCTATCCACCGCGATCGGGCGCGGGCTTCGTTCAGCCTCGTCGAGACGCACAGGGCTATTTGGCCAATCACTAATCCTGTCTCGAGAGACACTTCACGAGCACGTCTACTCTATAAACTACTGGGGTACTGGGGTATGCAGATTTCGTATTGGTCCTTCCATCCAAGGAAAAGGAGTGTCGACAGCACTTGTTCCGCCGGAGAAGACAGCTGATGAGAGGCGAAAGGGATATGGTGCAGAACGCTCCCCACGCTGCGCTGTTCTTGCTCGTCGCCTTGGCTGCCCGAGCAGCTTCGGCCATCCCGGACGGTGAGACCTTGGAAACTATATATGTCATGTCTTTCGAAAACTCTTTTTTTTTTTGTTTCTGATTAACAAATACTCCCCCGTCTCATGAGTAGTAGCGTGATGGATTTCTGACGGCGCCACCAGTTCACGTGACGCCCCCGTCTCGTGCTGTGTCACACGCGGATGAGTTTCTGAATAATGCTTGTATGGCGCTGCTCTGCTCTCAGGCCTGCTGCCGAACGGCAACTTCGAGGAGGCGCCGGCGAAATCGGAGCTCAACGGCACGCGGGTGAAGGGGCGCGACGCGATCCCGCACTGGGAGATCTCCGGGTTCGTGGAGTACATCGGGCCCGGCCAGAAGCAGGGGGACATGATCCTCCCGGTGCCGGAGGGCGCCTACGCCGTGCGGCTGGGGAACGAGGCCTCCATCCAGCAGCGGCTCGCCGTGACGCAGGGCGCGCGCTACTCCGTCACCTTCAGCGCGGCGCGCACCTGCGCCCAGGCCGAGCAGCTCAACGTCACGGTCGCCACCGACTCCGACGTGCTCCCCATCCAGACGGTGTACACGAGCAGTGGCTGGGACTCCTACTCCTGGGCCTTCGAGGCTACGCGCAGCGCCGTGACGCTCATCGTCCATAACCCCGGCGTCACTGAAGACCCGGCCTGCGGCCCTCTCCTCGACGCGTTTGCCATCAAGACTCTCCAGCCTCCTCCTGTGCTCGCCAAAAGTAAAGATTCTGGCATGTTGTTCAATTGTTCAGTGTTCAACGAAACGAAATGATGCTGAGAATTGCATTGCCGAATGGCCCTGCTGCAGATAACATGATCCAGAACGGGGACTTCGAGGAGGGTCCGTACATCTTCCCCGACGCGCCGTGGGGGGTGCTGGTGCCGCCAATGGACGAGGACGACTACTCGCCGTTGTCGCCATGGATGATCCTGTCGACGACCAAGTCCGTCAAGTACCTGGACGCGGCGCACTACGCCGTGCCGCACGGCGCGCGCGCCGTGGAGCTGCTGTCCGGCGTGGAGACCGCACTGGCGCAGGACGTGGCCACCGTGGCCGGGCGGCCGTACAGGCTCGAGTTCTCCACCGGGGACGCCGGGGACGGGTGCTCCGGCTCGTTGTCCCTGCGGGCATATGCGGCGAGCGGTAGCGTGACGGTGCCGCACGAGTCACAGGGCAGGGGTGGGCACAAGCGCGGCGTGCTGGACTTCACGGCGACCGCGGACCGGACGCGGGTGGCGTTCGTCAGTATGGCCTACACCATGAAGAGCGACGGGACGCTCTGTGGGCCCGTCCTCGACGATGTCTCGCTCGTCGGCTTGCACAGCCGTGCTGCTCGCCGGTTCCTTCTGTAGTTCTGTGACAGTAGTTAGTTATGAAGTGGTGACGTGTTCAAACTTCAGAATATGCTTGGGCTGTTGGGACTCGACTAAGGTTGGGGGCGATGAGCTGATTTACCATCATATATTTTTCTTTCACCCGCAAGTTTTTTTTTTTCAAAATTAAGAATCTTATTGTCGGTATAATTTCAAAACAATTGTTCGGCTGCTTGTTTCAGCAACGCTGCAGCTGCAGATAGTACTGTACCGTACCCACAGTGTTTACTCTCTTGCCGCTTGCGCCAATCAGCCGCGGAGGCCCATGAAAATGGGAAAAGGGATTACCTGGACATACCTAACTGGGCCTACGTGACATAATCCGGTATTGTTCAGGCCCAGCCTGCGAGCCCAGTACCCACCGGCCGACGCCGACGCTTTCGGCTTTCCCGCGTGCTGCCCGTGAGGCATGAGCTGCCGGCGCATACAACCGGGCTGGGTACAACCGGAATGGAAGCCGAATCTTGCACTGACGACGGCGCCTCGTCGGGCAAGAACTCCACGTGACCTTGTTGCTGCCGAGATCCGAAGCTGCCAAGAAGGGCCAGGCAGGCCATCCTCTCTCCCTCCCTCGCCCCATCGACCACTACTAGGGATGCCGCCTGTGCGCCTGTGGTGCGGCTCCGCTCCTCGTGCTCCGCGCGCGACTCAGAGTTCCATCCAAACAGACGCTATAAAGTGGAGCAGGCGTCGCGCTGGGCTCGTCACACTGTTCCGTCGACGAGAACTCGAGAAGGCTACGCAGGGACGAGCCTGACATGGCGGAGAGCGGGAGCTCACGTCGTGGCGTGCTGCTGTTCTTGCTCGTCGGCGTGGCTGCGGCTGGAGTGGCTTCGGCCATCCCTGACGGTGAGATCCCGCAAACTGCTACGACTCCAATGCTGATTACGTGTCATTTGATCTTATATGCACGCACAGTATACTGGTGAGAATTAATGAGCTTGCATATTACATTTTAAGTATTCGACTATTGGCGCCACGCCATCCATATTTCTTTATCCCTATATACTTCACACACATTGGCATAAGTTTGTTGTCGTCAAATATCTCATCGTTTGCACTTACTACACTCTCCATCTCAAAAAGTACTATGTAACTCAGCGTGTGTGCTTGGATCCTGTTTTGGTGACCTACAAGTAAAGTTTAGGTGGACTAAAATTTAGTTAAGCTAAAGTTTAGAAAGACCACTTTTAGTCAACTAAGTGGTGTTTGGATGTATAGACTAAAAGTGGACTAAAAGACAAAGATCCCTTAGGCTTAGACTCATGGACAGCTTTTAGTTCACATTAGTCTATATTTGCCAACTAATGAACTAATGTCTAGTTGGGTGTAGACCTAAAAATTAATTCACTTTTAGTTCACATATTTGGATACCTTGGCCTAAAGTTTAGGTGACTAAAGTTCGTTGGCGGTATTGAACAGGCTCTTAGTCAAACTAGTTGAAGTAGTGTAACCAAATTTATAGAAAAAACATTAGCACTTACGATTTTAAACAGTTATATTATGAAAATGTATTCTATAATAACTCAAATGATATATTTTTTTGCAAAGGGTAGGGGGATTATATTAAGACTCGACATAGTATATCTCCGAATTATACATGAAAAAATCTCTAATTATACTTATGGGTACCATAAAGATACGTAAGTGTCTTTATGAATGATGTCAGTTTTAAGATAGTCTATTAGCTTTGTACTATGCTAACTAGAGTTGTGCCTTCTTCTCTTTTTTGAACGGAGATAGTACTACGGACCTTCCTGTTCCTTTTTGAAAAGAATTTTGCTGTCCGCCAATGTTCAGGCGCTGTCTAGATTGGGATAAATGAGATAACACTGTCAGGACTGGAGTATCACGGTAGCCCTTTTTAAAGAAACGGTACATGATTCATAGGCTCATAGCTATCATGGTCACAGATTCCCAGAAAGAAGTTGAGTCTCGTGGGAAGTACGTGAGCGTTGACCCATGAGAATGGAGTAATAGAAGATACTGTATCGATCACGCTATTGAGATAGATTGTGATGTGGTGTAGGATTAGGAAAGTGGTGCGCGCACATGCAGCTCCAAATTCCAATATATGCACATGTTTAATCACTTATTAGACTAAAATAATACTGGTTGCTAGTAAATTTTAGACTAAGTGGGACTAAAAGGTGTCTATGGGGTTTTTAGTAGAAAGATTCAAACAGCGTCCAACAAAACTTTACTTGTCTAATCTAATTTTTAATTTAAGCTAATAATTAGTCCTCGACGACTAACTTGTTCATCCCTGGTGGCCAGGGCTACTGCCAAACGGTAACTTCGAGCAAGGTCCGGACAAGTCCCAGATGAACGGGTCCAGGGTGATTGGTCAAAACTCCATACCCTGCTGGGAGACCTCAGGTTTCGTGGAGTACATCGAGCCCGGGCAGCAGCAGAACGACATGGTCCTGGTGGTGCCTGAGGGCGCACGGGCCGTTCGCCTCGGCAACGACGCGACCATCCGGCAGCAGCTTCCAGGCCTGACCCGCAGCATGTCCTACTCCATCACCTTCAGCGCGGCGCGCACCTGCGCCCAGGCCGAGCAGCTCAACGTGTCCGTCGCCGCGGAGTCCGGCGTCCTCCCTGTCCAGACCGTGTACACCAGCAGCGGCTGGGACTCCTACTCCTACGCCTTCAAGGCCAGGCACACCGCCGTGTGGCTCACCATCCACAACCCCGGCGTCGAGGAGGACCCGGCGTGCGGCCCCATCATCGATTCCGTCGCCATCAAGGCCCTCCACCCTCCCAGCCGCGTCAAGGGTACGTATCATTGATTTCTGACCTCAAATCAAATAAGCTTCAAAACAGACTGTGACGATTGTTTCTCTCAACTACTTGCTGTCTGCTCTCTCGTGCATACTGCAGACAATATGCTGAAGAACGGAGACTTTGAGGAGGGCCCGTACATGTTCCCGGACTTGGCATGGGGCGTGCTGGTGCCGCCGATGGACGAGGACGACGTGTCTCCGCTGCCGGGGTGGATGATCATGTCGGACACCAAGGCCGTCAAGTACCTGGACGCGGCGCACTTCGCCGTGCCGCACGGCGCGTACGCCGTGGAGCTGGTGGCCGGCACGGAGGCCGCGCTGGTGCAGGAGGTGCAGACCAAGCCCGGGCGGTCATACAAGCTGTCCTTCTCCGTCGGGGACGCGGCCAACGGGTGCGCGAGCACGCTGCTCGTGGACGCGTACGCGGCGCGGGGCAGGCAGCCGGTCTCGTACGAGTCCCACGGCATGGGCGGGTGCGTGCGCAGCGAGTTGGAGTTCGCAGCGGTGGCAAACCTCACCCGTGTGGTGTTCCAGAGCATGGGCCACTACATGAAGCCCGACGGGACGCTCTGCGGGCCGGTCGTGGACGACGTCTCCCTCGTCAGCCTGCCCAGACACGCAGCCCGCCGGTTGCTCATGTAGGGACACATTTTTGCTTTGCAGACTGAGGCCTGGTAGTTCCTAAAATTTGCTCATTTTTTTTAAAAAAATTCTCCATCATATCGAATCATTGGACGCATACATAAAACATTAAATAAAAATAAAAATAAAAACTAATTATACTTTGTCTATAATTTGTCAGATGAATGTCTAGTTAGACTATCTCCAACAATCCTCACCCAAAATACAAGACACATTTGTTCTTTGGATAGCGCTACAGTCCAAAGGTTCAATACATATTTTTAGTCTTCTCCAACAACAAGACCTAAAAGACAGTCTGCAAATAGGTCTCGAAGAGAGAGAGGATACCTAAGTTTTGATTATGTCTCTCCTGATACCTAAAATGGTTCTTCAATATAGGTACTCTATTAGAGGCTATAGGTATTGTGTTGGAGATTTATTTTAGATTTGGGTTCCCAAATGAATCTCCTATTTAAGACAGCCTTAGTCCATAGTTAGATAGTAATTATCAAATACAAATGAAAGTGCTACAGTAGTCGAAACTAAAATTTTTCACCAACCAAAACAAGGCCCGGAAGATAGGGCCAGAGGGAGACAGGAATCACAACCACCACATCTCCAGAATGGAACATGTTAGGTCAGTCTAAATGGAGTTTTATTAGAGTTTTATATTCATATTAAATATGCTGATATGACATTGTATTAATGAACAGCGATGATAAGAATTTAATGAAAATAGAGAGAGTTTTATCCCATAAACTTTTCTATACTATTTCTAAAATATAAATGTGTTAGAATCTAGGCCATAAAAACCCACTAAGGATGGCCTTAAGAGCTCTTCCAGCTCTAAACCATTTTGCATAAACAAACCTATAGTCCGCCCGCGTGGAACAATGTATTGACTTGATTGGAAAAAACTCAAAAGCAAGCAACGTAAAATGTTTTTTTATTGTTCATTTTTGTTTACTTTCATCACTACTAGTTCTACGTGCAATTGCAGCCAACATCTGCACTGGTGCGATATGGTCTTTGTATCTGACCAATAATTAGATTATATAAGGGTTCATATACACGTGTGTACTTATTTTCTATCAACGCACGCACATACGTACTCTAATAAACACTGCCTAGAGAATGAGCCGGTTTTTCGAATCAAATTGATAAATGCAGCGCAATAGGACCGGATTTAAAGTTGGTGCATGGTTTGAAAATTGCTCCAGTTAATATAAACAATTAAACTTGCCTGGTTTTGAATGAAAAGCAATTTTATCTCAGTTCATTAACAACATGGCATATACTATAATAAAATAAGATTTAATCACTTCCAAATATAGCTAAAAAAAAGTAGAACTAGGCTCCACCCCATCATAGGAGCTTGTAATCGATGATTATGTCTCTTGCTATTGAAAAAATAGCATTGAGTGTAAAATTAGCCAAAAAAAATTCTAAAGATAAAATTGAAAACACACCACCACGGAATTGACCCAGAAACACCAGCGCCTTTGCAAGGATTGTGTTTTCTAAAAGGAAGTTTGGTCCCTCCTAAAATAGTGGTTTGGCTTATCAATGATTGTGTCGGTGTTTTGTAAATAAGACTAGTAAATTTATACAATTGCTGTTCTAGGAAGATGATGGTGACATCCAAAAGACACGAGGATTTATACTGATTCATGCTGGAGTCCTACGTCCAATCTTAGAGATGATCGAGTGCATATTCCTTGCTTGAATGCTCTGAAGTTTTTATAATAGGGGGTACAAGAGTGGTGAAAGAGGGAGCAAAACCTATGCTAGGCGAGGGGCAGCCCAAAGGGAAGCTTCAAGAGCCCTACTGCTATGGATGGAAAGGTAGAGGATGAAGAATGTCAAGATGATCCTAGAAGGGCGCCCTGGCTACCCTTATATAGAGTTTGAGGCTAGGGCTTGATACAAAGAGGAGATCCTAGCTAACTTGGCTTGCAAGCTACGTCGTCTTCTGGGGCTCGTTCGTGCGGGTCATCGTCATGGTCTTGTGGCCATGTTACGGCTGGGCAAGATGTGGTGCTACTATGTTGGCCATGGCAACACTGTAGCCATGGTGATGGTTTGTCACTTGTCCTGTGCAACGCGACATCCGTTGTGGTCTTCGTCGTCGCCTCCAAGTTTCCCAGGGCATCGTACTCATAGTAGGTAGCCTCCCGACATCATTGTTCGTCTAGCTACCTCTCGGGATTGAGGGCCATGACCCCAACCATTGGGGTCGGGGCTTTTCAACCGGTCTGGTAAGCTTCAACGTGAGACCCTATTCGTGGCTCCCACTTCATAGTGGCCAGGACCATATACCTGCTTGGTTGGGCCATACCTAGTCTGTGGTTATCGTACCCGTTGTTACCGCCTCGAGGCACTGTTGTCTTGTCTATGCAACATGGCACAAGGTTGGCGTCTGATTGGACTGAGGTAACTATTGTCACCTCAATCCTTTTGGGGTGAGTGCGGCGTGCTTGCCCCTATCAAGGAAAGCTCGTTTGTCGAGGCATAACCTCTTTCTATCTCTTTCGGAGGTGATGAGGGAGAGAAGTCGTATGCCTTGCGACCGTGGAGAGACCAAGGTGGACGACCCTGGCATTAGCACCTGTACTAACCTGTTTCGCTTCTACCGGGCTCATTAGTTTGGGCCTTTGTCTGTTGTTGCGTTCTGAGCTATAAGACCCGCCATCTAATCGATGTCTTGGGATACCCTGGGTCATAACCCCGATAGATTGACACAGTTAGAACGGTGGGATCACTCCGCACTTACTGGCATAAGTGCCACGCTAGGACGGACAGAGGCCAGAGGGAAGTGTTTGACGGTGTTCTGATCACTTTTTGGTGGAATATATGGAAGGAGCGAAATAGAAGTTTTTTTAAAAAACAAAACATTGCAACCAAGACAAGTGGCCCTGCTGTGCAATGAAGATTTAGGGCAATATTAGTTGGCAATAAGACTCTAGGAGTTGTCATGTCTTCCTAGTGTTTGAGTTTAGGTTTTTCGGCCCTAAATGTTCTAGTTAGGTGGTCGGCCTGCATACCGAAGCAGCGGTTAGTTTGGTCTCCAGTTTTGTTTTGTAATAATTTTTTCTTCGTCTAATAAAATTCTGGCAAATCTCTTGCCACCTTTTTAAAAAATATAAAATTGAAAACAAAAAATGACTATGCCGCCTCCACCACACACTGTTGCCCTCCATGGAAGGCTTTGCTCGTTACACCACCGCTACCACTTGTGCTAAGATCTCTCGCCTCATCTCAAATCTCAATACTAACAGATGCGTGGTCGTCTCCGCATTTCGTGCCCCTGCGCGAGGCTCGCGCTAGCTCTATAAGTAGTTACACGAGACTCGGCGCGGCCTTGCTCGTGAGACTGTTCCATCGAGCTATACCAGCTCGAGAGCTCGGTTGGCGTCCCCGAAGCAGCTCGAGAGCTCAGTTCGCTTCGCGTCCCCAAAGGAGGGAGGCATGGAGCTCATGAGAAGGGAACCTCAACAGTCAAGCATGGCGGGCCGCACGAGGTCACGTTGCCCCGTGCTGCTGCTCTTCCTCGTCGGTGTGGCTGCTCGAGTGGCTTCAGGCGTCGTCACCGACGGTGAGATCTAGCGTACTACAAGATCCTCGTATGACTTGCGCATAAGTTAGCGGTGGTATAATTCACACAAACAGCAGCAAGTTCACTTTTAAGTTCCGTTCTAAGCTGCTGAATGCTGAGCTTGCTTCATTTTCTTCTTGCTATTTTCAGTTTTATCTAGCAATGTCAAGGTGCTGTTTAAATTGGCCGATGAAATGAATCAATTCGATGGTCGCGAGAACACTTGCAATATTTCTAATTTCAGAACAAACAGTAGTTAATTAGCTTCAGATTCTCAATCTGAACTAGTGATGATACGATCAGTTTGACGACGATTAAATAGTGATGTGGAGTAATGAATTTCAGCCTTAAAATCCGAAACAAAATGTACAACATACCATTTCACCAGCTGACCTGGCCCCCAGCACCCTTCAGTGTATGTTTATTTGTTGGCTGAAGATAGATAGAAGAACAACCTGAACAGACCAAAACGTATCTGCAATGTAAAGACTGCTTCACCATTTCATGTCTGAACTGAAGTACCACATTGTGCAATTGTGTTCAGGCCTATTACCAAATGGCAATTTTGAGTTCGGACCGGCCAAGTCGGATCTGAACGGCACTAGGGTAATGGGTCAAAACTCCATACCGAACTGGGAGATCTCCGGGTTCGTGGAGTACATCGGGTCCGGGCAGCAGCAGGACGACATGATCCTCCCGGTGCCGGAAGGCGCATACGCCGTGCGTCTGGGCAACGACGCAACCATCCGGCAGAAGCTAAGCGTGAACCGGAAGACGACCTACTCCATCACCTTCTGCGCGGCGCGCACCTGCGCGCAGGCCGAGCAGCTCAACGTGTCCGTCGCCGCGGAGTCCGGCGTCCTCCCGGTCCAGACCGTGTACACCAGCAGCGGGTGGGACTCCTACTCCTACGCCTTCAGAGCCAGGCACAGCACCGCGTGGCTCACCATCCACAACCCCAGCCACGAGGACGACCCGGCGTGCGGCCCCCTCATCGACTCCGTTGCCATCAAGGCCCTCAACCCGCCGCATCATACCAAGGGTTCGTGACATTTCCGAAGGTCGTTCCAAAGAATTTTTCTGTTTCGGAACGGCAAACGGCCGGTTTAACCCCATCGCGGCATATATATGCAGGTAACTTGCTGAGGAACGGAGACTTCGAGGAGGGGCCGTTCATCTTCCCGGGCACGGCGTGGGGCGTGCTGGTGCCGCCGATGGACGAGGACGACGTGTCACCGCTGCCAGGGTGGATGGTCATGTCGGACACCAAGGTGGTCAAGTACGTGGACGCGGCGCACCACGCGGTGCCGCGCGGCGCGCGCGCCGTGGAGCTGGTGGCCGGCAGGGAGGCCGCGCTGGTGCAGGAGGTCCGCGGCACCGTGCCCGGCCGGCGCTACCGCTTGTCGTTCTCGGTCGGGGACGCGGGGAACGGGTGCGAGGGGTCCTTGGCCGTGGAGGCGTACGCGGCGCGGGCGACGGCGAGGGCGACGTACGAGTCCCGCGGAACCGGCGGGAGCATAAAGCGCGCCGCGGTCGTCGAGTTCGCGGCGATCGCGAACCTCACGCGCGTGGTGTTTCAGAGCTACAACCACCACATGAAGCCCGACGGCACGCTCTGCGGGCCGGTCGTGGACGACGTCTCCCTCGTCGGCCTGCGCAAGCACGCCGCGCGCCGGCTATTCTTGTAGTCTGCGCTCTGCAGCAGTGGCGTACCTGCTGGTGCTTGATGAGTTTGTATTGGCAATCCCGTACGTACATGTGTATGGCCATTGGCCACTAGCTAACTGTACCTGCAATGGCAAGCGGCGTAGAATTTATTTTGATATACTATTCGAGAACCAGATGTGCTTGTACAATCTTGTGATGGCATGATGCTGTTATGCATGGCTTTGACTAACGATTGCGCCGAGGAACTGATCTGCGATTCAGATGTACAGTACTGTACTTGTAATCACACAGCGTCGGTGTTTTCCAAGGCTTTGACTTTGTTGTTCTTTTGTATGGACAAAGTTTGCCTTTGAAAATACTTTGGCCGGTGGGGAGCATCTGGCCGAGAGCGGCTCTCAAGACGGCGGCAGACTGGCAATGGCGACAGACCATAGCTGTCGATTCCATTCGGTCATTTGGAGGCCATTCCCAGCTTTTGCATCTGGAGTAGTGGAGCGGTAGGCCATTACTCACGGTGGCGAGCTACGTTTGGAGGGCGCGCAGGAGCGGCAGTGGCCCGTGTCCATGACCAGGTACCAGCGCGCCGCGACGGCGAGCTCCGGGACACGGCCGTCGCACTGGATGGCACAGCGGCCGCGCGGAACGAACGAAACGCCTCGAAAGGAATCTTCTACGCTGCGTTGGCCATGCGAGCGAAACAGAGTGCCACGTGACCGCGCACTGGGACTGTCTCCTGGAACAGGAAGCAGCAGCAGGTCCCGACTCGGCGAGTGGAGTTGCCGATCTCGAGAGCGTGAGATGCTCACGATTGACGATCCGGCGCCAGCGGGCGCGTCACGCGTCCGTCGGCCTTCGCTAACCGGCACGCCCCCGGATTACGCAAGGTCAACAGACCTAATAAGCGGCACCGCTTATATAAGCTGCGCACCGGCCGACTGCATATATATCAGAGCTCCTGGTTTTGTTTTGCAGCTCACAAGGCGGCAGCTACAAGCTACCGCTGTAGAGTGTAGAGTACTGTATGTTACACAAGGTTCCAGGTGCCAGGGCGACGTCGTCAACCGAAGCCGAGGGTAGCTCCGATCCTGAGAATGGAGCCCACCACCATGGTCGCTCGACGATCCGTGGCGTTCGTCATACTCCTCATCGCCGTGGCCGCTCGAGCGGTTTTTGCCATCACCGAAGGTGAGAACTCGCAACCGAGTACTAATGTTTTGTTTCTGGCGCATCGGCTCTGGTTTGTACTAGTGTTGATTTGTGCTTTGCGGTTTCCAAATATACCTTCACCATCCCGTATTCTACGTGTCTACGTACAACATTTTTGCTCTCTTTTGAACCCGGCTAGCATATTCGCTTCCTGGATCTTTCTAATACTGCGTAAGGCAGTTGAGCAAGCCACGCTAAGTCAACTACTATTTAGGATGGCGTGTGATCGTGCGTCCAAGTTCGAACTCCCTCTAGTTCAAACTTGGGTAACTATTTCTTCTTGTTAGTAATAAGAAAAAAAAACCTTAGTTACTCCGAGAGTTTGGATCTAGTTTTCTTCCTAGTGCAACACATGTGGTTGCTCTACTCAAGCCTTGTTTAGTTTTATTTTTTTTCAAAATAGACACTGTAACACTTTTATTTGTATTTGACAAATATTGTTCAATTATAGACTAATTAGGCTCAAAAGATTTGTCTCACAAATTACATGTAAATTATGTAATTAGTTATTATTTTTATCTATATTTAATGCTCCATGTATATGCCGTAAGATTTAATGTGACGAGAAATCTAAATTTTTTATATTTTTTTTTGAACTAAACAAGGCCTCAATGAAATACGTGCCGTCTCAAAAAAAAAGTACTTTAGTCCAATGTGTACTCTACTCTATATATCACCACCTAGTATTGGTTTGTTAGTGGATTCATAGAAAAGAAAAGAAGTATCGATTTGTTAGTTGCATGGTACTTCCTAGCTCCCCGAAATAATAAACGTATTTATAGTAGAAAGAGTCAAATTCTATAGATTTTATCTAACGAATATATTATATATTATATGATATTGACTTTTTAGTTAATATTATTGTAAGATTAGTTTGTATACGTTTTTTATATCAAAGTACACTCGTTACTTAGGGGCGGAGAGAGTAATATGGTATCATAATATGCTAAGGGTTCTCCTAACCCAGAAACTATGGGATATTAAGGCCTTGTTTACTTCCAAAAATTTTTGCAAAATAGAAATAGTAGCACTTTCGTTTGTATTTGACAAATATTGTCTAATTATGGACTAACTAGGCTCAAAAGATTCGTCTCGTCAATTCTGACCAAAATGTGCAATTATTTTTATTTTTATCTATATTTAATACTCCATGCATACATCTAAAGATTCGATGTGACAGGGAATCTGAAAAATTTTGCAAAAACTTTTGGAGAACTAAACAAGGCCTAAGTCATGTAGACACTATATGTAAAAATCATAGTTTCAATGGATGGTTTCTTTAAAATTGATTCTTTTGTTTAATAATGTGTATTTTCTCTCCTCTATCTATCTATCTATCTATCTATCTATCTATCTATCTATCTATCTATCTATCTATCTATCTATCTATCTATCTATCTATCACATCTCTTTTATATCTTGGCTCCATGCAGATATAGTTTCTTGTATAAAAAAAATTCCTACCTAGGAGTATCTCTTAGTTTAAATGCAGTATCATCATTTTATTGGGGGTGCTATAAAATTTATTGGGGGTGCAATAGCATGCCCTCGCAAATATCCTCGAGCGAGGCTTATCGTGAGGTAGGGGAAATAAGGTTATTGTTAATTTCCTATCATCTCCGGATCACAGGTAGGTGGTGACGCCGGCGTTGGTTGGTCCAACGATATGACCGAGTCGTCTGAAACGCCGAAATGATCACGCACCATCTACTCTGACATGAATGGCCGTCCATATGCCTTCGTACATTTCTCTCGAGTTCAGACAATTTGACTTGGACCAACCCTGTTGTGCAGGCCTGCTACCAAACGGTCATTTTGAGCAAGGACCAGCCAAGTCGGAGATGAACGGCACCAGGGTGCTAGGCCGCTACTCCATACCGCACTGGGAGATTTCAGGGTTCCTGGAGTACATCGAGTCCGGCCAGAAACAGGACGACATGCTCCTCCAGGTCCCGGAAGGCGAGCGCGCCGTGCGGCTGGGCAACGACGCCACCATCCAGCAGCAGCTAGCAGTGACCCGGCACACGTACTACTCCATCACCTTCTCCGCGTCGCGCACCTGCGCCCAGGCCGAGAAGCTGAACGTGTCGGTCACCCCGGAGTCCGGCGTCCTCCCCATCCAGACGGTGTACACCAGCAGCGGCTGGGACTCCTACTCCTGGGCCTTCAAGGCCAGGCACAGCACCGTGTGGCTCTCCATCCACAACCCCGGCCACGAGGAGAACCCGGCGTGCGGCCCCCTCATCGACCGCGTCGCCGTCAAGACCCTCCGCTCTCCCCATCACGTCAAGAGTAAGACCACCGATTGCTCATGCCTTCCTTTGATGAACTTCTTGCAAGAAATTAGCACTCACACTTGGATTACGGCATGGATATATATACATGATCTTACTGAAGCAGACAACATGTTGAGGAACGGGGACTTCGAGGACGGGCCCTACATCTTCGCGGACACGCCGTGGGGCGTGCTGGTTCCGCCGATCACGGAGGACGAGCACTCGCCGCTGCCTGGGTGGATGATCATGTCGGACACCAAGGTCGTCAAGTACGTGGACGCGCCGCACCACGCGGTGCCGCGCGGCGCGGGCGCCGTGGAGCTGGTCGCCGGCAGGGAGTGCGCGCTGGTGCAGGAGGTGCGCACCGTGCCCCGCCGCTCGTACAAGCTGTCCTTCGCCGTCGGGGACGCGGCCAACGGGTGCGAAGGGAACCTGGCCGTGGACGTGTCCGCGGGGCGCGCCGCGAAGCTGAACGTGCCGTACGAGTCCCACGGCACGGGCGGGTACAAGCGCGCCGAGCTCGAGTTCGTGGCGACCGACAATCTGACGCGCGTCGTGTTCCAGAGCGCCAACCACTACACCAAGTCGGACGCGACGCTCTGCGGCCCCATCATCGATGATGTTCGGCTCGTCCCCGTGCACGCCCGCCGGCGGCGTATGTAGAGGGCATAGTAGAGTTTGTTTGGAAGAGTTTTAGTTTTCAAAACATTAATCTAGAGTACGTATCAGCTTCACCATGGAGGAGTTATCTACCATCTAGGCTTCCAACATGGAACTGACAAGCCCTTTTGGTTTGCAGCGCAATTGTGCGAAATGGTGAAATGCTGATAATATGTCACTGTTGCATTAAGTTTTTTTTTTCAAATGGACAAATATCGTTTTTAGACGCTGTTTAGATTATGCAAAATGCTAAATTGTGATGGTACATCGCTACTTCATTAAGCTTTTTCCAGAGATGGTCAAACATCATTTTAGAGACAATATATATAGATTGTGAAAACCAAGATTTGCAGAGATAGGAAGAGAAACTGACCCTGAAAAGATATTTCGAGAGGTGGGTACCTATCTCTAGAAGTGAAAAACAAAACACATCAGCCAAAATCCATCTTCTTCAATTCCCACTGCTCTAGCTTCCCCAGGCGACGCTACTATCCTTCACCTACTTCTCCCTAATTGCTTCTCCTCGCAGGGGCTTTTCTACCACACATATTAGTGGGGCAGCGCCTCCTTGATGCGTAAGTCTATGCCTACAAGGAGGATGGACATTGTACATATCATCATTGGCTCCGTCTACAGCTCTCTAGCTTCATCGAAAAGTGATTGGGTTATAGTTCATTACTTACTCTGCGATTGAATATGATAACATAATATCTTGGTTGTGAGCCTAAGGCAGACGATGAGTAGAAGCACTCACTTGGGCCAATATTGGATTTTGCATTAGGCCTCACATGCGGCTCTTGTGTGGGGTCACGAGCAAGTCCAAATTCGACGAAGATGACAAGATGGCCACCCACTGATGCTAAGAAAGGAGACGTTTGTCTCCCACATCACCGTCACCATAGACTTCAAGTTTGCTCCTCATCAGATCTGAGATGAATGAGATGGGGAGGGACCCATCTAACCAAGTCCATGCCCCTAGCCTGATTTGACACAAGGAGGCAACCTTGCTACCAGTAGAGGCTCACCATGGAGGGCCACACCGCCAATAGTAGAGGTCGCCTTGAGGGGCTACACCATCGCTAGTAGGGATCACCTCGCGGGAGCCACGCGTCATCGGTAGAAAAAAATTGTTACATGGTTTATCAGCTCTGTCTCTCTCCTCTCTCTCTCGCACCAGCACCAGGGTAAGAAAAAAATTACTATTAACTAGATAGAATTTCACCATATATTGCTACCAAATTATATATGTCTCCTTATAAGTGCACCACCATGAATTTGAGTTGGCTTCGCCCCTGCTAGTTTACATAACTTCGATTACATGAAAGTAGGATAAATGACTCCGGAGTCTACCACCTAAGATAGTAATATGTCGTCTACGAACTGGGTGTAATTGTCTCAGTAGAATTAGCACAAGTCCCTTGTTTCCATCATAGCTCCATATGCTTCTTTATTATGCCATTTACCACCTGTTGGTCTCTCTTGCTTTCCTTTTAAACATGAATGTTCTTTTTCCTCCATAATTTCATATTATCAGTATGACCAAGGATTTCATTCTGGGCCTTGCCACTGTCGATCCACCGATTGCTAGATTTAAGGAACCATTGATCCGTGCTTGTCAACTGGTCCCAGTTTGTCAGCATTAGAGTCGGTGCTCCTATCCAAGTCACCACTACTCCTTCTTCCTTGATCCTCCTAGCTACGCAACACTCCTGGAACAAGTGTCTTAAGTTTGTTGTGATCTTGAGATTTCTCATGCACAGATGACAAAATCATTCATTTGGCCACCCTCACAATTGCAATCTTGATGATGTCCAAATCATGTCCTATAACCAGAGCAATATGAAGAACTTCACTTCATCAGTGCCTCTCTCGGTCACCATCATATGCACCAAGTGACCCCTTCAAACTACATCATATACGCAGATTTGGCCGAATACTGACCATCAGTTGTGTGTAGCAATGTAATCTTGTCTTTTTGTGACTCTACTATAGCTCAACGTTTTACAGTTTCTCCTATAAGGCCATGAACTCGGTGATAATTTGTTGGTAATGTTAGTGATCTGTTATCCATCATCATCTTTGCCACAATTCTGTTTTTTTATATTGCTATGATTGTAGAGTGATGGGAAGAGGTAGGAAGGCGCCTCCACTTCGAGCCACCTCCCCTCAAACCATAACACTCCAATATATACTCCATAAACCTATCTGGGCCACGAGGAGCTTGATATTATTTTTTTGAATCAGGCTTTGTAAAACAAAGCCACCTTATTTTTAGAAGCGCGTCAGGCGGTCCATCTCTAAAAAATAGATTTATAGAGACGAGCTTTATCTATTTGGCTTCTAAATGACTTCTAGAAATGACGGTTAACATACCCACCTGTATAAATGATATCTTGACTCTTGAGTATCCTCAAATCCTTTTTTTATAGTGTATCAATGTTCTGTTTTGACACAAGTGCTTGTCAATATTAGAACGTTATTTGCATCTGGGTTCCCCGAAGTGAAAAGAGGTACAAACAGGAACGTGGGCATGTGTCATGCCTTTACGGCCTTTTTTGTACACTGTACTTGTCTACTGGGTGAATGCACATGTCACTGCAACCACACAATTCATCTGAGCCAGTAAAATTAGTCAACATGTCTCTTTTTTCGGTGTCTTCATTTCTCACTACAGATTAAACCTCCATTGTATCCCCATGTTGTATACGTCTCGTGTTAGTTGAGTTCACAAATGATCTAATTGAACTATAAATCAATGGGGGAAAGTTTCAATTAGATTCTTTTACAAGGGTGTTTCACCAAGAATCTACTAGTTAAGGTTACAACATGACGTAGTTTCTCTTTTTTTACTACTCCGGCACATTTTTACGTCAGTAGCGCATCATCACATAGGTGTGTGACAGTGTCGTCGTCGTCCGTCTCATATTTAGATTTTTGAGTGGTGACATGGCACGTATATATAACGTCGCTCATGACCCTAGTGAATTGAAGTGTTCCGCCCATATCTTCTTTCGACACCGAAGGGCCCTGCTTATCGTGAAAAAAGTAGTGTACGGTATTATCAGCCGATTTTTGCAACATGGATTATCCTAATTGAACCATATATATATATATATATATATATATATATATATATAAAGCCAGTGTGTGGACTCCTTAGAACTTTAAAGCCCTCTCTTGGCTTGAATTTAGGTGTTATTTCTTTTCTTAATTAATGAAAACCACCTAGTTCCTTCTTCTAGGTTGGATCTTGTTTTTTTAACAGTCTATTCTTAATCTCAACTGTAAATTGTATGTGCAACATTATTAGATATATGTGATGACAACAACTGAAGTTTCTAGCTTAGTGAAGAAAAAGCAAATAATCATGGATCGAGTTCAGCAAAATGCAAAATCATTGCCCATATATAATAACTAGAAAACTAGAAACAGAACTCCAATTTATTTCCATGAAATGTTACACTGCAATTATATATAAGCTATGATTTCACGCTGTTGCTCCCCTTTATTGTTTATTTGATCATAGACACACTGCAAAGAGTGCTGGAAGCAGGTACACACATATATGAGCGATGAACAACACATCACGGGAAGGGTTCAAGAAAAGCTCCGGGAGAAGAATAAATTCAAATATTAAATACTGATGAGGTTTTCTCCTGACTAAGCGTGAAACAAAGCTAGTCGGAAGCTAGAATACTGTCGTGGGCAACGTACGTACGTGCATGAAACTGGAGCTGTGGCTCGAGATGTCCGTCTGAACTCTGAAGACCGAACCTCTTCAGTGCCCAGGGCCTCTAGGGCTCGGCCCTTGAGTGAGCTGCGCTACCCACACCATGATCAGCGACCTCGCCCTCTCATGCAGCATACGGTGGCCGGCGTATTGCTGCCCCTCCGGCAGCCGCCTGGCCGCCTCCACGGAAGTGAGTAGAGTGGAGGAGAGAGCCACGGCGAGGAGCAAAACAGTGATCAGGATCCCTGCTCTGAACTCGGACATCTTGGGCGAGAGATTGACGAAGAAGCCTACACCTTTCTTGTTCTAATGACCTTACTTGTGAGTGCTAGCTTTTTGTAGTAAGCTAGCTACGCAGCCACAAACTAACAGGAGTTTATGCGTTAGAGAGGTAGTAGCTTTTGTGGCATTGGCATGGCTCTATATATAAGCCCGTAGCACGAGAGAATTAGTTTGTCTTGGCATGTTTCTGTGCAGTTTAAAAAGCATTTCGGTCTCCTCCCCTAGCTACTGCGCTACGCTCCATCCTCCAAGCGTATAGAACTGCATTGCTTGCATAAAACGAATCTTTGAACTGTGAGTTTGCCTTAATTGCGGTAGGAAAAACGAGGCTGATCGCTCGTCTTTTCACGCGCGCGGACAGTGGACAGTTTGCACTAGCTAGTATAGAGCATGCCGTTTTGTAGCTTGGTTTCGGAGCATGCAGTTTTTGTTGTAGCTTGGTTTCAGAAGTGGACAGTTTGCACTAGCTTAGGCCTTGTTTAGATACGAAAACATTTTGGATTTCGTTACTGTAGCACTTTCATTTGTTTGTGGCAAATATTGTCCAATAATAAATTAACTAGGATCAAAAGATTTGTCTCGAGATTTACAGGTAAACTGTGCAATTAGTTTTTATTTTTGTCTATATTTAATGCTTCGTGCATGTGCCGAAAGATTCGATGTGACAGGGAATCTTAAAAACTTTTTGGTTTTCGGGGTGAACTAAACAACGCCTTAGTTTTAGTGGCATTATAGGAAGGACGACGATCATGTGAGCAAAGGTTAAACTGTTCTTGTAAACAACTAGATATACTACATATGTGAAAAAACTAATTACCTGAGCTAGCACTAATATAATTAGGGGAAGATGTAGTGTAGTGTAGTGTAGATCGGTAATTTATCTTCTAGTAGGGGATATATGAGCATTTGATAGCTATGTATCTTTTTTAGTAAATTTTAAAAAAAAAACTACAAATATTTTTACATATGCACTATTCAAGAACTACGAGAGTGCTCGACTGCACTAGCTGTCGCGCGCTGCGGCTACTGCAGCCACATGCTTTTGTTCACTATAGCAAAATCATATGGTTGTAGTTGCAGCGGTACAAGCCTTTTTTTTAAAAAAAAAAAACTACACAACCTTAGCATGTAGTTTTAGAAACCTATAGATTGACAATGTGGCCACACATGTCATTTCCCTGGTTAGTTTCTAGTGTTATATTATTGTATTTCCCCCCTCTATATATTATATTCAATATATATAAAGAGCAATGTTATTTCATTCCCAAGAAAATAAAAAATGGCCCCATTTGTTCACACAATTAAAGACGTGGTGCTTTCTTTATTTCCACTAAATCAATGTAACTTTTTCTCATTTGTAAAATTTCTAATAAGTTTCATGGTACATTTTGGAAGACAAATGCATCTGGGGGGCTTTGGTTCATCGCCACATCTAATTAACTAACCTACTACTTCCTTCGTCTCAAATTATAAATTATTCTAAAAATCTTAGAGAGTCAAAACATCTCAAGTTTGACCAAATTTATATGATAAAATAATAGTATTTATGATACCAACTAAGTATTATTAGATTTTTCATCAATTATATTTTCATAGTATATCTACTTGATCTCATAAATTTTTATAAATTTTTTCTATAATTTTGATTAAACTTAAGATGCTTTAATTTTCTAAAATTATTTTTATAATGTCTCATAATTTGGGACGGAGGATGAAGTAACTATTAGCGTTTTTGTGGCCACCGCTAAGCTCCCTACAGCTACAGAGCAGCAAGAGAATCCAGAGGATTTTCTGATTCGTGTCTCATCCTGTACAACTCGCTCCGTCTATTTTTGAGCTCCTCGCATCACATGAACATGCATATGCTTTGCCGGATCCGAAGGAGTACACACGATCGAGACCCCGTCACGCGGTCGCATTTAGAGGTCTCGGAAATTTAGGTGGTGATGGATCGAAGCTGCGTCCGGACGCCTCCCCTGCCATTTATTGTTTACCTCCCCCGACGCGCACCGTCGTGGGGTGTTGGGTTTCAGGGCCGCCGGCCGGGCAGCGCCAAGCACAAGAGCCCGCAATCTCGCGCCTCCTGCCGCCGAATACCGTGGCGATGGAGTACCGGAACTAACCGGCCTACTCCTAGTAGTATATCCCTATGGCCTCCTCCATCTCCAGGCATTGACCCTACGCATTTGTCTATGGGCCACATGCCGAGACGACAAGCCATGCAACGTGCAACGCTGTACTAACTGCTCTAACTACCTGCCACTTGCAGCGTGGAGGCACCACATGAATACTACAAGTTCTTTTTTATATATATTTCCTTTTCTTTTCCGACCGCCTTATTGTCCCTGGATAAAAAGTTTTTACATAACGTAACACTTTTATTTGTAATTCATAATTATTATCTAACCATAAACTAACTGGTCTTAAAAGATTTGTCTCGTAAATTACGGACAAACTGTGTATTTAGTTATTTTTTTATTAATTGTACACCTTTATTACATATGTAAATTATTGTGTACAAGCTAACTGATCATAGATCAGCTAGTTAGGTTCCTTGTGATAAAACCTACCCACCCGGATTCAAATCCTCGACTAGGTACAAGGGCTCGTATTTTTCTTGATTTATTCTAGAATTTAACGGCACTACGCTTTCCGTAGTAGGCGACGTCTCTCTTGACAGCAAGGCGTCAGTGGTGAGACTTCACGAATCTCGAGATCTATCAGTTCAGTCTTTTAAAAATGCTCAAAAATAGTTGGGTGAAGACAGGAGAGACACTATGGGGCGACAGAGGAGAGTCGACTAGCAACGAGAAATAAGCAAGACTCTCGTTCCTAGTGCCAGCTCTAGTTCGATCATCAGGATGCAATATGTTTAAAAGGTAAGGTAGTGGCAAATGTCCATTTAGGTCAGGCTCAATGCTCCATTGTAACTGGTCGTCTGGTCGTTTCATAGTGCCAAGTAGGTTTAGACAACATGTGGAAGAGAGAGAAGGTGTAGTGGCTTGGACAGAAAATATGTTGATTTAAGAGCATCTGCAGTGTATAGATGCGGGGTCATCTCTTTAGGCGGGTCCCACAGTGATGTGATGTCTTCTTGTATTTAGTTTTCAATGTATAGAGAATCAGGTTTGGATCTATAATTGGACCCACTATTCATTACCATATGCCAATCTCTTCTCTTTCCTCGTTCTGACTTCGCATCCGCAAGAGAGATAACTGAATGGGAGCGGGTTCATTGGATAGGAGCTACTTCATCGAATCAAGCATGCACTGTATAGAACTCGGTCCTATAGGCGCATTTCTTAGATCGAATCGGCTAAAAAATGCCCATTGCAGACGCTCTAAGGAGATTGAAGGTGGTTTAAGGAAAGAGAAGGTGGTCCATGTAGAGGGGAAAGAAGGGTAGTGAACATTGACTTGCATCAGGTGAGGAGGGAGTGAGATGTTGGCTATATAGAAAGATATGTTGGCCTGAACTCATTTGTATCTAGGTGGAAGGTACCTTTCTTCTGAAGCCAACAACAACAAGAATGTGTGCCTAAGTTCGACATTATCTGACATGTGCTGGTAGATGAAAAACAAAAATAAAATAGAAAAAAATGAGAATGTCTCTTGTATTGAAATAATTGATACATATGATGCCAAATAACCAAAAGACTTGCGGATTGGATCTCTTATTTGGTGAGATCCACGTATTGGGTGTCAAATTCTAAAATGTTTCGGAACCACCTGGGTTCTCTCAATATCATTGAGGACCTGTTCGGTTATCAGGGATTGGACACTGGGAACAATTCCAACTTAGAATGTTGTGCTAATTTATACTAACTTTGATTACAGGGAATGATTCCTAGAGAAATTATGTCTAAACGGACGAGGCATGAGTGAACAAGCCAAAGTCTAGGAGGAGGATGTCGTGTTGCAAGAGAAAGCGGAAAATGCTCGATGGTTCTCAAGTCGAGTAGATGATTTTTCTTTTATGTATTGGTTTCACTAAGATCATATATAAAAGAAAATAGGTCCTCTCTGTCACGTCTCAAAAGGAGCTTTAACTTCTATGATGTTGTAGCGCTATGTTACTATAGTGCGAAGTTGATGAAACTGTTTCCCACAAAATAAAGTTGATGAAACTGTTTCCAACAAAATGACTTGAGTAAATGATGAAGTCGGAGAAGCTAGCATTTTGGAGCTTCATCCGGCTCATGCTACATTGGTTTTTGAAGCTAATGCCGTAGAAGCCCTACCAAAATGCCAGCAA
Source organism: Sorghum bicolor (assembly GCF_000003195.3). Taxonomy (NCBI): domain Eukaryota; kingdom Viridiplantae; phylum Streptophyta; class Magnoliopsida; order Poales; family Poaceae; genus Sorghum; species Sorghum bicolor. Next base: position 49,694,172 of record NC_012875.2, read on the forward strand.
ATTTAGGATTGAATTTTTTGAAAGAAATTACAGTGATTTTGTCCGGCTTCCAAACAGGACCGGGGGCAGTTGTAGTACTCATGCGAGCCCTACCGAAGCCCAGGCTGCAAAGGCCCAGCACAGTCAGCAATTTAGCATCCACTCCCCTCCACTCCGCACGAACGAACGCAGATGGGCCTCAGCCCCTCGAAGCGCGTGGACGCCGCGCTGCGCCGCGCGCCGGCGTTCGCCGCCGCCTGCGACGCCGCCTTCGACCGGTGCCTCGCCGTCGCGCAGCGCCGCTTCCCGGGCGTCCGCCGGTACCAGCTCGCTGACGCCGCCGCGCACCTCCACTCGGAGCTCAGCGCGTCCGTCCCGCTGGTCCGGCGCTGGGTGCCCTCGCCGCCGCCCCGCGCCCGAGTCGACGCCGCGCTCCGCGCCGCTGGGCTAGAGGACGAGGCAGAGCTCTCGCGGCTCCAGTTCCGGGAGTTTGCCGTCGAGCTGTTCAGGGAGGCCGTGCTGGCCGGAGCTGCGGACCTCCTCCGCGCCCCAGCAGCCGCGGCCGGGGTCGTCGGGATAGGCATGGTGGCTCGCGTCGCTCCCCCGGTGGTCGGGAGGGTCGTCACCGTCTGCGCCGCCGGCGTGGCCACCGCGGTTTACCTCAGCCTGGGCTAGTTTTTTCTGAGTGTTCCCCAAATTCTAGAGAACCTGTACAAACCACTTCCACAGCTCTGCTGTGTTGTAAATTGAACCTGAATTCAGCGGCAGTTGTTGCAGTAATGCATTTTATGATCGGACTCAGCTCAAATGCCATTGAATAGGCTGTGCAATTGTTTCCCTGGTAGAATTGACATGGAATCTCGGTTCACCAATGTTTCTCTGACAAATCACATTCTTGGAAGCATCGAGTATTTCAACTATATGTTATCTATTATCTGATTTATCTTCTTCTTGCTCTCTGTTCTTGCAAACTGCACTCAGGTCATAATTTTCTTTCTAACTGAATTGTTCTATGCTCTTTTCAAGTTCAACATTCCACAATGATTGTGTCTATTATTGTAAAATTTAGTTTACTCAACATTGTTGTCCATCAGATCAGATCAGATGAGATCAGATCAACCACGATGCATAAAGGATACCTGTTCTTCATTGTTTTCTCTCAATTTGCTCTCGTTACCACGTTTTCTTTCAGTACACCTAGAGAATTTTCAGTGTCATGTGTAACAAATATAGTTTGACCTTTTGTTCAATTTGATCATGTATACAGAATTCAGAGAAACATAAGGATAAAAAGTAGAGAACAGAGATAATGTTATGGTAATCTCTTTTTATCTTGGAATTGTGAAGTCAGGTTAGGAGAAATATTTAGCTTCTCGATAGTAGCAGGAACTATGCTCTTCAGACCACAGCCAGGTGTTATTCATAAAGGTAGCATTTATTTTTTGGCAAATCACTGAACTACTGAAAACAAATTGCATACATAAATATTTCTTAAATTTAATTTTGGTCAACAGGCTCTCATTTTCTTTCTCTTTATCTAAACTCATGCTGCAAGAAATAGTCTTCAAACAAAAGAGGAGGAGGATATAATACTTTGGCCTGAAGCTATAAAGTAAAACAAAGTGAATTATTTTAGCCTTGCTTTGCTTTCTAGCTGAATTTTGTTTTCGGCTTGAAGCTATGGTCAAACATTCTAAGAATATAATTCTTTGAGGGGTCCTGTCAATTGTTATACCATGTTGCTATCTCTACATTTGTTTTCATAATATCTATCAACTTTGATGCATAAAGCCACAAAGGAATCAAGCTTATTATGAATCGATCACAAAGTCCGGCATCTCAAACTATACTATAGTTCAACAATATTTGATGCATTGTGTTAATTGTTGTCTTAAGTCAAATTTCTAACTTTCAATGGCTTGCCGCCCTCCTGAAATTCGCCTTGCTGCGAGCTTTAGAGATACTGCTCAGCTGTGGAAATATCGTTTGCCCAGGGAGGATCGCTTTGTTGTACGGCAGTGGTGTAATATAGTTTCAGCATGAATTAAACCCTCGATGTATTTCAGGCTGTAAACCCGCTTGTATAACTGCTACTCATGTATTTCAGCTGCAGAGCTTTTTGCTGCTCCTGATCAATCAATTGGTAGGGAGCACTCCTCCCCTCCGTTTCCCTCAAAAAAAAATCTCTAACAACTTTGATCAAGTTTGTAGAAAATGCACCATCATCTACATTATCAAATTAGTTTAATTAAATTCTCTATGAAATGTGTCTTGATGATGTATATATTTATTTGAACTTGTAGATATTAATATATTTTTTTGAAAGCTTAGTCAAAATTAGAGAAGTTGCCTTAGGACAAAGCTAAAATGAATTATAGTTTGAAACAGAGGGAATAGCACATAGCTACTTGTACATTCTATTTTCAAAGCCTTATTGGTTGGCTACCAAAATTTGTTATGCCAAGGATTTGAAAAGCCATGATTTTGGCTAATATTCGGTTGGCTACCAAAACTTGCCAACTTCTCACATTTAATCGGAAAACAACATGTGTCATTCATTTTTATTATTTTTGTTAAATTGTGACATGTCTGAAGAAAAAGATTTCATCAGTCCTGAATGGGCCGAAAGATGATGCCCTAGGAGGCTTGGACGGTGGCATTTAAGCATTATAAGGCGGATTCTCCAATGGGCCTAAGCCTGGACATTGCACACTTCAGTGTACCGCATGTGTAGTTTACTGGCATATGGCCGGTCCATCCAATAGTGCAGCACTCTGCACTTTAGGATCTACGAATGTCCCCACGTCTGACGTGCTTCGCCCTCTTCTGTTTAGTTCTAACCAACCAATATAGAGTACTTGTTTAGTTCTAAAAGAACAGCCAGGAACCAACCAATATATATAGGCCTTGTTTAGTTCTAAATTTTGTAAAATTTTTCAGATTTCCCGTCACATCGAATTTTACGGCACATGCATAGAGTACTAAATATAGATAAAGAATAATTAATTACACAATTTGTCTGTAATTTGCAGACGAATCTTTTTTAGCCTATTTAGTCTATGATTGGACAATATTTGCTAAATACAAACAAAAGTGCTACAATACTCATTTTGCCAAAAAAAATTTTGAAGCAATAGTTGCGGAACTCAGTTAGGCAGAACATTTCAGCTAGCCGGAGGACCATTTTCCCTTCCAGGGAAACCTAGGGTACTCCAGCTAGGCTACCACTACCACGCCCCGACGGACTCCCAATCGACTGACAGACAAATGGATCTCTGCTAGTAACTGCTAGCTGAACCAAATGGGGTAAGAAACCAAACCCACGCATGCACGCACCGGCACCGGCCACCTAACTCGTGGCCTAGCTAGTCGCCGCGCCGAGCCAAGCAACGCTGGGTTGGAGAATATCCTATTCCAGCTCACGCGCCGTAGCGCGTAGCGGTTGGTGCGGTGCCGAGACGTCGTCACGTCACATGGACATGGCCGCGCGCGACGGGGCAAACGCTAGCTCTGCCCGCCCCCGCGCGCCCCGCTTGCGGACTTGCCGATCCGCGACTCGTTCGAGCTAGCGGCGTCGCGCGTCGTTGGCAGCGGCGCCGCGGCCGGGCACGCGATGCGATGCGATTCCCGGCCCGGCCTCTGCCTCTCGGTCGAAGCCGCCACATGGAATTGAATGGTATCACACGTACGCCTGAACGCCTCCCTCAGTCCCTCTGCTGATGCTGTGATGTCTCTCTCCGCAACCGTCTTGCGAGAAGCCTTTTGGCGTCGATGACAGGCACATTTAACGGCCCAGAAACGGATGGATCGGAGCGGACGATTCACCACCATCATTGATGTTGCTTCACGAGGTTGGACAAGAGGATGTGTTAGGTTTCCGTGCCGTACTACGAACTACGACATAGAACTGATTGTTCTGCGCCTTCTTGTTCTGCAGCGTTGCTGCCACTGTCGTTCGCTGCAAACTCCTGCCAGGGATAGCCTGGCTGTCATTCTTTCTGAATTCTGATCAGGTAGATTCGACAGTGAAGCACAAGCACTACACTCCGGCGTGCGTGTGGCCTGCACAAGCATGGACCGACAGAGACCATCGGAGGGCACCGTTAATAGGCAGGCGAGGTGTGAAACCTACAGTATTCGAGAAGTAGCCTCGGAGGTAAGCGAAGGTGGCAGGGAAGCCGAAAAGTAGTTGGACACTACCGAAGCGGTGAGCTGGGGCTGTTTCTTTCAGTTCCACTTCCACTTCCGTCGGCGATCGATCTCCGATCCTTTTGCTCGCGCACGCCATGGTGGTTTTCCTGCGGCCTTTCAGGCTTTTCTTTTCGCTAGCTTAGGATCTCCTTGCTTCCACAGATCGCACTCACACGCGAAACAGGTTGTCTGCCTATCTTATCATGTGATCGACCTCGCGCTTTAGACAGGGCATTCATGTGATGTTTTCGGTTACATGATGAGTGAACTTTAGCTAGCAAGATGCATCAGAATCAGATTTTATTTCTGCGTCCTACAGAATTAAATTAAAGGAGAAAAAAAACGCTGAGATGACAGCTTCTAGATGATGGATTTATTGATTCATCCAGGAAATCGGATTGATTGACTAGATCAAATGGCGACGGGCAAGCAGCACGGAGTAACATGCATGCGTGCGTGTCCTGCGGTTCAACTGAACCCGGCCTGGCCGGTCTCTCTCTGATCCTCTGTTTATCATGTGAGGTAGCACTCTTGGTCGTATAATCAGCAGGATCTCCAAGAATAATGTCCATGGACTTAACAACGGCGTATATATGTCCACACGAGAGACACGGTGAGGAGGGAAAAAAACGACGCGTTCACTACCCTGCTTACATAGTCAGCGTTGACCTAATGTTGTGATCGGTGAGCTAAACTGGTCGGTCGTATCAGCTAAACGTAGAGAATGCATCACCGAAATTCATCGATCTAATGTTCAGAACCAACTATATGGTGCAACTGCAACCTTTTCTTCCAAAATCATGTTGCGCTTTAACCAAACAGACCAGTACCCTGCCCTGCTCATGTCAAGTAACACAATCTGACCTGATCGTAAATGTCAAGTACTACCATGAGCAGGAGAGACAGAGAACTGATTGCCATGCTTCCACAAAATCCTGATGACATAACTCTTTACTTGTTGGAGGGCCTTTGTTTATTGTTTACCCTTATAAGATTACCAGGCTTTCATTACAATGTTATCTGCACGAGCCGAACGTAAACTCAGGAAAATAACCTAGCACAAGGAAAGAAAAACACAAAGCTCACACCCTTGCTCCAAGCCACACAAGGAGTCAATGGCCTACATAAAAATCGCTCACGACTTCTTTTCACTAGAAATCGCTCACGTCATGATACTCCGTTATGACGTCAATGCGTCAAGCTGAAACCCTACGCTGCGCAAGCGCTCGCATTACGACTTTGGCCTTGTTTAGTTCACCTCGAAAACAAAAAAATTTTCAAGATTTTCCGTCACATCGAATTTTAAGCACATGCATGAAGTATTAAATATAGACAAAAATAAAAACTAATTGCACAGTTATCTGTAAATTGCGAGACGAATCTTTTGATCCTAGTTAGTTCATAATTAGACAATATTTACCACAAACAAACGAAAGTGCTACAGTAGCGAAAACCGAAAAGTTTTCAGAACTAAACAAGGCCTTTATATATCTTTCCACTTCCGTGTCAATATCATGGCACTTTATGAATGGGGAGTTCAACGCTAGAAATGGTAATATGGTATGGTATGATACTTTGGTGTCCAATTTGGAAAGATACGAAAGATCGTTTGAACAATCTGTCTGTCAAATTCCTAACCGAGAAAGATTCTAACCTTTTCGAGTGTTTTAAAGCAGTAGGACACTTGATTCATTTTAACCGTGGATGAAGATCAAACGCTCCATCTTTCTTCTACATCCAGTCCATGGTCGTTCACCGTGTCTCCGCGAAATGCCTCGCCGCAGTGTGATAGGGTCTCACCGAGCCGCAAAGCTTCAGCGAGACCCTACTGCACCTGCGCGAACCTCCTCCGCCTTCCCCTCCCCTCCCATCGTCATGGCCATGGTCGTCCCCGCCCAACCTGGCCCGGCCTCCACCTCCGCCTTAGCACCATCTCTCTCGCCCCACCGCCTAGCATGGTTGCCTCCCCTAATTCCTTTTTCTAAGCCTGTCAGAATTGGAGAAGAAAAGAGAGAGATAAAGATAAAAGAAAAAAATGAGTGTTGGATTGCTCCAAAAACACTCGTGTTGTATAGCATTTTTGTCAAGAAAAAAAAAGATACAACTCTCTCCGACCAACAAACATTTCAAATTCTTGTGCAAATTTCTATTATTTCTAAGAGTGAGCCTCACATTTTCTACTAGAAACCAGCCTCCATGACGTGTGCTCTTCAAATCTGCTTACAAATGCTGGCAGTCGAGGAGGCATCGAGTCATTCCCCATCTATATAGTGTGCTGTTACAAATTTCTAGATAGGTGTGGACAGATAAAACAATTCAACCTCAGGTTAAAACTTTTGTTCGGAAATTACTCAACGGTCTATGCCTACTTTCTTGCATATTTCAGCTGATTCTAGAGCTTTTTTGTGACGCCTCTTTAGGCAAGGGGTCCTTACTCCAAACCAAATATGTGTTAGGATTTTATTCATATAACATCTGCAAGAATTGTTTCACGTGCATCATTTATTTCAAGTGGCCATTCCTTAGGTTTTGGAACCCTTGAAGGCTGAAATTCTTGCCCTTTCTTGTTGCCAAACTGGCTACAACTCTCAATTTGTAGGATCGGATGCAACTCTAGTCTGTTCGCTTGAGATTATCAGCCGAATCTGTTAGTCTTTCGGAGTACTTTCTAGCTTATCAGCCAAAGGAACAGGAAGACAATCAGATGCTAATAATTATGTATTCTGCTGGTTCGCCTTGTACTTATCCAAGTGATTGAGCACTGCAACCTCTACTTTCTGAATTGCATACAATTAGTTAAGGCCTTGTTTAGTTCATCCCAAAAACCAACAATTTTTCAAAATTCTCCGTCACATCGAATCTTGTGGTACATGCATAGAGCACTAAATATAGATGAAAATAAAAACTAATTGTACAATTTACTTGTAAATTGCGAGATAAATCTTTTCAGCTTAGTTATTTTATAATTGGATAATGTTTGTTAAATAAAAACAAAAGTGTTACAGTTTCAAAAACTAAAAAGTTTTTGGAACTAAACAAGACCCAAGTGAGAAATCTGAGGACATCAAGATCGGAAGAGCGTCAAACAAAACAGATGACACACTCGTAAAAAAAAATCCCAGGCTCTTGTCTGCCAAACATTAGCTTGATCATTCGCCAATTCGTATAATGTCGCTCAAAAGCTGGAACATTTTGAATAGGGCGATTTTCGCTCCATTCTGTTGTACGTTTTGTCTGTGATGCAATAGAAACACGTAAACAAAAAGTCCAGACGAGTTTTTTTTTTTAGAGTCCAGACGAGTTATTATGGCACCAAGATCCTCGAAGGTTAAGGCCTTGTTTAGTTTTCAAAAATTTTCAAGATTCCCCGTCACATCGAATTTTGCGGCACATGCATGAAGCATTAAATATAGACAAAAATAAAAACTAATTATGCAGTTTACCTGTAAATCGCGAGACGAATCTTTTGATCCTAGTTAGTCTATGATTAGATAATATTTGCCACAAACAAACGAAAGTGCTACAGTAGCGAAATCTAAAATTTTTCTCAAACTAAACAAGGCCTAAGTGGAGATTCAAGGCTGAGTGCGTGCTACTACCGGGGACGGTAAGGCGAGTCTCAATGGCCCGTTTCAATACAATGTTTTTAAAACAGATCTGCTGACAGAGCATCAATGAAACAAACAATGAAACAACCTCCACAATGCATGAGTTTCACTTTGATGTTTCCTAGGCTGGGCAAAGCATTTAATTACTGCAAAATGATTGGATCAATGCAAGATGGTGAAATGATTTAGTCCTGTTTCACCGCGTGGGAAACAACGCCAGTGGAGTTTCACCATAGTGAAATTACTTTCTTCTCTCTTCTCATCGTTTCATGTAAAAAAATATAGTTTTATTGACAAGACGCTCTAATAAATATACATGACATCCTTATAAAACTTCCACTGACACTGACCTAATGGCCCAGACAGGACGCCGGACGCGCGCACCCTGGAAAACCAATGGATTGATCCGCGGCAGGGCGCATGTGCACCCGCATCTTTCTTTAATCCGTGCAGCTAAACCGTGAGCTGTTCCTGCGCACAATAATCATCTGGGCCAGCCTTTCACATCCCAATCCCAATCCCCACAAACCCCCTCCATCGCGGACGACACCGCTGGGGCACCGCCGGTGCCGGTCGCGTCGCGCGGCCTTTTGCGCCCCTTTTCTTCGCTGTTCGGCAGCTCAGCCCACCAGCCTCGGCGGAGAACCGCGGTCCGCGGCACGCACGCAGCAAGATCTGTCTCTCTCTCTCTCTCCCTGTGCTGTGCTCATGTAAATTCTAGCCAGCTCTTTGATGCTCTACCTCCACGGTTAGCCAGGGCCCGCCGGCCCTACGGGACAAGCGACATGTTGGTGCCGTATGTGGTGTATTGGGTTGGATTTGGATTGGACCTGATCCCGATTGGTTCTAGTGTGCACTCCCACGCAACGGCTTCCCCCCGGCTCGGATGGACCCGGACGCAGCGCAGGTGCAGGTGTCCCTATTCATCTCATTCTTGGTAGTACTGCAGCAACTTGGGAGCATACTAGTACTATGTCAGTTGTGCGTCTGTGCCTGGGTAAAGAGCGCGAGAAAGACCCTCGTTTTCTATACCAAGTTGAAGGCCGTCGTCACGATTAGAACTGGCAATTCGTTGATTGCCGCCATGTGCACAGAACAGGCAGCAAGCATGACGAAACCACCAACCGGAGCACACACTGCCACATGGTGACACATATATATATACACACGCGCACAGACGCTTCCGAGGACAGTAGCAGCAGCAGCATACTCCTACGCGAACGGGGCGAATCGAATCGATCGATTAACGGGCGGCGGCAGTCACCGTGTGTGACCTGCCAAACTGTCTCAGGCCCCGCCTCAGCCTGCACGGCCTGGCCAGTGGCCATCCATCCCTTCGCTTCCACGCACCAATCTTGTCCCGGCGCCTGCCAAATCCAGCAAGGCCACATCCCACCCGAGACAGGGCAGCAGGCAGGAACAGAGAGCAGTTGCGCACTAGCAGCAGCAGCAGCAGCAGCAGCACCCGCTGATGGGACGCGCGGCAATGGCGGCCTCTTCCGGGACGACGACGCGCTCCGTGCGCCTGCTGCTGCTCTCCCTGCTCGGCTTCTGCGTCGCGCTGAGCCACCAGGAGTCGTCGTCGTCGTCCACGGACTCGTGCGCCACGGCCAAGGTCGCCGTCGCCAGCCTCGTGCCCTTCGACTCCACCTCCTTCCGCTGCACCGCCGCCTGGAAGCAGCAGGACTTCGTCCTCAGGGTATATGCCTGTCTCTGCTGCTCAACCATTCCCGATTCTCTTCCCCTGCTGGTTGTTTTTTTTTCGTGTGTCTGTTCGTCGTCGCTGGGAGTCCTCGGATTCGTTCTAGGCTAGTAGATCCCACTGCCATTGCACTCCTTCAGAGCTCGGAGCTGCCAGTCCGATCTGCGAATTGTGGAGCTCATTCAGTGCGCCGCGCGCGCATTGCATCGCCGTCACCGTCACCGTCGGGCACGGTGAGGTAATAACAGCCCGATCTGACCCCGAATTACGCCTCCTGTTCGTGCCGGCAGTACAAGAACACGGGGCCCAGCGAGTGGAGCTTCATCCTCTCGGCGCCGGACAAGGGCTCGTACGTGGCGGTCGGCTTCTCGGGCAAGGGCGCCATGGTCGGGAGCAGCGCCGTCGTCGGGTGGGCGTCCAACGGCAAGGGCACCGTCAAGCAGTACTACCTCGGCGGCAAGAGCCCCGAGGACTGCGCCCCGAACAAGGGACTCCTCAAGCTCGTCAAGAACAGGTCCGTCGTCGTCTCGCGCTCGGGGCGCCTCTACGTCGCCTTCCAGCTCAGCACCGACTACCCGCAGCCGTACCTGATCTTCGCCGTCGGGCCCGACGGCAACCTGCCGCAGTCCGACTCCCTGCGGCTGCCGATGCACCAGAACATGGCCTCCCGCTCCTTCAACTACACCTCCGGTAACGCAGTTTTTTGCAATTCCTCACTCCGATTTGTCGAATCGCCAAATGCGTGCGTGAGCGTGACAGAGGATCTCGTTCTTAATAACCTGTGTGTGCTCGCTTGCTCATCACTCATCAGGGATGTCTTACAACACCGCCGGCTCGTCCGGCGACCAGGCGGCGTTCCCGACGGAGAGGAAGCACGGGCTGCTGGGCATGATGGGGTGGGGCGTGCTGATGCCCATCGGCATGATCACCGCGCGCTACTTCCGGCAGCTGGACCCGTGCTGGTTCTACACCCACATGGCCATCCAGGTGTGCGGCTACGCCATCGGCATCGCGGGCATCGTCCTCGGCTTCCGCATCAACGAGGACGGGCTCAAGAACGTGGACGTGCACAAGGCGCTCGGCATCGCCGTCTTGGCCATGGCGTCTCTTCAGGTACGCAACGCAACGCAACGCAGCGCACCATGGAAAAGGAAAACCAGAAAATTGCCTGAGTTATAGTACAGACTAGAAAAGATTAACAAACAGCCTCTGTAATTAACACGGGGAAAAGTGAATATAAATCATGATAATAATTTGTACTGGTATATCCACTTTCGGTTGGTTCGGCACATGCGTACGGGGTGTGGATTGGAATCTGCCGCTATTGCCAGGCTGGATAAAACAGCATGGTTTTATGGGGTTTGTTTGTAGTAACTGAGTAGTTGACCGTGATTAAGTACAGTAGGACTGAAGAAGTGAGAATAGAGGATTCAAAAAAGAAAAGTGAGGATAGAGGCTTCCATTTTTGCTGACGGCAGAGGCTAGACAGACAATGCGCACCGTAGCCTCGCATGTTCTTTGAGAGCTGGCAGGTGATGGGTTCCGAGAAAGTGGCTAGAGTAGCTCCGCGCACTCGCAGCATTCTCAATTGTTTATGCTTCGAATCTTCGACCACCGACGAAAATATGGCTCAACTCGACAACTCAAGTGTGGCCTTGTTTAGTTTATAAATTTTTTTTGGGTAGCACATTTTTTTATTTAGTAATTATTGTTCTACTATAGATTAACTAGCAATCAAATTGTATATTTAGTTATTTTTTATCTATATTTAGTGTTTCATGTATGCGTCAAAAGATTCTATATGTTAGAAAATCTTGAATTTTTTTGAAAATTAAACAAGTCGTGTGTGTGTGTGAAAGTTGTCGAGCACTGAAGTTGACCTTGACCCTAGTGAAACTGGTTTTACTGTCTCGATCGAGTCCCTAACGAGGGGCCCAACATCATAAAAGTCCATTTTCAAATGAACTAGGCCTTGTTTAGTTCACCCAAAAAGCAAAAAGTTTTCAAGATTCTCCGTCACATCGAATCTTGTGGCACATGCATGAAGTATTAAATATAGACAAAAGTAAAAACTAATTACACAGTTTAGCTGGAAATCGTGAGACGAATCTTTTGATCCTAGTTAGTCCATAATTAAATTATATTTATCACAAACAAACGAAAGTGCTACAGTACCGAAATCCGAAATCTTTTCGGAAGTAAACAAGGCCCTAGTGGAAAAATGAGTACGTAGTGGCTATTGGTCTTGTTGCTTTTTTTCGTGCTGTGCTGATCGATGTATGTGTGCTTTGTTTGATACATACACCAGGTGCTGGCGATCCTGGCGCGGCCGGACAAGACGTCCAAGGTGCGGCGGTTCTGGAACTGGTACCACCACAACATCGGCCGCGCGACGATCCTGCTGGCCATCGGCAACATCTTCCTGGGCCTGTCCATCGCGCAGGAGGTCAGCGCCTACGTCGTCTCCTACGGCGTGTTCGTCGCCGTGTGGGTGGTCGCCGTCGCCGCCTTCGAGATGAAGCGGTGCTACGCCGACGACGACTGACGTACGGTCGACGCCGAGCCGTGGCAACGGCGATGCGTACAGTCAGTTCGTTCATTCCGAGAACAACAGCTGGCCATTGATAGGACGACGAAGTTGATGACGTAAATTAAGCGTTCACGATCGACCAGTGACGTGACAGTGTGACACACACATACACCATTCTTGTTACGTAGCTCGCAGCTGGACAGTGCTTTGGTTGGCTAAAATTTGTTTTTTTTTTGGGGGAGGGGGGGGGGGGGGGGGGCGGGTATAGGATGTGAAGAAGGGGCCGGACTGCTTGTTTCTAGCCTAGCTGGACGCTCTGCTGATTCATATATTTTGTACATTGGTACATGGTCATGTTGTGTTGTACCCTTTTGGACGACAGCTTGTTCTTCACCTTTTTCTTTTGGTTACCACCGTGCATTGTTCAATGATACTGCTTACTCGCTGATTCCTGGACACAGCTGTAGTATGTGCTGAGATTGGCATGCCTTGAAATCTTTATGCGTCGTTTCAGAACGGCACCAACCGGTAGCTACGTGCTGTAGTGTTGACTGCTCTGTGGTGTGTACCAGCACCGACCACAAATGGAACGATCAAGCCCGTGAATCATGGGCGGATCTATATAGGCCGTAGTGGCTGTGGGCGTACCCACAAATATATCAAAAAAACAGTAATTATAATTAAATTTTTACCATATTCATAAATCCTACCCATAAGGTAAGCACATCTCCTCGTATTCACTCTACCTCCGCCGCTGCCGTGAATCCGTGATTAGCCGCTGCTGGCGGCGCGACATTCCCGACCGTGTTGCGGCGGCAGGAAAATCCGCGAAATTCTGCGGACGGGGGCGGGCACCAGATGGCTGATGGACACAGCCGCGGCGGCCGGCGGAAGCCCCACGCGGCGCGCACGTCCGAATCCCCAGCCGACAGGCCGCGGGCTGAGTCCACAGGCCAGCCGGCACGTCCGCACGTACGGCGAGGACGCGCGGCTGAATGGCCGTGCTCACGCCGGGTGCAAAAGTTGCCGACGGGTCGCGTCGAATCAGCCCGGGCTTATCGAGGCTCATCGCCTTCAGAGTCACATCGAATCAGCTAATGCTTATCGAACATCATCGCCTTCAGATGGTGGTGACTAGGATCCGACGACACCTCACCAAGAATAGTAAGACGTTGTCACCACAAATCGGACCAAACTAATTTAAGCCACAATTTGTAACAGACAGCTAGGACCATCAACAGGCTAAGGTGGTCCAGACCATCATGTTTAGTTGCTTACACAGGTCAAGCGGACAGCAATGTTTTCGTCCATGCCATTTTGCTGAAACTGGGGCATATAGACCTGGCGCTAAGGTTTATCTTGACCTTGGATTCTTGGGTAACGGACACAAGGTTTATCTTGACCTATTGCAAAGACCCATTGTCATTCTGCTCTTGCACAGATGCGCGAACTGCTCCAGGGACAAAGCCATGGCTAGTTACAATAAGCATCCGGCACGGTAAATGACTCAGCTTGGTCCATCAGCACTAAAGCTTACAACCAAATGGGAGCTACAGGCTGCACAAAAACTAAGTGCCTCAAACAATCTGAAGTTTACCTAGACACCACGCTAAGCGATGCATGAATCGCTCAGTCAGACAGAGCAAACATTATTTCTAACAACTGACAATCTCAAGGTCAGGGTTCACTCTTGACAGCATGGCTGTCTGAGGCGCCTGCATTTTGAGCATGTGATGACATGGCAAACCCTCTCATCTTTAGGTCCACCGGGAATGGATGAGCCTCCTGCAGCAACTGGTGCTGCTGCTGCAAATGCGTCTGCTGTTGCTGATGTTGGGAGTGGATCTGGAGCTGCTGCAGCTGCTGAGCAGCCAGAAGAGACTGTATATGGCTCCGCTGGTAGCTTTGTGGATTGCCTCCAAATGACGACATACTAAAGTTTCCCATTTTTCCAATGTTGGCATTTACCTGTCCTGTTGCAACCTTCAGCTGCTGAATCTCGTCTCTTAGCCTGTCGTTCAAAGCTGCAGGTAGACAAGGACTAGTTACAATACTAGAGATGGATAGCTTCCCAAAATAGCTAAAAATGATATAATTTTTTATTATAAGTCTCAAATGACAATGAACTAATGTTAATATCCTTAAATGACTGTTTAGCATGCTTCACATTTTCCTTAATTTTATAGTATAGCCAAACCGACAACTTCAGGACAATCTTTTCAATTGCAAATTTTGCAAGTTATTCCTTCTTTTCACTTTTCTTTTGTAGGGTGGGGATGGGTGGTATAATCAAATATACATCACACAAGTGTGGCATTTCATTTCTAAAACTTCAACTTATTCACTTTGGATGCAAAGAAAATTATATAAAAGCCTTACCATCCTGTAGCCGAACCTGCTGCTCCATTGTCTGCACACGTACCTTCAGATCACTATTCTCGCTTGTCAAACCAGTGGTATCTCGCTGTATCATACAGATAATCAATTATAAAGTTGTAGGAAAAGGGGAAACAGGTATTCTGAAAACCTAAAACTACATCAGTGCCGTCTATGTTCTACATGTAGGCGGTATGAGCATGATGAGATGGAGGATGTGACCGGTGACTATGGAACTGGGGGAGGGGGGCAAAAGGAGGGGAAGGCTGAAAGGTTGAAAAAACACAAGGTTATTAGCCCTTCGCTTCTATTTTTCTAACCAAGATACATCTTCTCAATTGAGCTTATCTGCTGAATCTGTCAGCCATTCAGCAATGTTTTTCTCTCACAACAAATCAGTACTTTCAGTCATGGCTTTTCTGCCAAGCGAACAGGGCAGCAATAAATCAGCCAGCCAACATCAGAAATCGATTCGATGATGACGCGCTTAAGAGGAAGAATCGTCAGCTGTTTGTGCAGCTCAAGTTTGGAGCTCCATCTCTGATCTGAAGTTTGTATGCTAAAATCAGGAATCTTGAGACTACCTTTGTCTAGAATAGAAAGAAAACAGCTTAACCAAACAACTCAAGTATACCCACAGCTCTAGATCCATAGATTCCAGAGCTAGGAATACCTAGCTCCAAGAAATCCACAATTTTCCAGGAGCTAGAACTCTGTCAAACAATGCTGAAGGAAACTATAAATGGGATTTTATAGATATGATCTGAACTTTCCAAACCGAACAATGATGAACTTTCTAAATAAACAATGACTTGGTTTGGATGACAAGCTGGCAACGGCAGGGGCAGCCTCCTGGTAGCAGTGTGGGGGGCTGGTCACGACTGTAGGGCATGTTGCCACCCTCTTGGGCTGCTGGCTGCCCGTGGGCTTTGTCACCCATAAGGCCATAACAGTCGGGTAAGATTACCAAACAGAAAGCAAAGCACATCTTATGATTATTTGCAGAACAAGCTTCAGGAGTAAAGCATGATCTTCTTTTTTAAAGAAAGATATCTTATACTATACTCAAGCCTGGAAAACTAATACCCATATGCAGACACAAATATTGTAGAGTTGAAGAACCAAAGCCACAAATATCTAATGTAGAACTGTTAATAAATGCTCAAAAGATTGCAAAAGTAATCCATGTATAAAACTGCCTATGTATTCAAAATCCTTGTTGAGTGTTGACTGTTCATGAGACTAAGCAACTGTGACTCTGAGTAGCAACCAAATTGCAGATTATAACGTAGACATTTATCTAACATGTCTCCGTATTTAAAAAAATCGAGAAAAGGTAAGTATAACTGTACAAGTGAAGAACCTGCAACATGGCCAGCTGAGCTGATAGTGTAGTTGCTTCTGACTGGAGATTCTGCACTTTCCTTTCAAGCTCTGCAATGTAGCGCATCTTTCTTTCTTTTGACCTAGCAGCTGACTGGCGGTTTGCCAAAATCCTAAAATGTGCCATGAAAGTAATTACTTGGTCACTGGAGCAAGAGATCTAATTACCATAACCAAAATACACATCTAGACTGCTGACATGTGTTATCATTCAACCACTCATGCAGTAAAAAAACTCCAGAATTCACATGATTTGAATATACTAAGCTACATGGAGCATAAGCTTGTTACAAATTACAGCTCACAAAATGCTATTGCCCCCGCTCCAAAAATGTGTTATATATATGACAGTATGCTCCATGATAAAAAAAAAAAGGGGGGGGGGGGGGGGGTCTGAACTTCGAACAAATCTAAATGGGCACACAATTGGGATCAAGAGTACTAAACTACAGTGATGCATTAACATGAGCATTCCAATATTTTTTAGAATATACACTCCCGGTGCCTTCCCACAAGATAGAGAATGAATACCTACTGACAATGACATGACATGGTCTGGTACTCAGGTATAGTGGTATAAAGATATCCACTCGACTAGCGGACCAATTACAAGGTTTAATTCATTCATAGGACTGGAAATTGAAGTGCTCAATTATATTATCATCGTGTCAACAGCATAGAGGACTACTACAATTCTTTGCCAATCAAGATTGATTTGAAGTACCACAACTTAATGGACCTATGAGTGGGTCAATGATGAACCAAGATTGCCTTTCATCTATGATATATTGATATCGACAGTCCATGGTGCTATATATTCTGCTGGATCACAATCAGACCAAAAGTTCTAGCAGGTCTAATTTCAATCTATTTACCAGATTCCACAAGTTCCTTTCACACTCGGTTCCTGTGACTCTTTTGCAGGAGCTCCGCTCTTTAAAATTAGCAGTAACAGTATCCTCGGACCTCGGGTGACCAGTCCTTGTCAAATGCCGCCACAATCAATATCATATTCGCCCGATTGCTATTACCAACCGGAAATACTACAAAGGTGACAGACGACAACCATAGTCGCAAATAGAACAAGGGGCAGCTCTCCTCCACAGGATGCTGTTAGATTTCTCACCTCTTGGCGCGCTTGGGGTCAACGAGCGCGAGCTCGGCGAGCTTGGCGTCGGAGATGGCCTTCTTGGCGTCAGCGCCCGCCCTCCCAGGCGTCCCCGCGGCGGCGGATCCAAGCAGGGACGTGGAGCCGTCCATCGACATGCTGTGCTGGTGCCGTGGCCGCGGCGGCGGCGTCGCCGTCGCCGCCGGATGCGGGTGCGCCGACGGCCCGGCGAGCGTGCCGCCGTTCTCGAGGAACATCTCGAACATCCGGCTGCCGCCAGCGCCGCCGCCGCCCCCTTCCTCGTCCTCGTCCTCGTCCTCCTCGTCCTCGTCGCCGGCCACGCAGGCCTCCCCGACGACGCCGAGGTCGGCGTCGAAGGTGAGGTCGTCGGGGAGCGCGGCGCCCCCGAGGAGGATCTCCGACTGCGCGCGGCGGTGCCCCGCCCCGCGCCGCGGCGGCGAGTCCGGCAGCATCGCGGCGACGTCCCCTGACGCCGACGCCGCCGCCGACGCCGCCGCAGAGGCGGAGGGGGAGGGGGAGGCGGAGGCCGAGCAGGAGGCGGCTGGGTCCGCGGGCGAGGCCTGGTCCATGGAGATCTGGAGAATGCGGGTGGGGGTGCGCTGGGGCGGGAGCGGGGGCGGCGTGAGGGGGGCAGAGAGACAAGGGAGCAGGAGCAAGGAGCCAAGGACTAGGAGGAGGAGGAGGGGCAGGAGGAAGACATGCTCGCGTTGAGCTTTGACCGAGGCATTGACTCCTCGGAGGAAAGGAAAAAAAAGGGCGGAGAGGGCATCCGCAATTCCGCAGCGTGGACGTGGCCCGTGGGAGTGGGTGGTGTACTGGTGTGGCCAGGCCGTCGCCGCTGCTGCATTGGGCCTGCGGATCTGCCGATCGATCTGGCCGAGATGCGCGCCGAGCTGGGGCCAGCTGCGGCCTGCGGGCTCGACCGGCCGCTGGTACGAAACAGGAGACCTACTGGGCTTGGACACCTCCGAAGGTTCCGGAGTCTGGTTCGTTGGTGCTCCGCGGTGCGGTGGCAGCCAGATGGAGGGCACTGTAACCAAGTAACCAGGCTATTTTAATTTTTTTATATGGATTTTGTTATTGGGTCAGTCTGAATGGACGGTGTCACTACACAGTTTCACGTACCAACACGTCATAAAGATTGAAATGAAACCATCTATGAAATAACTCCAGCAATGAAGCATTTCACTTTGTTGTTTCCAAGGCTAAGTAAAGCATTTAATTGTTGCAAAATGATTAGATCACATACAAGATAGTGAAACAATTTGGTCCTCAGTGGGGATTTCATCCCGTTTCACCACGTGGGAAACAATGACCGCGGGGTTCCACCATGGTAAAACTACTTCCTTCTCTCTCATCTCCGTTTCATACAAAAAGTGTAGTTTTACTAACATGGCACTCTAATAAATATGCATGACATCCTCGTGAAAACACCCCACTGATACTGGGCTTAATGTCTAAGCCCGGAACAGATTTTTGTCCCTTCGGCTGCTTGTTTCATGTGAGCAGCTGTTGCGGCGGCTGGTGGTACGTCTCTAGGCTAGTCTCACTGGGATTTCACCAGGATGTCATGCACATTTATTAGAGCGCCATGTCAGTAAAACTGCACTTTTTGCGTGAAATGAAGAGGAGAGAGAAGGAAGTAGTTTCACTATGGTGAAACCCCGCGGGCGTTGTTTACCACGCGGTGAAACAGCCCACTGAGGGCTAAATCGTTTCACCACATTGCATGTGATCCAATCATTTTGCAGTAATTAAATGCTTTGTCCAGCCTAGGAAACGTCAAGGTGAAACTCATGCATTGTGGAGGTTGTTTCATTATTCGTTTCATTAATGCCCTATCAGCGATTTGTTTTAGAAACAGTGTATTGAAACGGACCACTGAGACTCGCCTAATGGTTTCCAAATAGTTATTTTACGGCTTGTTTTACAGGTTCCTCACGAGGGGTTTTTTAGCTGGAAGCCATAACGGCTCCGACTCTTCTATTTTTTACTTAAAAACGGTTTTTTCAAAAAAAAAAAGTTTGGCAAAGCTCCTCTGGAGCCGCCAAAGCCGAAGAGGAGTCCTGCCAAACAGGTTTTTAGAAAAAAAATTATTAGCTATTGAGAGGAGAAAGATCAAATAGCTAGCAATTTTGAAATAGCTACTTCCTTCGTTCTGTAATACAATTACAGTGCATTATATCATTCAAATTTTTGCTCAAAATAATACATTAAAGGACAAAACCTACTTTTTGCATTAAATAGTTTTCATTTATCAACCAATCACTATTAATCATGTTGATGATAACATCTAATTAAGAAGTAAAATAGAGGTACGTATGTCTTTTATGCTCTCTCTTAATTTGTCTTAAAATTCCTTTAAAACGCTACGTATATTACATGTCAGCGAAAGCAGTCTAAAACGCTTTGCACAAACAACTCTCTCAGAATCCACATAACTCTTCACTATATTATTCATTGTTCATTACTCTCTCTATCTCTAAAAGTTTCAACTCTTAGAATTTGTGTCAGTTAAATTTAAGTTTGACCAACTTTATAGAGAAAAACACTATGATATAAAATAAGTACCTTATGAAAATATATTCTATAATAAATCTAATGATGTTAATTTGGTACTATAAATCTTAGTGTTTTTTCTAGAAATTTAGTCAAAGTTTTAAAAGTTTGACTAGAACAACTCTAAAAGTTGAAGCTTTAGGAATAGAGGGAGTATTTTTAAAACTCATCTAGCTAGCTATTTGCAATTTAACATTAAGAACACCCTAAGCGTGTGTTGTCCTAGGACCAGAGACTAAGGGCTTGTTTAGATGCAAATTTTTTTGGATTTTAGCACTGTAGCAATTTCGTTTTTATTTGACAAACATTGTCCAATTATGGAGTAACTAGACTTAAAAGATTCGTCTCGCGATTTACAGACAAACTGTGTAATTAGTTTTATTTTTATCTATATTTAATACTCTATGCATGTGCCGCAAGATTCGATGTGATGGAGAATCTTGTAAAGTTTTGGGTTTTTGGGTGCATCTAAAGAAGGCATAAACCATAAACTAAAAACAGGAACTAAAATGAATGTTTTTTTAATAGATTAGAAGGAATTAGTGCACTTGAATAAAGTCCAAATAACCCTTAATCAATGCAGTAGTCTGGTGGGTGCTCACCCTCCCAGCGCAATTATTGAGGGGCAAGGAAAGGAAATTTGGGCCCATTAGTCCCAAACAGTTTCACCCCAAGCAACTTATTCACATTAGTCCCTAGTCCCTATTTTAATTCCTAGTGTTTGATTAAAAGGGGTTAAATGGGAGTAAAATTTCCCTTCTCTCATGGAAACAAACAAGCCCTAAGATAGTAAACTCTATGAGAAGCCCACATATGGGATCGTAGGGCACCTCGTTTAGATCCGAAAAGTTTTTAAATTTTAACACCGTAGCACTTTTATTTATATTTAATAATTATTATCTAACTATAAATTAACTAGGTTTAAAAAATTCTCTTGTGATTTCCAACCTAACTATAATCTATATGTAGTGCTACATATATATGCTATAAAATTTGATATAACGGAAAATCTTAAATTGTTTTTAAATTCCAGAGGTAACTAAACAAGGCCTTGGCATTAAAGGTCAATTTGTCCACGTCACTCAGCCTGGCTGCTGTGCATTTGCACGGGCAGATGCTGGGTAGCACGGTGGATTGAGCTTTCTAACAAACTTTTTTTTTTCAGACTATCTTGAACAATCATCACCTAAAATACAAGATTTACTTGTTCTTTGGATAGCACTATAGGTAAAAGATTTCATACTTATTTTTAGTTTTTTCCAATAATAAGACTAAATAGATCTCAAGGAGAGATGATACGTCAAATTTGAGTTATGCTTCTCTTAATATCCAAAATGGATCATCTATATAAGTACTCTGTTGAAGAGTATAAATATTGTGTTGGAGACCTATTTTGGATTTAGGTTTAGTACAAATGGGCGGTCGGGAAGCGAGCATCCAAACATACCTATTATCCAAACATACCTATTATTGCTATGGAATCCAAACATATATCTCTCTTTTACTTGAAAAAAAAAAGCATGCTCGTCAGGACCGGAGTGTAACTAAAATTTAGTACTAATTAGAAAAAATAGACATAAGTTAATTATAAAACTTACATAAGTTATGGTTAATTCACGAGATGAAACTATTAAACCTAATTAATCTATCATTAGCATATATTTATTTAGCACTATATTATCAAATAATATACTAATTAGATTTAATAGATTCATTTTGCAAATTAATCATATTCTATGTAATTAGTTTTATAACTAATCTATATTTAATACTCTAAGTTAGAAGTAATATCTAAACATATGATATAAAAGGGTCTAAATCTTTAGGAGTGAGAACCAAATACCCCTGTCGGTGCTCTGCGGTGGCAGCATCAGCAACTTGAAGTACTCGAGATCACTTGGCCTTGTTTAGTTTTTTAAGATTCTCCGTCACAACAAAATTTACGACACATGCATATAGCATATAGATAAAAATAACTAATTATATAATTTATTTGTAATTTGCATGACGAATATTTTGAATTTAGTTAGTCCATAATTGATAAATAATTGCCACATACAAACGAATATGCTACAGTAGCTCGAAAAGTTTTCGCAAGGGAACTGAACAAGGCCTTGTTTTAGAGAGGCAGAGATCGTAAAGGCAGAAACTATCATAGTTTATATGAACATTAATTGTAGTGTCGCCTAAGCATTTTACTGATGTATAAAAGTAGTTATTAAAGAGAGAGCAAAAATTATAGAAACCGAGTCTAAGAGCACTCTCAATGCAGAAACCGTCGTAGTTTCTATAGACATTAATTATAGTGAAACCTAAGTATTTTACTGATGTGGCAAGGTAGTTATAGAAAAGAGAGAGAGTAAAAATCATAAAAACCGGGTCAAAGTTATAAGGCCAGTCTCAATGCATAGTTTCATGGCACAGTTACCAAGACTATAAACTAGGTAACCGAGCCACAAGAGTTTTATGGGGATGAAAGTCCTCTCTCATCTGATGAAACTCCTTCATTTAATGACCCTGCCAAGTCAGCAATTTTGCTTATATGGCACCCTATTTAATGTGCATGACACTCCCATGAAACATGCATTGAGACTGGCCTAAACCATGTCTACACGAGATCCAAGACATGAAGTAAAATGATTGGTTGATAATGGAGAGAGAATGAATGTGATTAGAACACTCCCAATGCAGAAATCATCATAGTTTCTATAGACATTAATTGCAGTGCTACCTAAGCATTTTGCTGATGTGACAAGGTAGTTATTGAAGAGAGAGAGAGAGCAAAAACACAAAAACCGGATCTAAATTAGAAACCATGTCTACACGAGATCAAGACATGAAATGATATGATTGGTTGAGAATGGAGAGAATGAATGTGATTGGATAAAGAATTATTCAATAGAAACTAACCACTGGGATTATAGTTTCTATATATAGTGTCTATAAAAATTAATAGGAATATAAGTTACATGTAGTTTCTATCATTGAGAGTGCCCTTAGATAAAAATATGTTATAAAAACTATCTATTGGGACCATAATTGAGACCATAATTTATATATAGTGTCTATAGAAATTAATAGGTATAGAAACTACATATAACTAGGTGAATTCCCCGCGCGTTGCTGCGAGATTTTTTTTTAAAATAAATTATTATATACATAACATTATTATATAGTATCCAGTCTATTATGTATGTATACATATGAATTTGACTTGCATGTATTTTATTGTAGGGAGAATTAGCTGTGGGACATGCAGAATGGTGGTCATTTGCCAGCGGATACTACGAAAAATTAGATTGCTCAAAGACACTCTGTTTCTTATCAAATTTGCTGGCGGACACTACGTCTAATCAAACATTATTACAAAATAGATATAAAATCATATAAGTGCTAGAAAATTATACTATAAATTTATTTACACTCTACATGATGAGAACTATAGTGTAAAAATATTGTTTTGCACTGAACTGACCATTTTGACCCTCTTCATAAATAGACAAAGATAACTATGGTTAATTAGTTAATATATTAGTAAGATACTAAAAATACTAAACAATATTTTTACACTATAGTTCTCATCATGTAGAGTGTAAAAAAAATTATAGTATAATTTTCTAGCACTTATATAATTTTATATTTGTTTTGTAATAATATTTGATTAGACGTAGTGTCCGCCAACAAATTTGACAAGAAACAGAGTGTCTTTGAGCAATCTAATTTTTCTTAGTGTCCGCTGGCAAATGGCCACCATTCTACATATCACACAGCCAATTATCCCTTTATTGTATTAGATCTAGTAAAAAAATGCTAAGCCAATAGAACAAAAATTAATATTTGGTTACATTATAGAGGAATTAATTGGTGATGAAACAAATAGTGTATGTACATGACTTGTATGTTAATATATTAAAGATTTAATTTTGTAATTAATATGGGACGATATGAACTTAGTGGGGAATGATGTGGACACCTTGTACGAAGAGATAGAATATTTAGTGGGTCAATTAGTGGGGAATGATGTGGACACCTTTAATGGAGAGAGAATTCATCTAGTGGGGTTTAGCTTTATAAGAGTTATAGATTTCTAGCGGAACTGCCTAAGTTAGAAACCATGTCTATACGAGAACCAAGACATAAAGTAATGTGATTGGTTGAGAATAAAGAGAATGAATGTGATTAGATAAAATTAGGACAATAGCTTTTATATGTAGTGTCTATAAAAATTAATAGGTATAAAAACTATATGTAACTTTTAGGTCTTGTTTAGTTCAAAAAATATGCAAAAAAATCAGATTTCTAATCACATATCGAATTTTGCGGCGTATGCATGAGACATTAAATATAGATAAAAATAATAACTAATTGTACAACTTATCTGTAATTTGTGAGACGAATCTTTTGAGGCTAGTTAGTCCATGATTAGATAATATTTATCAAATACAAACGAAAGTGATATAATGTTCGCACAACTGTAAATTCCACGCATTTCGAACAGGGCGCCCACCAGCCGCGGCAACAGTGGATAATGGTAATCTATATAGTTTGTTTTATTTAATGTTTCATACATATACCGCAAGATCTAATTAACAAAGAATCTTAGAAAGTTTTTGAGTTTTAAAGAAAACTAAACAAGGCCTACCTGCACCCGTGCGCCCAAACGATGTGTTGAAATGAATTAAAATAAAACTTAATTATTTTCCCTTTAATCCAACCCGATACATGTGGATTAATGTCGATATATATACATCCAAACAAGACTACTCTGATTACGATACCATGACATTACCCAAACAGCTATAGATTACAAAACAGAGTCAGGACCTGATGCTGATGTAGAAGCAGCCCTTGGTAACTCGGTACACGTTTCAACCGCCTGACTTGGGAAAGGTTGGAACATAAGCATCCGGACGAAACATAAGGTAGAAGAGGTGAGATGTGGAGCTACAGAACGAACGAACAAGTACCCAGGGCTGCCCCCTTTTTTTTATTTCAGCTGCCTATCTAAAGATCTCTCGGGACTACAGAGGATACAGTCATTTTGCTATCACTACTGCATAGGTACAGTTGGTCTGGGGAGCAACGAGTTGACGAGGTCCTCGTTTATCTTCACAGGTAGCGGGGGCATCTGCTTCATGATCTCTGGAGCATCGTTTATCCTGCAAACATTTTGCATGGGATCAGAACTTGTATATCACAACTGTTGAATTTTGGACGGAATAAAATACTTTGTGTAGAGCAAAGAAGTTCCAGCGATGTATTTGGTAAGGATGCACATTTGTGTTTCTGGGCTTTTCAAGGGCAGTGAACTTCCTGTAAGATTTTAGAATTCCTGACACATAGCTAAAAACCTAAAGGAACTTATTCATGGTAGTAAGTAGCAGCAAGCAGCACTCCTGCGTATTCAGAGGGTGATAAAACTAGTACTCCTAAAAAGAACTAGCAGATTGGATTCTACATAGAACATCCTACTGCTGTCAACAGTCAAAGACCAGATTACGTATAGCAAGAATGGAAAACTTAAAAGTGATCTCAGTTTGACAGTCTCTTTAACACTGCCAAAAGGAGGATCTTGCTGAATTGCAACAGGCATATATGATGCATTGCCATGGTGAAGGAAACATATCTCTATGTTATGCAAAATGTATGCAGCTAATAACAGATGGGACTGAACATATTGGATGAACAGACCACTTTAAAAGATTTTGAAATAAACCCAACAGTAATTCAAAACATACTCTTTCAAGACCCTGAGTATATTATCTCGAGTTTGGCACAGCAGAGAGATGTTGTCCTGTATCTGCGGAAATAAATTAACCACGAATAAATAACAAGACAAAACCTAGAGCTTGTTGATTAGAAAGTCAACAAAAAAAATCTGGGCAGTTCGCACCCACAAGCCACCCAGAAATAAAAGGATACCTGCATGTTGCTAAGGTTTGACGAAATTTGACTCAAAACCTGGGCATTAGTTTCAAGGATTTCGCCTGTTGGACCTCCAATGGCTGCGGAAGACGAAAAAGGTGAAATAACTGATAAGTCAGTATCTAGTCCATTGCCCATGATTCAAGCGGCTCAAGAATTTCCATCAAATTTAAAAATGCATAGAGTAGAAAGAACAGCTCAAATATGTCAAGCAACTATCTGTAGATTCCCACAATGTATTGCCAGATAAAGAATCATGTAAAAAGCAGAGAAGCCATGCAACTGTACATAGTGACTGTCATCTAGTATGCACTGTCCTTATGTTGAAAAAAGAGTACAATCTGCCAGTCCTGGACCAGTCTATTCCTAGCACCTATTATTAAGAATATTATCCTTTGAAGATTTTAATACAAAATTATAATTTAAATTAATTGATTTGTGTCTGATGTGAGAGAAACTTATATGAAAAAGATCACAATAGCAAATAATGGTTTAATGCAGCAAACTGTCAATCTCTACCGCAGTTAGGCGTGAAAGGGGACTGCATCTACCAATACACTTCCCCTTTTGTAGCAGTAACATTACCCAGAATCAGACTCTGCATGATAGGTCAGCTATATTTTAAACACCAAGTCAGTTGGTTTCTGGTTTTGATTCCTCAGATATACTGCAGAAACCAATACACGATGGATGCCATTGCTGTAGACAAGTATATGATAGTAGCAACTAGCAAGTAGCAGTCACTGCATCACTTTAGAGTAATAGAAGCAGAACTATCCAAAACGAAACAGAATGTTAAATCATGCAATGATGCAAACACCAATCCTTACACTGCAATACCAATAATGGAATAAATATCAATCTGATTTACCTTTGGATGAGATTTCATCATCGTCCATTGGAAGAACTGGAAGAGGGTATGGAGGAACACTAGGCCTACCAGCCATATGGACAGGTGGTTTTGATGAAGAATCTGAAACCTTCTCCTGCATCAATGGGTAGCTGTCAGTGCAAATCTCTTATTTAAGGAGTGTGTAATAGGAACACACACACATATTGTGACACTGTCAACCAGATATCTGTTTTGTGTGGAAATTACTGCAACAATTGATACTCTAGGCTGCATTGTAACATTTATTTAAATGGAGTACAGTCAGGAAAATATTTGAAAACCTTTTTGTCCTTGCTTTTCTTAGACGAGCTGTGATCCTCTTTCTTTCTTTTGGCACTCTCCTTTTTCTGCAGGATCAACAAATTCTCTCAAATCATTTCTGAAACCTAAAGACTAAAGAGGCCAGGCATCATGACACTATGAATGCTAAGTCTTATCTTACATTCATCCATCGGCAGCGCAAGGCTACATCCCGAACTGTTTTCTCTGGCAACTTCATCGCAATTTTTGCATAACGTACCACAGGTAAATCGGATGCATACCTGAGAGCAAACGCCGAGAAACATTAATGGAAACATAAGGTAAAAAATTAAGGAACTCACTGTTAACAGGCCTTCACGGTGCTATCCAAACATTCTACTTGCAACATCAAAATGCAAGCCTGTACACCTGATGCTACAGTCATTTTGAGCGCTGACTTGCGCGTAAGATTTGTGTTATATAACTAACAAGAGTTCCCATGCTTTGCAGTATATCAGAATAAAGCAAGTGTGAAGAGTGAACAAAGGGCAAACATTATCCACTTGCATCAAAAAGTCAAAGTTGGATTAACTAGGATTACGTTGCAAGGAGAAGCATTAGCATGAGAAATTGGCTAGGGATAAGTTTGCTAAAAGGAGGCCATCGAGTGTTGCGATCTATGCCTATGCAGGTACAATCTCACTGAATTGGTAATCACATAACACAAGCGTTGCTTAATTGCTCAAATTACCAGTCAATTCTATCCAATAGTCAGAATTCAGAAATAAAAGCAACCGTCTAACTCGAATTGCGGCCTTGCGGGGCTCCCAAACCCGCAAAACCCAGAAATCCGGCGGACTCACTTGACCAGCAGCTCGTCGAGGATGGCCTGCTCCTCCGGCGACCACTCCCGCGCCAGGCCAGGGTCGTGCCGAAGCGCCGCCGCCGTGCCGCCGTTGCTAGGGTTAGCTCCCCCTCCCCCTCCCCCTCCTCCTCCTCCGCCGCCGCCGGAGTGGGACCCGTTCTGTGCGGCGGTGCTCGCCGGCGGCGGGTGGCCGTTGGCGCCCATGGCCCCCACAATTGGCGCGAGAATGTTTCGCGGCTCGCTTCGAGAACCTGCTGCTCCGGGCCGAGACGCCGAGTAGGTGGTGGGGAACGGGAGCCGCTCTCCTCTTCGTCGTGCGGCGAGTGGATGAGGAATAAAAAAGGGGGTTTCCGTGTCTTTTTTGGGGGTTCGTTTTGATCGAAATGGGGATTTTGTAGCTTCTGCAGCTTGTTTGTTCGCAAGGTACGTACGATGTACCGTTTTAGTTTCCCTATTTGGATTTTTACTTAAAAAAATACTCCTACCTGTGCATAGTGCCAGAAAACTTCTAATTTACTGTATGGTTTCCCTTACCTAAACCACTACCAAATACCCTGAGCATTTCAGTTTTTCCGTCTTGTTTTTTCGGTTTGGTTTTGGGCATACAGTTTTTTTTTTGTGTGTGTGTAAAATTGTCATGAAGTTCCTTGAAACGACGTGTAGGTCGTCAAATTTCTATACTCCCTCCGTTCATAAAAGAGTCAATTTCTAGAGTTGTCCTAAGTCAAATTTTTTAAACTTTGACCAAATTTCTAGAAAAAAATGCAAAGATTTATAGTATCAAATTAGTATTATTAGATTCATCATAGAATATATTTTTATATAATGTGCATTTTATATTATAGATGTTGTTACTCTTTTCTATAAGGTTAGTCAAACTTTAAAAAGTTTGACTAGCACGGATCCTAGAAATTGATTCTTTCGTGGACAGAGGGAGTATGTCCAAGTCCAACCTAGTCAGGGAGTTCCAGTGACACCTCCATCAAAACGTAAGTTAGAACATCTCTGGCAGGAGAAAACTTCAACCCAAAACTAGCTACTAAGGAGATACAAAACATATTTTAGAGTTTTGAATGTCTTCTCTATAGCAGAATAAGAAAATCCAATCCTTAATAAGAAAACTAATGGATTTAGAAAGAAGATGTCTCCCTTTTATTTGAGGGGTGAGAGGCAAGATTTAAGAGACTGAGAAATTATTTTTCTCATTGGGGTTGGGTTTAGGGCTGCTAAAGTTACAACATCTCCAAAATAAATAGTTTTTCTCATCGAGGATTAGGAAAAGAAGACTGAGGGAGAAAAATAAAAGCGGTGGCCACGTGCACCCTCTGGAGCTGCGGGGGCTCCCACTTGCCCTTCCTAGTGTTGCCGCCATGCTTGCTCTCTGTCGGCCGGCGAACCCAACCCTAGCCTCTAAGAACCGCTAAGACCGACTGCTGAGGTGAAGGGATAAGACGAGGGCACTATGGTCTTTTGCATAGGTGTCTTTTACTTTCTATTTTAGCCATTTAGAGCTTGTTCGCTTGTTTGAAAAGTCATAGTTGAATTGATTTATTGTGAAAGAAAATATTATTGACTGGTAGAAAAAGTATGGCTTATAAGACAAGTGAATGAAGTTTTAATCAGCTTCGACTTAACTGAGTTACAAGGGTAAACAAATGCTTCATTCAAAATCCTATGAGCAAAATCACAAAGTTTAAAAAGTAGGAGTAAAATCACCATTGCAGTAAGAAATAAGGTGTAAGTGCATTCGCTCCCGGTGTGGGTTTTGATAATTAATGACAATCAAATTAGGAACTAACATGTCTATCAAGTGCAATCTACAGGTGTTAGTTCATTGATGGAATCAAACAAATACATTTGGTGAATCACAGCACCCCCAAAATTTCTTCATATAAGCGACGTTTCAACTCAAGAAGCTACCTAGTTTTATTTCTCGTTTGAGTTATAGGAAACGCCGCACTATCAAGAGGGATGCAAATTGAGTCGGTAAGGTGAGGAAAAAGGTGCTCAGGTCAACTTAGGTCTTGCGCTTGAGAGACACACTTGCACGCACGAACTTCTGGAAAGTTCCTTCTCTGCCAGGGTGGGCCGGTAGTACCGGCCCTCAGGGCCGGTGGTACCGGCAGTGCCAGGTCTCTCCTGAGTTTTGCGAGAAAATGAACTACCGGTAGTACCGGGCTTTGACCGGTAGTACCGGTGAAACGCCGGTAGTACCGGCAGGCCAAATTCTCGCAGAACTGTGGTTTTGCGAGATTTTGAACTGCCGGTGGTACCGGCCTTCCACCGGTGGTACCGACGCTGGCCGGTGGTACCGGTCCAAGGCCGGTAGTACCGGTAGGCCTTTTTCTCGCATCTTTCTCACGTTTAGATCTGGGGGCGTCGGTGGTACCGGTGTTTGCACCGGTAGTACCGGCCAGTGTTCTGTACTCTAGTATAAATAGCTCTCCCCTCTTTTCTAACCGTTGGCTTGCTTATTCTAGCTACTCCAACTCTGAGAAAACAGTCTCCAAGCTTTGTCTCACCCACTCTCTCTCCCTCTTGCTCCTAGACTTCATTTCTTGAGAGATTCGAGCTAGAGAAGTGAGATTAGAGAGTTGGGAGCTTCGATCTGTAACTTGAGCACTCCGTTCCTCGTCTTGCCGGTTTGGTTTGTGTTCGTTACTCTTGGGTTCTTGGAACCCTAGCCGGCTAGGCGTTCTTCGTGGTTGCCCGTGTTGATTCATTTGTGAGGGCACCCCGAAGTGTTTGTATTACCCCTTGATTCTTAGTGGAAACATCAAGCCAACCTTTGTGGTTGCTTGAGGAGGAGACCTAAGTGGTCAGACCTTCGTGGTCACCTCAACAACGGGGACGTAGGAACTCCTTAGTGGAGATTGCCGAACCTCGGGAAAAATACCTTGTCTTGCTGTGGAGGTAGCTTCGACTACCCTTGTTTGTGTTCTTGGTGTTCCTATCTCTTTTCTCTCTTCCACAGGTAAACAAAGGTCGATCTACGGTGTGGAGAAGAACTAAGCTAAGGAGACTTCAACAACACCTTCTTCTACACCTAGGAAAGTGGGGTAAAACTCAGATCTGAAATCTAAGCCCTTTACACTCTGATTTCGTAGCTGTCTTAGGGAGTCGGTAGTACCAGCAGTTTGCGTCGGTACTACTGGCTGTGTGACACCAGTAGTACCGGCCCAAACTGTCGGTGGTACCAACAGGCATTTGACTTCCGCAACTTGAGTTTTTGAGTTTCAGGTTTTTAAGATACGCCTATTCACCCTCCCCTCTAGGCCAATTAGATCCTTTCAATTGGTATCAGAGCAAGGTTCCTCGTACAAACGCTTCACCGCGTGAGGAATAATATTGGCCAAGATGGATCCAACAACTCAACAACAAATCGTTGAGCAAATCACAGCACAGATCACAGCATCCCTGCAGCTGCAGCAGAAAGAGCAGATGAAGAAAATGCAAGAAGAGCTAGACAAGATGAAAGAACTCCTAGGCAAAAGGAGTCTTGAGTCGGATGGCGAAGGTGGAAATGAAGATGCTAGCAAAGGGTCAAAGACCTACAACAACACTGGGTTTGATTACAGCAGCTCAAGCAAGAATCCAACAATACCGATGATCAATCCTGGAAAGCCACCTCCATTTGATGGTATAAGGTATACCGATTGGGCTCATAGAATGAAGTTGCATCTCATTGCCGCAAGATGCTGGGAAGTAGTGGACATTGGAGTAAATCCACCGCAAAATCCAAGTGAGTGGACTTCCGAAGATGAGAGAGATTTTCACCTCAATGCAACAGCTGCCACCCTGATTCTGCAATGTCTCACTCCGGAAGACAACAACAAAGTAAATGGTATGGTAAATGCTAAGTAGATTTGGGACACCTTGAAAGTGTCATTTGAAGGAGACAAGAGTGTAAGAGTAGGAAACATTGAGCTCCTGCAAAGTAAGATTGAGAACTTTTGCATACTTGAGGGAGAAACAACAAAAGCCATGTTTGATAGGTTTATGTCATTGATCAATCAAATTAGAGCACTTGGAGCAACAACATGGGATGACAACTCTGCAGCAAGAAAGATTTGTAGAGTATATAGACAAAGAAACAACATGCTTGCATCCGTCATCATGGAGAAAGACAACTATCACACTATGACACCTCAAGAAATGCTAGCAAAGTTGATGCATCATGAAGTCTTGGATGATGAAGCAAAAGAAGCCTTAAATCAAAGAAAGAACATAGCACTCACAGCTTCACATGCAAGTGAGTCAAGCCATTGCAACAAAGGATGTTGTGAGCATAAGCACAAAGAGGATGATGATCTTGATGAAGAACAAGCTATGCTAGTGGGAAACTACAAGAACTATTTAAGAATGAAGAAAGATAAGATGAGGAGATATGGAGGAAACAAGCCATATAGAAAGAGGTTTTGCTATGAGTGTGGTGACACCGGCCATCTTGCAGCAGATTGTCCCAATAAAGGAAAGAAGTCAAGATACACCAAACAAAATGGCAAGAAGTATAAGGACAAGAAGAAAGGGGAAGCTCACCTAGGGCAAGAATGGCAATCGGACAGTGACAGTGATGATGATGACAATGAGAAGAAGAGCGTAGCTGCCATCGCCGTACAAGAGAGATCCTCCCCAAATAAGATCTTCACCAACGTTGTTTCATCCACAGCACTTATCTCCGACACCCACTCATCGCCTAGGCTGTTCGCCAATCTTTCCGATGACGATGATGACACTCCTACATGCCTTATGGCAAAAGGAGATAAGGTACAAGCTGACTCCTCTCCTCAAACCACTAGTGACTATATTAGTGATAATGAAGATGATGAAAACTATGCCAACAATCTCATTAAGAAATATGGTAAAGCTGCTGCAACTAAAATTCTAAAGCTAATATACGCTAATGACAAGCTTGAGTCATGCATCGAGTCGCAAGGCGAACTGCTCCTAGAGGAAAGGGAGAAGAACCAAGGGCTCGAAGTATGTCTCTCCAAGGAAAAGGAGAGGGTTGAGAAATTGGGTGTGGAATTGTCTCTAGTCAAGGACTCCAATGAGCGATTGACTAAGGAACATTCCTCACTAAATGGATCTTTGGCTAGCCTAAAGACTAATCATAGTTTGGCTCAAGAAAGCCTCACAAGCTTGACAACAAAATATCATGAGCTTGAACTAAACTATGAAAAGCTTTGGAATAGCACCTCTACCATTTCCAAGGATTCAAAAGCTTCTACAAGTAAAAGTTGTGAAAGATGCATAAATGTTGATATAGATGCATGCTTCACTAACCTTGATGAGTTAGCCAAAAAGGACAAAGAAATTCAGAGACTGAACACCATTGTCAAGATTGGCTGCAAGTGCAAGGACAAGCAGCCGGTGAATGTGTTCAAGGCATCAAGGCACCCCATAATCAAGGATGGCCTCGGTTACAATAGGTACAATGGTAAGGCAAATGGAAGAAACATGATAAATGGGGTGGCTTGTGTGAAGTTCAACAAGAGTGTGCCTCTTGTTGACCTTATTGATAAAGTGAACAATGTTGTCACTCCTACAATCCCACTTGCAAGCAACAAGAACATCAAGAAGAAGCAAGGGGAGATGCTCAAGCAACAAGCGCCTATCTCACGCAATCATATTTGTGACTACATGTGTTGTTGGGATAAGGATGGCAAGATTGTTGTGAAGTATGTGGGCGCCCTCAAGAAGAGACAAATCTTGAGGAGTGTTTGGGTGCCCAAATCTTATGTGTCTAACCCCCTAGGTTCCAACTCGGGACCTAAAACAAAGGCTTAATCTTATCTTGTAGGTTTATTCCTCCGGTGGGCCAAGTTGGGTGCTCGATAGTGGATGCACCAATCACATGACCGGAGAGAAGAGCATGTTCACCTCCTTTCAACCAAATCAAACCACAAGTGAAAGGATTGTGTTTGGTGACAATAGTAAAGGAGATATCCTTGGTTTAGGTAAAATTGCAATTTTAAATGATAATTCCATTTCGAATGTTTTGCTTGTGGATTCGTTGGGATACAATTTGTTGTCCGTCTCACAACTTTGTGAGAAGGGTTACAATTGTCTCTTTACAAATAAGGGTGTGGAAGTCTCTAGAAGGTCGGATTCCTCTATTGCTTTTACGGGTCAACTAAAGGGCAAGCTCTATCTAGTTGATTTTTCAGCTAGTAGAGTGGGGTCCGAGACTTGTTTAGTGGCAAAATCTAGCATGGGCTGGCTGTGGCATCGCCGTCTAGCCCATGTTGGGATGAGGAACTTGGCCGATCTTCAAAGAGGTGAACACATCCTAGGACTAACGAATGTTTCTTTTGAGAAAGATAGAATTTGCAGTGCATGTCAAGCGAGAAAACAAGTTGGAGCCAAGCATCCCGTGAAGAACATCGTGACTACATCAAGACCACTTGAGCTTCTTCACATGGATTTATTCGGACCCAATGCTTACATAAGCATTGGAGGTAACAAATATGGTTTTGTAATTGTCGATGACTTTTCTCGCTTCACGTGGGTATTCTTTTTGAAGGACAAGAGTGAGACTCAAGGGATCTTCAAGAAGTTTGCAAGAAGGGCTCAAAATGAGTTTGAAGTAAAGATCAAGAAAGTGAGAAGCGACAACAGGACTGAATTTAGAAACACCAACATTGAAGCATACCTTGATGAAGAAGGCATCAAGCATGAGTTCTCGGTTGCATATACTCCTCAACAAAACGGTGTGGTGGAAAGAAAGAACCGAACACTCATTGAAGTCGCAAGAGCAATGTTGGATGAATACAAGATCTCTGAAAAGGATTATTGGGCAGAAGCCGTTAACACGGCATGTCATGCAATCAACCGCCTATATCTTCACAAGCTGAGGAAGAAAACTGCCTACGAGCTCCTAACCGGTAAAAAGCCTAAGGTGGATTACTTCAGAGTTTTTGGATGCAAGTGTTTTATACTTAATAAAAGATCCAAAAGCTCTAAGTTCGCACCAAAGGTTGATGAAGGATTCTTACTTGGTTATGCTACTAATCAACATGGCTATCGTGTTTTCAATGAGACCACCGGTCAAATTGAAATAGCGGTAGACGTGACTTTTGATGAAAGCGACGGCTTTCAAAAAGAGCAAGTCAATGCTGAAATTTTAGGTAAAGAAGAGCCATCACACCAAGTAATCAAAAAGCTTGCTACCGGTGAAGTGAAACCCGTTGAAGAAGAAGAAGATGATGCACACATGCAAATTTCTCATGACCCAAACCTGCATCATGGGTCAACCGATACCCATGATGATGCTTCCACATCAAGAAGAGGTCATGACTCAAGAGAACAAGATAAACAAGATCCACCTCAAGCCCAAGAACCAAACCAAGATGGAGATCAAAACGCTCAAAATCTAGACTCTCAAATCAACCAAGACCATGAAGATGAAAATGATGGTCCCATTCAAACAAGAACAGCAGTGCCTCACCCAAGAGTTCATCACTCTATTCAACGGGATCATCCCGTTGATAGCATTTTGGGAGACATACAACGAGGGGTAACAACACGCTCTCGTTTAGTTGGTTTTTGTGAACATTACTCTTTTGTCTCCTCTATGTTGCCAAATAGGGTGGAAGATGCTTTGGCGGATCCGGATTGGGTGATGGCTATGCAAGAAGAGTTGAACAACTTCACTAGGAATGAAGTCTGGTCCTTGGTGGAAAGACCCAAGCAAAACGTGATAGGTACCAAATGGGTTTTCCGCAACAAAGAAGATGAGTATGGCGTGGTCACTAGAAACAAGGCTCGGTTGGTAGCCAAAGGTTTCACTCAAATCGAAGGTTTGGATTTTGGGGAGACTTATGCACCTGTAGCTAGGCTTGAATCTATTCGTATATTACTTGCCTTTGCTGCTCACCATGATTTCAAGTTGTTTCAAATGGACGTGAAAAGTGCATTCTTAAATGGCCCCCTCTCCGAAACCGTGTACGTGGAGCAACCACCGGGTTTTGAAGATCCACATCATCCCGATCATGTATACAAGCTGGACAAGACACTCTATGGGCTTAAGCAAGCCCCTAGAGCTTGGTATGATTGTCTCAAGGATTTCCTACTCAAACAAGGGTTTGAGATTGGGAAAGCCGATCCCACTTTATTTACTCGCAAAGTCAATAATGATATTTTTATATGCCAAATATATGTCGATGACATTATATTTGGTAGTACTAATGCGGACTTCAGTGAGGAATTTAGTAGGATC
Organism: Sorghum bicolor; assembly: GCF_000003195.3. Lineage (NCBI taxonomy): Eukaryota > Viridiplantae > Streptophyta > Magnoliopsida > Poales > Poaceae > Sorghum > Sorghum bicolor. The sequence continues at coordinate 49,729,772 of NC_012875.2, forward strand.
ATGACCAAAAGGTTCGAGATGTCCATGATGGGGGAGCTGACGTACTTTCTTGGATTTCAAATCAAGCAACTCAAGGACGGCACATTCATAAGTCAAACCAAGTACACCACCGACATGCTAAAGAAGTTTGACATGGACAAAGCCAAACCCATAAAGACACCAATGCCAACAACCGGACATCTTGACCTTGATGGAGATGGCAAGGCCATTGATCAAAAGGTATATCGCTCCATGATTGGATCTTTGCTTTACCTTTGTGCATCTAGGCCTGATATTATGCTTAGTGTGTGCATGTATGCAAGGTTTCAAGCTAAACCGAAAGAATGTCATCTTATGGCTGTTAAGAGAATCTTTCGATATCTTGTGTTCACTCCTAATCTTGGCTTATGGTACCCCAAGGGCTCCACTTTCACTCTACTTGGCTACTCCGATTCGGACTATGCCGGTTGCAGGGTAGAGCGAAAGAGTACATCAGGGACTTGCCAATTCCTTGGTAGGTCTTTGGTGTCCTGGAGTTCTAAGAAACAAAACTCCATTGCCCTTTCCACCGCTGAAGCCGAGTATGTGGCGGCAGGCGCTTGCTGTGCCCAACTACTTTGGATGAAGCAAACCTTGAGAGACTTTGGTTATGAGCAAAGCAAGATTCCCCTCTTGTGTGACAATGAGGGGGTAATCAAGCTAGCTGATAATCCTGTAAACCACTCTAGAACAAAGCACATAGACATTCGACATCACTTCCTGAGAGACCACCAATCCAAAGGAGATATCGCTGTGCAACATGTGAGAACCGAATACCAGTTAGCCGATATCTTCACTAAACCTCTAGATGAGTCAAGGTTTTGTGCTTTAAGGCGTGAACTAAATATCGTTGATTCTCGTAACATGGCTTGATGTCTTGCACATACTTGATTGATTAGAAAGGACAAACCTTTGTGAAAAATCTAGTGCTTTTTCAAAATCTATTTTTCACATCTCAACCATGGCCATTGTTTTGTGATGATTTGATGAAATCTGGCCATGCTTGATTTGTTCTAAAGTTTACCACACTAAGTTCATCTTAAGCGCTGTTTTCCTGCCCAGCCGGTGGTACCGGCGCCTAGCCCCAGTGGTACCGGCTCCCGCCGGTGGTACCGGCCGAAGCCCGGTAGCACCGGTAGGCCAAAATCCCGCAAAACTCCAAGCCTCGTTCTCTGGCTCGCCGGTGGTACCGGCCCTTGCAGCCGGTAGTACCGGCAGTGCTTTTTACTGCGGTATTTAAGCCGCCCGCGGTTATTCTCTTTCTCTTATCTCTTCCCCTCCCGCCCGACCCTTTCTCTCTCTCCTTCTCACGGCGGCAGCGGCTCTTCTCTTGCCCCGATCTCTTGGCTCCTCCATCTTTGTCGCCCGATCTTTGAGGAGGACCTTGCCCCGGTCGTGAGGGACGCGTGGAGGTCCTTGGTTGACTCCAAGACCAGTGGGTTTGCTTGGATTCGGCTCCTCCTCTTTGTGAAGCAAGGTACATCTTGAAGTTGCCCGATCTCCCAATGTACCTATCTTTAGGTCGATTCCTCGCAATCCTTTCCTTATTTTAGTGTGTTCTTGCCTCTAGAATGTTTTATGCGTTATTCCCGTGGTCGATTTGGTCGATTGGAGGTGATTCCCTTGCTCCACGGTGCCGCCGGTAGTACCGGCCCTAGGGCCGGTGGTACCGGCCCCTGTGAGCAAGGCAGTTCCTCCCATCGCCTTGATCGATTTCTTGTTGCATTCTAGTATGGCCTTGTAACGTTCTCTTGCTGCCCCTCTTTGTGGTGTTGTAGCATGGATTCCGGCAAGCGCAAGAACCCTCCTCGTGGTGCTCGTCCCCGCTCCAGTGATGCCGATGGTCGGTCTGCGGACCGGGCGGTGCGTGGCCGTGGGACTCCTTCCCGTGGTCCGGGTGCGGCTGCTGCTTCCGCCGGTGGCGATGAGGGCATTCCTGCCCCTCTTCACACCCACTCCGTCCCGTGTCTGCCCCCTTCTCACCAGGCCCGCGTTCGAAGCCAAGCTGTGCCTGATCCTGTGCAAGAGGAAGGCCGTTCCATGGACCCCAATGTCCTTCGTCGCTCGCCTCTGCATCTCAGTGAGGTTGGTGCTCGCCGGACTCTCCAATGGCATCCTCAGTTTAATGCCCATGTTCGGAGGCCTTCCATTCCCTCTGGTACGCTGCCCCGCCTTGGTATTGATTATAAGAAGTGTCTTGTGGACCTAAGAACTCAGCGCAGCGAGAACCCGTACAAGTTTATCAAGTTTGAGGGAGTTGAGGAGCGGTTTTGGTCTCAATTTCACAATGACTTTTATGAGTCCGTCCTCTACAAGGGCAGCAAAGCCACCAAGAATGGACCACTTTTTCAGCACAAGTATGTGGTCCTCAAGTCCTTACAAGATTTCAATCATCCGGAGGTCACTGCTTTGATTAACAGGCTTGAAGAATGGCGCATTCTTCCTCTTATGACCCTTGAGAAGAATTGGAATGAGGAGATCATCTTTCAGTTCTGGGCAACTTTGTGGGTGGATCAAGCCTCTAGGGTACTGCATTGGATGACTCAAGGTGTTCACTATCGCCTTGACTTTATCACCTTCTCTCGCCTGCTTGGTTTTGATCACTTGGATCGAGATGCACCCCGGCTGTCCACCATTTTTGCTGAGGGGATTTCCGAGGCTGACCTTGATGCTGCTGAAATGTACAAGCTAGGAGCTCATCCGGATCTCAAGACCACTCACCTGAAGCCTTACTTCTATGTGCTGAACAACCTGATCCGCTACACCATTGACCCCAAGTTTGGAGATTCTATTCACCTTCGTCAAGATGCTCCTAAGATTTTGGCTCGCTTTGGTGCTAATGGTGGCCGCTTTGGTGTCTCGGATTTCATGTGGAACAAGATTGCTGATGCGTCCGTGGATCCCAACAAGTACTTGCCCTATGCTCCATATCTGATGCATATTATTGAGCAAGTTACTGGCATGCAGTTCTCACACCCTTGCATTCATGCTCCGGTTCGTGCCAAGCACTTGGGTGCTCCTCATGCTCCTCCTCTCAGTCCTGGTGCTGCTACTCCTAGTGCTGCTACTCCTGCTACTCCTGGTATGGCCACTCCTGCTGGTGCTGCTGATGCTCATGGTGAAGCTATTCCTCCTCAGGATAGCGGTCGTGGTCGCCGTAGTCCTACCCATCATGCGCTGCAGCGGTTCTTCTCCTATTTTTGCTATTGCCAAAAGAAGACCGATCAGCGTCTCCGTCGTCTTGAGCAGAAGGCAGCCCTTCCTCCGTCCTCTCCTCTTCGTGAGTTCCAGGACCCCTATGCTGAATATGACAACATGCACCGGACTTCTGCTGATGAGGATGAGGAGCAGCAGGATCCTCCACCACCCTCTACCTTTGATCCATTCTATAGTGGTGGGATACCTGCTGGCTTCTCCATGGAGGACACCGAGGCTGGCTTTGCTTATCAGGATATCTTTGGTGCTGCGGACAATGTCACTAGGGCCTCTGTTTCTGTTGCACCCCCTCACGAGCAGTCCACCTCCGCTGATCCTCATGGTAAGGGGCCGCTGCGTACCTTCATCGACTACAGCGACGACGACGACGACGACCTTGGTGATGGTGACGAGTAGTCTTTCTAGCTCTCCGTCGCAGCCTACCCTTTTTGGCACTTGCTGCCAAAGGGGGAGTGTTAGGCTTATATTTGCTGTAATAAGTTAGTTGTTGGTGCCCGTTTTAAGCTTTCTTAGTGATGAACTATGTGTGGTGAACAAGAACTACATTGTGAGATGGATGATTGTAAGCTAAACACTGTTATTTCTCGTTATATCTTGCTTGTGTTAGCTTCTTTAGACTTTTGTTGGTGCAATGTTGTTTTTGAATGGTTATTGTGAGCTCCTTGGTTCTTGCATAATCATTCAAATTCTTCTTTTACTCTTTGTGATATATCCTGTCATACGCATCACGGTTTATTTCTTGTCACACACACACTCTTTTAGGCACCCCACGGATTGCAAAATTTAGGGGGAGCTTGATCTTAATGTATGCCATCTTGATATCAATCAAGACTTGAAATTCCAAATCCAAAGCATACATTAAGGGGGAGCCCAACCTAACTTTTGGAATTCAAAAGCTCTACTTCTTTCAATCTTTTATAAGCCTAAGTTGATTGTCATCAATTACCAAAAAGGGGGAGTTTGTAAGTGCATTCGCCCCCGGTGTGGGTTTTGATAATTAATGACAATCAAATTAGGAACTAACATGTCTATCAAGTGCAATCTACACGTGTTAGTTCATTGATGGAATCAAACAAATACATTTGGTGAATCACAGCACCCCCAAAATTTCTTCATATAAGCGACGTTTCAACTCAAGAAGCTACCTAGTTTTATTTCTCGTTTGAGTTATAGGAAACGCCGCACTATCAAGAGGGATGCAAATTGAGTCGGTAAGGTGAGGAAAAAGGTGCTCAGGTCAACTTAGGTCTTGCGCTTGAGAGACACACTTGCACGCACGAACTTCTGGAAAGTTCCTTCTCTGCCAGGGTGGGCCGGTAGTACCGGCCCTCAGGGCCGGTGGTACCGGCAGTGCCAGGTCTCTCCTGAGTTTTGCGAGAAAATGAACTACCGGTAGTACCGGGCTTTGACCGGTAGTACCGGCTACCACCGGTAGTACCGGTGAAACGCCGGTAGTACCGGCAGGCCAAATTCTCGCAGAACTGCGGTTTTGCGAGATTTTGAACTGCTGGTGGTACCGGCCTTCACCGGTGGTACCGACGCTGGCCGGTGGTACCGGCCCAAGGCCGGTAGTACCGGTAGGCCTTTTTCTCGCATCTTTCTCAGCTTTCTCACGTTTAGATCTGGGGGCGTCGGTGGTACCGGTGTTTGCACCGGTAGTACCGGCCAGTGTTCTGTACTCTAGTATAAATAGCTCTCCCCTCTTTTCTAACCGTTGGCTTGCTTATTCTAGCTACTCCAACTCTAAGAAAACAGTCTCCAAGCTTTGTCTCACCCACTCTCTCTCCCTCTTGCTCCTAGACTTCATTTCTTGAGAGATTCGAGCTAGAGAAGTGAGATTAGAGAGTTGGGAGCTTCGATCTGTGACTTGAGCACTCCGTTCCTCGTCTTGCCGGTTTGGTTTGTGTTCGTTACTCTTGGGTTCTTGGAACCCTAGCCGACTAGGCGTTCTTCGTGGTTGCCCGTGTTGATTCATTTGTGAGGGCACCCCGAAGTGTTTGTATTACCCCTTGATTCTTAGTGGAAACATCAAGCCAACCTTTGTGGTTGCTTGAGGAGGAGATCTAAGTGGTCAGACCTTCGTGGTCACCTCAACAACGGGGACGTAGGAACTCCTTAGTGGAGATTGCCGAACCTCGGGAAAAATACCTTGTCTTGCTGTGGAGGTAGCTTCGACTACCCTTGTTTGTGTTCTTGGTGTTCCTATCTCTTTTCTCTCTTCCACAGGTAAACAAAGGTCGATCTACGGTGTGGAGAAGAACTAAGCTAAGGAGACTTCAACAACACCTTCTTCTACACCTAGGAAAGTGGGGTAAAACTCAGATCTGAAATCTAAGCCCTTTACACTCTGATTTCGTAGCTGTCTTAGAGAGTCGGTAGTACCAGCAGTTTGCGTCGGTACTACTGGCTGTGTGACACCAGTAGTACCAGCCCAAACTGTCGGTGGTACCGACAGGCATTTGACTTCCGCAACTTGAGTTTTTGAGTTTCAGGTTTTTAAGATACGCCTATTCACCCCTCCTCTAGGGCAATTAGATCCTTTCATAAGGGTAGAAGCACCAAATTCCCAAATAATAAACATACATAGTAGATCTATCTAAGGCCTTGTTTGGTTCCAGATGACTTTTTTAAGAGAGATTTACTTATGTGGCCCTAAAAAATGCCTCTTTCTTGTATGTTTTTTTTAAACTTCCTTCTGTGGGCCTCAAAAGAACTTTTATTCCTTCTATGGGCTTATGTCTGTTTTCAACACTTAACGACGTTAAGTGGCATGAAATTTGTTTTCACAAAGTTTGGTTTGTTTCTCGTATAAATGAATTTTTAGAGCATATACTGTACTGTACTGTACTGTACTGTACTATGATGTTGTCCAAATATTTATTGAGATCGAAATATGTACTGTTATAATGTCTAAATTGTCAATTTATTTGTTTACTATTACTCAAAATATACAAGAAACAACCAAACTTTGTGATTTTTTTCTAACACAAGAGGCATTATGGTCTTTTTACCCTCCACTTAACACCGTTAAGTGCTGAAAACGAATGGAAGACCATAAGGAATGAAAGTTCGTTTGAGAGTCATAAAAGAAAATTCAAAAAAGAAGAGGTCAGAGATATTTTTAAGGGCCATATAAGTAAATCTCTCTTTTTCTAACACTCATCACATTGAATGTTTGGACACATGCTATTTACAAAACTAAAAACACAACTAGAGAATAATTTGTGAGACGAATCTTTTGAACTTAATTAGTTCATGATTGAACACTAGTTGTCAAATAAAATAAAAATATAACAGTACCCATTAAATATTACTCCCTCCGTCCCTGGAAGCTGCAATTTCTAGAGTTGTCCTAAGTCAAACTTTTACAACTTTGGCCAAATTTATAGAAAAAATACTAAGATTTATAGTACCAAATTAATATCATTAAACTTATTATAGAATATATTTTTGAAATATACTTATTTTATGTCATAGATATTGATACTCTTTTCTATAAAGTTAGTCAAAGTTAAAAAAAATTGACTCGTACGGATTCTAGGAGTTGAAGGTTTCGGGGACGGATGGAGTAACAACCTAACCAAACACCCCCTGATACAACCTCCTCCATCAGAACGCCCACCCTCGAGGCCTCGATTGGCACCTTAGCCCATCCCTCAGATCAGTTTTGGCTTCTCAACTTCTTGGACAGTTGCTCTAGTCCACACTTCAGCTTGTCCAGGCCCAACTTCTTGGACGGCCCCTCCAATCCACAGCTCACCTCGTCTAGCCCCAGCTTCTCACATTATTCCATATCGTGTTTAGTTTCTGAAGGAAACAAATTTCACGACACTATAACACTTTTTGTTTGTTTATGGTAATTATTGTCTAACTATGGACTAAGTAGGCTCAAAATATTTGTCTCGTAAATCCCAACCAAACCGTGTAATTAGTTTTTATTTTTGTCTATATTTAATACTCTATGTATGCGTCTAAAGATTCGATGTGACAGAAAATCTTAAAAATTTTGAGTTTTTGGATAGAAGTAAACAAGGCTTCTCACATCATCCTCTTTTCCAGCTTCACACCCCTTTTCAGCATCCTTGACCAAGAAACCTAACATTTTATGCTTTGCAGTTCTAACTTCATGGGAATACACCACAAAGTCGTAGGCTCTCCAACAATTGTATTCCAAAAGCCTGCCTTTATATCTAGGTACATCATTCACTAACTTTGATAGCTCATCTGTTAAAAACACCTGAAGAGAAATTGGCATATTAGTTGAATGTTAATGCATAGCAAGATGTTGAGAACACGTATTATAATTATATCTCTTGAGGATTGTCGACAATAATTTCTTCTCCAGGGAAACATATCAGCTTCACAGCTGTTGCAAGTTTCACAAGGACCCAACCCTCACAATTAATGTTAGACACATCTTTAATTACATTACCAGCTTTGCACAAGGGTCTTGCAACTTTCTTATCAATACAATAGGATCACTAAGGCCAGTCTCAACGGGGGTTTTATTAGAGTTTCATGCACATTAAATATGCTGATGTGACGCTATATTAATGAAGAGAGAGATGATAAGAGTTTCATGGGAGTAGAGAGAGTTTCATCTCCATGAAACTCCTATGCACTGTTTCCAACATATTGATGTGTTGGAAACTGTGTCATGAAACTCCCATTAAGGATGGCCTAACCTGCATCCAAAGAGCAGCTTTGATCACTCATGAAGAAATGCCAAAGGAGAAAATTATATACATCAATATTACTTTTTAGCTAGAATAGTGTTTTCTCTTACAATAAATTAGCATAAGTACCAGCCGGAAAAAAGCACCATGTTCAGTTGGCCATAAAAATGGTTGATATTATGAGAAAAAAACACGGTTGCGTGACCGTAAAATTCTGGTTGATGAGTTCAAATGATAAGGGCGACGTGTGACGTTAGCGAAGGAGAAGCTCAGCGCTGCCCCTATGGGAGGACATAAGCTTATTTACTAGTCTGAAAATACTGCTCGCTGATTTATTATGAGATAAAAATACCAGAAAAAGCAAGCTAGTTGAGCCGATCAACACTGTAGGGAAACTTTCTGCCTTTCTGGATGGATAGATATATATCTACGACAAGACTGCAACCGGTCAAGGGCTGCGGGCTGCGGTCCGGCACTCGGCCTATCAACAGCCCAGGCCTTGTTTAGTTCCGAAAAATTTTGGGAAACGGACACTGTAGCACTTTCGTTTGTATTTGACAAATATTATCTAATCATGGACTAACTAGACTTAAAAGATTCGTCTCGTCAATTTCGACCAAACTGTGCAATTAGTTTTTATTTTCGTCTATATTTAATACTCCATGCATGCGTCTAAAGATTCGATGTGACGGGGAATGTGAAAAATTTTGCAAAATTTTCTAGGAAGTAAACAAAGCCCCAATCTACAACTTCATCTTTAACGTGACGAAACATATAAACACCAGTAGTGTATCCTTGAAGACAACCAAGCTGACTGCGTAAGTAACTATTACCAGTAGTGTATCTGGATTAGGACACTACCGATTCCCATTTTTATTTTTTTATTATTTTAACGTTTTCAAAATTACGAATTTGATAGTTACAATAAATTAAAAAAAACAGGCTAAAATCAGCAGTTTTTTTAGGACAAATTAGGTTATTTCGGTGAGTATGATGGCTAGAAACGACTGCAGTTCATAGCATTTTCACTCCGTGAATCTCACCATTACTTCCAAAATTGTTTGTGAGTATAAGTACAGGAGGCAATCAAAAATTTAGGATCAAATACTCATGCGCTGCAAGATGGTCCAGAAAGTCTATGAGATATAATAAAAAAATAAATATATATACTAGTCATGTATCGGAAGATATAATGATTTATAATTGTGTTGGGGTCAGATCCAGAGTGAGATGTCACCAGAGTGTTCAGAGAGGCAATCATATGTGCTATGTGGGGCAGACTAGATTCGACCCAACAATTTTTCTTATTTTTCGCACATAAGATTGCGCCTAAGGCCTTGTTTAGTTGGTGAAATGAAAAAATTTCGGTCACTATAGCACTTTCGTTTGTTTGTGACAAATATTATTTAATTATAGACTAACTAGGCTCAAAAAATTTATCTCGTGATTTACAGACAAACTGTATAATTAGTTTTTGTTTTTGACTATATTTAGTGCTTCATATATGTGCCGTAAGAATCAATATGACGAAGAATTTAAAAATTAGTTTTTGAGTGAACTAAGAGCAACTCCAACAGGACCCCTACTTGAGCCCCTATAGCTAAATATGGGTGCCCAGGCAAAAAACAGCACTCCAGCAGGGCCCCTAATTTGGGGTGGGCACCCAAATCTTCCCTGCAGCCCCCATTCCTGTTGGCCCAACAGCCCAGCCCCCATCCTGCGTGGTGTGGCAATTACCTCATCACACCGAACAAGCGCAGCTTCGCCCATCTCCCTCCAGCGCTAATTTTCACTACCGCGCTCCCTCCCTCCACCTCCGACCTCCACCGTTGGGCCTCGCCGCCATCCCTTCCGGTGAGAGTGGCCTCTCCTCGATGAGCGGGAGCAGCCCCAACCATGGTTATCGCGAGCGTCGAGCCTCCCGTTCTTGTGGCCATGCGGTAGCGAAATGTTTGACCCAATGACGAGTGGGTCCCACATGTCATTGTCTGTCAGTTTGGATTTGGAGACCTTCATTTAGGTGGTACTGTTGGAGTAGAAGCAAAAATTTTAAGCAATCCAAAAGTAGGGAGAGCACCCAAATGAAAAGTAGAGGCTCTGTTTTGGAAACTACTGCTGAGTTGCTCTTAACAAGGCCTAATACAAAGACCCTAACCGCACGGGAGGATGTGAGCACTTCACAACCACCACTAGTGGAGTAGTGGCCTTCCAAGTGTTGAACTAGTTTCTGTTCGACGCTACAGCGCGCAGTAGTCAGTCACACATCTCATCTGTTTCATGCTAACTAGGAGTAGGAGCTTTCAACTGAACGACGGCTAGTCTATTCTTCCCCTTCCTCGTTGATTTTAATTATTGATGATAACCTGTCCCCGTTCACAGACTCGCGACGAGATCGAGTACGAGGCATGAGTGAGGAAATCAGAAGCCTGTTTGCATCTTTACTATCGCTGCTAAGTGCTGCAAAAACCACATGCTAGTTCTCTCACTCATCAGATTGGTGGAAGTCCTAGCAACAGATAAACCAGCTCGTGATATTCCACGGTTCCGCGATCCAGTTCGTCGGTGTCGGTGTCACGGTGCCCGTGCCCCGGCGAGAGTGCGACACGCCTGGCTGCTCTTTTACCGCTGGAGGAAAAACATGGCCACACCGGGTTCAGATTGCCTTGTGCTGTGGCCGACTCCGATGCCACTGAACTGCAGCTATTTGCGGCGCCAGCGAGATGTGAGCGCCGCTTCCCCACCTCACCAAACCCCCAAGTCCCCCGAGGGTGCTGGAGCTGGAACCACGAACCACTGAGCCAGAGCACCCCGCGCGCGTGCGGTGCGGACGCGAGGGAGATGATGACATCTACGGGGTGGGCCGGCAGAATCTGGGCGCGTTTTGTCCATGGCTCACGGGCATCTGCCGATGATGATCCCCTGTATGTGGCCGGCCCTGTCCCGTGATGCGACGGGCTCCGGGGGCCCCTGTTCATCTCGGCTTTTGCTGTCAGCGAGCTAATAACACAGACAAATACACTTTGAATTTTGACTTTGTAGCATTTTCGTTTTTATTTGACAAATATTGTTCAATCATGGAGTAACCAGGCTTAAAAGTTTCGTCTCGTGATTTACATGTAAACTGTGCAATTAGTTATCTTTTTTATTTATATTTAATGTTCCATGCATGTGCCGTAAGATTCGATGTGACGAGAAATCTTATAAAGTTTTTTGGTTTTTGGGTGTAATTACCGCCGGTAATCTTCTGGTGGCACGTAGCAGTTGTGGGGGATGGATGGATGGATCTCTGCCCAAAGTGCGAGCCCAGGCGGCCGTCACCGAGTGGAAAAAGAGATCGAGATGCCATCGGCGACGTCGACCTGGCCGACGGTGGCAGCCGGGGAGTGGCGTGCGGTGCGTGCGGACCGCGGAATGCACCGTGCGCCAGTGGCATGGCAAGCAGGCAACTTGCAGCCGAGCGTGTATCGCTAGCTTCTCTGGAAACGCAATCACAAAGTTGCACGAGACGACGTCTGAGATTCTCTCAATGCTCTTTTCCGCTTATTCTAATGTAGATAGACCATACTCAGATTCTCTTGTTAGAGAAAGCCTAGGAGGACACGAACACGAGTGTCCTCAAAGTACATACGCCACGGCCCCATGGGACAAGAACTGATTTATCATCGGATCCATCTCGAAACCGAAGCACAAATCAAGATTTAGCAAACTGAATGAAAAAGATAAACAGGCATACTACTTAGCATGTTTTTTCTATGTGCAGAAATTTGTGTTGTATGCACTAACATCACGCATGAAAGTTATGCCGGAGGCATCGTTCTTATGTTTGACTAAATGAACTAACGGACAAATCATACACACAGCACATGTACGTACGGTGTACCTTGGTGTGTACTTTGCCCCGGTCTAATGGAGTTTGAGTGTTCTATATTGCTTTTTTCTTTTGAAAATGTGACAAGTGTTTTTGTCTTTGTCTGGTGTGGTAATCCGGCGATTTCAAAAACGGGTGAATGGCCCGATCAAAAAAAAAAAATAGTCCACTGATTTCGAAAGCACTGCAAAAATACTTGCAAGAACTCAAATACCAGCCTCATCTTCTCCTTGTTACTGTATTAAATAAAAGTATAATAGGCAAATTCCTCATAAAAGAACTAGTGGCAACTGGCAAGAGGATGGAATCACACGGAAACTTTCTACGGAGACCAGTGATCCCTGCGACGCCGAGGCCTTCTTTAGTTCCGAAAAGTAAAAAGATTTCGATACTGTAACACTTTCGTTTGTTTATGATAAATATTATCCAATCATACACTAACTAGGATCAAAAGATTCGTCTTATGATTTACAGCTAAACTGTGTAATTAGTTTTTGTTTTCGTCTATATTTATTGTTTCATACATGTGGCATAAGATTCGATGTGACGGAAAATCTTGAAAACTTTTTGGTTTTCATGATGAACTAAACAAGCTCCGAGAAAAAAAAACAGCCACTAGCACGGCGCCAGTGCCACTAATAGCAAAACTAACCCGCGCACTAACCTCATCTTCTCGTAAACTAATCCCCCGGAAGCGATACGCGCCAAAGCTTTCACCGCCGGCGCCGAGACGGACCCCGGGACCGGGACTTTGTTCCGTTCCGTCTCGCGCTGTCCTCTTCTCTCTCCCGAGTCTCGACCCAAAATTCTCAGCGCCCACTGGAAAGAGGAGAGATTTTTGCGGGAGGAATCCGGCTGCCGGCCTGCGGGTGGGTTATTAAAAAACAACAGCGCACTGGCCTTGGGAATTCCACGGCCTGGAATCTTCTGCCGTCTCGGCTCTTCATCCCTCCGTTCCACGGCCTGTGGTGGGTGTCCCAGTCGCCTTTGATTCCTTCCCCCGTCTTCCCCCCCTCAGATCTGCGATCCTTATCCCCCAGTTCCCCCGTCCTCTCCTCGGCCTCAGTCGGGGAGACGCAGACTCCTGTTCCAATGATTTCGTAGGTGAGGATTGAGAGAGAGTCTGGAGGCTGCCGGCTGGTTTGGTGGCTCAGCCAAGCGGGGCGGTGGTTCCACGCCGTTCTTGCCGCCTGGTGCCGCCGGAGCTTCTGTGTTGAAGCCTGTGTTCGGAGTTTCTGCGTTGAAGGCTGTGTTCTGCTCTGCTGATTGGGAAAAAAAACTGGTTTGGTGCAGATATTTGATGCCGCGTTGGTTCCAGGGACCGGGAGCTGGGTGCTTGTGTGAATTTGGCTTTCCTTTGATCCGATTGGTGCTTAATTTGAGCCTGTGGAGGTTTCTTGGGATCAGGGAGTTGGTCTCCGTCGAAGGAGATTGCTAGCTTGCAGGCTCATAGCCATTGGCGCCGAACTTGCCTGTCGTACGGTCTTTCCTGTGCCAGAGTTGAATTTGGCGGAGAAATTTGCTGCTGTGAAGCCGCTTTAAGCTATTACCTTTGCTAACCTTTCCATTCGAAGGCTTGACCTTTTGGGTTCCGGAGCTGATTGGTGATCGACGGGTCTTGGAGTGCCGGTCTATACCTGCGTTATCAACAGGACATTTCTGCAGAAGAAAAGTTGTCTCCTGTGCAGATAGCCGGATACTGCTTTGCTAGTATATTAAATTGCTTCTTGTGTTTGAACAAAGATTCTGTTCAGCCAGAAGACAGTGCTCTTCTTTATATCCTGTCCGGAGCACAATACAGTGCTCCAAATCCATATCGGCGTACTAGGAGTGGATAAGGATCTTTGCCTCTTGGCGAGTGGAGCGAAGCCATGGATGTGCCTACGCCTCCCAGCCGTACCAGCTGCAACAGTAACATCAGCAACATCGGCAGCCCCATGCAATCTTTTGATGATCCCTTTGGTGTTGCTGCCATGACGAGCTTTGATGGATACTCGGAGCTCTGCAGCCCATCAGTTGCTGATCACATATTCTCGCTGCTGAATGACCCCTCGGCTGCGCAACAGATGTTTGCCATGTGGCCATCCTTGGGATCATCTCCGCGTGCTTCTGCTGCGAGAGAAGACATGCCGTTTGACACCTATCCTGGACCTGTGGACGCGGCAGCATCACTTGCTCAAAGGATTAACTCAGCATCAGCATTGAACCCAACTGGAGTGGACATAGGGCTAAAAGACTCAGATGGGCTTATTCCAAATAATGGTTCACAGCAAGGGAGTAACATCATTCCAAGGTCCGTTGGCAACTTTCTTGCAGACAGGATGCTCATGGCGCTATCTTTGTTCAGGAAGTCATTGAGCGATGGTGTTCTTGCGCAAGTCTGGATGCCCATTGAGCACAATGGTCGTGTCGTGTTGAGTACATCCGAGCAGCCCTATTTACTTGACCAGGATCTTGCAGGTTACAGAGAAGTTTCTAGAAGTTTCTATTTTTCAGTTAAGGAGGAGCCTGGTCTGCACCTAGGGCTTCCAGGGAGGGTCTTCATATCCGGGGTGCCAGAGTGGACCTCAAGTGTTATGTATTACAGTAAGCCAGAGTATTTGAGAATGGAGCATGCTCTTCTTCATGAAATACGAGGGTCACTTGCTATGCCAGTTTATGATCCCAGCAAGGGCTCTTGTTGCGCTGTTCTAGAACTTGTCACGAACAAGGAGAAACCTGATTTTGATGCAGAGATGGACATTGTCTGCGATGCCTTGCAGGCAAGTTCTAATTTGTTTTAGACTCGGGATATTTATTTAGTGACATCAATGCTTAATGTTAAGTTGAAGTACCCATAAGTAGTCCAAGCAGCTCTGGTATTTTTTATATAACATTTACTCTTGGCTAGAGTTTTCATTTGTCAGTACTCTTATTATTTTTAACTTCATCCATCCCAAAATATATGGATATCTGGTTTTGTCCTAAGTCAAACTATTCCAAGTTTCACCAAATTGATAGAGAAGAGTATTAGCATTTACCACATCAAAGAAGTGAATATGCAAATGTATTTCGTATTGGATATAATAATGCTCATTTGATATCGTGATTTGTAAATATTGTTGTTATTTTCTATGGACTTGGTCAAACTTTGGATAGTTTGACTTAGGATAAAAGCTGAAATCCTTATATTTTGGGACGGAGCGAGTATATAAGCAATTAGTTCTGTCGAAATTTTACTTCAGTTGTATAAAAGCAATCCATATATTTGATACTTATCCCATTGCTATTCTGTAGGCTGTGAACTTGCAGACAACAACAGATCGTGGCAATCAGAAGGTGCCACTCTTCACTTCTAAAATGCTCCATGTGACATCTCTCTTGGTCTTGTACTTTTTACCTACTCATGATCAATGCATGCATTGTCTTTTCATTTGCAGGTTTACTCTGAAAATCAGAAATCTGCTTTTACCGAGATTTTGGATGTTCTAAGAGCTATTTGTCATGCACATATGCTTCCTTTGGCCCTTACGTGGGTCCCTACATCAAACAGCATCACTAATGGTTTTTGTGTTCAAAAGAATATTGGGGTTGATTCGCAACCAGGAAAAGCAGTACTTCGTATCCATGAAACGGCTTGTTATGTTAACGATGCAAAGATGCAGGGGTTTCTTCATGCATGTGCTGAACGTCATCTTGAGAAAGGGCAGGGTATTGCAGGCCGAGCCCTTAAATCCAATCTTCCATTCTTTTCGCCTGATATAAGAGAGTACAGTATCGAAGACTACCCGCTTGCACACCATGCTCGTAAATTTGGTCTGCATGCTGCTGTAGCCATCCGGCTGAGGAGTACGTACACCGGTAACGATGACTACATACTAGAATTTTTTCTCCCAGTCAACTGCAAGGGCTGTGGAGAGCAGCAGATGTTATTAAACAACCTTTCCAGCACAATGCAAAGAATATGCAAAAGCTTGCGAACAGTTTCTGAAACAGAGATTGAAAATGTTAGAGCTACTGCACCAATGTGTGAGAAGACTAATGGAAGTTGTTTACCAACTGGTAACTCTGAAAGTTCCTCACATGAGGACCAGCCAATCACAGAATCTGCATTCCAGGATCTATCTTTGGGTGACAAACAAGGAGACAGAGAACCTGACAAGGTGCTGCGCTATCATGAATATAAGTCATTCAAAATTGTCAATTGAGACATATAACTTTTTAGACACCTAGTCAGTAGTATCTAAACCACTTAGATGTCTTGTGCCATGTATTGCAGTTCTTCTCAAGATGGACTATATTCAGTTTTCATGCTAGTAGATTCTAATGTGTGCATTTTTTATTTTAAAATATGGAACTTTTGTTATTGCACCCTGTTGATGAGAAACCTTGTCATCTGCAGGCACGGAGTAGCTCAATGCGAGTTGCAGAAAAAAAACGCAGTACATCTGAAAAGAATTTTAGTCTGGATGTTCTTCGCAAATACTTCTCTGGGAGCCTTAGGGATGCTGCAATGAGCCTTGGTGGTGAGCCCTACTAGATTGTTATGAAGTCTCAGTTAAATCTAAATATTTGCTGTGATATTCACAGTATTGAAAATAATGCCATCGCTATAGCAGAATTTCTTAGGTTAGGAGATTATGAAATGTACTACTTCTGACATTTGCCCATAAACACCATTGCAGTTTGTCCAACGACTTTAAAACGAATATGCAGACAACATGGAATTTCCAGATGGCCATCTCGAAAGATAAACAAGGTCAATCGTTCATTGAAGAAGATTGAGAAGGTCATTAAATCTGTTCATGGTGTGGATAGATCTTTGCAGTACGACCCTGCTACTGGGTCGCTTGTTCCAGCAACCTCTCTTCCGGATAAGATGCCATTCTCTGCTTGTGATACATTGCCTACCTCATCTGTTGGGAAAACAGTGGAGGAAAAATCTAGCCCAAAATCAGAACAAGATTTGTCTTCACCTGATGGATGGCAAAGAGAAGCTAGCCAATTTCATGTCTCCAGTATACCAAAAAGGGATGGTGACGAAGTTCAAATGCTGGCAAACAACAACAAAGGCAGCAGAAACTATGCTTCTGGTATTGCAAGTATCACACCACATTCAAACTCTGAAGACACACAAGGTCCTCTGTGTCCCATTGTTGCTGTTAATTATTTGCATACTGGAGAACCATGCTACATCAATTCTCCGACCTCCCTCCACCCAAGCATGGATAGCATTGAAGGCCAAACAATGGGAATGAACTCGCCATTTGTACAACAAGCAGATGTCACTATGGTCGATGGTCATGACACCAAGGAGCAGACCCACCCTTCCACCTCTGGCATGACTGATTCTTCGAGCGGCAGTGCCTCAAGTCAGCCTACTTTCAAGGGGAACCCAGGACACACCCTCCTCAAAGATAGAAGCAGCCCCGCACTGACAGTGAAAGCTACCTACAATGGCGACACTGTGCGGTTCAAGTTTCTGCCAACAATGGGCTGGTACCACTTACTGGAAGAGATAGCAAAGAGGTTTAAGCTGACGACTGGAGCGTTCCAGCTCAAATACAAGGATGACGAGGACGAGTGGGTGATCCTGGCGAATGACGCTGACCTCCAGGAGTGCATGGACGTCCTGGACTCGATCAGCTCGTGCAACATGAAGCTGCAGGTGCGCGACCTCCCCTGCCTCATCAGCAGCTCAGGCAGCAGCAGCTGCTTGCAGGTGGAAGCGCATAGCTCATGACAGGACCGAAGCCTAGGTTATCGCCCATAGCCTGTTGTAGTAGGTCTAGTGTTCTGTTGTTGCCGTAGAGGATCCATGTTTATGTTCACGCGATGTCGCCTTATGGAATGTACAAATGGCGAGTGTAAAAAGAAAAAACGGGAGTGTAATACTCGCTGCATGGTTGAAACAATGCCGAGAAGGTCTTGTCATAATCTGTTGCTGGTTTCGAAAGCCATGGTAATGATCTGTTGCCATTAAGATGAAGGTTTAAGATGCAACACCAAGTTTCTGAACTTGCTGTTTTCCAAACTTTCAGTCTGGTTCATCCGGACCTGTTGGGTCTGTACTCTGTATGATTGATGGTTTGCTGGTATCCCCCGCAGTGTTACAGAACCATGTGGACGTGATGCAGTCCGGAGTCGATTTCGAGAAATCTTTTCTCCGATCTCCTGCAAGTGACAACCTGACATCCTGACATTTGGCTTTGATTGCCCGGGGGTGGAGGTTGCTTTCCAGTAATCCAGTCCAGCACAAGTCGCAGCGCCTGGGCGTGCCGCTGAAGGCGTGGAACGGCTCGTGAGTCTGGACGGGAGAGCCACTGTTTGTATTCAGATGATCAGAAGTCGTCCAACTGGGGAGAATAACAGCTCGCCCTCGCCGTCAGGGGAGAGCAAGCTGCAAGCACACGGCATCTAGTGGTATCAGGCTTATCTGCTACCAACGGCGCGGCTTTGCAGAACGTTTCCGTGGTAGGGAACGGCTGGACTGTCAAATTCACGTGAAACAGGGGAGGATTTACTACTGTGTGTGAAGGTGGTTTAATCGTGGTGGAGAAGAACTCGACTGATCGAGGAGCTGGAGTGGCTTACAGTCACAGCGCAGTTTGGGTCACTTGTGCACGATATTTTGAGAGTGATTGGACTTTCAAAACACAATGTGTGACTACGCATGGCTCTCCTTACGTGCAGCTTTGTACTTTCTCCATCCAAATTATAAGTCATTCCAAGATGGAGTGTCAAAGTATTTCAAATTTGATCAAATTTATATAATAAAATAATAACATTTATAATACCAACTAAGTATCATTAGGTTCTTCATTGATTATATTTTCATAGTATATCTACTTGATCTAATAAATCTTTATAATTTTTTTTATAATTTTGATCAAACTTGAAATGCCTTGACTCTCCAAGATTTTTGAAATGCCTTATAAGTTGAGATGGAGTATACTATATACTCTAATATCTCCTTTTTCAGCACATATCTCAAAATAATGATACAAAGCCTCTCTCTAAAACCACACAACGTGTGTGCGTGTAAATGTTGGGGGCGGAAACTGATTACATAATAGAGCCAGTTCTACTTGTCATTTAGGTTACCAATTTTCTTCTCAGAGCGCTCTTTGCACGACAGGGGAATGACTGAGCGTCGTCTAGTCTAGTAAACCAAGCACGATGTCGAATTTATTTACCAACAAAAAATAAATAAAAAGCTGGAAACAGGACCGGTTAGCCTAGGGGACGGTAGTGGTTGCTGGGCCTTTAGTTCGCAAATGGCCCACTATAAGCGCTTGGGCCGACGAAATCAGAAAAACCAACAAGCAACGGTACCCCACAGCCACAGGCAGCTGAGAATCGCTGGACCGGGAGTCCAGAACACGTCATCACAGTCGAACCGCGGCTAGTGTCTTCTTCGCTGTCCCCTTCCACGCATGCCGCTTGGCAGACAGCCCTGAGCCCTCTCTACCCGAGCGCTTCGCCTACCAGTACGGCCGCCGGTATCGCGAGGCGGCGCGAGAGATAGCGAGCTCGATCGATTGCTCGGACCGACCAGCTGCCTGCCTGCCTGCCCCATGTCCGTGCGCCGGTACCGCCAGTCTGCGAGGACCAGCAGCCAGGACCCAATGATCCGGCAGGCCGGCTCGGTTCCGTCCGGCCGGACAAAGCGGTCGCCTCGCTTTGGCACTGCATGGCAGGCCATGGCGACGATCTTTTGACCGACCGATGCCAACGCCATGCTAAAGCGGTGGCGGTCTCTTCTCTGTGCAAGATCTCACGGGTTCTGAGCAGAGTCGGACGGCGGCGAGCAGCGGCCGTCACGCGCCATTTGGCAGTTTGGAATCAGGGACCTGGCGCACGTACCGGCGCTCTCCTGGTTTCCTGGACAAGGAGGAGCGCAAAGCCGCAGAGTATGCATTTGCATATGCTTAATGCTTGAAAACTGAATCAGAATTCATTTGCAGGGCCTGAACTGAAAGTACTGAACACTTCTTGCCGCCATTGCATTTTATCCCAGAGCTCCAGCCTCCAGATAATCAGCATTACCTGCCTGATAGCTGCCCTGTAACCCAATTTTAGTCTCTGTACCCTGCTCTCGAGCACCCGTTCACTTGCAGAAGCAATTACCTCTAGACCATGGCGACTTCAAAAATGCGTGGAATCGGAACCAGATGAGCTCCGATCTCCATCGGAACTAAAGACCAGCCAAATCCAACTGCCGCGCTGTCAGTCAGTCCGTCCAGCCTGCAGAGAATATCACCGGATGATGGCCGGGCCCTCCTCACCGGTGGTCCATTGGTTCCATCGGCACCAAGGATAGATCGGCCGGCCGGCGGCATCCATCGATTCCACGCTGTGTGCCGCCTGCTTTCGCGACATGCTTAGAGCGAGCCTGCATGGTTAGCGTGACAGTGCAGCGCGCGGCCGGCAGGCAGGGTCGTCTAAAGCTAAAGCCCATACGCATGATGATCCTTTCTTTACTCTCGCTAGCAGCGGCCTAAATAAAGCGCTCGCGGCAGGCATCAAGCGTCCGAGCGAGCCATCATGGCTCCTTTCTCCTCCTCTGCTGCCTTTCCCTGCCGGCCGGCCCCCGTTTTTACACCTCCCAATCGATCCACCATGGCTACTCTGGCTAATAGTGGCTATCATCATGAGTGGTTCTGCTGCCCACCGGCGATTATCAAATTTCAAGTATGTTCTGCACGCATGCATGTAGCTTAATTAACTGGCACTAATTGTTTTGATTCTAATAGCCTCACCGGACCTACAAAAAACACTCTCAAGACATGTACACGTACGTGTGCCCAATGTGTAGCTACAAACATTTCTTTTATATAGAATTGAGATTAATAATCAGAACGAAATAGATAGATTGGAGCATAGTAGTGTTAGGGGAAAAAAGAGGAAATGAAAGCGAATCATTGACGGTGGTTTCAATCTTTGTTGCCTTGTGGCTGAAGATTTTTTCCGAAAGATCCCTTTTGGCTGAAGATGAGAGCAAGAGCTGGACACGTCTTTGGAGCCAAGCATGGCTTGAGTTCCAACAGCTTATATAAACTAATTTAGGAATGGTTGGAAGCAGGTTAGTTCAAAGCTTAATTAGATTAGTTATTCTCTTCCTCAGCATTTGCTAGCCACGCATATGCATGTCGTACATATGAACCTACTCGAAGCAGCATAGGGCGTGTTTTGTATTCCCTTCCTGTTCCCCTCGTACATCACCAACCATAGACATGATATCTTCTTATATAAATCAAAATCGCCAACCTTTATCTCTTGAAATAATCAGCTTGGTTATAAGAGTAGTCAATAGAGTCTAAACCCATAGAGTGTGCGCCTATCTTTCTCTGTAGTTGAATATTGCAAAAACCACCTATGTCACCCCGATTTAATTTTATATTACACCCCATAAGATATTTCAGACAAGTGAGCATGCAAACACAAGGTTGAAATGTGCCCTTATGGTTCGATTTGTGATGAGTCATTTTCAACGTGATCCATGGCATGAGTTAGGTCATGCAACATGTCTCTTGACTTGTGATGCGCATGTGTGGAGCCTGAAGGCGGTGGTCGACGGTGAGAGGAAGGTCAAGTAGACACGTGCCGTGCCGATGGATTCGGAGCGGTGAAGGGCGAACGTGAGGCTTAGACCGAGGGATTAGGAGGCCGGGTGACCAGCCACGGTGGCTGACATCTGGGACATCGACAAGCGCAAGTGTACATGAGAGTGACCGTATTGACCGAGTCAAGACGGTGGACATGCGAGTCGAGCAAGGCTCAGGAAGACTTGGTGGATCGACCGGTCGAGGATGGCGGTGACATGTGTCGAGTGTCGGGGACGTGTATGGAGTACGCTACTCGCGACTGGTTTGATGGTTTGGGCCTCAAAACCATCGGTGGCGGGTTTCACGGGTTTGGGCCTCAAAACCTGGGTGGTGGTTACGAGGAGGAATGAACGACACGTGGCGGCATCGAGGAGTTCACGTCTAGGTGAAGCTATCTCATGAAGGGTACGGTGGTTGTCAAATGAAGATTACTTAGGGTTGGACCATTACGCCCTCGGGTTAGGTGGTTCAACTCAAAATATCTAGGGACAAAACTGAGAATGTGTAATAGTCCTGTTTAATTGGATGCGGGAGCCCCCATCTCCCTCACCTCTCCCATTTTACATTTTGTGTCACCTCTTTAGGTTTTCCCTCCCCTTGAGTTCTTGAGTGAGAGAAAGGTCCACAAATCCGCAAAATTATGTAAGCACTCAGATTTTTCTTAGGAAAGGAGGTCCAGAATCCTACTTGTGTCCTACGGGATTCGACAACAAATCTCATTCATCAATTGTGTTCAAGTTCTTCGCGTTCTTGCCCTCTCCCTTCTCGTTCTAGCCTCGATCTGCTGTTTTGAGACTATTTTGATTCATTCTTTTTGCGTTGGCTTGAGCTATGACGTGAGTTGAGCCTTTCCATCGAAGGAACTCAACCAATTTCTCACGAGCTCGCAGATCGGGTTGATTCGTGGCTAGGGTTTAAGAAACCCCTTTTTCTCTTCCCATTCGATTTCCCATGGTTTGACTTCAAATTCGGCGATGACCTCTTAGAGGTATCTCTCCTACTGCCTTGTGAACATGCTTAAAAAGTTTGGTTGCAGTTGGTGTTGATTTGGTCTCAAATCAGGAGGATCGAAGGAGAAGGCAATTTGAAATCGCCAGATTTCTGCTCTCTGAGCGATTCACGGATAGTCTGGGCCTGACCCGCGGACAATCCGCCAATTAGGGTTTGATAGGAGTAGAAGCTGTTCTTTCAGTGTGTTTTATGGTTTTTGAACTATGGACAATCCGGTGCCAGGTCACATAGTCCTTTGTTCACTGTGAATCAGTGTCCAGAACTTGGTTCACTCGGCGTGTTTTCTGTTTTTTAACCGGCGGACAGTCTTACAAGTTCTAGTTTTTTGCCGTTTCTTTGAGGTTTGTTTCTATCGGTGCTCGAATACTTTTGGGTGTGCCTAAGACTCATGTGTATCTCACGTCTTTGGTGAGTGGTTGTTTTGGGTTGTTTGTGAGCCAATGGCTAAAACTTTTGAAAGAAATTTGAGGCTCCCATTCATCTCATCCTCTGGTCGTCGTTTCAGGTCCTTCAGAGCAGGCTCCGAGTAGCGAGTACTAAAATATTTAAAGAATTCTAGATAGGAATGACTAGAGCTATGTGACTATGTCAAACAAACAATCATGTTTTCTTTTGTAAATTTTCAAAGATTTTTTGGGTCCTTTTGGCAATTACAGGCCAGGATCGTCTGGTTACCCTTTGTTATGTGAACGCTAATTCTAAGGTAGTACCACAACATAAGAATATGATGACATTAAAATGTCTTAGATCCTAGGAGTATTTAGTTTCATTAATGCTACCAAATGCATTGCATGTCCTGTTGCAGAAGGCTATGTGCGTGGAAAGCTAGAGAGTATCAAACAATGCAAGGACTAGAAATTTATCCCTTGAAGATGCACGCTACAGTAACAGCATCAAAGGTGTAGCCCGTGGTACTACGTACCTGATCGATGGACACGGGAGAATATAAAATATCGCTTGCGAGCCCTAACTACCTCCAATATCAATAGAGTGCAGTGGTAGGCCTAGGCCTGTACTTTTATGGTGGCTCATATCATGCACCAAGCAAAAAAGCGCTGCATAGCTTTATAGCCAGCCATTGGGATTTAAGTTTAGGTTTATTTAGCTTCATTGGTTGATGAGACTCTTGAAAGGAATCATGGCTGAAGAAGAAGAAAAAAAAGCATGTGCATCAGTACATGCTAACATGCATCAACGAGAAGGAGGGTAGCGAAAAGCACTGCAGAAAGCTTGTTGCGATGGATGGATATCATTTTTTTTAGGAATTCTCATGCATGGGCATCTTTTGATGTGATGCAGGAATTCTGCAATATAGATCAGTCTCTCCTGAAATCATGGACATTCAACAATATATTATAGTATAGCCCTGTGGACTGTGGTACTAGTACATGTTGCTAATGGAGGTGAATTCTAAAATTAAAGTAGGTCTCCTGTGTGGAAATAAGTCGATAATTAACGGAAAAGGTAGACGACGATGTTTCTTCATGTGCATTAATTATGTTTTGGGATAAGCAATATTCAAAATGACATACTCCCACGCTGCCACGCACTTCCGTCCTTCTAAAACAAATCCTAAACACCCACTGCTACGAGAAATTAGGGCTGCAAATATCGAGAGTAAACAGTAGCGGATTTATAGCAACTCGAAGGGTTTATATAATTTCAACCTCAATACTCCAACGAACTCTCCAAATTTTTATTCTCTAGACTCAAATAGTTTATCATACTTTTTTATATGAAAAAATTCATAAGTATACTACCATACACTATATTTAGAGAGCCATCAGCCTATTAAAAATGGAGAGCGAGAAGGATGATTTTGGAGAGTGGAAAAAAGTGGTTTAGAGAGTCTATTGGAACATATATATATATATTTTCTGTTTGCTTTCTAAATTTCTTCATAACGAACCATGCAGAGAGCCTCTTGAGATTTTTTTTTTTGAGGAACCGCCTCTTGAGATATTGGGCTTGCTGCTTGTCTTTCTCATGATTCTCTTCTTCTTCCTTTACTTTTCTTTTTCATTCTCTTCTTCGTCCATGTATCAATATTGTTTGTGGGGGTTTTTGGTGGCCTCAATTGTCCGTCCCTAAAATTGATAATTGATATTGTTATGTAATTTCCAACTACTTGTAAATTTAAAAGTTCAAGCGTTATTAGTCTCCCTAGTACAAAACAAGATGAATACAGAAGATCAGACATTGGAAGTCCTTAAAAACTCCCACGTGCTGTATAGTCGTATACAGAAGTTTCCGCAATTTTACGTCTTCAATGTGACTATGCAATGCAATGATGAGTGAGAAGACTGCAAGTCTGCAATTGTGTCCTCTTGCTATCGCCTTCTACAGTTTTAATGTTACACCCATCTACAGTTCTACTGTCATGTTACACCCATCCAGCGTTATACACTGCCAACACATGAAACATCTATCAGCAGTATATGCAGCAGCACGTACTCGCCGCGGCAGTACTTGGTGCTCTCTCTTTGATGCTCGCATGATTCAGCTTTCGAAGGGTCCCAAAAAAGCCTTCCTTGTTGGGTCATGCACGCAGCCTTATTCCCGCTTTGACACCCTGCGTTCATAGACAGCAACATGACCAAACTGCCCTCCTCCTATCCAGGCTCCACACGCTCCAGAGGCCGGACTCCCCCTCCTTTAACTAACTCCCCAGTGCCCCATGCCGGTGGAAGCTCCGCTCCGCACTCACTCCACTTCTTCCCCACGAGAGAGAGAGAATCAGGAATGTAGCAACATCTTGATGTGACCTCACCTTTCCTCTCCTCTCAGTCCGATCCTGACTCCTGTCTCTCGATCGACGCCACTTGGTCCGCGCCAGCCCAGAGATGTTTCTCCACTCCCTGTTGATGCAAAAAATGGCGAAGAACACGCAGCAGCCAAGGTACATTCCCCCTGTTCATGCATGCCGTTGCCATGGGCTCGTCGTCGTCACCACCGCTCGTGAGGAATTTCGTATCGACTGACGTGACAGATGCGTTGCCGTGCGTGCAGAAAAGATGGCAGCGGCGCGAGATCAGGCGGTGGTCTGTCGTCGTCGTCCAAGAAGTCCCGGTGGTACCAGCGCGCGGTGGAGGTGCTCCTCCTCATCTGGAAGCAGCCGCCGCCGCCGCCGACGAAGGCCGCGGCGGCGTCGGGGGTGACGACGACGGCCAAGGGCGCGGCGGCGGGGCCCGGGAAGCTGCGCAAGTCCTCGTCGCTGAACGTGGCGGCGTCGTTCACGCGGGTGTGCCTGTGCGCGCCCATCTCCTCGTACAACAGCGAGTCGCTCTACTGCTTCCAGGCCGACGCGGCGCCGCGCCGGAGCTACAGCTACCCGCGCGCGTCGTCGGCGTCGGCGTCCGGCGGGTGCGGCGCCGGCGTGAGCCCGCTGGTGGCGCCGCCGCCAGGCGCGGCCGACCTGCAGCACGGCGCGGGACGGGGCAGGCCACTGGCCGCGATCAAAGGCCGCGTGTTCCGCGGCAAGTCGCTGACGGACGACATCCTGATGCGGCGGTTCGTGGTGGACGAGGAGGCCACGCGGCGGCGCAACGAGATGGAGGTGATCCGGCGGCGCCACGCCGCGGCGTCCAAGCGCCGGCGCCTGGGACCCAGCCCGCTCCGCCGGATGGCGCTGGCGGAGTCGGAGTCCGAGGCCGAAACCGAGGAGGAGGAGGCACCACCGGAAGCGCCGCCGGCCGCGGCAGCCCCTGCAGCAGCCGCAGCAGCAGCAGCTGGAACCGGGAGGCTGGGAACGGACAATCGCGTGGCAGCTGCAGTAGCGTAGGCGCGTAGCATGGCGGAGCTTGGCTTTTCCCTGTCCTGTGTGCTTTCGATCGGCTCGCCCTCGCCGTCGCCTCTCTGTGTTTTTCCTCTGTCGTTTTCCTCTTCTGCCTGTCCTGCGCTGCGAGAAGAAGGAGAATCTGGAGCAACCTACGCTACGCACAGTTTTAAACAGAATAATGTCTCTGGCAACTGGCAAGCGCAGCTAGCGTCGGATGCCGACGACGCGCCTCCCCCCCCTGTGCGCCTGTGATCGCCACCACGTCCGCTTCTGGTTCGTTTCGTTCGCGGGCGACCGGTTGCGGGCGCTGGAGGCTGCGGTTGATCCGTCCGCCGACGGCGACGGCGACGGGGGTTTCGGTGCCGTATCGCCGTGCGGCACCAAACGATCGGCGGAGTAATAAATGAGCGGGCAGCTTGGCAGCAACCGGCGCAACGGCTAGCCGCGATCGGGCGCGAGGGGACCAGCGCCTCACGCAGACGGGCCCCGCAAGCCAGTGAGGGGGGATCCGGGGCCTTCTAGTGGCCTTGGCGGTTGTAAATGCGCGACGCGGTCGGTGTGGCCGAGACGATCCGTTTGGGTACGGTACGGTACAGTACAGTACGGGTACGGCAGGTGGAGTAGACGAGGACGAGCAGTGCGTGCGTGTACGCACTGCACAGTTAATAAGGAGCAAACGGTCGATCCAAATCAACAACGAACGTCGCTTTGCCGGTGGCGCGTCACGTTATTCCTCTCGCGGGTATGAGAGGAGGCCGGGGGGGTTCACGCCTTCACGGGCCCGGCCGGCCGCGACTCGCGACGATTCGTTCCTCGGCTTCTGTACGTCCGGCCGCCGCCCACGACAAGTCAAAAGAGCGTCGGCTGCTGCTGCTGCTGTCGTCGTCTCGTGCAGTCGTGGCGTGTTACTACTGTGTTATTAGCAGGGAACCGGGGTGTGCCAGCCATAATATGGCGCGCGTAGCGCGTGTTTTCGTCACTCCGCTGCATGTGACATCCCGTCACGCACCAACGCTGAACGCATGTTGGGCAAATGGCGGCACGGTGTGTTGGTTGGTGTATGCGGCGCTGCGTCTCACGCAAAGCGCGCATCTGCACGGCGCGCACACGCGCCCGCACGGCACGGCGACGCAACCAGCGTATCGAACGCAAGCTACATCGTCATGTACAGTATACACCTCCGGTGCTTATCTCGTCCATGCCAGGTTTAGAGGTCCTGGCTGTATTCTGCAGTGGCGGAGATCAGGAACAGCGCCACCACTGTAGCGCGTCCGGCAACAAAGAGCCAGGACTCGAAGGATGTAGTACAGGGTTGGTTCTTATAACGATATGTACCAAGCATCAGTGTACGGAGAAGAATATCGCGTTCGCGTGCACACTGCGGGGCCGCCGTCCGCACTGCACGCCAGTATTTGGAGCAGTCCAAACGCTCGTCTTCCGGACCGGACGTACATAGACGGCGACGGCCAAACGCTCGCTGATGGTGCTTCTAGTGCACTGTAGTAGCTATATCAGATGGTGCTTCGTAAAAGCGAACGTGGAAACATACTGCTCCAAATACTGGCGTGCAGTGCGGACGGCGGCCCCGCGGAAGAGCAACAAACAACAACTACTGCTTTGTTCATGCAGATAACATATAATCCTCCCGGCTAATCTAATTCAAAAAAGGTCGGGAGAGTACAAGTAGGCGTTCATGATTGATGTCCCCGTCTTTTGGGCTGGAGAAAAGCGAAAGGAAGCTGCTCTCTCTGATTCTCTGATGGGCAGCAGCAGCAGTAGCAGACTGTCACTGTGGCATGGATCGCCTCACCGACATGGCCCACACAAGCTTTGCCGTCCAGCCTGACCTGCGCCACCTCGAGTGGGCCCTCCGGTGAGCTAGTGCACCTTTTGGGAATTATACGTGGTGTGGTAGGCGCAGCAGGATCGTACACTCACTAGTAGAATTTTAAGCGCGGCGGCCGCGCGGGCCCTCCCCAACTTGCCCGTGGCCGTGGGCTATTTTGATTGAGCCCGGAATCAGGGCGTCCTGCTCCCGCTGCTCGACAAATCTAGCTCGGTCGGTTGGCAGTTGCGGCCACGGGCTAGGCAACCCCAGCCACTAGCCAAAGATTGCTGTGGCCGACGACGGGTGATGCTACAAGACATTGACACATTGTTAAACTAGTGTGTGAGACGAGCGTGTTAGACTGGGTTATCAGAATAAGGAAAAGCATCTTCTAATGACACTAGTATTTCACTATCAAACAAACCACTAACCCTGGTCTAGTAATAGCAACAATTAACAATCCCTATAGCCCCTGCCAGAAAAAATAACAATATCTATAGTATTCTACTCCTATATGATCTCAGGGAAAAAAAAAGAGAGAGGACGTTGTAATGTTTGCTACTCTCTCTCTCTCTCTCTCTCTCTCTCTCTCTCTTTGAGAAATGCTAGTTGCTACTTGTGGATCGAGCCATCGAGGAGAACACCAGGATCAAGCCCAGATCGTCCCAAATTCCAAGTTTGGGCCGATGCTAAACTGGGTCTTCGCACGGCCTCTGCCTGCCTGCATATGTAGGCTATGGAGTTTGGGCTCACAACCCATTTAAACTCTTGATCCTTTCTTTTTCTTTTATTTTTAAATCTGCAGATCTGATGGTATTCTCCAGTTTGGAAGGAACAGTACGGTAAGAGACAAGCAGAGGCAAACCAGCCATTGAACCAGTGCTCGGAAGTTGACCTAAATCTTAGACAAGCACATAGTACATTGCTGAGAGTCGCAAACGAGCTAGCTGTGTTCAACCAGAGCACCTTGGCAGGTCGACAGTTCGACACTCCCGATTCTGACTTGATTCACTGCACACGTTGACACGTACGTACTAGTAGTCAGCAGGAGTAGGAGCAGCTACACCGAAACGAAATGCTACATACTCCAGCCGTCACGGGGCGCCCGTCCGGCCGATCGACGAGCGGTGGCGACGACGACGTAGCTACCAGCCAGCCAGTCACAGCTTGGAGTAGAGCTGCGGCGTGCACCACTTGAAGAAAGTCCCCGTGGGGAGCTCGGCGGGCGGCATCAGCGCGAGCCGCGCGCCGACGTCGGCCACCTCCTCGGCGGTGCGCTTCCCCCAGCCCTTGGTCATGTCGGTGCGCGTGAACCCGGGGCAGAAGCAGTTGATGCTCACGCGCGCGCCGCGCGCCTTCAGGCGCCGCGCCAGCAGCCGGGAGTAGGCGTTCAGGGCCAGCTTGGAGACCGAGTAGTCCGTCCACACCTTGGGCCACCCCTGCTCGCCCCACGTCCCGTCCTTCACCTGCGCCAGGAACCGCGACACCATCGCCTCGATCCCGGCCTCCGTCAGCCGGTCCTCGTCCAGGAGCAGCGCCTTCAGCGACGGGTCGCTCACCTTCTGCATGCATGAATTCAGAGGAATCCGTGAAACCAGAAGTTCAGCCAAATTTCATGGTGTTTATATGTTGCTTCTAATGCTTCGTCCTTTAACTTCATCATCTGAAGTGCACAAGAAAGTCTAAATGGGAGTCGCTGACGAACTCCTGTGACAAATTTGCTGCCCTTATCGTCACCTTGTGCTCTGTTTCAAATGCCTTACCGTTTCAAGCCTGTACCGAATGATCACATCCTTTTCCTTTACAGGGTCGTCTTTAACAACTTTATTAATAAATGACAAAAGATAGGGGTGCTTTTTTTTTCCTGAATTTGAAATGGCATTAGACGTACACGTCGCATCATCTGGAGTACTATGGAGTATGGACAATGTAAGATCGAGTAGCTAGTGGCAGGCAGGGTAATGCATTCCGATGTGATATGCTTCAAGATGACTCTACAGTCTAGTCTACACCAAGGTTGCCTCGTGGATTCACACTTCAAGGTCATCCTTTAATTTGTTTTTAACTAGCTGCATCTGCTATTATTTCCTCATCTGTATTCATATGTGCTATTCTGTAAATACATATAATTGGGTTCAGTCCAATAACAGTCACAACTCACAAGTATGTTAAACTCGACTCTTACACAGAAGTTGACTACGAGCAACCCATCTCCGAGTCTTTTTTTCCCCACTAACAATGATGCCTTAAAAACTTCAGTTTGGGTTAAGGACAGGGTACGAAAATATGTTAGTGTCACTATCTTCAATTAGCTGTACCTAGTGAGGCACGACAAAAGCACACAGAGCTAGCTACATGCAATGAATCCTTCTATCACAGTCGTCACATCAACTTCAGCCGGACAGGTTATCTTTCAAAATTCAAATTTCGCAACTATTCAGGCAGTATTTACACCACTTAGTACTACTGTTTTAAGGGTGTGATAAATAAGGTACCAAACTCACAATACAGCGGTTATTACAGTATCTAATTTTCGAACCAAAACAATACTAGGATGGTGGCTTAGCTAATCTGAAGAAATAATAAACAGTTGGGGGAACTTACGTTGAGAAGGCCAAGCTGCGAGCTGATGTTGAGGATCCTGCTGGTCGCCGACGACTGCCGGAACAGTGGCAGGAGCGCTTCGGTGAGCATCTTGGCCCCGTAGAAGTTGGTCCTGAGGACAGTCTCGGCGTGCTCCACCGAGTTGGTGTCGATCTCGTTAAACGAAACGGCTGCGTTGTTCACCTGCAGCAGCAGCAGCAGCAACGAACAAGAAAGGACGAAACCTGATTTCAGCGACAGCAGAAAGTTCACCCACACCTCTAAAGAGCAAAGACGAGCAGCTCCAACTGCCCCAAAAAAAAGAACTCTTTCCTTTCAAGTGCCTGAGCAACAATTGGCTACAGCCCTACAGCACAGCACCGCCGGCCACTGAGATCTTGTTTAGTTCCCCAAAATAAAAGTTTTTGGCTACTGTAGCACATTTGTAATTATAGAAATAGTGTCTGCTCATGGACTAATTAGGCCCAAAAGTTGTGTCTTGCAAACTACATGCAAATTGTGCAATTAGTTATTTTTTACCTATGTTTAATGCTCCATATATGTGTCCAAAAATTTAGTGAGATAAGGTGAAAAGTTTTTAGATGGGAACTAAACAAGGCCGTCTATGATAATGCATGACGGCTTTGCCTCTGGACCGGAGCGTCGAGTCTGAACTGGACTCGTGGAAAAGCTCTCTGAATCTCTGATCATATCGGCTGATGACTCGATGAGCTACCAGCTAAGCTAACGGATAGAGACCGATTGGACTGAACCTTGACAAACGCCCACTCGACTGGAGTGGACTGGGGTACCAGTATCATTAGCCAGTCGTTCAGAAATGGACGGCCACCTGACCTGAGTGCCGCTAAGACACCTAGCCCTGTTCATGCCAATAGCTCAACGGTATCCATGGCTCAGACAACACGATCGTGCCTTGTCTCCAAATGATACTTTTCTCGGAAACGTATGATTTCGGCTTCATCTTAATTTGTTCTTCCTTTTTTTTTCTGGTAACATTTTAGGCTTGCTAGAAGCCTAGAACTGTATTACCGTCGCAATCACTCCAATGGACGTCCGGCAGCCAGAGACAGCCGAAAGCTACTTGAACCTGATGAATTCCGAACAGTGAAACCCATACGAGGGAATGGAAACCCTGCACGGTTTCTCCAAATCTGTCGTGGTTGAGTACCCAGTTTGGTCTCCGGAGCCAATCGCAAGCAACTACTAGGCGTGTAGTACTGCACCAACTACCTTAATGACGGCAGCTGACCTCCTCGTCAGTCGTCACGGACTCACGGACGGTCCAGGTATCCCCCGCCGCCGTCGCTGTCCGGCGGGAGGCGACCGAGGAGTCGTGTAAAGTGATAAGAAGGCCGCGGGCCACGCGATAGTTAGGCCTTGTTCAGTTCGCAAAAAATGGTGAAAAACGGCACTGTAGCACTTTCGTTTTTATTTGACAAACATTGTCCAATTATAGAGTAACTAGACTCAAAAGATTCATCTCGCGGTTTACAGATGAACTGTGCAAATAGTTTTTGTTTTCATCTATATTTAATGCTCCATGCATGTGCCGCAAGATTTGATGTGACGGAGAATCTTGAAAAATTTTGCGAACTAAACAAGGCCTTACCCGCGCCGGCGGCGGCGGCGGCGTCGTCCTGCGCGTACTCGTAGTACCGCTTGACCCGGCGCGGTTGCCGGCCACGCGCTCTGCCTTCGCGACGCGACGCGCGACACGACGCTTTGATTCGTCTGGTCGCTGGCGTGCGCGGCGGGCCAGGAGAGCGTGGCTGCTGCGGGGAGAGGCGCAGGCAATAATGCCGATGCGGCGTGGGCGCGCGCGGCGGTATCCTGATCCGAAGCAACTATCAAGGCGAGCTCGCGTACTACTACTACTGCACATGTATTGATGGGCCGTGACACGTTTCGACGGGTCAATGGATGTGCGCGCGCCTGGTGTACGGCGGGAAAAAAAACGAATGAACATCGC
Organism: Sorghum bicolor; assembly: GCF_000003195.3. Classification (NCBI taxonomy): domain Eukaryota; kingdom Viridiplantae; phylum Streptophyta; class Magnoliopsida; order Poales; family Poaceae; genus Sorghum; species Sorghum bicolor. Next base: position 49,762,327 of record NC_012875.2, read on the forward strand.
GAAATTCCAGTGCATGGAGAGAGGGGACTGAAAGGTAGCGCGAAATTCCTGCGTTCCGTTCCGTTCCGTTCGAACATGGGGCGGCGAAACGAAATCAGCGGGGCTCGGGGTTCGGGGGGGGGGGGGGGGGGAATTACCAGGATGTCGAGGCCGCCGACGGCGTCGCGGATCCAGGCGGCGAACTCGGAGACGGAGGCGGGGTCGGAGACGTCGAGCCTGCGGAAGACGACGGCGAGCCCGCGCGCGAGGAGCGGCGCGGCGGCGGCCTCGCCGCGCTCGCCGTCACGCGCGGTGAGCACCACGGTGAGGCCGTGCTCGGCCAGGCGCGCGGCGAGCGCGTGGCCGATGCCACGGTTCGCGCCGGTCACCACGGCCACCGTCTCCCTCGACCACCAAACCCCCTCCTTGGTGCCCGAGTAGTCCATCGCCACCGCAGAGCTCGGGCGCCCGCTGACCTGCAGGGCTGCACTGCAGTTGAGGAGGAGACGATCGAGGCGGTCGGGGGTCGACGGGGAGTATAGTATGGGGGTGGCGCCAGCCGGTAGCGGGAGGTGGAGACCGTGCGGGGCAGAGACGCAGGTATTTATACACGCGCGCGGCGCTGGCGCAGTGGCGCCTTCGAGTCAGACCTTAGCGCTCAGCGGACAGCGGGGACGGAACGGGCCACTGGGCACTGGCTGCAACTGCAACCGGCAGCAGGCAGCCGCAGGCCGGCCGCAGCCTACAGGACTCGGACTTGAACGGCCACTGGCTGCAACAGGACTTGGGCTTGAGAGGGGGCCTCGGCTCAGACTAGTCGAGCGCTTCTCTCTCGCAAAAAAAAGAAAAAAAAAAGACTAGGCGACCGGTTCAGACTCGAGAGCACATGAGTTGCACATGCCGCGCGCGTACCTGCTCCGGCACCCTTCTTGTTTATTGCCGAACACAAGCGCTGGATTATTCAACATTTGGATCCGTAGGTCGTATCGTGTGTACGCCCGCGGCGCGCGCCAGCTACGCAGTACGCCGATGAGCTCATCCGCTGCCTGCCCCGGCTGCTAACAAAACTAAGGCATGGACACGGTGGTTCCGGGTGCCGAGATTTGGCTTTTCATGAAAAGATTTTTTTGTTACTGTAACATATATATGTGTAGCTATAGCAATTAATGTTTAGGCCTTATTTAGTTCCGAAAAAATTTGAGAAATCGACACTTTAGCACTTTCGTTTGTATTTGATAAATATTGTCTAATTATGGACTAACTAGGCTCAAAAGATTCGTCTCGTCAATTCCGACCAAACTGTGCAATTAGTTTTTATATTTTCGTCTATATTTAATACTCCATGCATACATCTAAAGATTTGATGTGATGGAGAATGTGAAAAATTTTGTAAAATTTTCTGGAACTAAACAAGGCCTTAATTATGAATTAATTAGGTTTAAAAGATTCGTCTTGCAAAATACATATAAATTGTACAATTTATTATTTTTTATTTATATTTAATGCTCTAGTACATATGTCTAAACATCGATGGGATGAGACGAGAAGTTTTTTGACAAAAACTAAACAAGGGTGACGACAAGAGTTCAATGGGACGGTGTGTGACATGCATCTTACATCTATGGTTGGATTCTGGTGGGTTATAGAAGCTAGCTTTCAAAAATTATCGGAAATTCCAAACATCCATAGCTTTTGTTGGATTTATACAATCTAGAGCTAGCGTCCTGGAGTTAGGAAGCTGATCCAACACTTTTTTTTTTCAATTTCTAGACATCAAAAGATATTTATGCCTCTCACTGTTTTCTCTCACCACGATGGGTTCGTTCACTTCTATTTACCGTTGTAACAACCATAGTTGCACAAGTTGCTGCTACACCGTTCTAAATTTGCAGCCACAGCCAGAGCGGTGGCAATAGTCGTTGTACCGAACATTCCCAACTTTCCTCCATAGGGCACCTTATCTCTTTTTTTAAGCTACGATCCAAACAACCTATTAATTCAGTTTTATTATATAATCTAGCTTTTAGCAATATACTGTAGCTTGTAAAAGTCAGGTTTCACAATCCATGGGTATCTAAATAAAGACCTTCAACTAGAGGGTCAACCAACGCGGTTCACATGCCAATTCATAGTGGTTTTATCAATCAGTGCCCCATCCCAAGTCAGGGGATAGAAATACCAAAACAAATGGTGGTCATATCTGACCAAGTATAATTATGATATAAGCATAACGTAAAAGAGAGCATAGATTTATGTTGAGGTGAAGGAAATGTAAGAAAAGTGAGTTGTAAACATGAAGCCATCGTTGAACAATCCCAGCAATCCCTATAATTGTCAAATCATGTAAACACGTTTTCTTTGGATGGTTCCTTTGAAATAATTTGCTGTCCAATCATATGTTTTCTATCTTCTATTATCTACTTATTATTTCTCTTTATATCTTGGTTTCTGTGTAGATAAAAAGCTTTTTGTCTAAATTATTCCCCATCTCTTTTCTTTAATTCCAATGGCACATTATCATTTTGATTAGTTGGCACCCTAATTAATGAAAATAGAATTATCTTAGTTTTTTGGTTGGGATTGAGAGTGACCTTATGAGGGTGTTTGGGGCTGTTCCGCTTCAAGTTTTTGGCCAAACTGTTTCCGCTCCACATACTCTGTTCGATGAAAAATGGAGGTGTGAAAAGAGGTGCTCTATAAACTCTATTTTTTCGTAGAACAATCCTAAACACCTCAAGAAACTTCAAGAAACTTTATAAAAAAACAAAGTGAGTCATATATTAATAGTAATACGATATATGATAGTCAACTCCATATAGATGTGCTATGAGAAGACCGTAAATGAAATAGCAACAATATACAGTAGTTTCCTTTGTTATTATCCATGTTATCGTATATGAAAACGATTTCAGCGAGCGTGCGTGGAGATGCTCCTATCTGCCCTGACTGAAATAATGGCTGCTTGTGGCCTGTGACATTGGATAGTATCGTGAGAGGATCTAATCATGTGCTAATCGTTTCGTGTCTCCTACTACATCACAGAGAGTCGCCGGGCCGAGTCCCAGTCCAACGCCGCCCGCCACGCAGCCATTGTTTTCCTCGTACGCAGGACGGCATGACACACACACCCGACTCCTGTCCTGCACGACTTCTAGCTAGTTATTACACCGTACCACATCTTGACTGGTAGTATGTCACGTTTCTAGATGGAGGAGAAATTTATTATGTCTACCATAATAACCAGATCCCTTTTTACCTCCAAAAAGTTCGTCTCCAAGACGACCTTTATCTCGTGACGCTTTTGATCTTAGACAACTGAACTCTACACCTCATAGGTGGTTAGGCGCCTACGACCGGTGACCACCTCCTCCGCTCCAGTGACTCAAAGCGAGCGAGCTAACCACTAGGGCACAGTAGTTAATCTCGCTTTGATCGGCACAAGTGCGGTTCACCGTCACTTGCCAGCAGTATAGGACGTTAGGTGGCCACTATTCTGTAACACGTATTTTTCCTATCGACTAGTAGCTCTGCACTACTGGCCGTCGAGGGTGGACGGAGGTGGCAATAGTTTAGTGACGACACCGACCATGTGTTTGGCGATCTTGGCATACAAAAAACACAAAATACGCCTATCGTGGAGCAGCTCAACAACACCTGACCTGACCTGATCAGCCCATCAGCTGAAAAAAAAGCCTTTGCCTAACCAGGCACAACTTTCTGCTTGTGTCAAGAACCACCAGTTTGTGAGAGACTTTGAGGGGCTCCTCCGGTTCCTGCCGGCTGCCGTTGCCAAGTCCCCGTCGTCCCCGTACCGGGAACTGGAGGCCTGGCATGCATCTGGCAAGTGGCTGCTCCATCAGTTGCCGGTTTCAGCGGGGGACACTTTGCGGGTCGTTGATGTGTGCGTGTGATCGATCCGGTTAGCTTCCGTTCCTTTCATCTTCAGGTCTGAAATGGGACGCCTGAAGGCGACCGCGCGCGTTCAGTGATCCCAAACAGGTCGTGGTCTCGGCCTTCTCGGGTCGGGCGTGCCGCCTGTGGCTCAGTGGCTGGGTGCCATCTCCGAGCTCCAGAGACCAGAGCAGCTCAAGGTTAGTGGCCCGGCCACTTGGCGTCATGCCCGGCACGGAACCCGTAGATCGTCAAAGCTGGCATAATTGGGGCCAAATTTCCTCGACGAAGCGCGTCGAAATCAGCGGAATTTTCAGCGCAGTCTCATTAAAATTAGCCTCCTCTTGCTTTCAGACCGCTAATTAATGAAAGGCTGAATTATTTGCTTCCGTAAAAGAGGAAACTTCGGCTCGGAGGGAAACTTTGCCTCGTCGTCACGTCAAGAAGCGGATAGAGAGTTATCCAAGCCATGGGCAAGGTCATCGGTGTCCAAGTGCCACCGCAGAAAAAGTGTTGTACTCTGGTCTTTACCTCGACTGAAGGGCAGGGGCAGCCGAATGCCCACACACCCGCACGGGAATACTGAGCCTTGTCACTGTCAAGACGTTAATCATGATAGTTCCGTGCTTAGCTGTTGTGTTTGTTTGTTCTGTATTGAAAAACTGATTTTTGCTGATTCCGATGCTGTCTTTATCAAGGAGCAAAAATTCGAATGTTTCCAAGTACAGGACACAGCCCGAACGGCCGAACATCACATATGCCACTCAAATATCTTTTCTCGACAGAAACTCAGGCTCCATGTGCAGCTGAACTACTCGTTCTTTTTGTCCAGATCTCGTCAGAAATTCAGTCTACCCGATCACATACAGGTGACTGGACTGCAATTTCACATACATAATACTGAGCCTTGTCACCGTCAAGACGTTAATCATGACCAGTGAGTGATTACTCCGATTTGTTGCTGATCGATTTACCAGTGTTTGTTTGCTCCTGATTGAAAAAAGAAATGTTTTTGAGAAAAGAGGGTTCGAGCATACGAGTTCGAATGTTTGGGAGCTCACTGAAATATAGGGCGGGCTCCTTTCTCCGCCCAAATTTCTGGTTTTTTGTGTGCCACATTTAAAATGGTGGGTTCAAACTGACATTTCATATCATTACCAAGTTACAGGACGCAGCCCGAACGGCCGAACAAGGTCATATCTTCTCTCGATAGAAATTCAGGCTCAACGTGCAGCAGAAGTTCAGATCTCGTCAGAAATTCAGATCGCAAGAGAGGGAGGTGATTGGACTGGAATTTCACATACATAAATAATTATATGATATTGATAGCATTTCAAATATGACATCACAGAGCCCACATTATAATAAACCAATAAACGAATCACGACATCCCATCCCATTCCCATCCCCACACACACATAGTTCTATCAGTAGAACAACACTCGACGCTTGATTTCCCTTGCAAGAACCCATGGTTCTCAGTTCAATTTCTTGCAGCGAAGGCCGATGACACACACACCAGTCTTCAGACCTGGAAGGGCCAGGGCCAGGTGCCGGCGCTGCCGTCCTCGCCGCCGACCTTGGCGCTGCGGCGCATGGGGTTGCCGCCGCACTCCCTGTCGACGTAGACGTAGTACCTGAGCACGAAGGCGAGCGCGAGCGCGACCCACTCGAGGCAGAAGATGGCGACGCCGAGGCCGCCGACCATGCGGAGGATGACGGCGCCGTCCTCCTCGCGGACGTACGACTTGAGCCCGTCGGAGAGGAACTCCGCGGTGCGGGAGAAGGCGAGCACGGCGGCGGCGCCCTGCAGGATGGACACCACGACGGTGGCGGACATGTGGACGGTGTAGCAGCGGCCCCGCGGCGGGTCGGGCGCCGCGATGACGGCGCACCCGGCCACGGCGGCCGCCACGGTCAGCGCGTGGAGCAGGATCAGGAGGAAGCCGTCCACGGACGGAACGAGGCGCAGCGACAGCGTGAGGAAGCCGCACCCGGAGGCGCACCCCAGGATGAGGTAGTTGGAGACGAGGAACGCGCGGCGCGCGCGGCGGTGCTGCGGGGACGCCGAGTCCCTCGCCGGGGGCGCGATCACCGAGAGGCCGCCCATGTTGGTGCCGGGATAGGAGCGTGCGAGGCGAGGGAGAGGGATGTGAGACGCGCGTCGCGTGGGGGCTTGCCGGCGCGATCTAGGAGAGGAGAGTGGAGTGAGGTGAGGAGGAACGGCGTGGCGGAGAGGTTTAAATGGTGGTTGGGGCATTGGATTCGAGTCATTCGACCGTTTGAGGAGGGAGACGGGGGGACGAGGGCGACCGGGCAAAGGCGACGCGCGCAACGGCTAGTTTGGAAAGCCAGGGACTAGCTGGCCGTTGGAGGCCCGCGGCTGGGCTGGCTTTTGTCGTGGCGTGGATTGGGGTGCGCTGGGCCCGCGTGTCGGTCGCGACGCCCACGTAGCAGGGATCTTCCCGTTGCTTCCTATACCGACAGCTTCTCGTGGGCCCGGTTCGAAATTTGGAAAAGATGCTTCTCGTGTCTATTCGTTTTGCCAGTTGAATTCAATTCTCTCCTCGTATGCTATACAGGGAAAAAAAATTAGCCACTTCATACCCCGCTGCATTCAATTCTCTCCTCGTATATGTACGTGCTGACAGCACTTCACTAGCCTTGTGATGAAACAAAGCTCAGAATTTGATCCTAGATCCCTCCTGCTTTGATATCATGCAGCAGCCACTGTTTACAGACCATCAACTATGAAGATGGTCTCCGATTGCACAATCGTATATTGGGGATCCGAGCAAAACAAAGCGTTACATTGTTATGTATCTACTGCGAGAAACTGTTTTAATATTTTTTCTAAAAGAAAATACTTTTAGTTCCATCAGTGAAAAAGACTTGTGCAACCTATCAGTATTTGCCTAAAAAGCCTAAACAGTAAACGGTGGCGAGCGGCTCTATTTAGGAGGCAACTGGAAATTAAACAACTGACAGTTTAAACGGTAAAAAAAAGGAAAAAAATGTTTTTTTGATGAAATCGACATGAACGAAAAGCTTCCACATAATATATTAACTATAGACCAGAAGTTACACTGCCGGTGAAGGGCAATAGCCTCGCAAGATGAGGCATGTAAAGAAGATTACATCACAAAGTGAAAGGGAGAGGGGATGTTACATTTGGAACATTTGACACCAGATCGTAGTAACAGGTTTAAGCCTCAGAGGCAATCTGCATCTCCATGTTGTGGCAGCATCTTCGCGTGCTAGTAGCAGACACGAGAGACTAGGTTGCTCATGGCAGAAGATCAATTCATTCTTGTGCTTCTAGAGTTTCCAATGGCACAAAAGTAGGAACGTAGAGATGATGGCAGACGACATGGAAGCTGAGTTCCAAAGCTCGATAGCGGGGCGACATGGATTTGTTTCAGTGCCAACACAACTCTAGAACCTAGCTGCAAAGGGGCAACACCCTATTTGTTTGAACTTATCAGGGCTACGTTTCAGCCATGAAACAATATTTTCTTTCACAACACCAGAGTCGGGGTATCTATGGTTTCCTCCTCTTCTAGACATAATTCACGACAAGGGTTGTTGACGATGTTTTTCCGCAAGAGATTGTCAATGCTTTGTATTCTCCCTTGTACTAATAGTCATCCAAAGAATTTCACTCTTGGGGAGGGGCGAGGCGTAGTTTTGCCACACAAATTTGTGCATATCCCCTTGCTGTTCTTTTTGGACCGACATCCTATACACTGATCCGGACAATGATTTAGCTTGTGTGAGCCGTCCTTAGAGTTGCAGTTGTGCTGATGTGATTGAGGGAGCAATTGGACACCTGGAGTTTACATTCAAGCGCCTGCAATTCTTCTTCTGCAACCCGAGAGAGGCACGGTTGGGGTCCTGATCGGATCCCCCTCTCCATGAGAGTAGCCCCAACGCTCCATGTGGCCTCATTTGTCCATATAGGCCTTGTTTAGTTTCAAAAATTTTTGCAAAATAGTCACTGTAGCATTTTCGTTTGTATTTGACAAATATTGTCCAATCATACACTAACTAGGCTCAAAAGATTCGTCTCGTCAATTTCGACCAAACTGTACAATTAGTTTTTATTGTCGTCTATATTGAATACTTCATATATGTGTCTAAAGATTCGATGTGACGAGAAATATGAAAAATTTTACAAAATTTTCTGGCAAGTAAACAAGGCCATAGGCTCGGATGCTAGGTGGCTGCAAAAAGTGAAAAGACAGTGGCCTTGCAAGCTGTCATAGGAGTACTGTTTTCCTCATCTAGCAAATTGATGAAGGCACCATGGGAATCGCGAGGAATGGCAACCACATGCTTACGTCAGGGATTAGAAAAATAAACAGGAAATACTAGAACAATGGTCAGGGTAGGACTTTCGGAGGCATATGCAAGTGTACCTTGCGTTGAGGCAGTGTTTGGATATTGTCCAATCATGGACTAACTAGGTTCAAAAGATTCGTCTCGTAAATTACCGACAAACTGTACAATTAGTTATTTTTAATCTATATTTAATGCTACATGGATATGCTACAAGATTCGTTGTGACGGAAAACCTGAAATTTTTTTACGAAATTTATAAGGAACTAAACAAGGGCTTGGTCCTTGTTGTGGAATGCAAAGCTAAACGGCCTAAGAGCAACTCCAACCCACCTCCTACTTGGACTCCCATTTTCCATGCTCTCCTAAATTATAGTTTCAACCCCTCACATCTAGAACCCCCTATACTACTTGTTTAGGAGGTGGGTTGGAGTTGGGTCTTAATTTGAGCTCCTACTTTTTTTTTATCATAGCATGTAAATAAAAATGTAAGGGCTTAATTTAGGAACTTGGGTTGGAACTCCAACCCACCTCCTAAACAAGTCCCTATTCTAAATCTAGGACTTTATCCAAAAAAATCAACGCCAACCTACCTCCTACATGGTCTTCCATTTTTCATGCCCTCCTAAATTATAGTTTCAGCCCCTCACATCTAGAACCCCCTATCCTACTTGTTTAGGAGGTGGGTTGGAGTTGGGTCTTAATTTGAGCCTATACTTTTTTTATCATAGCATGTAAATAAAAATTTAAATGCTTAATTTAGAGACTTTGGCTGGAGTTGCTCTAAAGGAGCTAAACAACTATTTAGACAGCACCGAGTAGATTTAGTTAAGTTTTACATGCATGAATTTGTATACTTATGTTTATTATGCTCATAAATATGTATACTTGATTTGTTACATACATAAAAGTATATTTGATCATTTTATTTGCATCAATATATATGTATATACTAAACTAATCAATTCTTTTTTTAATAAATGTTAGAATATTAATTTTATATCAACAAATATGCATATTTGATAATATTGTCTAAAACCATCCAGATAATTTTATTCCGTTTAAATACCATCTAGGATAACATTGCAGCCTATAAATATTAGGCGTTAGCTTACTGATATGGCAGCGTGGCAGTCGTTCAGTTGAGGGACAGTTCATGTTTCATGTGCAACTATCCATTCCAAAACAAATCCAAAACAAAAGAATAAAAGTGATGACTGATGAAATGCTACTAGGCCCAGAACAGAAACGATTTTTTTTTTCTAAAAAAAGAGCTATTGGGCTTCCAAAACAAAATAACAAAAGTGATGACTGATGAAATGCTACTAGGTCCAGAACAGGAACGGGAAAAAAACAAAAGCATAATGTCTGAGCCCAGGTTCGAACTGGGGACCTTTAGGAAAAAAACAAAAGCATAATGTCTGAGCCCAGGTTCGAACTGGGGACCTTTAGTGTGTGAGACTAACGTGATGACCAACTACACCACCCAGACAATTGTGCTAAGACAAATATGTAATTTTCTTTGAATGATCTGTATGACCCCATGTCAAAGGGGTTCAGAACTCCATCATTAAACTTCGTGTATGTGAGAGAGGGAGAAATCGATCCTCACAAAACTTAAGCTTTGGAAACTGGTTACCTTCCTATGGGGGAATCTGGATATTTCTCTGTGGTGTTAATTTGGAAAGATTGAATATATTTTTATGCTAGGGAGTTCGATGCAGCCGCATGATAAAAACGAAAAAGCTTATTGAACTGTCTCAATATATTAAGATTCAAAGCAACAGGTTTGTGGGGAAGAAATGCTGACATGTTTCATCTAATCAAGAACATTAACTTAGAGAAAATTTCAGACTAGTGGGAAATACACGTGGAGTACTCTTGAAAAGAAGAAAATGACACATCGAGGGGAAGATGAATTTAGTAGCCATTTAATTCTTCGGCTGCTCAATGTCTAAACCAGAATCTTGTGTAAACCATAATATTTTGATCAGTTTTAAGTGTGGTGCAAGTTGTATTTGCCCAAGGGAAAGCAGTTTTACATGGTTAGGCCTTTTGGAGGTCAACGAAGAATGTTTGCTTTGGAAAGAAATTTGCCTTGCATGTTCATTTATGTCTTATATAGGGCAGGTTCACACAAGGGCAGATCAGGCAACGTTGCTGTTCCATATATATATATTCCATCTACAAGATGCAAAGTGATAAAAAAAATTTGAGGGAAGTTGGGAGGAGTTAGCTTTTCCAGAAGCAAGTAGCATTTTGATTTTCAGCCCTGATGTCGAGTTGCCACTGGCGTTGGATTAGTTGAGACTTGTACAGGTGTGTTGTTCTCGGTGGTAGATTTTGCCGCGCCCCTTGAAACTCGTAAGTACACAGGTCTGCAACCCTTTGCTGATAAAAGGCAACACAACCTTCGTCACCATGTCAGGTGCTGGAAGGTTTATTCGAAACGAAATAGCCCCATAGCAAAAGAGCATAGACGAAACACACAGAAACCACTGACTGGGCGTGTGAAGTCTTAAGATAAATATAGCAGTTCAATTTCTCAAATGTTTCAAATATTGGCATCAAATCCTCTAAGGTACAGCAATTTAACAATGACTTACCAGTTGCTTACAAAGTTTCATGAAGCCACACAACTTAACCAGACACTCTTAACTGGTGAGCACTCTATTGAGAACAACATCAACGTAAATGATCCGCTCAACCTTCAGAAGTAATCTGTATTGAATGATACATCCAAACCCACCAATCTATGGTTCCAAATGAAAACTGAAAAGGTGTCTTGGGTACAGTATCTACTCCTTACTTCCCGAAGAATTTAGAGAGGCGAACTGGACCTTCCTCCTCACTTCCACTGTCGCCGCGCTTGGACCTTGATCGGTGCTTCTTTTCCTTCTTTGTTCTCTTCGATCTCGAACGTGATCTGGACTTCCTTGAACCCCTATCCTCATCATCGCTCCTTGAAGATTCTGATGATGAGCTCGAACTTGACTCCGATGAACTTCTGTGCTGTTAAAGATTTAAATGTGAGTGCACCAAACAAATTTAAAGTAAGCACAGTAAGTGAATGTACTGTTGAGACTAATTTTAGTAGGATCTTTTGTTCTTCTTCATGCTCCTCTAGTAAGAAAGTATTCAGTTCATTCTATCTGAAAATAAAAACTGATGTACCTAGAACAGAATTATCATAACTAAATATATTTCCATTAGGCAAACCGCAACAATTCCACAAGTAAGCAGTTCATAAGCTAGAGTATACCTTTCTCCTCTTTTTACTTCTTTTCTTTGCATCCTTATCCTTCCTCTCTGTTTTCAAAATTCTTTTGTCAGAAGAGCCATTTAACAGATGCAACATAATTATTTGAGGAATGGTAAGTGGTGGAAATACTAAGATTACAACATTACAGGTATTATCATTTGGCAGGTTACTATAGCCCATTACCTTTCTTGGAAGATGATGATTTTGAGTTTGACCTCGAGTGATTTCTTCCATTTGCTAGCTTCTGAGCTCTTTCTGCATCCAGTTGAGCTCTATACTCTCTCATCATTTTATCTTTGTCAGCCTCGAGCTCACCCCTTTTCATTTCCTCTTCCTGACATTGAACAAGAACACCGTCAATAACTACAGAACTACTTATAAAAAAACCCTTTGGCGATTAGAATATAATTTTGGAGTAGCAGCAAATGTTGCTAACATTAAAAGGCGCAATATGCTTAACCAAATAGTGGTATTGAGTGCTGGGAACCTAAAATCTGTTGCAAACAAAACTGAGAACCTGAAAATGCTAGAAAGGCCCTGTTTGGAATTACTAAGGTTCGTCTATAAAGACACCACGGTTCAGACTTACTACTTACGAGTGACTCAACAGTCAACATATGAATCACACAAGCCAAAACATTGAAACCAAGATGGAAAACTGTTATTTTGAGCGATGACATGTGAAAGATGTGAATGTTTTGTATAATGGCGTCTGACATATTAAATTATGGCAAGGTCACACCAAAGTGGACGGCACATGAAATGAGCATGTACTAGACTGCCAGGGCAAAGCTTCAGTATGCTAAATATCCAATTATGCCAGTTGCATTTTCATCTAAAATACCTTACTACATGATCCAGAAAAGCAATAAACATTATCAGAACATAAACTAGCATGAGCAAATTTGGTCATGACTTCCAATGAGCAAGTCAGTATCACGAACACAAGACAAGGGTGACTCAGTAGTCAATACTACGGGAGCATGTTGATACACTGAATATTGTGAGTACAAGAACGCAAGCAAGCTGTAAACATGAGTAAGAGACATATATATTACTAAAGCTACTGCAAATAAAGTGCGGGTATACCTTCTGCTTCTTCTTGAACTCCTCCCAGGTGACGGTGTGCGTCTTGTTAAGGCTGGCCAGGCGCGCCGCATGCCACTCTGGAGAATGAAATGAACCGTCCGTCTGCGACGGCCCTCGTTAGCCAAAGTTCTTTTTCTTTATTTTTCACCCAAACTGAAAGTGGGATGATAGCCAAAATTCCTCAACAGCTGGAATCCTACTCTACCATATATAATCAGCATACTAATAGGGCTGCGGGAAAATAATCAGATCAGGATGGATTTGGAGCCTGGAACTCGGAAGTGCGGATGGGAATCAGAGATCTGCTAGGGGAGAGGAAGGGGACCGACCATGCCGTCTTCGGGGGCGTCGGCGGCGCCGGGCGCGCCGGACGAGGACCCCACCCTCGCCCGCTGCATCGCCTTGTACGCCTGGTTCTTCCCCATATCTCCCTCGCCACGAGGCCCGGCGAGACCAGATTGGAATCGGAAGGGGAGGAGCCGGGAACCGGAGATCCCTTTCGTTCCGGTCTGGTGCGCGTCTCTCTGCCTGCCGTGAGTTATTATGATTGGATGGTTGGTGATAAGGTTGGGGAAAAGGGCTTTATCTTTTATCGTAGCCAGGCAATTTAATGAGAAATTTAGGCGGGCATCGTTGTATTTTTGTTTTATTTGATAATTAGTATCTAATTATAAATTGATTAGGTTTAAATGATCGTCTCATAAATTATATTCTAGCTATTGTTTTAGTTTTGTAAATAATATTATTTAATACTTTATATATGTGTCCAAATATTAATATGATGGATGATAAAAAAAATCAAAGCTAAGACCATGTTTGGTTTGTCTTGTTAGGCCAGTCTCAATGTGAGTTTCATGTAAGGCCTTGTTTAGTTCTCAAAAAATTTTGCAAAATTTTTTAGATTTCCCGTCACATCAAATCTTTAGACGCATGCATGTAGTATTAAATATAGACAAAAATAAAAACTAATTGCACAGTTTGGTCGGAATTGACGAGATGAATCTTTTGAGCTTAGTTAGTTCATGATTGAACAATATTTGTCAAATACAAACGAAAGTGCTACTATTCCTATTTTGCAAAAAAATTTGGAACTAAACAAGGCCTTAGTTCCCCAAAAATTTTGCAAAAAATTTCACATTCCCCGTCACATCGAATCTTTAGACGTATGCATGGAGTATTAAATATAGATAAAAATAAAAACTAATTACACAGTTTGGTCGGAATTGACGAGACGAATCTTTTGAGTCCAGTTAGTCTATAATTGGACAATATTTGTCAAATACAAACGAAAGTGCTACTATTCCTATTTTGCAAAATTTTTTGGAACTAAACAAGGCCTAAGTTTTATTTGTATTAAATAGGTTGCCATATAAGTTTTTTTATGACATGGCAGTGTATTTAAGAAGAGAGAGAAGAAATGAGTTTCATCTAGACGAAACTCTCTTCGCACGATTACCAACTCTCTATGAGTCTTGGAATTAAATGTCTATGAAACTATGAAATGAAACTCTCCACTGAGAGTGGGTGTTTCATTCAAGTTTCATTTCATTTCATTTGACATGGCAGTCTTGGAAACAACGCCATAAAACTCTCCATTGAGACTGACCTTAAAGTTTACCGTCCGTTACATCGAATGTTTGAACACATGCATGAAACATTAAATATAGATTATTTATGATACTAAAAACACCGCTAGAAAGTAATTTGTGAGGCTTTTATATGTATGCCATTATAAAAGTTGATAATTACCTACAAGCCATTAAAAGTTAAGCTCTCAGAGGTGTCACGGCTCCGAACTCATTTACCTTCTACACCACTTCCGTCAGATTTGACTCTAACGGTGTTAAACTGCAGGTATGAAAAGTCAAATATACCCTCATGTCTAAATATCCAATTAATTCTTTTGAGCATCTTAACGATCTCAAATAAAAAAAAACTCAAAACTAGAAAGTCGTATATCTCGTCAAGATCTACAATATTTATATAAAAATATATTTATTTGATTTTGTATAAAAAATATTTTGTTTCCAAGACATATTAATCATATCAAATCATATATTTTTTTGTATGAAATTCAACGAAAATAATTTTATACAAAAATTATAGATATTGTCAAGATCTACAACTTTGTAGTTCTGAGTTTTTTTATTTGAGGTCATTAAGATGCTCAAAAAAATTAATTACACATTTAGTCTTAGGGTATTTTTGACTTTTCACACTCGCAGTTTTCGTTAACGTCAAATCTGACGGAAAAGGCATGAAGGGCAAAAGAGTTTAGAGCAGTGGCACCTGTAAGAGCTCGACTTTTTTTAATGGCTTGTAGAAATTACCAACTTTTATAATGTCATACATGTAAAAGACTCAATCTTTTGAGTCTAATTAGTCCATAATTGAATACTAATTATCAAATAAAATAAAAATACTACTTAACCAAACATCCCCTAACCAAACAGAGCCTTAATCTCAGCCACTGATGCTGCACTGCTGCAGTACTGCTGTTGCTTAAAAATTTACATTACACATCAGAATCAACGATGACAAGAAATTCATGTAGGAATTTCACGGAAACCAGTTTACTTTTTACAGAAAAAACACATGAGCATTGAAAAAGGAAATTTGAAAAAAGGCCTACTATCTATTTTCATGGATACGCTTGCTATGGTATAGCAAAACTTGAGCAAAAATAAAGTAGGAGTATATGACATCAGAGATGTGGGTATATTGAAGGGCTTGTTTAGCATAACTCTAACTTCTAGATCTAGCTACTTATAGAGAATTAAAGTACTTTAGATATTTAGTTGTCAAAAAAAGTACTTTAGATATTTATATTTATTCTAAACTAAATACAAAAACAAAAACAATTCATCTGAATGCCTTACTCTGGACCACCAAAAGAGGACCAAGTTATTTGGGTGAAGTGTTTTTCTTTTTATATTTACGGGTCAAATAACTTTTCAGACCAGCGAACAGGCTTATGTAAACTCCATATTTGTAGTGTGGCGGGTGTCAAGGTATTTGTTAGATTTCATCTCACAGCTAACTCAGCTAGATATATTTTTGCTCCTAATAACCTTTTTAAGAAAAATCATTAGAGCATGCTCAACGAGTTGATATTGTCATATGTTTCAAACATTGGATGCTCATCTAGTTAAATCATTAGTTAAAATCAATCTCAATAGGGTTTCGTGTCACTATTTCCAAGACTCCTATGTATTGAAAACAGTGTAGACAAGCTTATTATTTCATTCCATAAAACCTTTAGTATATATGTCCTCATTAACCACACAACTTATTAATTCCCCACAAAACTCTAATAAAATCTCTGTTAAGATTGACCTTCGTAAAGGAAACCCCGACCTTACCTCAAAAGCCAATCTCGAGGAAAAAAAAACTACCAAATCCTTTGTTCCAATGACCTCTTCTACTTGCTCTCCGCGGCTAGGGTTTTCCATTGATATTCCTTGAGCTAGGGTTTGAAGCTGAAGCCTGAAGGGAGAAAGCGTCGGAAGGTATCAGAACAGTAAATATACTTTTTTTTCTCAAGGATAAACATTTACTAAGATCAGTGCTTTGGTCCCAAGATCACCTTCACCGTATTCGTGTGCTTAACCACCACCACTAAAAAGCAGATTTGGAGAGACAACAAGTCGAACTCATTCTTATTCAAATAGCATGAAATTTATTCAGATACTTATTTGATGCCTATACTTTTCTTCAGACTATAGATGAAAGATTTGTACAGCCCGCCTAACTTATTCTCATTTTCATGGCAACCGTTTGAAATTTAAGTTGCCATTTCAGACAGAATTCCTAACCTAATGATCGGTGGTAGGACTAATTGTATAAATGAATATCTTTCAACAGCAGGCTATGCTACAGGATACAGATTTCTCCGCAGCCGCCAGTCAGAACAAAAAGAATGGCCATCCTGCTTAGTGATTTTTGCATGAAACTGCCAGGAAAGCTTTGTTATGTGAGGTTCCCTTGAAAAAAGAACGGAGCCCCGAATTTTAACAGCCAAGAATGTGGCTGCTATTCCAAATCATCGTGCCGTTTCTTCATGTTCATTGTTTTCATCTGTTTGTGACGCCAGCTTTACAATGTCTTCCACAAGGATATTCCCTTCTGTTAGGCATAGAAAAAAGGCTTGGTGATATAGCAGAATAGAAGAAACAATTTATGCTTTTCATCAATATTATAGACAGGGATGTTGAATGTAAGCACCGTTGTCTTTAGAAAGATTGCTGATAAGCTCCTGGACGCCTTCTGCTCCTATGGTGTCTTTGAGATAATTTGCAGCTGCAGCTACCTCTTCAGGAGTCACCTTGCCATCACGGTCCCTTAAAAAAGAACACATTGATGGCCAAGGGTGGCAAAACATTATGAAAGGAACAATGCACAAGCGTGACCATGAAATTCAAGTGTGTTGCACTAGTTATAACATGGATATATGACTGCAATGTTGCAACTAATAGGTTTTTAAGACTAACCATCTAAATCAAATTCTAACCTAGGTGTGTGCATCAACAAGGCCAAATGTTAGTTTCTCATCATCTCCCTCTCCCAGTCCTGCCATATGGTTTATATTTCCTCTGATTTGAATTTTTAGCACCTTTTGGTCCAACTATCTTTTTTATTAGAAACCCGCTAAAGAAATATAACAAAGAAACTTCACTAGCAACAAAGCATATCTAAATGATTCGAAATAAAAGCATGCACAAAAGCTTACCTATCCAGCAGCTGCCAGCGATTGCCAATTCGAGCATCAACATCATCAATCTCCTTCTCTAACTTTTGAAGCATAGCATCAACCTGAAATGCAGAAAAGGAAAATCACCAACAAATAGCCTCACTACGTAACCAATATAAAATACTCGAAGCATAATATCAGAACAGTGTGTGCATATTTTCATCATATACTTCGAAACAAATGAAGTCGACTAAATAGTCAGAAGTGACTAGTATATAGTCCATATCTTCTATAGAAGCATATAATATTCTCTTGTTTTCTACTTGTCTATAGGAAGTTATTAACAACTACTACTTGCTGCTACAAAGATGTTCATTAGTGTTTATTAACTTGCTCTAATTATAGCAGTAATGTTTTAATTTGATAAGTTGAAACATATACATCTTAAGGTGCTGAACAATGGACCTGATTGATTACAAGTATCTGGTGACAAACCTCCATGGTTCTACTATCTGAAAAGTTTGTTACAATTCATATTCTATAATTCTAATAAGTGGAACTCACAGCTACCTGATGACAAATTTCTACCAATGTAATGGAATTCTCCCTGCAAGGCAAAAGTTCATATACTTTCAAGATTGTCTGATATATGGATACACCTATTACAGGTATTAATAGTTTAATACATGTTTCTAAGATAAAGGATGTTTCCAAGTTCTAAGGCCAATTTATAAAGCTTTAGACGAAGAAAACAATTCCTTACCCTATCAATCAAAGCTGAAGAGACCTTTTCTCCCACAGCTGCCTCTGCAGCATGGTCTGATTCCTCCCTAGCAGCCTTGTATGCTCTCCTGGCTTCTTCTTCACCATCTGTGCCCTCCTTTGCGAGCATGTTGTTGTATAGTTCTATCTGTATCCACAATTCCACATGAGTGGGGATCCAACATTAACTTATGCAAACAGACTGCGCATATTCAGTATGACTTCGAAGCTTACCTCCTTGTTGACAAGGCTTAAAAACTCTTGTCGCTCCTTGGTAACAGACTGCAAGATAGGAGAAGAAGGTAGGGTTCAATGTTCATGTAGATTTTTTCTCTAGGAATGCAGGATTGGAATAGTGGTAGCAAAAGAAAATGGCTTTGATCGTACAGAAGCAGATGCAAGCACAGCCAATGCTTGACTGATATTACAAAGCTGCTCTTTCTTATCATGTGTTTTCGCTTTCTTTAGTTCCTCTTCCTCCCTAACAGTAGGCTCAGTCATTTCCTTCAAAGCCAAATCTTCTTCAGTGGTCTTCTCCTCCAGTTTTGCCTTGTCTTCTTTCTCTTGCCTTTTCTCCTCTTCCTGAATATTATTTGGTGTGCAAAAGTATCAATAAATATTTATCGTGGATAAAATTATAGTGGGATTCAGAAAAGTTGTAGACTGCTGATTCATTTTTTTTTCTCGCCACAGGAGACCTGCGTCTCATTTCATTAAGAGGAATAGAATAAATGGGAGAGAGCTACCTCCCGGACAAGTTGTATGACTCTGCCGATTTGTCAGCAGAAGAAAAAAATTAAGGACATAAAGCACACACACACACAAAGGAAATATACAACTTCAAGTTGTGCAAGTGATTACATGGTGAACAAAAACTTATATCATTACTAAACAATATGACTAAGAATTTACACAACTGCTAGATCAGTGGCGATAGTGGAAAGGTACAGTAATTCATGCTAAACTTCAATTCAAGGCATATATTTTACTCAAAAGGTCTTTCAATCTTTCAAACAAAGAACAGGATCAATATTCATGGAGCACGGAATTTGATGATACAGACAAGAAAGCGAGAACAACAAATTTTAAGTCATGCCTACTACAGAACAGTTTTCATGTTTCCCTTAAAATATTTGCCATAAAGAATAATGAATTGCATTATTTACAAAACATGCCCCTGCTTAAGAGTTGAGACATGGAGCTATCTCATGTAAATATGGATTTGATGACTCATGCTTATATTACCTTGATAAGTTCTTCCTGCATCTCCAGAAATTCCAATTTTCTCTTCCTCTCTGAAACAGAATCTTCAGAAGGCAGTACAGTCCCAACTGTATCGACAACTTCATCTGGCAGGGAAGATAAGGTTGCTACAACGGCCTCCTCAGGTTTCATTTTACCAGATACAGTAAAAGCTCTGAGGATTTTCAAACACAAGTGAGAATCCTACTGGAAGTAGTATGCCAGACAGAAATTTATTACCGAAAATACCTTGAGAGTATTAGAAGAGACGATGGCACAGAATGATTGAGTGATAGATCCAGCCAGTCTCTGAGCTGAATGAAATGAAGTGTTTAGAACTACATAGCCTAAAGACACCTTGTACCCTCAAGGATTTATGCCATTTTCTAGACTAAAGTTTTCAATGCACTATAACAGAGTTTTAGCAATCAAAGCTTGCCAAATAAGTTCTACATAGCACAATATACCTTTTACCATTCCCATGATAGCATCAGTTAGTTGTAGAAACAGAACTTACAAGACATAGTCACAATTTGTGTATCAACTAGTAAATGGGACAGGAACTTTATGTAAAATACATGTGAAACATCACTCTGACATTAACTCCCGGTATTCAAGGTAATTAACAAAATAAACTAATAAAGTGTGACTGCATGAACACCTGTTGAACCACCAAGGCACCAAAATAATCACCAGACATGTTTTATTTATTTAAGACCCTCCCCTACACCAATATTATGTTGCAAAAAAAATCCAAAGCAAGCAAACCTAGAGTTATTTGGACACAAGCATGGGCATTGGAATTCAACTTGGACCTTGGAATGTGACATGGGTGTCAAATGTCTGACTTGGCACCCAAAAGAGAGTCAAATGTCCAAGTAGAAGAAGCACTGAACAAACCTGTTGGCGCATCTCCTCTGTTGACAACAAACCAAGGTGCCCACGCTCACGACATGCTTGTCGAAGCTCATATTCAGAAAGAGACTCCACACCTTCAGCTTGAATCATCTTATCATCATTCTTAATGCTGCACAATAGATATAAACTGGTAACCATAGGTGTACCCTACACTTAAATTGAATAATAAGATGTACAGAAATGTGGGCCCCTCTCTGCCCAGGCTGCTTCGGTAGCTACTGCTAGTCATGGGAATTGAAGAGGAAAAGCAGGTTGAGACTTGATAGGCAGTTAATATTTCCTTTCCTGAAGCCAACCACTAATCCTAGAAAGAGAATATATATATATAAACTGGTAAACATAAGTTTGCACTGCACTTAAATTGAATAATAAGATGTTGAAAGAGTTTTGGGGTTTGTGCGAGAACTAAATTCTCCAGTTGATCTTAATGCAAGAGGCTCACATCAGTAGTAACTAAGTACAGTACCAGTGTACAACAGTAGGCAAACATGTTTACTGCTAAAGACACTAAAGGCACCGGTTGAGTCTCCTGGAGGCGAGCCTGCTCCACCGCCCCCCCCCCCCACCCCCCCTCTCTGCCTAAGCTGCTTTGGTAGGTATGGGAATTGAAGAGGAAAAGCAGGTGCACATGACTAGGTAATTGGAAGACATACTCTTGTAGTTTCTTTCGGAGCATGAATTGCAAGTAGTGGTCTGTGCCAAAAGGTTGGATCCCCATGTATTTACACATATTAACAAGCCGTGGTCTGCAGAACAAGGTTGATTAGGCAACTGGTATGATCAAGGGATTAAGTATATGAAGCACAAACCTGCTCATGTTATCCAAAGTCAGCTCGTCATTAAATAGCTGTGCAAAGCTCAAAATTTCGTCATTGGAGGCATGTCCACCTTTCCTAACCTAGTTGAAAATAGGAGTCTATCATCAATAGGCAAAAATGTAAAGTGTTTAGTGGTATTTGTTCTAAACTTGAAGCTACATACTAAGCATGCAAGAAGATGAGACCTTATTCAAGAACTCATCCAGATCTTCAGCAGTTTGTTTCATTTCTCCACTACGTGATGTTTGAACTTCCTTTGCCATTTCTTTAGCAGTGTCTTGTAAAAACTTTGCATATTCCATCCTTGCTTTCAGTTTCCTTTTTAGGGCCTCCTGTACAGAGCAAAATGAATGCAGTATGAGCCCTGTTAGCATTTAGTAATTCTGTTGACAAGACAGCTTCACTGTTCTAGGTCAAACCTCTTCTTTCATCTTGTCCTGGAAAGTGGATGGCAACATGTTTGGGAACAACTTGAGGAACACTGGCAGCAAGAGTTCCATGAATGGAACGATAATAAAAACTGCAAAAGGTACTAGCCTGAATAGATCTGCTGTTGTGCGTGTGAGCTGCTGCCTCTCTCGTCTTGTGAGGCTCTTTCCAGTAGCAAGTTTCACTAACAACCTTGATGAGATTCTAACATCTGCCCAGAGCAGCTTAGTGCCCAACCAATAATGCTGCAGTGTAGAAATAAATTCATCCTTCCAATGCTTCAACTTTGCAGCCCAATCAGCTCTTAAACACACAAAAATAAATACAAATCAAACACTGAATATCCTGACAAAAACTATCAAAAGAATAGTATAAGTGTATAACAGTGCTTCAATTTCAAGAGTGAAACAGAGACCTGCTCATTGAAGCAATAAGTCGTAAAGCAGGGCCAATACCCAGAAGCTTTGCCCAAAATTTCTGTACCATTGATTGGTCAGTCTTTTGCACTTCCTCCAGCTTAGCTTTTGCTTTTGCTTTTGCAGTGCTTAATCCTTCCACTGCCTGATCACATTCTTCAGGGGATGCCTCCTTTTTTTGTTGCTTCTGCTTCTCATCCTCAATCTGCTTGTCCATAATATTAACTTGACCCTGTCCAGTTGTGTTTGATGTGGTGCTGATTGACTGCAGGAAACACCTGACTCCCAATGGGAATACAAAGTTCTGTGCTCTAGAACCATAAGTGGGAAGAGAAACCTCACAAGTTGAACGCCATGTGAAACCGCTACTGAGGCGACAAAGCTTTCGCTTACTTAAAGTATAATGTGCCGTAGCATGATTAGAATCTGCTAAACTTTCCTTCGAAAAGAAAAATACAGATCTTTGATGATCAACCTCACAACCAAACTGTCCTTTCCCAATTGTGCTAGTGAATGAGGGGGACAAAATAGGCACATTAGTGTGCCGTAGAATGTCCTTCCTCCTCCTGACGATAGCCCTCGAGGCCATCCTTGATCACTTCCTTTCTCAAGGAAACTCCAGGATCATGCCTTTCCAGGTAGAACCCTGAAATACAGTAAATTTCCAGTTATGGCATCATCGCATCTAAATATGCAAACAATGTGCAGCAAAAAGAAACTAAAATTCTAACATAAAGTATGGCATTGAAAATTATAGCACTCGTGGCCTTGCACAACAGCAATAATAATTTTAATCTCTTCCATATAAATATACAGCTAGTTAGCTAGCTTAAGGAACATTCGGTTCCCAGGCAAGATTGCTTCACCTTATTGGCCCATGCCCCAAGAAGCTTGCTTAGCCGGAGAGCCATTTTAGCTCTCTGCGGGTAACAAGGGGAAATGCTGGCAATTCTTGCCAGCACAAGTTACCGAGACAAGCTAGCCAAATATCCAAATGCAGCAGCAAAAGCATCAATCCTTGTTCAGCAAGGTTAGGTGAGGTTTAGATGAGGAACCAAATGTGGCCATAATTCACAATACAATCATCAGAACACAACTGGACTATAAGTTCGGTAGAGGCCATTCAAATAGTGCCAATAGAATTACCAATCCTCCATAAAGTAAACACCTTCTTAAAATAGAAGAACCATCCACCGCATATATAAACTTCAAACCATATGAAAACCTCAGTTCTGATGCTATACAGACTGGGGCATCCAACCCAACAAATGACGCAACATACTACTGCACCTGTGCACCATTTTGAGCATCGCTGTGTTGCATCAGTCTGGATTGCGAATAACCTTGCTTGTTCTTTTTTAGGGAATGAACAGAGGGAAATGCACCCACATGAACCTAATCTGGTTCTTGCTTGGTTAATACAGTAAAAATTACCTATGTGACTATGTCAACTATAAAAAAACACAGAATCTAGAATATGCATTCTGTCTCATCAACAACACTTTAAAGATGTCCGTATAGAAAACTACACAAAAAAGGAAAAAACACAGAATCTAGAATATGCATTCTGTCCCATCAACAACACTTTAAAGGTGTCTGTATAGAAAACTACACAGCAGTTGCTTTAGAAGATTCAACAAGGTTGCAGGCAACAATTCATCTAGACCACCAATTCTACAATGGAAGTTGGAACTCGTCATGTAAGTGTTCATAGAAGTGTATATGAAAGCCTGACATCTAAAACCATATCATGTTCACACTTCAGATACCAGCGAGGCCTAGCAACTGATTACGCTGATTCATTTCCGGTCAAACTATTCCGTGCCCGAGATCAGAACCACTTATTACGAAACAAACCCTACAGCGTGATGAGTGTATCCCAGGACCACCACAAATGATCTCGCGCGACCGCAGCAGCTCTGCCCCGCCCACCACAAATGCTCGTAGGCGGCGATCCACGTCGCCAATACACCAACCGGGAGCCCGAACACAGCACCAACGGATTCCCGGAGGAATGGAGAGAGTGAGAGAAGGGTAAGGAAAGCGCGGGCCGATCGAAGGAACCGAACGGGAGGGGCGGGCGGCCACTCACCGAGGCCCTGGCGGAGGCGGGAGATCGGCCGGGCGTTGGGACCCCGTCGCGGCTGCTGCCCTGGTGGCGGGGACGGGTCGGATCGGGGAGAGGTGGATTTCCCGGGAGCAGTGGAACTGCGGCGGGAGCGGGGTGGGATGGTTTGCGTTGCGCGCAGCTCGCGTCGGAAACGACCAAATTGCTGGAAATGTCGCCGATTGGGGGATGAGATCATGAGAGGACTGCGACTGTGGAGTGTGGACGGTGGAGAGGAGCGACGCGAAAGCGTCTCGCCGAGATGCGACTGCCTGTGCCTGCGAGTGAAGTGGAAGAGGGGGCCGTTGAACTGGAGAGATGGATGGGCCAATCCGTCTGGAAGCTCAGATAGGGCCGAGCCCGTGGCCTCGCGCAGCCTCTCGTTCGTGCCGGACCGCAAGGCAGGGGCCTAAATAGGATCCATTAACAACGACAAAACACATACTACAGCCCAGTCGCTTTTTGAGTTCGGATTTTCAACCGTTTTAGGCTTCCAATTTTTTTGGAAAAAAAAAAGAGTTAGGCCTTGTTTAGTTCACCCTGAAATCTAAAAAGTTTTCAAGATCCCCGTCACATCAAATTTTGCGGCACATGTATAAAACATTAAATATAGACGAAAATAAAAACTAATTACACAGTTTGTCTGTAAATCGCGAGACAAATCTTTTGATCCTAGTTAGTTCATGATTGGACAATATTTGTCAAATAAAAACGAAAGTGCTACAGTAGCGAAATCCGAAATTTTTTCGGAACTAAACAAGGCCTTATAGCACTTTTATTTGTGTTTGACAAATATTGTTCAAACATGGATTAACTAGACTCGGAAGATTCATCTCGCAAATTACAGGCAAACTGTATAATTAGTTATTATTTTTATCTATATTTAATGCTTTATATATGTGCCGCAAGATTTGATGTGATGACAAATTAAAAAATTTTGCAAAATTTTTTGGGAACTAGACAAGGTGGGACGCCAAATTGCCTCAAAACGTATGCTTCCCGTGCAAGCCTATTTTCAGCGTTTGCTAATCTCGTTTCCTACTGCATGTTCACAGCTTTTTTCCCTTTAAGATTTTAAATTAATGTTTTGCAAATAATTTGAATGAAAAAAGTGTATCTAATCAATTTGGTTTAGCAAACTGCGTGTGATAAAAATATTTTGCCACACCACATGCATTGACACGATATTATGCCACACTAGAGCACACAACCATTTAACGTGGAAAGATTATCGCGCTATAAGTTAAAAAAACTTATTCAAGTTCCATGTCACAGATTTTTTTTTCTTCCCAGAACTTTATTTTGCACGAGATCTGCAATCTGAGATGCACCTACGTACGTACTAAGAGGTAACAGATTCTAGAACTCAACTAGTTACTGGTACCACTAGGATTAGGGTCGAATTCGGTGTTGTCAGGGCAGAAGGTGACGGTGTAGCTGTTGTCGACGACGGCGCAGACCGGGCCGTTTGTGCCGGCCGTCGCGCACGCGATATTCGAGGACCCGGCGGCGGGGTTCCCCGACGGCGGCGGCTTGCACGCCACGACGCGGCCGTCGGACGCCTTCACCTGCTGGTCGGCCGGGCACGCGCCGTCGAGGTCCACCACGCACTGCGTCGGAGCGCACTGCTGGCCGCCACGGCTCGTGTCGGAAGGCGCCACGAGCACGGGCACGTTGTACCCGTCGGCGACGCTGATGTGGTACGAGTCCGTGCCGCCGCCTGCTTTGCCGCCGAGAGCGAGCACGGCGATCGTGGCCGGCGACGACGACGTGGGCCTGGCGCCCCTGCCGCACCCGAGACGGCCGGAGCCGCAGTCGCCCGTGGCGCAGGTGAACTTGCCGTCGTCGTCGGTGGAGCAGCCGGTGCGGGCCCAGATGAGACCGGACCACCCGTGTGGCAACGCGACGTTGACGAGGTACTCGTACCCCATGAACTGGTACGGGGTGAAGTCTAGCGGCGGCGAGCCCGGTTTAGGGACGATCACCGGCGCCACGCTGAAGCTGCAGTTGTTTTTGATGTTCAAGATGTCATGTTGCTCGTCCGCCGACGCCGTAAAATCGTCTGAATCCGGAAACCAAAGCACAGGCAGCGGCATTAGCACCATTGCACCAACACAAATTAAAGAAACTGATTATACATAACAATCTTTTTTTTTCTTTTGTGCGAATGACGAATCAGATTCTATAATAAGATCTTATTTAGTTTCACCCAAAATATAAAAACTTTTTAAAATTTTTCGTCACATTAAATCTTATCGTACATGTATAAAACATTAAATATAAATAAAAAAATTAATTGCATAATTTATTTATAATTTTCGAGATGAATATTTTAAACCTTATAGTTAAATAATAATTATCAAATACAAATAAAAGTGTTATGGTGCTAAAAACTTTTTATTTCATAAACTAAACAAGACCTTAAGTCCTCCTGACATGGTTGGCTGCTTACCGCTAGCGGAAACGGCGAGGACGACCAAGAATGCCAACAATGCGCGAGAAGCTGCCCCTGTCGTCGCCATTTGTGGACGACGACTTGAATCTGGACGAGATAGGGACGACGAGAGCGGCGCCGTTTGATGACACGGTGCAGCAGGGGAGCCCGACACGAGCTATTTATATAAGAGAGCTCCAGTTTTTCCAGGAAAGTATAATCACGGAGGTAACTATTTTTATTCCTAAAATATTAACAAGGAAAAATTTTGGTAGGACGTCCGATTTTGTTGTTCTGATGTGGCGATGTCCTACAGGTTTCTTTTTACGTTTCCGGTTTCCGGTTTTGATTTTCTTCTTCATGTTCGATTTTCTTTTTTATGTCTTATTTTTTTTCCTTTTATTATTCCCACGTTTTGTTTCCTTTTTTTTCTCATCCGTTTCCCCATCATCCGTTTCCCCACATTCTGCTTCTTTTACCTTTTTTGTCACGTTGGGTCTCCCGTCTCCCAACAACGTTAACTCCCTAGACTTTTTTTTTCCATTTTTATTTTTTTTCTTTCTGATTTTCCAATACCTTTTTGTTTTAATTTGTTTTGTTCTTCTATAAGTATAGAAAAACAAATAATAAATATAATAATATAGATCTTTTAAACTCTTGATCTCTTTTGAAAAAGAAGAAATTTCCACTATAGATGTTAATACAATTTGATTAGTGCAAAAATATCTTGTTATATCTGGTTAAATTTTTTATCTAACTAATCAAACTTTAAACTGAAATGTTAACCATTTTGTTGTGATCTGGTCTAAATAGTTTTTTTTCTAAATTGAATTTATGTACCAACGTAATTCTCGACAAAGGTTATATGTGAAAAACTTTGAGAGGTCTCTCGTCATAATCAATGGATAGATCAGTTCTTGATTATAGGTCCACAAAGTAAGTCAGAACACAAGATTTAACTACTTCAACGCATAAACATATAAAATATTTATGTGCTTTATAATGGGAAAAAATCTATCTAGATTATATTTAAAATTAGATACGAACTTAATAGGACACAGTTGTATCATTGTCAAAACAATTGTTTTAAGAATGATTTAAATTTTACTATGTTTGCACAATTTTTTTTAAAATAAAACGAGTGGTCAAACTTAAGATTAAAAAAAGTCAACCATCTTATAATTTAGGATAGAGAGATTAAGTCGTAACCAATGCATTTAAATGGCATGTGTGGTATGAGACGGGAATTGAGAGCTCAATATATTGCATATACTAGTATATGCACAATGCACAAAAATATCATCGCCGTAGCCCGATACATTGGCGGCCGATTGGAAACCCACGGTGACGAGGATTCTCAAAATCCTAAAACAGGGCTAAAAGTATAATTTTATTTTAATTCTGCTAAAACCCCACTATGCATGATCACGCATCATAAGTCACGTGATAGTTCGCGCAAAAAATTTGCATGCTTTGCCGCACCAGGATTTGAACCTAAACCTCCAAAGTCACTTGTGTCTATAGGACATATCTATTCACCTTGTATTCACTTTTTTTCATCTTGAAACAAATATTTGGAAATCTAAATGAAATCAAATAAAATATATTTCAACCGGAAAGTTGTATGTATCATCGAGTACTACAATTTTGGTACTGGTCATTTTGTCATCCAGGTCATTTCAAAAATTTAAATTTAAATTTGTGGAAACTTGGAACATAATTTTAGGAGTGCAAAATATTCAAATAAAAAAGTCATCAACTAGAAAGTTTCTATTCTCATTGAGATCTATAACTTTAATTTTATTCGATTTCTATCCGAAGTCATTTGTATATTTTGAATTTCAAATGTTAAAACTTCAAATACAAATTTGAGACCATAAACGATTTTCAAGAAAAAGTTGTGAACTACAAATTGTAATTCATCAACATTAATAACTTTCTTCTGGTTGTTTTCCCATCTAAGGTTCTTCGTACAATTCGAAAAAATTTTAATGTAAAAATATGAGGACTTCAAACAGAATATTGGAACCATAAATGATTTTAAATAAAAAGTCATCAACTATAAAATTACATATCTCATCAAGGTCTACAATTTTTATATAAATTTATCCTCATCCAACTTTATTTTAAAAAAATATGAATACTATTTTTGTTGCGGCATGGTTACAACCATATATGACAAGCTAGCCGTGAAAACCATATTCACCACTAGTTCATATGTCGAGCGGACAATGAAAGTTATCATAGCTGGTTTTATTACAAACCGGTGACTCCTCATCACTGCTAGCTCGTAGTATGAACCACCGGTGAAGATGGTTATCACCGCCAACTTATTGTATAATTTGACAGTGATAGCCATGTTGCAGCACAATAAAATTCGTAACTTTTTCAAACTAAGTCAGATGAGAACAAACTTTATATTAAAGTTGGAGATCCACAACTTTATAATTAATGACATTTTCATTCGAAATCAAGTTGTGGTCCAAGAGTTTTGTTTGAGGCTCTCAAATTTTGAAATTCAACTTTTTTGAATTGTACAAACTACCTCAAATGGAAAAATGACAAAAATTAAAGATGTAGGTCCCACTGAGGAGATCTACAATCCTTAAAAGTGGATAGTAGGAGAATGGATATATCAGACGCAAGTGACTTTAGAATTGTTTGGTTAGAGGA
Source organism: Sorghum bicolor (assembly GCF_000003195.3). Taxonomy (NCBI): domain Eukaryota; kingdom Viridiplantae; phylum Streptophyta; class Magnoliopsida; order Poales; family Poaceae; genus Sorghum; species Sorghum bicolor. The sequence goes on from NC_012875.2 coordinate 49,791,375, forward strand.
GCTGCACGCAAGGACACAAGTCTTAGGTTTGAATCCCACCATCTTGATGTAGCATGCGCATTTTTACAAAAAAAAAATGTGTGTCCGTGCAGCTAGTTGATGAGAACTTCTCGGGACTAAATTTTGTTTTTTACTATTTTTTGCCTGTTTTTCAATTCAAGTTGGCGGTAGCCATCACTGTCAACTAATCATCGTTTAGTACTAAAATCGATGGTGATAGTGGGTTATGAACCAACTGTTTGTAGTATTGAGAGGAGCCGGAGCCTTTTTCACGCCACTGACAACTAATCACCGTCGAGCTAGTGCTAAACCAACGGTGATAGGGAGGTATGGACCGACTGCAATGAACTATCTGCAGTAGAGTGAGGAGCTAAAGCCCTTTTCACGAGAGGAGCCAAAGCCTGGAAAAGTGGATTCGCCTTGGGAGCTTTGGCTCTCACGAAGGAGCTATGTAGGCGAATCTTTCCTAAACAGGCCCTTAGTCATTCGCCCAATCACTCGGCCACTCGATCACTCGACCACTCAGGTATTACACCACATAAGCACTCATCCACTTAGTCACTCAAAGATAATATAGTAGCCCCGATCCCTCAATCACTTCACTCGGCCACTTAGTCACTCAACCAAGGTAATACAGTAGCTCCAGTCACTCAATCATTCAGTTGGCCACTTAGTCACTCAGCCCCTCGGCGCATCACCATGCATCTCGACCACTCAAGCTGTCAAGACTCATGGGCATGTTTGGCGCTCCTGGGTATCTGATTTTGGATGCCTCAGGTTTGATAGAGCTAACTGCTGCGGGCCTAGTTCCCAAGCAGCCCATCGATCACTCATGCACAGGACACCCTTAATAGTGCGAGTTAGTTACTAACTCTTACTCCAAGACAACTTCTCTAATAATACTAACTTTTAGTTTTAGCACATAGCTCATAACATGGATAGTCCTACATGATATCTTACATATAATCTTGAAATATGTGTATAAGCCCCAAGAGCTAGCTTTTATCTCTTTTAAATATATAAATAATATACTTTGAGCTAACTCATAAGTTAGCTTTGGCTGTCCTTAGACGCATAAACCTATATTGACATGAACATGCGTAATCATAGTCATCGACAACATTTAGTTTAATCATCCCCTCTAGCAAAAACTGCTGCTCAACTAAAAAACTTAAAAAAACAGAGCAAGTCTGCAAATGTATATAGTCCACCAAAAATAAAGAACATGCACATGTATATTGTGTAAAAAAGAATCCAATAACCTTGACAGAGTTACATAATCTTAAATTATTTATGACAATTGCGACAGTAATTTTTAACTTTTATCCTATAATAATCCTATAATAACTGTTACAATGAATATTTTCCATAAAGACGAGCCATCTCACGGCAATACTAGTACTCCCTCCGTACTCGAATTAGTTGACGTTTAGGACAGGATTGTGGTAACCAAGAAGTGAGTAATTAGGGGCTAGTTTTCCTGCTTTGCCCTTATTAAATAGCGTTGAGTGTTTCCTTTATAATAGTCTTATATAGCTGGACTGGTAAGATCTTCGTGTCCTGAAGCCAGCGGTTGCCGGTTTGATTCCTGCTGGATACACTATTTTTTGATTTCCCAAGCCATTTTGCGATGGAGCAATTAATCACCGTGTGAAGCAGTCGCGAGAGCAGTGAACCCGAGGCAGAGCGAGAGCGTGTGTGAACCCGAGGCAGCAATTAATCACCGTGTGAAGCTGAGCCGTCACGAGGGGCACTAGCGTCCATATCCGACTCTTGGCAGCACCAACGTCAATCTTTACGATTTTGGCCATCTCCTCCAGAACGACAGAAAATTCGAGTACGGAGGGAGTATATGTTTTCAAAATCAAAATTAATATGCATGTTGTCATGTGTTATATAACAGTGCTAGTATTCAACTCGTCAGTAGCACTTCTCATATACATTGGTTAACCTTACGATCTTTCAAGCACTTATATTACCTACAAGAAAATTCTAGTATAACATAAAATATATATGGTTTTGGTAGATATAAATGGATTGAAATGAGTTTAAATAAAGTAACTTCTTGTAAATACTACCAATGAAATTGACTCTTGGTTAACCAGGGAGTAATGGAGGATGAGTTGGGTCGCCTGGCTTTTCTAGCTTGTCGATGTCAGTTCGAGGTCAAGCCAAAACCAGCCCGGTGTCCATTTCCAGCAGCCCCGTGGCATCCTTCCAAACCAAAGCCAGGTGAACAGTTCGAGGTAAGCGGCAGGACAAGCTTCCACCATGCTTTGCATTTTCCGCACGCTATGAAGCTCCAGATTGATTGCCGGCCTATAGGAACTTCCGTCTTATTTTGTCTTAGGTTCTTGATAATTTTGAGAAATCTTGGATGATGGACTGACATGTAAAAAAAAGTTTCTAATGCAATACTTCAAGAGCTGGAGTAATGTCAGGACCTCTTCAGCTTCAACTTCCAATTCCACCTCTCTTCTAAAGTTTCGAGTCACAAGTTTTTAACATATAATAAGTGATCAGAGATGCGGCTATGTACGGTAGTATTTAGGGTCAAATTCGCTGTTGTCGGGGCAGAAGGTGACGGTGTAGGTGTTGTAGACGAAGGCGCAGCTGAAGCTGGAGGCGGAGGCGGCGGCGTCGACAACAGCGTAGCTGTTGGCCGTCGGGCACGCGTTCTTCAATGACCCGTTGGAGTTCCCCGACGGCCTGCACGCCACAACACGGCCGGACGCGTTCACCTGCTGGTCGGCCGGGCACGCGCTGTCGAGGTCCAGCACGCACTGCGTCGGAGCGCACTGCTGGCCGCCGCCATGGCTCGTGCCGTAAGGCGCAACTAGCATGGGCAGGTTGTACCCGTCGGCGAGGCTGATGTTGTAGGTGTCCGTGCCGCCTTTGCCGCCGAGCGCGAACTCGGCGACCGTCGCTGCCGGCGCGGGCCCGCCGCCGCCGCCGCCGTCGCACTCCAGACGGCCGGAGCCGCAGTCGCCCGTGGCGCACGCGAACCTGCCGTTGCCGTCGGTAGAGCAGTCGGTCCGGCCCCAGATGCGACCCGACCACCCGTGTGGCATCGGGATCCCGAGGAAGTACTCGTACCCCTTGAGCTCGACGGGGGTGAAGCTTAGCGGCGGCGAGCCCTGTCTGGGGGCGATCACCGGCGCCACCCTGTAGCTGCAGTTGTTTTTTATGTCCAAGGTATCCACGTCCGGCGACGGCGCGAAATCATCTGATCAAATCGGAGAACAGAGATCAAACACAGGCAAGAGGCAACGCAACATTAGCGCCATTGCACCAATACATACAAACTAGTTATATAGACGAGAATCGGATCCTAGTTCGTCCTGGGGAATGGAGAATGGAGATGCAGGGGCAGGATTATTAGTTGGCTGCTTACCGCTAGCGGAGACGCCGAGGACAACCAAGAATGTGAACAGTGCGCGGCAAGCTGGCCTCGTCGTCGTCGCCATTGTGGACGGGATAGAGGCGAGAGACGCAGTGCTGCCGGTGTGGCTAGGAGAGCGAGAGCCGAGGGTGCCACGAGCTACTTATAAGAGAGCGCCACATATATATTTGATGATGATGTTAGCAAAGGACTATTAATATTTTAACTGCATTATTAATAATTTAATATTTTCATTTCAACATAAACGCCAACCGTGCAATAAACGCCAACCGTGCACACAGGATAATCTACTCCCTCCAATCCATTTACCAGATTGTCTTATCTTACCTCCTAGAATAGTAATATGTCCGTGTTAACACAATGATAAAATACAAAAACATATTAAAGTTTATAAAAGATAAAATGATAACAAATTCATTAAGATTCATTAAAATTCACGTCTCATGTATTGTGTGACCAAATATTTTTGTCACACAGCGACGGTCAGTCTCTCTCACAAACGGACCTTGCTTGTCAGCCTCACATTTCTCTATGACAACAGTTTAAAATACATAGAGAACTACATATTTTTTACTATTTAAAAACTACTCCCTCCATCCCAAATTATAGATCATTTCAATAATCTTGGAGAGTCAAAGTATCTCAAGCTTGACCAAATTTATATGTTAACATAATAATATTTATGATACCAACTAAGTATCATTAGATTCTTCATTAGTTATATTTTTATAGTAATATCTATTTGATCTTATAAATCTTTTAATTTTTTTCTATAATGATGGTCAAACTTGAGATGCTTTGACTCTTCAAGATTCTTAGTTGGGATGAAAGGAGTATTAAACAAGCATATCATAAGATAAAAGTATAACTTAGAAAATATGCATCTATTATACATTATTGCAATAGCTCCTACACATCAGTGTTAACTTACAATAAAGAGGGAAAATACCAAAAGTAGTAAAACATGGATAAAAAAAACTCCAGCATTAGCCTTCTTTTTTTTACGGGACTCAGTTACAGACGCAGACGCTCACAAACATGAGCGTATCCTCACCCCTATGAATGCACACACGCACACCCTACCACTATGAGTACCTCCGAAGAACCGAGTTGCACCAGACAAATCTTGAGATTGACGAATTCACCACAGGCGTCTCGCTGTCAACGGACATGTCGCCTACCACTAAAAGCATAGCGCGGTAAACGGCATAGACCAATTTGATAGTAATTCATGGCAAATCTGACTGTATATATGGTAATAAATTGAAAAGGCGTGATTGAACTCCCAGCTTTGTTTTAGCAAATTTAGCGGATGCTCTGCCATTTCATTATAGGAGAAAGCAGTACAGCAGTTCAAAGAAGCGTGATCCTAGTTTACATAGAGAAGAAGCAAAAAACAACAACTTATACTTCCTTGCTAAATCATTCAGTTGAGCCTCTAGTATTTGTTAAGGTTGGACCTGTTCAGGTTATAGTTGTTTGCAAAGGAATGATAGCAATTCAGGCTCAATTATCGGCAGATTTCTATTAAACCAAAAAAAAAGGTTCTAAACTTGCTATCTCAGTTTGAAATTAAGATTCAGATGCTGAGATACATAAATATGTAACTGACAACGTGAGAAGGGCTGGCTTACTAACCCAGACACAAGATGAACTGACAGAGATAAACCTTGAAGTTACACAATTCAGCGCTTCTTCGTATTGATCTGTACTTCAGTGCTGCGTTTTTATTTTAAGAAATTTTTCAGTACTGAATAGCTGCAATTATATCAAGCAATAATGGGGGCATGTTCCCTGATTTCTATCAAGATGAGAGTCAGTGTTACTGTTACCTACTGAAAAATTTGGTGAACCAATCTTCTGTTCAGTCCTATTTACTTCCTGACAACAACTCTACGAGCTAGTGATGGAGGTTAGTATTCTGAAAAATCCAATGTTTCATGAAACAGTCTGAACATTATATATGGTCAATAAACCAATCTCCTATTCAGTCCTATTCACTTTCCGACAACAGATCTACGAGTGATGGACGTTAGTATCCTGAAAAGTCAAAGGTTTACGAACCAGTCTAAACAGTATGGCACTCGCAAACACCTAGACTGACCTTAGGCCGGCATTCAGTGCTGTGTGCGATGTGTTTGGGCGACGAGCGAAGAGGTGTGCCCGCGATGTTGGCTCTTCATGCATGCCCTTGCCCTCACGCGTACTGTGGGCTGTCGTATTGGGCAAGGAGGGAGAGCAATGGCAGGGGGACTGCAACAATGAGGCCGGCTTATGGCAACTCAGGCAATGGCGTGTGGCGTCAACTTGATCAAGATGGAAAGAAAGTAACATGGTGTTAGGCGATCGCGACGTGGCGCAGAAAAAAAAAATGGGGAGAAAAAAGTGCATGGGACCACATTTTTGATATTTTGAAAGTCAAATATGAGGTATCTTGGAGTTGGTCTCTCTTTTTTTTTCCTTCCCATACTTCTTTGAGAGTTGGCAAAACATTTTAGGAACAAAAATTAGGGTACCCCAAGAGTAACCCATATTCCTTTTCCATCATAATTTTTCAGAAAACAAAGAGAAAACCCATCTCCCAGAATTGCATATCCCTTTTCCATCTTTGGGTGCTTCACAAATTGTCCTCCATTGTGCGCAAAAATACGTGCACAGTAGAACCGCACATCCTCGCGATTCCCTGCGCCCTGTATTTTCCGCACCGTCTCTTTCTCCCCGCGACGATTTGTCGCATGGCCTCTCCTTCGCGTCGTAGCCACATAGAAGAAACTTATGATTTTGTGGGGGAAAACTACCGGCAACTATAATATGTATGGGACTAGAATTTCGATGTTTTGGGAGTGATTTATTGAAAATATTTGGAGATGCTCTTATTTATTCCTTGTAATATTATTTTGAGAGTTGAAAAATATCATGGTTCTAGAAAGAAAAAATAAAATATTCTTGGAGATGCTCTAAAAAAAGGGGCGAGCCGTGCGACACACAGCCAGGCAGATGAAAAAATAGAAAGATTGATTGAAGATAGAGACTAGAGAGATATGTAGCAGAGAGAAGAGAAAAGATATATATCGAGCCTGTTTGCTAGTCTGAAAAGTCATTACTGTTGGTCGATAAAAAAAAATTAACTTATGAGACAAACGAGTTAAATAAAAGGCTAGATCAAGAAGGCAGAGATCGTTCCGCTCCGCTAATCCAAACCAAGCCAAACGCTCAACTCTGCCCATTGCCTCGACGGCCCAACCCAAACGCACTGTTGGGGGTTTTGAGTTGTGAATACTAAAATCAGCGCTCCCCGTCGCGTCGCATTCCCACCGGCCACCGCCCCCGCTCCGCTCATTGATCAAGCCAAGGGGGCGGAGGCGGACCTGCAGCCATGTACTCGGCGAACCACTGGGGCGGGTCCTTCGACATCACCACCGACGGAGCGTCCGAGGAGGACGACAGCCGGAACACGGACGTCGACGGCGGCGCGCTGTCGGCGAGGCAGCACCACGAGCTGGACGAGACGCAGCAGGGGTGGCTGCTCGGCCCGCCGGAGGCCAAGAAGAAGGGCAGGCACGTCGACCTCGGCTGCGTCCTCGTCAAGCGCAAGGTCCTGTGGTGGGCATTCTGGGGGCTCGTCGCCGGCTTCGTCCTCGTCGGCCTCCCCATCATCGTCTACAAGTCCATCCCCCGCAGGGCGCCCCCTCCGCCGCCGCCGGACCAGTACGCCGAGGCGCTGCACAAGGCACTCCTCTTCTTCAACGCCCAGAAATGTGAGCACCTCTGCCCCTCGTCTTGTGCCTTTTGCTAGCTATATATCGTACACCCACATGAACGACGAGTTCTTGGATCGAATTTTCGGAAGAAATTTTGACTAAGCTGCGATCTTTGATTAGTCGAACCTGCGCAGATCTTCCGCCGCGTTAGGATTTGGGGGGAGTTTCCATTGCATTTTGCCTGTCTCTGCAATAATGGAATTCATGTTGCCTTCACTTCCATTTTGGCACACGCGCCTTCACTTGCCATTTTTGCAAGCGCTATTGGCTGTGCAGCTGCAACGCTACAAATGGAATGTTGCAGCTGGCAGCAGCTTGTCTTCTTGCACATTATTGATGCATTTGCTGGTCTATGACCGTTGATCATCTTGTCATGTATATTCTCCTCATCTGAAAACTTCATTTGTAATTGTAATTGCGCCGCCTCTTCTCGGTGACAGCCGGCCGGATTCCGAAGAACAATGGCATCCCGTGGCGTGGGAACTCTGGTCTCAAGGACGGCTCCGACGCCAAGGACGTCAAGGGCGGCCTCGTCGGCGGCTACTACGACGCCGGCGACAACATCAAGTTCCACTTCCCGATGGCCTTCTCCATGACGCTGCTGAGCTGGTCAGTGATCGAGTACAGCGCCAAGTACAAGGCCGTGGAGGAGTATGACCATGTCAGGGAGCTCATCAAGTGGGGCACCGACTATCTGCTACACACTTTCAACTCCTCTGCTTCCACAATCGACCATGTCTACGCTCAGGTAACTAACAGTTTAAAATTTTCAATGCTGAATTTAGAATTTTGACACAGTAATGGCTGTTACTATGAGCTGTAGTAAATTTCAGGCCGTCACGATCTTCTGTGTCACGTATTGATCTGGTTCGTACTTCGCTGCAGGTAGGTGCGGCAAAGACCGGAAAGATCAAGAGCAGGACACCGGACGACCACTACTGCTGGAACCGGCCGGAGGACATGGCGTACCCTCGTCCGTCCCTGCCGGTGACCTCGGCTCCCGACCTCGGAGGGGAGATCGCCGCGGCCCTGGCGGCCGCCTCCATCGCGTTCCGCGACGACGCCGCCTACTCCAAGAAGCTCGTCCACGGCGCGGTCACCATGTTCGGGTTCGCCACCGGCGACGGGTGGGCCAACGAGCACGCCACCTACTCCAGGCACCAGCAGGACATCGAGCCCTTCTACAACTCCACCAGCTACTGGGACGAGTACGTCTGGGGCGCCGCGTGGGTGTACTACGCCACGGGCAACACCACCTACCTGAGCTTCGCCGCCGACCCTCAGCTCGCCGAGCGCGCCAAGGCATTCGACGACGTCCTCGACCTGTCCGTGTTCAGCTGGGACAACAAGCTCCCCGGCGCTGGCCTGCTCCTGTCGCGGCTGCGCATGTTCCTCAACCCCGGCTACCCCTACGAGCAGTCCCTTGTCGGCTACCACAAGGAGAGTCGCTTGGACATGTGCAAGTACTTCCGGCGCTTCGGGGCCTTCAACTTCACCAGGGGCGGGCTGGCGCTCTTCAACCACGGCAGGGGGCAGCCGCTGCAGTACGTGGTCGCCAACTCCTTCCTCGCCGCCCTCTTCGCCGACTACATGGAGGCGATCAACGTCCCCGGGTGGTACTGTGGCCCCAACTTCATGCCCACCCAAGACCTCCGTGCGTTCGCCAAGTCTCAGGTAATAATTGACGTCAGCCGGAAAGTTACCTTACCCCCTGATTGTTTTTGGCGTTCTCTCTAGCTAGTTTGTGATTCTGACAATGGCGTCTGTGATCTGTTCCATGCATGATTGATGAGCAGCTCAACTACATTCTTGGGGACAACCCGAGGAAGATGAGCTACGTGGTGGGCTTCGGCAACAAGTACCCGCGGCACGTGCACCACCGGGGCGCGTCGACGCCGCACAGCCGCGTCAAGTACTCGTGCACCGGCGGGTACAAGTGGCGCGACAGCAAGAAGGCGGACCCGAACGTGATCACGGGCGCGATGGTGGGCGGGCCGGACCGCAACGACAGGTTCAACGACTCGCGCATGGCCTTCGGGCAGACCGAGCCGACGCTGGTGGGCAACGCCGGCCTCGTGGCGGCGCTCGTGGCCGTCACCAGCAGTGGCCGCGGCGTCGGCGTCGGCGCCGTCGACAAGAACAGCATGTTCTCCGCCGTGCCGCCGCTGTTCCCGGCCACGCCACCTCCGCCGCCCGCGTGGAAGCCTTGAGAGATCTCACCGGATCGGACCTTTGAGTAACTCGATTGGTGGACGCTGGGTTCTATATTCTGAATCTTTTCTAGCGAAAGAGAGCTTTTCCTATAACATCTCTCAAGTAAAAATAGAGAAATTCTTTGGCTCAAGAGCAAGATTAAACCAGAAGATTACTCCACAACTGACGGGAGTCACAATGCAACTATGCAAGATCAGTAACGCATGTTTACATGGGTCTAGTGTTTTTTTTTTCTGTTCTTTTGTTTTTTTAAGGGGAATTTACAGTGTCTAGTGGAGTACCACTTGCTAAGCCTGGGCCGCGCATAGCGAGACAATGCGCGTATCTGAGGCTCGCTACGGGAATCATTTTTGGGGGCTTTTGAATTGACCCAATGCTAGATGCTGGCCTGGAAACGGGTGCGGGAACTGAAGGCCCAGTAGCGTCAATACCCAACTTGGCCCAGAAATGCACGGCGACATCGAGCATTCATCTGAGCATATTTTGCGATCCCAGTGTTAACTGAAGAGTCCATCCCGGAAACACACCAAGAGTAAATAAATTCCCTATCACACCCGAGGGTGCGTAACAGAAAGAAACGCTAGTAAATTGAATGAAAGCATAACAATTACACAATGGCAGGTCTAGCCAGTGTCAGAAATATTGGTGACCTATTATCACCAAACACAGGTTGAGGACTCTCTTTCAATCGCCATACATACTGAAAGTGAAAAGGGTGGAGAAAGTTAAGTTGCAATGAAGCTTCATTAAGGCTTTTCAATCCCACTGCCTGGCCAATGACGGATAAAAGGCTGAAGAAACTATGAGTTGGAATGAAGCTCAAGAGGGATTTTCAGTCCTACTGCCTGGCCAACCACAGATAACCATGCCGGTAAATATTGCAGCGAGCGCTCCTTATCTGTCGCTTTAGTTTCTTCGAGGAGTAGCTTCATCCAATCACTGGTTGCACAAGGGTGCAGGGTCAACCATGGCTTGCTTAGATGGGGGTGCTCCTGCAGGATTCCAAGTACAGGTAAGAACACAATCCTTGCCCAATTAGTAAAGGACAGACCAGAGTTCATTTTATGTGTCACTGTCAAGACTCAAGAGCCACATTCTGTTTCAACTAGAAATCAAGAATCATGTATGAAGCAGGCATACCTCTTGAGTAATAAACGTCCACTTCGATTCACTTAATACTTTTTGTGAGTGAGAAGGAAGTCCCTCTTTTACCTCATCTAGAGTTAGTAGTTGCCCACCTAAGTACAGGTTTCAGATGTTTGCTGTTAAGGAGAAACCAATACATGGCAATAAAATTCACTTGTGTTCTGAATCTGAAGTATACATACTAGTGTGATAACCGCGAAAGTATAGCACTGGAACTTTGTAGGAGAAGCTGTAGACAACATGGAAATCATAAACATGAACATTGTCACTAGAGCTCTCTACCTGCAAAGAGAATGAATCATGAGCATGACTCCAGAGCTCAAGTTGTGTGGAGTAAGTGTGCTAATACTTATTGTCAAAAAAAAGTGTGCTAATACTAGATCAATAGGGGTCGAGTCTTGTCCCCAGAATTCAGTACAAGGCCCTATGTCCCAGAATCATCACCCAACTAGAGCTGCTGCCTTTATATAAACTCTAATTCTTGTGCAGGGGTGAGACGAAGATATGACAACAGCAGAAGATCAGACTTTGCTAATTTATCAATAAACAGGTCACAGAAACATTTACCCAAGCCACATCCCCTGCATCATCGAACTTTTCCATCTCCTCAATCTGCTCCTGCAGGGACATTATGCTAGTTAAATGCAACCATGAATATCACATATTGCAAACATCATATTTATACAGATACAGGGCAGGGCAGGAAACTATCCACCTGGCTTCTTCCACAACTGCTGTACACTCTTTCCAGGGCTAGATACCCCCCTACCTGCAAGAAAACAAGTATATTCAATATGCCCCCAATCAGAAAAGTACCGCTAAAGCAGTGCTAAAGAACAGGACCAAGGTAAATCAGAAAAAGGAGACAAACCTCCAACGGGACCCTCGATTTGCTGCACGGCTTCCATGTCCATTCAGGAAGCGAATCGTCGACCTCGATCTCCTTCCACCTCTTGACCAGCGCCGCCGCCGAGGTGTTGAAGCTGTCCAGAGACAGAGTCCCGTCCCATACAGGGGAGCCTCCCATCGCGAAGCAGGGGCGGCAGAGTCAGCGCGGGCAAAGGCCGACCACCAGTCCTTCACTGTGGACTCGCTAAGCTCCGATTCTCTCGGCGCCAGCCGCCAAAATCCGCAGCCGGTCTTCCTGATTTGTCCACGACCCGTCGCGGGAGCGCCGCCGTGCACAGCGGCTTGCGCTCTGCCGTGGCTTTACGCCTCGAAAGTGGGGAACCGGATCACCGGAAGATTGGGGAAAGGGGAACTGACGGAAAGCTTGCGACTCTCGCCGGATATGAAGCTCTCCCTCGGCTGCCGGTTGCCGGCTGCCGACTGCGGGTCCGCGGCGCCGGTCGTTTGGCGATTGCGGCTGTCAGGTTGTGTCGTCGTCTCCAGCGTGGGACAGATCACAAGTCCGTGCCCTCGTGCTGGACTGACGACGAGCCGGTGGGTTGGACCTATAAGCCTGGTTTTTCTGGTTTGGGCCGTATCCATATATCGGCCTACTGTGTCTACTGTCTAGTCGACTGAGCCTAAAATAAAAACTGAGACAGTCCGTAACTCCGTATCCAATTTTTACAGTATGCCGTGCATATATACATATATAGGGAAGTACCTGTATTCAATACGTATCGGATACGGGATGCCAAAGGAGAATTCCAAGTGCCTCCATCCTCATCTTCATGGGAAAGAAACTGAGGTAAGTGCCTCCATCCTCCATCCTCATCTTCATGGGAAAGCAATTCCCTCAAAATGTTGGTCGTACAAACTTCTACTGGAGTACGGGTAAGTGTATTCAGTCACAGGAATTGCGTCAAGCACCATGAGCGCAGCAGCTTAAGAACAACCGTTGTATTGACATGTTATTATCAAACGAACAGGACCTGACAAGTGATAACACAGCAACTGAAACACCATCTTGCATCATCCAGAACACTAATTACCTTTACTACATCTAGTCTAGCATGCAAGAAAAAGTACAATAAGGTTATGACTTGAGATTATCAACGGAGCAACAAATTAAGCGCGCGATCACAAATGTCAGCTCAGAAGTCCTCATCGATACTGAAGATATGGTTCGCAGCAGCGCCGCCGCTGAGGCTGGACATCACGGACGCCTTCTGGTACTCCCCGACGCGCTTCTCAAAGAAGTTGGTCTTGCCCTGCAGCGAGATGAGCTCCATCCAGTCGAAGGGGTTGGCGACGTTGTACATCTTCTTGTGCCCCAGCGCCATGAGCAGGCGGTCGGCGACGAACTCGATGTACTGGCTCATAAGCGCGCCGTTCATCCCGACGAGCGCGACGGGGAGCGCGTCGCAGACGAACTCGCGCTCGATGTCGACGGCGTCGGCGACGATCTCGCGGACGCGGGACTCGTCGAGCTTGCCGCGGAGGAGGTCGTAGAGGAGGCAGGCGAAGTCGCAGTGCAGACCCTCGTCGCGGGAGATGAGCTCGTTGGAGAAGGTGAGGCCCGGCATGAGGCCGCGCTTCTTGAGCCAGAAGATGGCGCAGAAGGAGCCCGAGAAGAAGATGCCCTCCACGCAGGCGAAGGCGACGAGGCGCTCGGCGAAGCGCTCCCCGCCGTCGATCCAGCGCATGGCCCAGTCGGCCTTGCGGCGCACGGCGGGGACGGTCTCGATGGCGCGGAAGAGGCGGTCCTTCTCGGCGCCGTCGCGGATGTACGTCTCCAGCAGCAGCGAGTACATCTCCGAGTGGATGTTCTCGATGGCGATCTGGAAGCCGTAGAAGGCGCGCGCCTCGGCGACCTGCACGTCGGACATGAAGCGGGAGGCGAGGTTCTCGAGCACGATGCCGTCGGAGGCGGCGAAGAAGGCGAGCACGTGGGAGATGAAGTGGCGCTCGTCGGGGGAGAGCGCGGCGTCCCAGTGGCGCGCGTCCGCGGAGAGGTCCACCTCCTCGGCGGTCCAGAAGGACGCCACCGCCTTCTTGTAGAACTCCCAGATCTGCGGGAACCGGATCGGGAACATGGAGAAGCGGTCCGACGACTCCGCCAGCAACGGCTCCTCCAGGTCGCACGCGGGAACGAGCGCCGCCGCGGAAGGCATCGTCGGAGAGGCTGGAAGATCCGAGGGGTGCGGGGATTGGAGGATTTCGGGGGGGATTGTGTGATGAGTAGGGAATGGGCAGCGGTGGGGTTGATTTATAGGGGGAGTGGAAGGGAGTTGGGGGAGATTTTGAATCCGAAATTCGGGATGGGATTGGCGCCTGCCCAAGCTTTTGCTTGCGAGGGAAGGAGAAGACGGGGAGGCGCGCCGCGCGCCGTGCCACGGGAGAGATGATTTGAAAATTTCGGGGGAAAAATTTTGGCGGCGAGGCAAGAGGAGCGGCGGGAGCGGGGAGATAGGTGTGGATGGCAACTGGCGGCTGGCGCCGTTCGGCCGCGCCTGGCGGATGAGACGCGAGAGGGTTTGATTCATCACACATCGGGTGGCAACTAGGCCGAATGCAGTTGGGCTCTCGTGGGCCTTCTTTTACGCTGTGCACTGCTAACCGAATTTTCCGAGCAGCGCCAATAAAATGTTAGGTACAGTAACTGTCAAATTTTTCCACTAAAAAAAGGTAACTGTCAAAATCCAAAATCATTGTAAACAAAAATACCAAATATAGATTGGAGTACCGGGCAAACCGTATCGTAGCCCATAGGTACACAGGAATTTCGCATGAATGGTACAGGAATTTTATAGGAAATAGGTCAATTTCAAAGGAAAAAGCACAGAAACTAGAAAAGGCCATCATATAGTTGTCCAAACGTGGTACATCGATCATAGTGCAAAGGTATTTCACAGACGGTAAAACAAATGGTCAATGCATTTCGTCGACGGTAAAACAAACGCACAGTGCTGAAACTATCCTCTCAGATTAGAGAATATTGAGTCCCTAGCAAAATTAGGCCTTGTTTAGTTCACAAAAAGAAGATTTTTAGGTGTCACATTGAATATGTTAGCATATATTTAAAGTATTAAACATAGATTAATTAAAAAATAAATTGCATAGCTCGCCTGAAAACTATGAAACAAATTTATTAAGTCTAATTAGGTTTAAAAATTTTATCTCGTAATTTACGACCAAACTATATAATTAGTTTTTATTTTTCATCTACTATATTTAATGTTCTATGCATGTATCAAAATATTCTTTTTTAAAAAGAAAAACTATGTGTCAAAATATTAGATGAGATGAGTGAAAAGTTTTTGGATAGAGAACTAAACAAGACCATCAGAACGGTACTGTACCACATCCACTAAAATCTAAAACACAGAAATAGTGGACTTGCATGCGAAAAAGATTGTGGGAAATACAACACGCATGCTTAAAGTGTCGAACACTCAAAAAAAAACCAAGCGAGATCAGAAGCAACCCTGTGAGATAAGCACATACCGTGACATCCATCATCTATTCATCTCAAGAAAAAGGCAAGGCATGCTCCTACGACCCTTCCGGGTAATCGTTGCTAAGTATCAGTACTCAATTCTCATCATTATGACATTATCAGCATGCCTCATGGTTCACAGTCTGCTTTTCAAAGTTCAGGCCAACATTCAAATAATAAACATAAAAAAATGCCCCTTCCACAAATGCGGACGGAAGCGGCGCAGCATATATATGTTTTCCTCATTATATCGAGACTAAATCTATATTGCATCTAAACTTTCTGAGCTTTATTGGAGGCCCTGTCACGGGAGTCGAAGTGTCGCCCCCGCTTCCCACCACCAAACGGCTTTCCGCCTCTATTATTCCTCCAGTCTCTGGAAAGTTTGCACAAAACGAACCACATCATTATTTTCGGACAACTCTTTGACAATGCTAAACGTGGCATTTGAAAATAAATCAACAAAAACAAATGCACCTGATGTATCCTACTCCCTCCATTTCAAAATACAAGTAGTCATCGTTTCGTCAAGTCAAACTTCTTTAACTTTGAGCGAGTATATAAAATCAGATTCGTTTCTTTAAATCCACAATGAAATGTCTTGATAGTACATTTTATTTGGTACAGTAGATGTTAATATATTTTTCTATAAAGTTGGTTATGGTTAGAGAAGTTTTGGAAAGCCAGCACTTTGCACTGTATGACAAGCATGTTTTCTCCGTACAGTTTCCAACAAATCAAGATTGTACAGAAGAATATTTCTAGTATGCAAATTATACAAGATCAGTTCGGATGGTGGGAGTCAATATTACTCTTAGCAAAAGTTCCATGATAACATTATTCAAGAGAAAGCAGAAGTTATTCTAGCTCAACTGGTAGGGTGGGGGTCAAGCATCCAAACTACCCGGGTTCTAGTCCGCTTCAACTCGAATTTTGATGCCTGCTTCTAAATGAAAAACACCTATTTCCATCTACGTTGGTCACTTTTTTTAATTCAAAAAACAAAAAAAAAGTCCAGCCAGTTTCAAGTAAAATATAAGTTTTTCTTCTCTTTAAAACTTGAATGTGCATGAACGAGAAAAAAAAATGAAGACTAACAGAGGGAGAGCAGAACTGGGAACAGCCCCAACAAAGAAACATGGCAAATAGCTCATACCGTCCTCTGTTGTTTCGGCTATCTTTATATTTCTCCTGACCACCTCGAATTGCACTCCAATAATCCTTTTCGGCTTGACCTGCATGATTGGAAAGTTAGCTGTCATTCAAGTGATTGAGTATAGCATTTGGATATGGTGAGCTCATAACGCATAACCAAAATGATGAATGGCTAAATGTATATAAAAAGTACAGAGAATACCAATGGAACTAATTTCAAAGTATTTTACAATCTGATTCAGCATAGCACTCATATTTGGATCGAAATAATTTTATTTCAGATTCATGCTGTCACACGTTTAACTACGAAACCAGATGAGAGAAGCTATCAGATTGGAAACTAAGAAAACTAGTTACTAGTGTCAACTGAGAGAAGCTGTAGTTTCTTTACCAGACACAGGTTCCAAAGTGACTATGTGGCCTTTCATAGTCAAACCACCTTCATCTGCAATGGCTGCAAATGCACGGGCCTTGTCAGCTGCTGTGGAATCCTCGAACCGAATGAATCCAGAATCTTCCCCAATGCTAAAGTCCACATACTTCAGAAGAGGAAAAAAAACAATAAGACAGTCTGGTATCAAGTATGCTATGTGATAAAAGAAACTCTATTTAAAGAACTTCCAGATGCTACACTAACGAGATATGCATCATGCCCTTACAAGATGCAGCAATATGTTCCCTTTGGTGAAGACAAATATGTGCATACAAACGGCCGTTTAAAGTAAGAATTCAAATCATCCCAAAATTGAACTGTCTCTGCATAGCTAACTACCTAAATCAAATTCAGTTTTGATCTATACTTATTATTGTCTAGGTGACTAGGTCACAGGTTATGTGCTCTATTTAACTGAAATGAACTAAAGTAGATAAGATAATATTTGCAAAGCCAACAAAAATCTCAATCAAACAATCATAACATGATTCATGGCTGACAGTTACATGAACTGGATATTGTGATTTATAAAACTACGATCCTACCACTTCAGCCAATGAGTACTTCAATGAAGCTGTCAAGCAAAAATGAACGAGACAATATTTCTCACAATATTTCCTACAGAAAATATGTAAAATAGACCAAACTCAAACTTATGATTGCTTGATAGTTTCACAACCTGAACCACGATAGGTGATTGCTTATTGCAAAGGATGAAAGGAAACAAGAAATATGTCTGTTATTCTTTTTATTTAGAAAATAGAAACAGAAATCTGTCTGTTCTGGTATTTCCTAAGGTTGTGAAGATGTTACACAATACAAAATGAATGTGAAAGCCAGATGTAACTATGAACACAAAATTAATATTAAGAAACCATAAAGTTTGAACTTCCTCATTTATCTGCTTGTTTTATCATGATGTTTAATACTGAAACTATGGTGATGCAATAATCTCACAAGACAAGGGTATCTTGCAGGTACTCCCTCCATCCCAAATTGTAAGTCATTCCAAGGAGAGTCAAAGCATTTTCACGTTTGACCAAAATTATAGAGAAAAATACTAAGATTTGTAACGTAAAGTGAGTATCCTATGGAAATATAATTAAGGAAGAATCTAATGATACTTAGTTAGTATCATAATAATAATTATTTTATCATATAAATTTGGTCAAACTTACAAAAGTTTGACTTTCCAAGATTCTTGGAATGACTTACAATTTGGGATGGAGGGAGTATCATATAGTTTCATTATTGCAAATAAAAAGTGTGAAAGATCAACAGACCATTAATAATGGTACGGAGAAAAGAAAAAGAAGCAAAAGTAAATATATATTACCCGCACTGTGCCAAATTTAGTGAATTCTTCTTTTAAGTCCTCCCTCGAGATTTTATCTTGAGCATTGTCTGAAGGGCTTTTATCATCCTTGTCAACAGATTGTGAAGTTTCCCCAGCAGATACCCCTTTCAATTCCTC
Source organism: Sorghum bicolor (assembly GCF_000003195.3). Classification (NCBI taxonomy): domain Eukaryota; kingdom Viridiplantae; phylum Streptophyta; class Magnoliopsida; order Poales; family Poaceae; genus Sorghum; species Sorghum bicolor. Next base: position 49,809,348 of record NC_012875.2, read on the forward strand.
AACAGCATCTGACTGCTCCTCACTCACATTGCCTTTATTCTCAGGGATCTTCTCTTCATTCTCTACGCTAGATTTCTCTGTAGCATCGGAAGCTCCTTCATTCTTAGTAAGGTCAGTGTCATCTACTTTGCCCCCACCATTTTTTTCTGTCTCACTATCAACTGCAATTTTCTTCAGCTTGAAGGCCAGAATCAGACCTTTTGGATAGCTATAACCAATATTGATGTATCATGATGTTAACTGAAAGTCAAAGAAATTATAAATAAGAAACATATTAGACAAAGAGTATTTACCCTTCACCATGACCGCTCTTATTAGGATGTGACTTTTCATATGCTTCTTTCTTTGCCTCTCTTTCAGTATCAAATTCCTTCCTACATTATTTCATAATAGGATACAGGATATATATTGTTATACAGATAAACTCAAAAGTGTGAAAAAACAAAAGTTACTAAAGTCCAAATTCTGGAAATAATAGGAGCTGATTTTGGAATCATTCAACCAGAACAAACAGTTTAACATTTGTAAAATAAAGAACTGCAACCATAAAAGCAAGATTCCAATCAAAATCGAACAATAGAACAACTAGGAGAATATTTTTGGGGAGTGTGCCAGTGGCCTGTGAATGAGAGCCTGCTCAAACTCCCCAATCCTTAGTGAATGCAGCGGAGGGGGCATTTTCAAGATGAAAAGAACAACTTCAATGGCGAAACTCAAAAGCATGAACACAGCATTATCTAAATTAATAGATGGCACCTCATCATAAGAAAATAAATTGAACTAGTAGTTTGTTTACTTTGGTCTTATTTGCAGGTCGGCCCCAGCAAATACGAGTTTTTTCTCGAAAACACCTTTTGCTTCATCTTCGTCTGAAAATTCAACTAAAGCAGTACCACAGAAATGTCTTTTGTCAGAAACATGTCGAGGCAGCCTCACACTATTTACCTGTAATGCAAATAGTACACATACAAATAGTATTAGCAGGATTTACTATTCACATTGCAATATTAATGATCATCTAGTATTGGAATGGTAATGGCCTAATACACCAATTTATCATATTGACCTTTGATGCATAACCCCAAGGATTATTTTCTACAATACTGTTATGAAAAGACATAGGTTAGTTAGATAAGTTATCTAGTCAGTTAGTATTAGAATAATATAGAGGTCAGTTTCCTAGTTTCCTAAGTTAGCTAGATGGCCTCTTTTATAAACGCAGCCTAGTCTTTGTTTAGGAATCAAGCAATAATAGATCAAAGTTCTCAAAATGACCAGCATGGTCAAAGCCTGCTGCCACAGGAACAACGCCTGGTTGATGAGGGAACCAAGCACTTTATCAATCATAACAATATTTGAATGTCTAATCATCTAGCGATGAGAAACATTGTCTATCTTATGTATCAGTTTCCTATTTGCATATAAGTTCTGCTGACATCTGTGATGCTTGCCTTTTACCCCTTACTTTTAGGTGCAACATTCAGTGCTAACAGATATATAACATACCTTGCCACATTGAGCAAAAAAAGATTCAACTTCCTCCAGTTTTACATTGTAAGGAAGCGGTGATGCAGCAACTGTCCTAGAGTCCACTTGATCTATAACCTCATCTGGCTTCAACAACTCCTTAGACCTACCAACTTTCTTCCCTGTGGTAAATACAAGATTGAACATTAAGAATACAGGATGCAAGGACCAAATTACTGGTGTCATGATACAATCCAACTAAAGTGAGCATTTTTTTTCCATTTGAACCGTGCAGCAAATGTCCATATTAGTACGTGACCAGGTGATTCAATGATAGTTCATAATGTAAGGCTAGGTCTAACATTCATCAGAATTCAGGAAAGGGCCATTGTACTGAACATAGCTGGAAATTGAAATGGAACATTGTCATATTCTTCTGAATGAAATTAAGCTTCTACACTATCTAAATTCAAAATCAACTTTAACTAAATACTACACAATTTCGCAAAACAAATACGGACGAAAAGGGAGAGGAAACGAGCTTGCCATCCTCTGATACACGGAGGGCTGTGGAACGGCGCAAGACGTCAGCAACTGCAAGTACGGTCTCCTCTGGCACAGTATCCGGTTTCACATCCCCTTCGAGACCTAGGTGTGACCTCATCCGCGAGAAGGAACAAATGAGAGCCAAGCTCACCACTGCCCAATCAGCCCCGTGCACAAAAGGAGACAGCGCAAAATTAGCACCAGAGCGACATGAACCAGCAAGATCATCGTAGATGAAGACGAGAGCATTCTTACACCCATTCTCGCTTTCCTCGACGGTCCTACGTAGGAACCCGTCGCGGGGGAGGTTGCTGTCGCTAAAATAGAACTCCACCTGCGACGAAAGAGGGAAAATTATTCGATTGGGATCATAGAAATCACTACAGACTGGAGAGCGGAACGGCACGAATCGGAGACTGTGTGAGATGTCAAACCTGGCGGATAACATTCTTGGCCTTGGCGTCGTCAAGCGGGGTGGCGGCGGCGGCGGCTGCCATGGCTAGCTTGCTTGGGGAACGAAGCCGCTAGGGTTTTAGGAGGATGGCGGGTACAGTTTGTTTCGGGGTTTTTAATTACGAAAAGTCAGGGACAGGGACGGAAGAATTTTCAAATAAAAAATATATATAATACCATAGTTTAAGTAAAACATAGAGGCGGTCTCTAAAATTGAAATTTGAGATATGTCTTCTCATCTCAAACTTTCTATTTTGTATTCTGGTTATCTAAGCTTGTCTGGGATTCTAATACGTAATACTAATTAAACATGAGTTTTTTATTTGCTAATGTGATATATTGACTCGACGTTGATTAAATATGATATGTTACACTAATGTGATCTATCTAAGCCTCTAAATTCTAAATTTCACATTTAGGTCTCCAAAACTTGCTAAGCCACATGACTAAAATCCAAAATAGCATATTCAAATCTTCACGCTTACAAAACAGTGCACACAAGACCTAAATTACCTTTGCTTTTGAGAAAGCCCATGCGTGGATGGACTCATTTGACATGTAAGGCTCATATATTATGTCTCATTATTATTTTCTTGACCGCTCATGTGTCTATTCTGAAACTATTTTCATCCCTGCCAACGTATGCACGTACACCCTAAACAACATGCTCCTAACCATCTAGTCTTTATGTTCGTTGTCACTACGCCAACTGAATATATCAAGAATAAGATTGCATGTGACTTATTATTTTAATTTTACATAGGTCCAACGATGTCTAAAGATACTAATGACTAATAATTTTGAAGATGAACAAACCTTTAGATGTAAATAATAGTTACAGATGACTACACAATGGTAGATAAGTTTCAGCCATCTTCAAAAAATGAGATCCAATATAGAAAACAGCAGTTAGAAGTCTTTTTCATTATTAAGAGCACTAAAGAAGAGAAATAGAGGCACCCAAATTAGTTTGAGGGAATATGATTCTGGGTCGCTAGATGCACTATGCTCAATCACAACTTCTACCAAACCAATTGAGCTAAACTCACTTTCCTGTTTGAGCCTATCTTTTAAGGCCTTGTTTACTTCCAAATTTTTTTTACAAAATATGAATAGTGACACTTTCGTTTGTATTTGATAAATATTGTCCAATCATGAACTAACTAGGGTCAAAAGATTCGTCTCGTCAATTTCGACCAAACTGTGCAATTAGTTTTTATTTTCGTCTATATTTGATACTCCATGCATGCGTCTAAAGATTCGATGTGACGGAGAATCTGAAAAATTTTACAAAATTTTTTGGAACTAAACAACGCCTAAAAAATGTATCCATTGGTGTAGATAACCAATACCAACTTTTGTTATAGGTAGTAGCCATACCCTCTCCGTCCCAAAGATACTATGAGATGCGTGCTCGACTAGGTTTATAAAAAATATTAGCAGTGTTTGTATCATCATATAGATTTATTATAAAAATACATTCTGAAATTTATTCTAATTATGCATTATAAATATTAATATTATTTTATATATAATTGGTTTAAGTTAAAAATATTTGTTTTATCAGGAATGAGAATGACATTCTTTGTTGAATAGAAGGAGTACTCCATACTATAGCAAGACCAAATAGATTGATTAGGAGCTCAATCCAAACAGTGGCGAAACCCGCTATTTTGATTAAGGGGGCTGAACAAATATAATTATATTTTTAATGTGATAAAAATATATATAATTATATGTTTGAATAACTTCTTAAAAAATAATAGACTATTTTTACCAAAATCATTATATTTATCAAAAAATATGTGAAATTGATATTTCTTGTGCTATAAATATTAATTTTTATATAGACACTTAAAATAAATCATTGTGCTGGGGCACTGCCCCTGCCAGCCCCCTGGTTCTTCCAGCGAATCCAAACATTTGATTAATAGAGATCCTCGTCAATTTACATACATAGACTCTACCAAAAAAGAAATTACTTCTATTACATGTTTTGTGACCGGGTGGTGCGGTAGCTGAGACATGGTAGCGGTATGACAAATTAGACCCTCACTTTATTCTTGCGTTGGGTATGCATGCGTTGTGTGAGTCATGCATAGTGAAAAGAAATATCGATACCGCGAGGCGTTTGACTGAACTTTTCGATTCCCCTAGAAGGTCACAAATCTGTTTCCAATCGGTTCCAAACAGAGGTACTGTGTTAAATCATTGCATTCTATCATTCCAAAGTAAAATTCTCTTTTTCATGTTGATTTTTTATTGCCACCTGTCCAATCTCAAGGGGAGGCGATGCGCGGTGTTTAGAGTGGAACGTTGGAATGACATCTGTAATTTGTTACCAACCTCAGTCATTGATCAGTTGGATAAAAAGAGGAGGGCCTTTCTGTGGTGTGCAGACAAGATGGGCAAAGCAACCCTATTAGCTGCCTGGTAGCGTGGATAAAAGTGTGTCAACCGAAGGAGCTAGGTGGTCTTGGGCTCAAGGACACCGCGACATAAAACATCTGCCTACTACTAAGCTCTTACACAAACTGCACTACCCTGAGTTCTCAACCTTGGCGCAATGGGCGCATGGCCGGGCATCCACCGCTACGCTCACTGAAGACATCCACGGTGACCACTGACAAGGCCTCTGACAGCTGCTACCCCTATATCAGGCCATCACCACTATTCAGGGTGGGCATTCGGTTCTCGGTTCGGTTTCGGTTCGGTTCCCTTGGTTATTTATGAAATTCGGTTTCTAGAATATAAGAACCGATCGGTTCCAAAAAAATTTAGGAACCGAGCATTTCGGTTCTCGGTTATTTCGGTTCGGTTCCGGTTCTTACCGAACTAACCGAATTTTTCTAGCAAAGATTAATACAATAAAAAAATATGTAGGTTTTAAAGCAAATATAGGCAACACCACTTCTAATTAGATAATAATAATGGGTAAGATTACAATAGCAATATAGTAACATAAATACATAGTAATTTAGTATGAGACGTCACACAAAAATCAAACTTTGTCTTATAAAATACTAGTAAGTAAGTAAAGTAAAATTCATGAATTTCGGTTCTTTCGGTTAATTCGGTTAACCGAGGGTAGGAACCGAATTGTTCTCGGTTATTTCGGTTCCTCAAAACTTAGAACCGAATAAGGAACCGATTTTTTCGGTTCCGGTTCTTTCGGTTTCGGTTCCGGTTCTTTAGGTTCGGTTCCTCGGTTTCGGTTAATTGTGCCCACCCTGAACCACTATGGATCTTGGAGATTGAAAGGCCTACTCATTTTTGGTCTAATGTGTGGCACAGTGATGACTCTTTCGCCGACATGTACCCGACACTCTTCAGTCATTGCAACCGGAAGGAGGTAACAGTCAGTGAAATGATCTCAGGTGGAATCCATCAAGGCTTTGTCCCAAGGCTAACAGAGAGAGCAATCGTGGATCTGATCTAGCTGCAACAAGCCATAAACAACACTAGCCTTTCAACTGCACCAGATAGACGCCTCTCGCCTTTCATCAAGGGGCATTCAGGGCTGGACAGTGGGACTATCTACCGACTCCTAAAGGCTAGGGGACAGTCGGACGATGAAAGATCAAAATTCATTTGGAGGAACTGTGTGCCACCGCGAGTCTAGCTCTTTATGTGGCTCTTTGTCCAGAGAACGATTAAGAGCCGCTCGGTCCTTCATAGAAAAAGGATTTGTGCCGATCAAACGTGTGAAGTCTGTGGTCAGGCACCTGAAACTCCATACCACATAATTGCAGGATGCCAAAATGCAGTACTCTTCTGGCAACGCTTGAATCTCAGTGCAATCCTTGATGTACAGGCATCCTCTATCCATAACGTCACGCCAGCCGGAGGCGTGCCCGTGGAGGAATTCCTTGCCTTTCTTTCCTTATGCTGCTGGCAGCTTTGGAAGACAAGAAATGCAAAGGTTTTCCGCCAGCAAACACTCTCCGTTTAAGACATCCTAACTACCTGCAAGACCGCTGCTGAGCAATAGAAGTTCAGACTAGACTACCAAGAAGAAACTGGCAAATCTTAGATGTTTGGTGCCAGTTTTTTGAGATGGCTAGACAAGGTCAGGGCTAAAATAAATAGGTTTAAGCTTGGACCATTTTGCACATTGCAATTTCCACTATGTACTCTACCCCTTTCTACCTGTCACCATTTTGGCAACCATGTACTTAGTCTGCTAAACTTTGGGCCATTAAGGGGCCAATGAATGAATGAATGAATAAAATCAGGTGCGGACCACCTCCGCCACCCCTTGACCGTAAAAAAACATCTATAATTTCAGGCATGAATTTGTATAGCCGCAACCGCAAATGATCTAAAATGATTTTTGCAGCCGCGTTCACGGTATATTGGTTATTGGTATGTGTTCAGATCCAGCCCGTGAAGCACGTCTAGCGTCTCACCGGCCGGGAAACCACGATCCATCCCATCATCCCGGCTCACGACCAGCATCATGCAAACCGATCGAGAGCATATTTTTCAAGAACGCCTCTCGCTGCCAATGCCATGGCCGGAGCCGGAGAGCGCATCCATTTTAGCGTGACCGGGGAGCAACCATTTTAGCATGGCCGGAGACCATCCATCCATTTGAGATAAGAGCGAGATCGCGGGGGCCAACGGCTCGGTGCCAACTGTCGCCGGAGTGGCCCCACCACGGCGGGGATCGCGCGGAAGGACGCGGCCGACACCCGCGCAGCCGCGGCCCCCTCCCACTTGCCATGTCACGACGGCCGCCTAAATTTTCCGGCGACAACGACGAGCTCGTCACAGCCTTCCGCCGCGACCGCGAGACAGCGACGCCACTGCTGAATCGGCGAGGCTCTCGCTGTCGCGGCGCGAGGCGTACGTGATTCACCGCGCGCGCACGGACGCCCAGGTCCGGCCGCAGCGTTTTAACTGTGCACGGCACACGGGCCACTGGCCCGGGACGCAACCCAACCCGATAAGAAGGTGACGAGGCGCACGGGCACGGGCGAACAAATTTGGCCCCGGACCCGCCCGGACGGCGACTTCCGTGGTGAGCCGGTCCTCCACGTCGCTCGTTGGCGTCGAAGACCCGCCCGGGCCGCCCCCCACGGCCACAGCTCAAATCCGGAGCCGGGGGTGGGAAAAGCTTGGCTGAGAATCGCTTCGTCCCGACAGCCACTACTAGCAAGTAGGAACTGCCCCGACCGAGCTTGCTGCTCCGGCCGGTGTGCGCCGTGCCCGTGCGCGATAATGGAGGGCGACGAGAAGTCGGCGGGCGGGGCCCCGGCGTACTGGGGCCTGGGCGCGCGGCCCTGCGACGCGTGCGGCGCCGAGGCGGCGCGCCTCTACTGCCGCGCGGACGCGGCGTTCCTGTGCGCCGGGTGCGACGCGCGGGCGCACGGCGCCGGGTCGCGCCACGCGCGGGTCTGGCTCTGCGAGGTCTGCGAGCACGCGCCGGCGGCGGTCACGTGCCGCGCCGACGCCGCCGCGCTCTGCGCCTCCTGCGACGCCGACATCCACTCGGCCAACCCGCTGGCGCGACGCCACGAGCGCCTCCCCGTGGCGCCCTTCTTCGGCGCGCTGGCCGACGCGCCCAAGCCCTTCGCCTCGTCGGCGGCGGCCGTGCCGCCCAAAGCGACGGCCGGGGCCGACGACGACGGGAGCAGCGAGGCCGAGGCGGCGTCGTGGCTCCTCCCCGAGCCCGACCACGGGCACAAAGAAGAAGGCGCCACCACGGAGGTGTTCTTCGCGGACTCCGACCCGTACCTCGACCTCGACTTCGCGCGTTCCATGGACGACATCAAGACCATCGGCGTCCAGGGCGGGCCACCAGAGCTCGACCTCAACGGCGCCAAGCTCTTCTACTCCGACCACTCCATGAACCACAGTGTGAGCTAGCTACCATCTCTGTCATCTCAGTACTATCTAATCTACACCGTATCAGCACGACCCAGCACTACTTGAAGTTCAAGTCATGACACGTACGGATGGATATTGTTGCAGGTGTCATCGTCGGAGGCAGCGGTGGTGCCCGACGCGGCGGCTGGCGCGGCGCCCGTGGTGGCAGTGGTCAGCAGGGGCCTGGAGCGGGAGGCGCGGCTGATGCGGTACCGGGAGAAGCGCAAGAGCAGGCGGTTCGAGAAGACGATCCGGTACGCGTCCCGCAAGGCGTACGCGGAGACGCGGCCGCGCATCAAGGGCCGGTTCGCCAAGCGCACGCCGGGGGCTGGGGAGGACCCGCTGGAGGAGCACGAGGAGATGTACTCCTCGGCCGCGGCGGCCGTGGCTGCGCTCATGGCCCCCGGCGGAGCCGACGCGGACTACGGCGTCGACGGCGTCGTGCCCACATATTGATCGATCTCCGCAGCAATTGCAACGCCGACATGTACACTAGTTTGCCTCGAGCTTTTGGGGCTGTAATTTTTGCTGCATGCTTTGCATGCAAAGCTCTCGTGTATATGAGAGGACTTCCAAGCGCGCGAGCGCTCTCTTTTCCTCCCTCTTCTCTAATTCCTATATAGTATATTATTACTATACGAACTGCTAATCTGCATCTTTTACTTTTAGTACTCCCTCCATTCCAAATTATAGGTTATTCGAGAGTCAAAGTATTTTCATGTTTGATCAAAATTACAGAGAGAAATACTAAGATTTATAACATAAAGTGAGTATACTATAAAATATAATTAAGAAAAAATCTAATGATACTTAGTTGGTATCATAATAATTATTATTTTATTATATAAATTTTGTCAAATTTAGAATAGTTTGACTCTTCAAGATTTTTGGAATGACGCTGTCTGATTTCGTACTGGCCACCGGTGATATATTGAGATGTTTTCCCGTAAATTGGGATGTCAATGAAAGCCTCCCCGCAACCAGCTAGAAAGTTAGGCACTTAGGCAGCAATTCCGTTCTGCCTCTAGGCGCCTTAATACGGACACTTGGATCGTTTGGTGAGCAACAAACTACACCCATATAGTTAGCGTGTTGCTAAGTTGGGGCAATTTATCTCAGCTTTTTATATGACAACGGAGTATTTGGCTTTTAATGGGGGTAGCCTTGTTTTTTTTTTCTTCACTCATCTTCATCCTCCTCTCAAACTCCGACACATCCATCTCCTTCATTTCCGACTCCTTAGGGTTAAGGCTCCAACTCCAACATAATTGGTCAGTGGTCACCCTCTCCTTCATCTCTGGCTTGTGAGGGAGGAAGATAGTGAATGAAGGCAAATCACAGATGCAGTGGAACAATGTGGTGCAAACAGTATTAAGTTGCCTAATTCCAATCTTCAATAGGTATTGGCATATGGCACATTCGCACTATCTATATAGGTGGAATTGAGGAGTTGTTGGCCATAGTGTCAAGTAGTAGATATTTCTCTTCTGATCCCCTATGTTGGATTTGGATCATGTCAACTTTGTGGGACAACCCACATAAGATGATTACTCAAGGTGCAACTTGAAGATTTTAATTTTCTTCCTTTTAGTCTTCTTTCCTCTACTGAGGACTTGTCCATTGCCACCTCTCTGATCATCACTGTATGACCTAGTGGTCTTTTCGTACCCTTCAGTCGACCATTATGTGTTTTTCTGACTTCCATGTTGTTTCTTCTTCACGAATCAGTGTATGATCAAGTTTTCAATGGTTGGTTGATTCAATACATTTTTTGTCACCATCTCAGCTCAAATCTTCTTCAATATTGTTCCTAGAATCCACATGACCTATATGTAATCATGTCTAGCACATCTTTGCACACATGTTAGTCCTATCGATCACTTATGTCATTTCAATCACCAAAACCACTAAGGATATGCCATAGGGGCATGCTCGCTAAATTATTATTGTCTAAACTTTAGTCTACCAAACTTTATGTCTTTTGTGATGGTGCATGATGAATATATGATGCTATGGAGTTGTCAAGTTTAAACTTAATTACTTGTTCTATTATTGCTCACTATTTGACCTGGGGCCATCTACATGTTTATATTCCTATCTTCTGCCATGCTTTTGCAAAATCACTAACTGGTACATATTATAACTATAGTTGCCTATAGTTAAACCTAACTAGTATTTTGCATACTTGGATATTTAAATCATGACAACAATTGTTCACAATTACATCATAGGACTCATTATCTTCTCACCATCTGACAAACAGTTAATATTTAATCATGTTGTCATTCGGTCCACTGAAACCTACAAAGGAGTTTGGATGCATGGGCTGCAGAATGTCTATGATTTCAGGTTGTCTAGCAGCACACGTGGACGGTTCCAGCAATCATTAAGGAAGCTTCATCTATCTCCAACAACCTATTGACCACTACCTTAGAGTTTGGTATGTGCTCTGAGTACAGCTTGGGAGTTCATCAAGGTTTATGGATGTATTATGTTGAAAGAAAGATGATATATATCTACTAGGCAGAGCACAACATAATGAAACTCCCATATCACAATTTTCTCAACAAACTACATATGATACACAAATAAGAAAGTACTACACCAAATAGAACAACAGGTCACCAAGGTGGCGTAGCTAATAGCACTAATTTTGATATAGTTAGCACTTCTTTGCACAATGTGCTTAGGCCAAAGTGATTGTGTTGCTTGTAAGGTGTTTGCCATCGCATGCCCCAAAGACCATATAGTACATCAAGACCCTTTTATTCAGAGCTTTTGTTGTGTCTTCTCCACCAGCTTTAACCAAAAGCCCTATCAAATATGTATACACGAGAATGTTTTGTGAAGCCAAAACCAAACCAAAACAGTGAAACTAGAGCATGTACTTTTTTAGTTTTATCTTTTTTTTTGAAGCCCAAGCCCTACCGAAGAGGGTCTAATTATCTGTAATTTTTATGTAACCCTACCCTGGAACCATATCTTTTCAGACAACATGTGAGACTCTTTTTTAAGAAACCCAAGCCCCACCAAAGAGGGTCTAATTATCTCTAATTTCTATGTAACCCTACCCCAGAACCATATCCTTCGAACAACATGTTATACTAATTGAAACCCACCTCTTCAACATTTTGAGTCTCTATAAGCCCAACAATGTCAATGAGCAAAGCGTGCTTTTGAGCTAAAAGTTCACTGACGACTCAAATCCGCCACCTATTTGCACCCCAAAAGGCTCAGCTATTCATGTTGATACATTTTCCTCTTGTGTGACTCTTTTTTTATAGAACTTTTGTGAGACTGATGCGTGGACCCGTGGAGGCAGCAAGCAGATTTTTTTTTTTCTTGAGCAACCTCTTTCGCAAACTAACCAGGCAATTACGGTGGCTGCAGCCTGCAGGGATGCAGAGGAAGCCGAGCTCTTCCTGATTACCGGCCGGCCCAGTATTCGCGGGCGGCAAAGCTACCCACACATGTCCACGGGCCACAGCCGGATCATCCTGGGCCAGACCAATGCAGCCTGCAGCACAGGACACAAAAACCTCATCGTTTCAGAGGCAAACAGGCAGGTTGGGCGGTTGGGCCTGTCCCCGAAACCCAGCCAAACCCCAGTCCCCACTCCTCGGAGCCTCACCATGCCGACCGCCGCAGCCAGCTCCTTGCTCGGCCTCAACCCCCCGCATCCCAGCTGCTCCGGCGTCCGCTTCCTTCCCCTCACCGCCGCCGCCGCCGCCTACCCCTTCCGGTCCAGATCCTCGTCTTTCGCTCCGCCGTTCCGCAGTCGCAGAGCCAGCGCCTCCGCCGCTGCCATCCATGCCTCCGCGCTCGCTCCTGCTTCCTCGTTCCCCACCTCTCCGACTCCGCCCCCGCGCGCTCCGGCTCCGCCGGAGCCTCCCTCCACCGTGGTCCACGCGGGCCGCAGCAAGAAGAAGAAGAACCCCCAGGGCGGCAGTGGCGGCGGCGGCGGAGGCCGCATCGAGGGAAGCGGGGACGTGCGGCGCGAGGCCAAGGCCAAGGCGCGCATCCGCAGCCGGCGCATGGGCGAGAACGCCTTCTACCGCCGCAAGCGCCGCGCCGCCGCGGCCACGGGCCAGGCCGACGCCTTCACGGACGCGGAGCTGGAGATGATCGGGATGGGGTACGACCGCGCCGTCCGGTTCATGGACGGGCCCGACGACCCGCGGCTCCAGCACCCGCACGACTGGTACAAGTACGGCCGCTACGGGCCCTACCACTGGCGCGGCATCGTCGTCGGCCCGCCCATCCGCGGCCGCTTCTCCGACGACCGCGTCTCGCTCATGGAGGAGGTCCACGACCACGAGGAGTGGGACCGCGTCGAGCAGTTCGACATGTGCAACCAGTTCACGCACCGCCTCAACGAGCTCGGCGACGCCGTCGGGTTCCGCTACTACTGGGTCTTCGTGCGCCACCCCAAGTGGCGCCCCGACGAGAAGCCCTGGGACCAGTGGACGCTCTCGGCCGAGGTCGCCGTCCAGGCCAGCAAAGACGAGCGGCTCGACAAGTGGAGCCTCATGGGCAGGTTCGGCAACCCGACGCGAGAGCTTATCACGCGGTGCGCGGCATGGACGCGCCCGGACATCATATACGTCAGGCGGCCTCTGTACCAGTCGCGGTTTGAACCGCAGGAGGATTTCTTCAGCAAGCTTCGGCCGTTGGTTGATCCAGCCACGGAGAACAACTTCTTGTTCGATCTTGAGCTGGATGGCCAGGTCATTCGGACAACCTACTTTGGTGGCCTCTGTAAGATTGTGAAATCCAACCCAAAGGCTTATGTCGACGATGTTGTGAATGCTTACTCAAGGCTGAATGATGCGGACAAGTCGCGATGCCTGGAATTCCTGCTCACGAACCACCCCATGGATCTCCTCCATCCTTATACCAAGGAGTGGAAGGTGAAGCTAGAGGAGCTAGAATTGGGATGTGATGCGCCTGATGAGAGTGATGATGAGGTTGGTGATGACTATGGAATTGAGGTGGCTGATTGGGTCGACGAAAATGAGGCTGATGATGTTTTGGATGGAGGAGACGATGATTATGAAGATGAGGATGAAACCGATACCCAGGAGGATATGGAACCAGATGGAGTTGAAAATATTGTGGATAGCGAGGAATACTGGGACGAGCAGTGGAAGGAGGCTATGAGAAGTTCTGATAAAATGGAGAAGCTAGTCAAGACAAGCATTGAGGCATCAAATGAGTACAGTAAGCAGCAGATGGATCTCGAGAAAGAGATGGAGTGGAAAATGGCCAGAGCAAATGCAACGATTATGGAGCAGGAACAAGCTGAGGAAGATGAGGAGGAGCAGGAGAGGGCGAGTAGCAGGAGTGCAGCGGATGGAAGTCAGAGCAATGCAAACACAGGGCTCTTCTTGAGGGCGGCTGTCCGCCCATTCACTTATAGGAACCTTGTCAAGGAAATTGTTTTGATGAGACACCACATTATTGATGGAGAGATAGTTTAGTATGAATATGACACCAATGCTGTGTTCAGTTTTTCAGAGTAGCCATTTGCCCCTTTCAATGGAGAAATGCAGAGCTTGCCTTTAGAAGGTCTAAGAAGCCCCTAAAGCTCCTTGGTTATGTACAATATTAGGTATTTTTTTCCTTGAATACGCATGAGAACTACGGATAATGGCATTAAAAAGGACAATACTAGGTCTTGTTGGGTACATTCATTCCCCATGTGGATTGTAGAGGAATGGAGGGGATTGAAGGGTTTAGCTTATTTTCCCTCAATCCCCTCTAATCCAAAAGGGTAATGATTTATCCAAACTAACCCTTGTGGATATTGTGCTATTGTTGATAACTTTTGAAGTTCTGTTCTCGGGGAAAAGCCATGGCTTTTGCTGATTTGTTGTGAAAGAAAACACTGCTGAATGGCTGAATGATTCGACAGATAAGCTCAAGCGAACAAGGCAGTCTATATCATAAAGCTTAATGACCCAATCAGAATATATATTTCTGATGTGTTCTTCACTTCTTTTTAAATGGACTTGCTTTCCCTTCGTTCTGACTCCGGCTTCATTTTCATTTGTCTGGCTATGACAGCAGTCACTACTTGATATATAATGAAATCGGTAATCTTCATGAGTGCAGTTGCAAGCCACTTTCTCCTACCATGATAACGCCTGAAACAAGAGGACGCCTCGACCAAGTGCGGCCTGACAAAGGCAAAAAAAATGTCCGGCTAAAACCAAAGGCCTACAACGATCTGGGCATCAATGTGATGCCCGGTAAAAGAAGCCGACTGCATTGCCTACCCATTAGAATGATTCTGTGGCTCCATCAAAGAGAACAACGATAGTGGTTCAGTACCTCATTGAGCTTCTAGCTCAACGATCATATGTCTGAGCCCATCAGGAATTTGTTCCTCATCTGTCATCTCATTCCAATAACTGACATCTTCCCTTGAGGCTAAAATATGAAGTTTTTGCTGAGTTACCTAATGTCCTAATGGGTTCCTTGAACATTCATTAGAGTGCCTAGTGAAAGAATATCTCTAGCAAGCATAGTGCCGAAGGAATTGTCATTATATTTTCCTTTCTCAAAAGCTAGTAAAAAAGCAGTGACAAGAACTGCATGCCGACAAATTAACATGATTTCAGCTTCCCCTGAAAATTCCCTGTGAGAGCCTTCAAGAATCCGCAGCCCCCCACTTTACATCCAAAAGGAGCTGTACTGTACAGAGCAGAGACCAAACTATTATCCCATCCTTGATCAAAAGGGCCGTGATATATAAATATAATATATATAATTCTATCTAGCAAAATTTTCAAAAAGGTTAATGATTAGCAGACAGGATTAGAGGCCTACACATGAGATTAGAATAAACAAGGGTTAAGAAGCTTCAGTTGGAATGCTCTTTAGGCAGCAGCATGGATGTGGATGGGAAATAGTTACCTAACGCTTGTACAGAAACCAACATTAAAATCTTTGATTTTTTTTTATTTAGGTTTGATATTACACCAACTGGCAAAGGCATTACTGTCACACCCTCTATTGACTACTAGAAGAAGCAATGTTAGGAGAGTCGCTCAACTATTGTTCCACAACAACGGAAACTGCTTTGGATCATCTGAAAACACCATTCCACTTCCAAATCATGCTGCCATTTCTTGAGGGACTGAAGACCGATAATTCACCAGCTAATGAAATTCTTCCTGCTCTACGCCCAAGCCGATCATTCCACTGACCTCAGCTTCCGAAGCATTCTCTTCTAGTACTATTAGTGATACCAAACTTCAATGATACTTTGAGACTGAAGAATCCTGAGAGGCATAATCATACATGCTTTGCCACCTTGTTTAGAAGGCCAATTGATTTGCTTCTACCTTCTAGCTTTCTTGTCATGGACAATGGGCAGCGACTGAAACTCTGAAAGCCCTCAGCGTTATCATTTTGTGCTTCTACTACAGTTTGCTACAGCCTACAGCACGAGATCATTAGCATTATTTTAGGGGAAAAGATTTTCAGATTGAAACCCAGTTCGCCGAACATCCACTATATCCATGGGCACTGACCCAAGAGTTATATATACGTCTAATATATACTCCAGCACTGCAGTATTGCACGCATAGCAATGATGCCCGAAAGTTCCGAAACATCGTATGCATGACACCCTCATCCTGCTGCCTTTTCTGTTTTTTTTTTCTATTGCACAAGTGGCAGCCCAACACCTCATGTTCTCTTCGCCTTTTTACTCGATTTGATTTACAATAAAAAACACTTGGATCATTGCATGGAAACGCTAAGCATCTCCTCTTTGCAGCAGTGTTTCTTGGTGGCGGCAATATAAAATCCGGCACCGAAAAGTGTTTGTGTGCTCAAACATCTCAAATTCTAGGACAGTTATTATGCCGCCAATTTTTCTACTGTAAAGGCTACCAGGTCCCCATTTTGATTCCATCTTCGTTGTGTGCACCTAAAGCATACTTGAAGCTCATGATCTACTCCACTCCTCTTCCTCTCCCTCCCCTAAAAGCTAGTACTAATATGCTTGATTATTTGGTACTTAATAGTTTCTTACTCAGTGCCTTTCTCAGTGACACCTGTGTTGTTTCGGTTTTTTACAGCTAAAAGTTGGCTCTGGTGGTTGGGGCTATCCTAGTGATTCGATCAAGGATCTGGTTCTCCTACTAAGACATTCTCTGCGGCTGCAGGTTGTGCATCAGAATTCAGAAAGACAGAAGGGGCTGCCCCTGCACAGCTACCAAGAGTGACATCCACTCATCCAGTATAAATCTCTGACCCCTTGCCTTTGCTGAGTTGCTTCTAAGCTTGGCTTCTGCCCTGCCGTAGCCAACTAGCCATGGAGCCAGAAAGAGGCCTGATTGCATACGAAGAGCCGGCTCCAGAGTCGACGGACCTGCTCTCGAGCGCGTGGTGCAGCTCGGCTATCCAAGTTGTTCACTCAGGACCCAAGGAGTGCTCGATGGCGCTGGTGGAGCACCCGGTCATGGCGCTCGGTAATGACAGGAATGACATGTTGGCAGTAAGTATAGATTCAGTACCGTAGCAAATAGTATGTCGTGTTGTGCTTGAGATGAAATTTGAGACGCGTGCCAATCTATTTCTATCCTGATGATTTGCAGAAGAGTGATCGTAGTTTGGTGGTTGACAACAGCAGTTTCAGCACGACCCAGCAGTGGAAATATGATGATCTGAAGGTACACAATTTGGGTGATGGGATGTTCATGCGCAAACTCATTTTTTAGCCTTGAGTCAAGTTTTTACCTTACTAGCGTTCTTCGTTTTTCAGTCATGGATATGGCTGCAGAAGGCAATTCATCCCGAACTGGACTATGATCTCTGCCTCAAGAAGAAATGGGTGAGTGAAAGGAGGTGTATTGTTAATGGCTCAGAGTCAGGGAAATTAAATACATGCATGATTCCCTGAAAAACGTGTTGCGAATTTTTCGAATTGCATAGAGATGATTTACATGCTTTCATCTAAACCATTCAGATAATCTTGAGTTATTCAAGAATTTATGTGATCGTGGAACTTGTTCTTCCATTTATTTTGGTCTGTCACTCTTTTTGATGATTATCATATTGGGGAAGATAACGATTTGAGTTGCTTGCTGTGATCAGTTGAACTGTATGCCCGTATCTCGTTTCCAATCTCCTCTTTTGAATGATTCCAAAAAAAAAAATCTCCTCTTTTGAAATCCTTGTTAAGAAACATTAAACAGGGGGATATGCTTGAATTGGGATCAAGGAAATCGTGAGATATTTTTATTGCCATATATATATATATATTGTGATGGCTTGGCGAGGTCAGGTCTTAAAAATTTTCTGAACTTGGCGTGCAGCTCCCGCGCAAGATGGCGCCGTGGAATGGGATCTCGCTCAAGAAGTGGGTCAAGGAGCGGAAGCAGAAGCGCAAGGAGGAGGCGCGCCTGCAGCGGGCCGAGGTCCACGCCGCCGTGTCCGTGGCCGGCGTCGCGGCCGCGCTCGCCGCCATCGCCGCGGAGAACGCCGCGCCGCCCCGCGCGCCCGGGATGAGGGAGACGGCGGTGGCGTCCGCGGCCGCGCTCGTCGCGGCGCAGTGCGCCAAGGTGGCCGAGGCCGCGGGTGCCTCGCGCGACCAGGTCGCCGCGGCCGTCGACGCCGCCAGGGCCTCCACGGACGCCGGCAGCGTCATCACGCTCACCGCGGCCGCCGCCACATGTATGTCTCGTTCACAGTTCGTCTGGCATACATATCCCCTGACACCGAAGAACTTATTTGGCTGTCTGGCATGTCACAGCGCTGCGTGGCGCTGCGACGCTGAGAGGACGGCGCAGCACCAGCGGCGGCGGGCACGGGCAGAACGAGAGGGTGGAGCACTCGGGGTCGGCGCTGTCGCAGGACGACCTCGACTTCGACTTCAACCACGCGAGGTCCCGGGCGGCGCTGGCCAAGGGCGACGAGATGTTGGTCGCGATGCCGGACGGTGAGTGCCTGCCGGCTGCCGCGTTGCTGCACGTCGTCGCTTTGCATGCGAAAGCTGAACGGGTTGTCTTGGCACGTCGCGTCGCGTCGCGTCGCAGGGAAGTGGAAGCTCCACACGGTGTCGGCGGCGTCGAACAAGCGCGGCGAGATCGTGCTGCGGATCAAGAAGACGAACCTCGTCATGGCCTTCTCCCACGCAAAAGAAAGTAAGGAACCGGCGCGATCGACCTTCCCTGTCTCCTCTTGTCTTCTTCCTCGGACAGACTGGACTGACCCAGCAGCCACCTGGCCACGCACCCGCGCGCAGGCGTGATCCGCGACGTGCGGCCGTGCGCCCCGGAGAAGCCGAGCCACGACGAGGGCGCGACGTACCCGGTGGAGGTCACCACGAACAAGGGCAAGGTGGAGCTCCGCGCGGACGACTACGGCGTGTACAAGCGGTGGGTCGCGACGCTGAGCCACATGCTCGTCATGTCCACCGCCGTCTCCGTCTCCGTCTCCACCAGGCACGAGCCGCCGCGGCCGGCGCGCCGGGACTGAGACTGACCGACCACCGGTGCGGCACCTCGCTGGAAGCAGCGGCGCCGGCGCGGCCCCACCCAATACGACGTGAACGACGTCGCGTCCATGATCGATCCGTGTCGATCGCATGTGTATTAGTGATTGCCCATGAACTATATGTACCAGTATCAGCACTGCAAAGCTGCAACCAAAGATTCGATCAAAGACTATCACAGTTTGACTACATTTCTTCGTGTTCGCATCGTTTTCCTCACCTCTTTTCTAGATGCATGGTACTATTTTCGTGAAAGAAGATAGCGGTGTATCACAAGATCGATGACGACGGGGCAAGGAGACATCTCGATCAATCCATGGTCCTGCGCGTGGCAGAAATGAGCAGGTGAGTACTAGATGCCAATGGCGGCGATGCTTTTGAGCCTTCATGCATCATGCGCTGTCAAATATGGCTATATTGGGTCGGTTTTGGCCCACAAAAGAGCTAGTAACATGAATAGTTGCCACATCCAGCCATCCAGGAGCAGGCCAAGCTCGAACACAGCCGTACTGATGACCGATCTTTTAAAATACTTTCCCATTCTTCTTGGCAAAATTAATTGCCCCAATAAACTAATTGGCGGGATTTCTCTCATCGCCAATTCAATAGGTGAAATTTCCCCTTCACTTGCAGCTTATTTGAAAAAAAAACCCATAACTTTTCAACACGAACTCTTAAGTTCATAAAGTTTTAAATTTTTAGACCATATTGGTCCCAAAAAAACCAGTACAATGTTCTAATCAACACATACATATATGAAGATTGGATTAGTTATTTTGGTATCGAGATGGCTTCAAACAAAAAAGGTCATTAAGTATTAAGTTGCAGACCTCATCAAGAATGTAGTTTTATTATAAATTATATATTTTATATATTTATATGATGCCATATGAAAATTTAAACATATTTTGGACATATGTTAATGTCGCTCCGCCGTAACATAAGCCTAAAAATCATAACTTTTTTCTATGTCATCTTATGAAAATTATAGTGCCAGTTAAAAAAAAACCTACTCGATGGTATCTATAACTTTATAACTTTTTTGTTGGAAGCCCCAGCTTCAAACAAAAATAAACAATGAGTTGCAAAGTTATAGACCTCATCAAACACTATAGTTTTTATATAATCTCAATCCGGGCTCATCTGGAATTGTTATAATGTTTTTAAAAGATGCACGGTGTAAAAAAAGAGAGAAATCTCATCACTTCAGTTAGCAGAAAGGGTAATTTCGCCAACTAAATTGGCCAAATTTAAATGCCGCTGTTTCAATTGGCTATACATAGGAGTATGCTTCTTTTAAAATAAACGAATTAAATATACATATAAAATCGATCATGAGCTTTACGAGTAGCCAAGTACGGTTAATCGGTTATCAAGCCCAACACCTTAAATGTTGAAAACTTCCTCAAAACTCAAAAGCATATTAAACGTTTTTCAAAAGGAAAAGTCTATTTTCCTCCTCCAACTTTCACGAAAGTACAATTTTTCTTCCTCAACTTCAAAATTGAGTAAATCACCTCCCTCAACTTTTAAAACCGTGCATTTTACCTTCCTAGACCTGGAGTGGTTTCGAAGACAGTTTTGCTACAGTGAATGAAGGTTTTGCTACGATAACAGTGATTTTGCCTTTTTCTTTTAGAATTATTTTGGCTCAATCTTTATAAATCATAGAAAAAAAAATCAAAAAATAAAATAATCATCCAACAAAATTGGATTTTTACTGTAGCAAAACCGCCTAATGAGATAAAATGCACGGTTTGAGATAGATGGTTTGTCCAATTTTCAAGTTGAGAAGGAGAAACGAACTCCATGAAAGTTCGAGGAGGAAAAGTAGACCTTTTCCTTTTCAAAAACTTCAAAACGTCACACAAGTGTAGATGCAATATCACTATATCACAAATTATCTTTTGGATTTCTTGGTATACATTCAAGAAAAAAAACAAGTTTTCAAATGGGTATACTTTCAAAAGAAATCAATTCGCTTGAGTTCTTAGATCAGTAGATTTGGATAGTCTCAAGCTCATAAAGGAAGAGTATCGCTGAAATTTGGCCGCTACTGCTTACGCTGATTCGTTGTAGAAGAAAACTATTTTTCG
The DNA here is from genome assembly GCF_000003195.3 of Sorghum bicolor. Classification (NCBI taxonomy): domain Eukaryota; kingdom Viridiplantae; phylum Streptophyta; class Magnoliopsida; order Poales; family Poaceae; genus Sorghum; species Sorghum bicolor. The sequence continues at coordinate 49,830,288 of NC_012875.2, forward strand.
CTGAAATACTATTTAAGTAGTGCTGAAAAACAGGATACAAGTTTTTGAATGGGTATACTTTCAAAAAAAAAACACTTTTCAACATTTGGAGTGTTTGCCCACCAGTCCACAGGCCAGGATGGTAGATAACTAGATGAGTATATGACTGCTATAGAGCGCAGCTAGTTATCACCATCCCTGTCCGCAGTTTCACCCCCCCCCCCCCCCCCCCCCGATTCAAGGCATGGCTGTACTCAGCAATACTACGTCCTCTACAACAACATAGTTACGAAAACAATAAGTGCCATCATTCCGCACAAACCATCCATTGCACATCGTCGCAACAAAACAGAATCGGCAAGGCCGATCCTCATGACCGAAATTCAAGAGGCCATGTCCTAACTTTGCAACCTCACAAAACAAAAGTTGGGTTCTTTAATTTTTTTCCCCTTCCTTCCTGATTTCAAGTCATTGGATAAGAATTTATTATGACACAAACCTAAGGTAACTCGCAGGTGTTACAGACAAGAGATCCACAAATCATAAACCAAGTTGCACGTATGGAGAAAAGGGTGCAATGCCAATTTATAACATCCTTCCATAGGAATTAACATGTAGCAGCCCTGCCATGCTTAGTGATGAGCATGTGCTTCCTCCTTTTTAGGTTTTGTTGCCTGAAAGAGAAAGTGCAACATCAGAAAATTGAATTGAACAATTCAATAAACATGAACTTTCACAACCACAATGTGGCATGCAAGCTTATCTCTAACAAGGCCCAAAGTTAAAACAACACCAAAACAGGCTCACTAAATAATATAGGTTTTATAAGCTCGCATTGGAAAGTCAACAGTAGCAGCATCTACTTGATAACAAATTCAATCAAATCCTCAGCTAGTAAAGATCGCAGCGCTAAATTTAAAGGTAAGAGCAACCAACACAAAGCTATCAGTGAACCGTGGGGTGGAAGGGTAGTCAACCAACGAAGTAAGCTTTTAACAGGTGACCATAAACATCACCCAGATTATCCTTCTACTTCGCATGACAGTTTCATATATCAAAAGACTATTATGACCAAACAAAATATACCATCATCATTTATCATTTAGAATGACTTGCTTTTATAAATTCGATATTTATATAACCCAAAATTCCATAAGATATAAGAATTCAGTTACCAGAGTTTTCACCAATCACAACAAAAGAGGAAGCTATAACTTATATTTAAGACCATTCATTCAGTGTGCCTACTGTTTCAAGGGATACCAGGTGAATGCAGCAAAATTTGAACCCACGACTAGGAGACGATATGTACTCATCAGAAAATAATGACTTTCTTACAATATCAACACGAGAAACAGCATTATACCTAAACAGTGGATTTAAATTGATGCATGTTGTAGGTGAAACTACAATCTAAGATACCTCAGTAGAATAGAGTTCGATGCATATTACTCCGAAAGGGAGTGTGTATTCATAATAAACAATAACAGTACTCAGTACATCAAGCTCACAGAAAACACAGGCATTAGTTAAGAACCTCAAGTTAATTAGTTATATCCATATTAGTTAAAAACCACATCAGTTAACAACATTGAAATGTAACAAGTGCGAATCTATTTGATAAATTCCAAACATGCTTTTGGGGAACTTCCAGAATGTGACAACTCATGAGCAAATATATAGAAATACAACTCATCTTCTGGGTGCACAGGAAACAAACCAGGTTAAAATAATTTGTCGCAGTCATAAACTAACAAACAGCTATACAACAGCCTTATTATAACTGATTCATGGAACTAAGCTATTCTAAAAAAACTATTTCCACGATGCCAAGCATCAGCTTGTTGTTAATTTGAACTGAACGATTAATAACACCATAAGATACCCTTCGGTCTATGACTATCCAGACAAATGCTCGGAACAGTTCCAGTAAGGGCATCAACATAGGTAAATGTTAATTTCACCCAGAATCACAGCTCGGCATTCCATCAAATCCTCACATCATATATCCTTCGCCGATTCGTGAACCATGCTAAAGCGTTGCGGAAATCAAACCATCTATAACCCCTCCGATACCAGATCGAGCCAATAAACAAGCCTAAGGTTGAGCCAATTCACAAGACTAAGATTGAGCCAATTCACAAGAATAGACTTACCTTGAGGATTGAGAGCTTGATGCTCCCGTAGACGACACCGACGCTGAAGGCAGACGCCCTGGCCACCTGCAGAGACAACACGAGGATGCGCGATGAGGGATTCAGATCCGATCCGGAAGCAACCAGGGCAGAATCTTCGGGGGAGAACAGGGACTTACAAGGGCGAGGGTGCTGACGCCGGAGTAGGGGCCCGGAGTGAAAGGCATGGCGACGGCGGCGCGGGGCAGCTGGATCTGAGTCGGCGAGGGTTTGGAGGAGTTGGGAGAGGCGAGGGCTTGCGTCGTCTTTGTCGCAGGGGAGAAGAGGAGGTTGTGGCGGGCTGGGCCTTATATGGGCCATTGACGAGAACGCGGGGTCGGGGAGTTCTGCGCCCGTGGGAGTTGTGCTGGTATGCGGGAGCGGGACCCACGTGTCATTGAGGGAGGTCAAGGCAGAAACATCCACCCGAAGCAACCTTCACCTTTTTTTTTCTTGAAATTTTGCCGGATTTTCTTTTCTTGCACTTCTCTGGTACATATAGATAGGTGAAGTGCGTCAATGCACGCAGTAGACATGCTTACTGCCATTTATTTTGAATTTAATTTTTGTGCTTATTTCTCCAAATAAATATATGTTCTTGAAATATATTTCATGAAGAATTTAATAAAGAAACTAATTTATGTTGTAGATGTTGTGTACTCCCTCCGTACACAAAAGAATACAATTATGGCATCCGAGCTAAGTTTAACCAGGTTTATAATAAATAAATAAATAATATTACCAATTATGTATTCAAATAAATTTATTATAAAAATACATTCTATAAGTAATCTAATGTTATTTATTTTGCATCATGAATGTTCATACATTTTTAATATAAATTTAGTCAAAGTCTGTATTATTTGACTCCACGAAATCAGATTGTTTTTTTATGGACAGAGAAAATATTTTCTAGAATATTAGTAAGTGGTAACCAAATCGAGCCTCTTTGTCAGGCGATATGTATTATAACTTGTACAGTATCGAAAATGAAACCAAACGGTGTTTTGCAAGGCTCGGTTTTTGTTTAAAACCTTGGTTGCATGGCGTCCTATACTTCCTTTCGGCGCTCAAGGAGGAATAATGATAGTTGAAACACTGCCACCGTCATGTAATTTATCAATTAATTCCATTCGGTAGAACGAAAAAAAATGTCTCGGCCTCCCGAAGGACTGCGGCCGGAGCTCGCCGTCCATGGCTCCGCCCTCTCGCTCGCCATGGTGGCATCGCCGCTTGCCGGACCGCGCAGCGAAGGAAGGTCAGAGCCTGGGCGAACAACCACAGGCCCCTCCCTAGAAAGATCATCTCTTGTCCTCCTCGACGACGATGGGGTTGGACAGGGAGATGTCACGACCAGTTGTCTATGGAGCATAGACACGCAGCGGCGAGGTGGTGGTGCTATTGCAGAGTGCGCAGCGTCATCGGCCACGATCATGAAACAGATAAGTCCCAGTTAAGTGAACTCCACAACAATATAAATGAAACTACATTATTTTCCAATGCGAACACCTCCCCAACACAGATCAAATTGCTTTATTTTCCCTAATATTAGTAGCATGATGATGTATTAAAGCGGGGTCTATATGTATAGGCATATAAATCGATCTTGGTTGGAAGCTTTCCACCGAGCACTGCTGGTCTCGCTGAGTTGCTTACACAGTGAAGTCCAGCAGGCGGAGGTTGAGACAGCCGACCATCTTCTGCTCTTCTGTGTGTTTGCTAGGGAGAGGGAGGTGTGGGATTGGCTGCTGAGACGCTCCCATATCTGGCTAGACCCGCCCACAGGTGCCTCCCCCTTCGTCGACTGGTGGCTGTCTTCGCGGAAGAGGCTGCCCAAGGAACTGCGACGTGGGTTCGATTCCTTAGCCCTCCTGGTTGCCTGGTCCCTTTGGAAGGAGCGTAATCGCCGGGTCTTCGACACCGCCGCCTCCTCCGTCAACGACGTAGTCACGGGGGTGATCGCTGAGGGCGTTTTGTGGGTGGCTGCGAGTTTCAAGCCTCTGCAGGCCTTTGTCGCTCCGGCTGCTAGCGAGTAGTCACCCTAGTTTCTGTGTCGAGGATCTCTTGCCCTCATTGCGTCTCCTGTTCTGAGCTGGGCCTGCCCCCGGCTTCTCGCCGGCGGGTCCCTTGTTGGTCTCTTATTCCTATTTTCTTTTCCAAACTGTTGTGTGTTTTGAACCTTGTTTCCTCTTTAATGAAATACACGTGAAGTCGTGTTCTAGAAAAAAAAAGAAGGTAAGACACAGCGGCAATTCTTTGCATCACCTAAGCCTTTTGTCATTGTTAAATGTTTTCAAAGATTAAGCATCGACGCTGCAGGAGTTTAGGTTCCACAGAAAATTGTCCGACACCAACATCCACCTGAGAAGTCTGCTTGTTCTTTCTCATGAAAAACAAGTTAACTTGACACAAGTTAATTTTGATTTTGATGGCTCCAGTATCCACTTCATGTTGCCTTGAATGAGTTCTTTTGGTCATGTTTTTCTAATTCCCCAAGGAAAATGGTATTCTGAATGGGTGGATGGATCCGTACGGTTGATGGTTATGTTAAATTTATGGATTTGTATATGCAAGGGAGGCTCTGCTATGCCAGGCATGCACATTGTTGATTCACCGGTATGCAAAGGATGAAAGAAAGGAGGGGAACATGAAAGATGCAATATTGATACAAGGACATCTTCTCATGGTTAGTGATGATATCAGGTTATACGTATAATGGTTAACCTAGAGAAGTTTTGAGGATTTTTCCCGCCTGAGTCGTCATAAAGGTAATAATAAGGCGACCTAAATAGGCTTGTTGCTTTTATTCCGATGTCTGCAGGATCCGAGCTGGGCAAAAATCATGAATGTGCATGAACATAATATGGAGATGACTGTTGTTTTGTTTGAGTCTATGTCGGTTCATGATGCGTTTTCATGTAAGGCCATTGAACTTTTCTTTCGGATGTTTTTCGAGGGCCACTACCCAAATAAATAACGATGTGTTTAAAGTTGTACCATTTATGATTTTCTTGCAGAATATGTAACACATGATTCATTGTATTCATCTTTTGATTTTACTTGTTAGTACTAGATATATGATTTCGATGGAAAATATCACATTCTCGTACCCGTACAACCGCACGGGCACATTTGCTAATCCTAATAAAAAGTTAAACGCCCAATGCAACTCATTTGCTACCTTGAGTCAACTCATAATCGAGGAGAAAGAAAAAACATATCTATATAAAGCTAAACCCCACTAGATGAATTCTCTCTTCATGCAAAGTGTCCACATCATTCTCCACTAAGTGATCCACTAAATATTTTATCTCTTCATACAATATGTCCACATCATTCTCCACTAAGTCCATGTCATTGCATATTAATTATAAAAAATAACCATGTCATCTATATCATGTGAAATACTTTAAATCTTTAATATATTCACATACAAGTGATGTACATACATTGTTTGTTTCATCACCAATTAATTCCTCTATAATATAATCAAATATTAGTTTTTATTTTATTAGCTTAGCAATTTTTTACTAGATCTAATACAATAAAATACATACAAGTCAAATTCATATGTGTATATACATAATAGACTAAATACCGTATAGTAGTGCTATGTATATAATGATTTATTTTTAAGAAAATCCCGCAGCAACGCGCGGGGAATTCACCTAATTATAATTAATAATGAATTATAGCCAAATTGTCAACATGATTTCATTGGAGACCGGAAGGAAAGAGCTAATCTGAATCAATATATGCAGCGTTGTGTACATGTTTGCTCGTTGAAGACTTGGCTATGATTGGGAGTCTATGACAATGCTAAATTTTAACATCATGTAGTGTGTTGAAGATAAATAAATATCCATCACTTCCCTGAAACCCTACCTGTTCTCAATTTTGTCTCTCAAATCAGCCGTCGTCTTTTTTTCATGACCCTTCTCTCTACTTAGGTCGTCCCACCCAAAAACTTTACATCTATTGCATCGAATCTTTAGACACATGCATAGAGTATTAAATATAGATAAAAAACTAATTGCATAATTTAGTTGTAAATCGTGAGACGAATCTTTTAATCCTAATTAGTCAATGATTAGACATAATTGTTACAATACCCACATATGCTAATGTTAGATTAGTTAGGCTTAATAAATTTGTCTCGCAGTTTCCGGACGAGCTATATAATTTGTTTTTTTATCAGTATGGAAATCCTTCCGACATCCTTCCGACACATTCGATGTGACACCCAAAATTTTTATTTTCGCGAACTAACCAAAACTTTAAAATGAAGTTGTTTCCTCTAAAATTGTTCCTCTCCATATCTTCCTTTGCCTCTATGTCGTTGACTTCTTGCGTTGTCCACTATATATGTTGAAAAATCCATGGAAGCCTACCATATAGGATAATGATAAACAGGTAAACACATGGGCCAAAATGGATCGGCAGTTAAGAATGCAGCCCACAAAACGAAACGTCTGATTACACTCGACTACACTCTGCTGTGCAGAATCACGTCTGATTTACGGAGATGGCGAACAATCCGAAGAGTAAGAAATGGAATTAAGGAGGCGTTCGAGACTATTTTATAAACTCTATTTCACAAAGAGCAGCTTCTCGTAAAAACAAAATTGTGAGGTCTCCCCTCTTACGTGCTTTCAAAACTTTACCTTTTTTTTTCTTGAATAAAATAGGTAGTGACTAAAAAAACATGGGGCAGAACGATCTCAAAGGCCCCCTAAGTTTGAACTTGCTCATCAACAATGCCTAGCTGTAAATGTGGTTAAGTTCTCATTCCTGGTTCTGAGCCACATGCCGGCAGTTTGGGCAACATGAATTGTAAACGAGGGCTGGAAGCCTGGAACATGCAGCTAGCTGGCGTCGTCCACGGATAACATTCCTTTCACTGCATTGACATTATCCAATTATATGTCAGTTAAGCATGTGAACACAGGGGAGGATGCATGGCTGTCATGTTTCTCTTTATGTTTTATCTGGACCTAATTAGTCAACACTGATTAAAAGATATATACATATATATAACTACCAATATTCTGCTTAGTTATTTAATGATTGTAGCCTTGTAGGCACGCATACTCAGTATTTCCTCTAAAAAATTCGGTAATGATATGGACCGAGCGTTCGTACGGTCGGACGCACCGTCCCACGCTCCTACTCGTTATTCCATCGCTAATTTGACCCATCCGCGCCGCACTCTACCTCCCTCATTTTTCCTTATCCTTCATTGCTCACTCCCACATACAGACGCCACATGTTACTTCGCTGCTGCTCATCGGTGCTCCCTTCCTCCCTTCCTTTTCCACGACCTCCATGATCATCGAGGCTTTCTCCCTCCCTTCCTCTTTCACGGCCTCCATAATCATTGGCGCTCCCTCCCTCTTTTCCTCCTCCACTATCTTCATGCGGCCTTGCTCCACTCCCCTACCACATACGAGGACGACGGCGGCGGCTTTAACGAGGTAGGTCGGTTTTGTCTAGATCTCAGTCCTCCTTTTCCTCCTCCTCCCCCCCTCCTCCTCCTCCTTCTCCTCCTCTATTGGATTTGAGCCCTCCTCCTCCTCCTCATCATCATCATCATCATCATCATCATCATCATCTAGAGCCTACTTCTCTGAATCTGAGGGACACAACGGTGGCTAGGATTCTGATGAGCTATGGGATCCTATTTCCTCCACCCTTTCAGCGAGCTCAAAGGTGATGGGCGAGGGCTAGAGCATCCTGCACCCCGAAACCCATCCCCTTGCTATTTTGCATGCTTTTTTGTTGTTGTTTCTCCGTGTTGTAATAGATTTTTGGAGATGCTGCAAAAGATGATTTTGAAATGTTACAATGGTGTGAATCATGTGTTGCACGAATAGAGTACTATTATTGAGATTGTTGCAATAGGAGATTTTCAATTATTGAAATTACCTTTTACAAATGTTGTAGCACTAAAAAGTGATTATTGAGTTGTTTCCATCTTTCCACGTTTCATGTTTATTTTCTATCATGTTGCAGTACTACTGCATGAGATGTTGCATTAGTTTTGTTTATGTTGCACCTTGCATTGCGCTTTTTGTTTCTGTCGTTGCAGTAGCTTTGGTTTGATATTGTAACAAGTATTTTTTTTCTCTAGACATGTTGCAAGCGTTTTGATCTGGATGTTGCATGGTGTTTTTTTTGCAAGTGTTTTATTAGCATGTTTCGAGTGTTTCAGCTATTTCGTACTAATGTTGCAAGTGTTTCATTTAGATGTTTCAAAAGTATATATAGTGTTGCAGATAGTGTGTTTCAGATGCATATTTCATATGTTTCATCTGCCTTCAGACGTATGTTGCAAATATTGTATTCGGATGTTTCAAAAGTAGATCGGTGTTACATCCCTGTCTTTGCTTTTCTGCTTCCTCATCTTCACATCGTGTCTCTTCCTTTTTCTTTTTGGCACCGATTGGGCATCTGTTGCCTCTCCTCTTCTTTTCTAGATACTGGCTTAGTCATCTTTCTCATCTTTCTGTAGTTACCTGCTGCAGCTGCTGGCTGTGTGCATGCGCGTGGGCGGCGGAGGGGGTGCAAGCGAGGACTCCCTGGGATGTAGTTGAGGAGCGGTGTCAGCTGGGTGGATGCGGGATGCAGGTGCGCACGGGGAGACTGAGTATAGGTTTGGGCATCCGGACGCGCGTATCTCTCTGGACGTCCGGGCGCTAGCAGTACCGTAGAAAATTACTAATTCCAACATAATGTGAATGCCTGGCCCACTCGTTTGATTAATTAACAAGAAATTACCTTTTGATGAAGTGCGCTCCGGCAAGGCAAGAAAAATTGCGATAACATGAGCAAGAGCAACCACGCAGCGCGACGGTGTCCAAGGGACAGAGGCGGTGCACGGTTTATGCACTCTGGGTTTTGGTAGGAAGAGGATGATCACTCCACTTGGTCTGCGAAATTTTTGATATAGGCCTTGTTTACTTCACCTCGAAATCCAAAAACTTTTCAAGATTTCCTGTCACATCAAATCTTGCGGCATATGCATGGAGCATTAAATATAGATGAAAACAAAAATTAATTACACAGTTTGTCTGTAAATCACGAGATGAATCTTTTAAGCCTAGTTACTCTATGATTGGACAATGTTTGTCAAATAAAAACGAAAGTGCTACAGTGTCGAAATCCGAAATTTTTTCGGATCTAAACAAGGCCATAGTTCAAGTTTACTCTTTTCACTTAACTCAAGGAATCTGGATTCTAGGCCCACTGGAAAATGCTTGCAATACAACTCGGGCCTTGTTTAGATCTGAATATTTTTTTAGATTTTGACATTGTAACAATTTCGTTTGTATTTATTAATTATTATCTAATTATAGATTAACTAGAGTCAAAAATTTTGACTCGTAAATTACAAATAAACTATACAATTAGTTATTTTTTATCTATATTTAATGTCGTAAAATTCGATTGCGATGGAGAATATTAAAAAAAATGGATTTTGGGTAAACTAAACAACACCTCGTTCGTGTAAGGTAATCATACTATTGCCTTGTTTAGTTGGCAATTTTTTTTAGTTTTGGCTACTATAACACTTTTGTTTGTATTTGATAATTGTTGTCCAATCATGGATTAACTAGGCTCAAAAGATTCATCTTGCAAATTACAGGCAAACTGTGTAATTAGTTTTTTATCTATATTTAATATTTTATACATGTGTCACAAGATTCGATGTAAAAGAAAATTTAAAAAAATAGAACTAAACCAGGCCTATATCCTACCCCTCTATTATTTCATAAGTGAACCACCACGCCCAAGAAAGATCGGTCGAGTGCCCTCCTGTGCCTACTGCCTACTCAGGCCTTGTTCGGTTTCTACAAAATTTCAAGATTTCTCGTAACATCATATCTTTAGACACATGCATATAGCATTAAATATAAATAAAAAAATAACTAATTATACAATTTACATGTAATTTACGAGACGAATCTTTTAAGCCTAGTTAGCCTATAGTTAGACAATAATTATCAAATACAAATGAAAGTGTTACGGTACCGAAAACCAAAATTTTTCTAGAAGGCCTCATATCACACGATGAAAAATGAGGAACTCTTTGGCAGGCCATGGCTAGTGCAAGCGGAGCAATTTGTATAGACTGGACGAAGGTTCTCGACGCCCAGGAGCAGCCGTACACATTCCTCTCTCCGAGTTAGTTGTAAAAGTCAGCGCCGGCTGTGCCTCCCGCCGCCGGCCACTTCCTCATCACCCCCACACCACCAACACTGCACGAGACTACGGGAGCGAGGATAATGGCCTTGCCCCGCTGAGCACATGAGAACAGTGAGGCGGAACCACCAGATCAGAAAACAAATCAACACCAACATGGCCAAAATAATAGCGCAACATTCCGATGTCCGCGATGAGCGGAACGCTGCACGTTACAGGGTTTTTCGACAAGAGAAACAAGGTAGTAGGACTGTAGGAGTGATTCAGGGCAGCCCTCGCCGCATGCCAGCTATGCCTATAAGTACAGGCTCGCCGCGGCTCGCTAGCTAAACAACACACACCAGTATCTGTGTAGCACTGCCACTGCCCACAAAAGCCTCTAATCACTCATAGCCATGAGGCTAGGATCATTGCACCACCTCGTTCTTGCCCTCCTCCTCGTCGCCTATGCCGGCGGCATTATTGCGCCGGCGAGCGCCGCCGGCGGGAGCTGGAAGCTCCTGCAGAGCAGCGTCGGCGTGTCGGGGATGCACATGCAGCTGCTGCACAACGACCGCGTGATCCTCTTCGACCGCACCAACTTCGGGCAGTCCAACCTGACGTTCCCGCCGGGGCACCCCTGCCGCGTCAACCCGCAGGACGTCGCGCTCCCCAAGGGCGACTGCACCGCGCACTCCGTCGAGTACAGCGTCGCGTCCAACACGTTCCGCGCGCTCTCCGTCTTCACCGACACCTGGTGCTCCTCGGGCTACGTCGCGCCGAACGGCACCTTCGTCCAGAACGGCGGGTGGCAGGACGGCACCCGCAAGGTGCGCGTCATGCCCGCGTGCACCGGCGACGGCGACGCCGCCGCCAGCTGCGACTGGACGGAGAAGTCGAGCCCGGACCCGGAGGTGCTCGCCGTGGGACGGTGGTACGCCACCAACCAGAAACTCCCCGACGGCCGCGCCATCGTCGTCGGCGGGCTGAACCAGTTCAACTACGAGTTCCTACCCAAGTCGGCAGGCCCTCCCGGCGCCTTCGCGCTGCCGTTTCTGTCCCAGACCAACAGCCTGTACCCGTTCGTGCACCTCAACGTAGATGGCAACCTCTTCATCTTCGCCAAGAACCGCGCCATCCTGTTCGACTACAAGAGCGGCGCCGTCGTCCGGAACTACACCATGCTCGGCGGCGACGGCACCGAGCTGAGGAACAACCCGAACGCGGGATCGTCGGTGCTGCTGCCCCTGAAGCCCAACGCCACCGAGGCCGAGGTCCTGATCTGCGGCGGGACGCCGGCCAGCTCCAGCGGCAGGAGGTTCCTGCCGGCGCTCAGGACGTGCGGCCGGCTCAAGATCACGGACGCCAACCCGTCGTGGGTCATCGAGGAGATGCCGTCGCCGCGGGTGATGGGGGACATGATCCTGCTGCCCAACGGCGAGGTGGCCATCATCAACGGCGCCACGGACGGGGTCGGCGGGTGGGAGTTGGCCAACACGCCGTCCATGGCGCCCGTCATCTACCGCCCGGACCTTCCGTTCGTCAACCGGACCGGCCGGTTCGAGGTGCAGACGCCGACGGGCACCCCGCGGCCGCGGATGTACCACTCGTCGGCGGTGCTCCTCCGCGACGGCAGCGTGCTCGTCGGCGGAAGCAACCCGCACCAGTACTACAACTTCAGCAACGTCAAGTTCCCCACCGACCTGAGCCTCGAGGCCTTCTCGCCGTACTACCTCGACGTCCCCAAGGACCGCCGGCCGTTCATGGTCGACCCGTCGCCCAAAGGCGAGCCGACGACTGTGACCTACGGGGATTCTCTGGACCTGCTGTGCATGATCCCCGGCCGCTCCGTGGTGTCGGTCACCATGGTAGCGCCGTCGTTCACGACGCACTCGTTCGCGCAGAACCAGCGGCAGCTGTTCCTGCAGGTGCAGGTGAACCAGGCACAGCTCTTCGGATCATCACCCAGCGTACAGGTGCCGAAAGACGCCTACGTGGCATCCGTGACGATGCCGGCGACGCCGGTGTTGGCGCCACCGGGTTACTACATGCTGTTCGTCGTCAATGACCGCATTCCCAGCGAGGGGATCTGGGTACACATACAGTGACAGCTTGTGGATCACCGAATGATGGTTTTTTCTTTCCCCCCATTCCATTTGTTAGCGACGATCTAATTATATCCGATCTTTGAATTGGTGCATGATGAGCCGTAGGGAAATGGTTGTACGGGCATTTCTTTCTTGGTTATTTTTATGTATACCATGTTATGTAATCAATTGGAATCAAATGAGATGCTTTTGTTCAAAGAACTTTGGTAACATTGTACTATTGAGGAGTGCTATATATTTTGTGCACCAGCACATTAAGTAAACTTCACTTTCACTAAGGACCTTCCGAACTCAAATTTTCAAAGCAAATCCGTCCTCCTCTTGCAGCGTGTAGGCGAGTATTTGGTTTAGGGAATTAACTGATTCTAGATGTGGTGACGCATCATGAGTTTATTTTTTAAATTTAGTAGAACGATACAATTCCTCATATTAATACTAATTATTAACTTATGAGAAATGAGGTGGTGATAGAGCAAACTATAGTATTCCACAATAATAAAAAAGAAACTAGAGAGGTGATAATTAACCACTTCATTCTACAAACCAAACACCCCATGATTTACTGATCCCTCAATCCAGAGCATTTTTATACATTAGGTAAACTATTTTATTTTATTGAAAATTTATATTCAGCTTTATTCCTGGTAAAACTGCACGATATAAGAGCAACACCTCTACTTAAATTCACATAGTTAAATATGGGTGCTTGACAAAAAACACAGCTCCAGCAGAGCCCTTAATTTGGGATGGGCACCTAAATCTCTCCCCTAGACCCGATTCGCGTTAGCCCAATAAGCCAACCCCCATCCGCATGAGCACTACTCCTCCGCTCCCTCCGCGTCTGCTGCTCTACCATTTGTCGTGGTTGCAAGGACACATTGGTCGTTGCTCTGCCACGCGTTGCCTTCCTTTTCTATGACGGTGATCCATCCCCTTCCCTGCCTGCGATAGTGCTCCATCCTCTTCCCTGCTATCCGAGATGGCGCTCCCTCCCATGTGGATCTCAGGACCACTCCTTCCCCTCACCGGCACCGGATCTGCTGCAGGGTCGGCTCCCTCCCCTCGCCGACACTGAGGAAGACGGCGGCAAGGTCGGTTCCTTTCCCTCGCCAACGCTCCGCCCGTAGTCGGCGCTATCGTCACTCTTTCTTTCCCACTGCGTTGAGATAACTCAGTTGTCAGAACAGAGAATGACAAGTGGGTCCCAATTGCCATTGTCTGTTAAAATAGATTTTGGGGGCTTAGGTTTGGGGGCTTCTGCTGCTGGGGAAGATTGCAAAATAGAGGGCCATCCTCCACTGCTTGTGCGCTCCTGTCCGTCAGTGATGGATGGCGAGCCTCGGAGGCTGTAGCGCGACTGACAAAGACCGGAGACGCCGACGACTCACTCTTGCGCCGGCGACTTCGAAAGCGTTGCGTGCTTCCCTTACCTCTGCGGACGGGATCACGGGAGAGATTGTAGGCGAGCACCGGCGAGCGGAAGGGCGTGCGGCTCTCTCGCGCACGGTGGCGCTTGCGGTCGAGTCGACCATTCGACCGAAGCCGGTTCATGGCTCCGCGGACTTCATTCCGTTCCGGTTTTGGTCGCAGCCCGGCGACGATTTCACTGATGAAGCTGCTGGCGAGGACACTGAAGATCGGGAGGACACTGAAGACGAAGAGGACTCACCTTCAACAACTGAGTTCATCCAGGCGGCGAAAACGGTGGGTTTCTCAGTCGATCAACTCGCCAGAGCCGAAAGGGCCCTGAACGCAGGTATGGCTCAGTCTCCCGAGGGAGTAACCTTGGCGAGATCAATCGTTCAAACTTTAGTGAAGAAGAAAACTTCAGGAAGGCCATAGCAAGGCCCTCTTCCATCCCCACGAGTTTCTCCACCGAGGACTCTAGGTGACGCCTTGGCCATGGCATCTTACCAGAGGAAGAAACCGAGCTCCAGCCGGGCACAGTCCCTCACGGCTACACCGGAGAGGTTTAGCTCATCGGAGAAGGATTGTCTTTCAAAATTTGAACATGTGGTCTCGCAGTGCCCTGATCCGAAATCCTCGGGCGTCCATGCGTCAATTCCGGTCGTTCAGATCACGAACACCACGCGTGGAACGCCGAGTCGGGCGGGGAAGGGTTTACGTGCGTTTCCAACTCGTGTTGTCCTTGGGCCAGGGAAAGTTTTCAGGCCCACGCCGGGCCTGTGTTCTCTGTTCTCTAGAACGGGCACAAGGGTTTCTCGGTCCAGGTCGTTTTCTAAGACGAAGGCCATCAGGACTTACGCCGAGGTCGTGCGAATAGGCACATCAATGGCGGCGCAGGAGGGAGGCTTTGGAGGCCGTGGCGGTGGCCGATCGACTGGGGGGTTCAACACTAGTTTTCACCCAGGAACCGGAGGTCAGGGGGGCGGCCGCGGGCGCTTCCCCTTCCGAGGCACTGGGCGTGGCAATGGTGGACATGGTGGTCCCAGATTTGGCGGCTTCGGCGGCTTCCAGGGGTTTGGCCGCGGCGGAGGAAGATACTACGATGGGCGAGGCAGAAGCTTCGCTGGTCGTCATCAGCTGCATCGGCCAGGCCCTAACGCTGTTGTGTCCAACGTCTACAACGCTGGTCTTCCTCAGCAAGAAGGCTAGGTGGGGAGGCAATCTGCAGGTGGCCATGGTCACCACCAGGCGCCCCATGCACACGTGCATGGTGTTGGGCAAGGTGCTGTTTTCACTATGCAGACGGTTGATTCTACTACTTCCACTATACCTCCGTCCAAGTCAGCACCGGGAAATTCGGAAGTAAGTGAGCCGGCTACTGCTCTCCCAATCCCCAGCACGATTGCCTCTCAAATTGATGTTCCAGAGTCATCCCAAAAAGGAGGCGTCCCAAAAACAAAGGGTAAACCTTATTGCTATCGTTGTCATACTAAAGGGCACACGATGTCTGTTTGCACTACTGTACTTAGCTGTGAGGTATGCTTTGGTGATCATGTTAAAAAAGTTTGCCCAAATTTGAAGAACTTGCAATCAACTGCTTTACCATGTGGTTATGCGGTAGAAGGTCTGGGTTTCTACTTTATACCTTTTGCTGAAAATCCAAAAATAACTTCAGATGATAAATCTGCAGTGGTACGTGTTTTGGAGGGTTCTGTTACTGCGGACCAACTCGCAGTGGAACTCGACAAACTTCTGCCTGGAAATAGTTGGGTAATTGAGGAGAAAGGTAATGATGCCTTTACCACAATTTTCCCTTCTTCTGAAGTGCTCAGTCACATGGTGAATTGGGGTCCAATGGACACCAAGACGGTGAAAGGAAAGATTCGATTTGAGAAAGGAGCTGAAAACGATGTGTATAAATATGAGATTGATAAGGTCTGGGTGCAGTTCCGGGGCCTTCCTAGGTTACGAGAATTTCCTATTATCTGGGCGATTGGCTCAATTCTTGGAGTGTCCCGGGCAGTTGATACAAAGTTTACTAAAAAAACATGGCCGAGCTAGGATGAAAGTAGCTGTGTTAAACCCTGATCTTATTCCAGACTTTGTGGATGTGGTTATTGGGGATTATGTCTATGAGCTACAGTTCCGAGTTGAGAATAATATGCCAGATGGTGAGCCCCAAGTCATTGACATGGACTCTATCATAGATGGGGATGAAGCCCCAAAAGAGAAAGAGCCTGAAAATATGGACCTCGATGGTACCAAGATAGATGAATCACCAGCTAACCAAGCACCAGAAAATAAAACCAATACCTCAGGAGTGCCGGGTGGACAGCACAAGAAGGTTGACACCGGTATACTTGCTGAAATGGATATGACTACTAGTGTTGCAGGAGTTGATCATCAAAAGAAAATTTTGGTGGCCTCAGGTTCTAATCCTGTGAGAGAGGAAAACTCAGTTAAGCCTGTGGTGTTGCTTACTCAGACTGGGATGACTCAAAATGGAACTACGCATTGGAAGGGTAAAGCGTTGAGTGCTGGGACAGTGCCACCAGTGAGAGCTAGTAAGAGAAACGTGCCCACTTCGGACCAAGATTCATTGGAGAAGGCAACAAAATTAAAGGCACGCAAGAATATGGATTCTGCTTCACTCAAAGGTAATGGAATTCAGCCACAGTCTTTTAATTTTGCAGATGATTCATATTTACTAGCTTCTACTGGTGCACTAGGAATTTCATTAGGGGTTAACGAACAAGAAATTTCTGCTTCCCTGCTCTCGTTAAAAGACTTAGAATCGCGTCGGCTAGCTGAGAACATTGCTTTGGAAACTCATAACAGAGCTTTAGATGATGCGTCAACAGTTTGCTCAGGGGATGAAAATTTAGATTTAGAGTCTTTAAATTTAATTTGTGCCGACATCGCTGATGACCTAGGTGATGGGGGTTGTGACCCTTCGTGTCTACAAACCCCTGTATCACAAATAAAGAAATCTAGGTCCAAAAGGAACAAGAGTAAAAAAAATCATTCTAGATGAAAGGAATTTTTTGGAATTGCAACGGTTTTGCGGACACTAAAAAATATAGATTTCTTTCTGATATAACAAAGGAGAAGAACTTAGACTTCATAGCTTTATCGGAGACCGGAAGAGCCAGTTTTTCGCAGTCGACTCTAAAGAATATCTGTGCGGGTAGGGATTTTCTTTGGCACTGCATGGCTCCAAGGGGTCGGTCTGGTGGCATGATTCTAGGAATAAACCTCCAAACATTTGACATTGGCCAAATAGAAGAAGGAGATTTTTTTTATTCGATTTAAACTACGACATAAGGGGGATGACTTCAAGTTTAATTTAATCTCAGTTTACGGTCCAGCCCAAGTGGATCGCAAGTCCCAATTCTTATCTGAACTGGTCAGAGTATGTTCAAAAGAAAACATACCTATAATCATAGGTGGGGATTTTAACATTATTCGTCGACCGGATGAGAAAAATAATGATAATTACAATGATAGATGGCCTTTTCTCTTTAATGCCATAATTGACACTTTGAATCTCAGGGAGTTAGAACTGACCGGGAGAAAATTTACTTGGGCTAACCACCATCAAAATCAGACCTTCGAGAAACTTGATAGGATTCTCGTGTGTACGGATTTTGAGTCCAAGTATCCGGTCATGACTGTTCAGGTATTAAGCAGAGAGATTTCAGATCATACTCCCCTATTTTATAACACAAATAACCCATCTTCGACTTATCAGCCTCAATTCAAATTTGAACTGGGGTGGTTGCTCAGGGATGGTTTCTGTAATATGGTAAGAGATATTTGGCAAAGTGTTATTACTGAGGGCACCCCTCTAGAGAGGTGGCAAGCGAAGATCAGGAGACTTCGCCAATACCTAAGAGGTTGGGCAAAGAATTTAAGTGGCGCTTATAAGAAAGAAAAAAGGTTTTATTAAATAAACTGGATGAATTAGATAAAAAAGCAGAAAGTGTCTTGCTTGATGAGGTAGAGTTAAATCTTAAACATGTGTTAAATGAAAGGCTTGCTGAATTACTACGCGAAGAGGAACTTAAATGGTACCATTGTACCAAAGAGCTAAGGTTAAACATCTTTTGGAGGGTGATGCGAACACAAAATACTACCATTTGTTGGCTAATGGGAAACATCGAAAAACCAGAATTTTCCAGTTAGAGGACGAGGGGAATATAATAGAGGGTGATGCTCAGTTAAAACAACATATTACCAATTATTATAAGAATTTATTTGGTCCCCCGGAGAACTCTAATATCCAGCTAAACGAGCACCATGTTCAAGACATTCCTCAAGTTTCTGAACTAGAAAATGATTATCTCACAGATACCTTTTCAGAATCTGAAATAAGGGCAGCAGTTTTTCAGATGGAACATAATAAGGCACCAGGTCCGGATGGTTTTCCAGCAGAGTTTTATCAGGTCTTTTGGGATTTATTAAGGGAAGATCTGATGGCTTTGTTTTGGGAATTTCATGACGGTAATTTACCCTTGAATAGCCTCAACTTTGGAACAATAATTTTATTACCGAAAGATAAAGAGGCAAAAATGATTCAACAATACAGACCAATATGTTTGTTGAACGTCTCGTTCAAAATCTTTACTAAAGTTGCGACTAATAGACTCTCTACTGTTGCCCAGAAGATTATTAGACCTACACAAACCGCCTTCCTCCCAGGAAGAAACATTATGGAGAGTGCAGTAATCCTCCATGAGACCATTCATGAACTTCACTCAAAAAAAACAGAACGGCTTAATCCTTAAAATAGATTTTGAAAAGGCTTACAATAAGGTGAAATGGAGTTTTCTGCAACAAACCTTAAGAATGAAAGGTTTCTCTAATAAATGGTGTTCTTGGGTACAACAATTCACTCAAGGAGGAAATGTAAATATTAAGGTGAATGACCAACTAGGCTCTTACTTCCAAACAAAAAAAGGCTTAAGGCAAGGTGACCCAATGTCTCCAATACTATTTAATATAGTGGTGGATATGTTGGCCATACTGATTGCTAGAGCAAAGGAAGCTGGCCAAATAGAAGGCATTATTCCCCATCTAGTTCAAGACGGTCTATCTATCCTTCAGTACGCGGATGACACGGTGATCATTATGGGGCATGATGAGGAGAAAGCGATTAATATGAAATTAATCCTAACTACTTTTGAACAACTCTCAGGCCTCAAAATTAATTTCCATAAAAGTGAAATTTTCTGCTATGGAAAAGCGAAGGATCATGAAGAGTTTTATTCGCAATTATTTGGGTGTAAGGTGGGAAAGTGCCCCTTTCGTTACCTTGGCCTGCCCATGCATTCTAGGAGATTGTCCAACAAAGATTGGCAAACAATTGAAGATAGGATACAAAAGAAGCTTAGCGGTTGGAAAGGAAAGATGCTTTCAATTGGGGGTCGCTTGGTCTTAATAAACTCGGTGCTCACCAGCTTACCGATGTTTATGATGTCATTCTTTGAGCTTCCAAAAGGAGTCAGGGAGAAGCTTGACTGCTTTAGGTCACGTTTTTTCTGGCAAAGCGACCACCACAAACGTAAATACAGACTAGCTAAATGGAAAATTTTATGTCAACCAAAAATCCAAGGGGGGCTGGGCATACATAATTTGGATGTACAAAACAAGTGCCTGTTGAGCAAATGGCTCTTCAAACTCCTAAATGAGGATGGTTTGTGGCAAGAACTGCTAAGGAATAAGTATTTAAAAAACAAAACATTAGGAAGTTGTACCAAAAAGTCAACAGACTCTCACTTCTGGAAAGGACTGATGAATGTTAAGGATACCTTCATGAGCTTTGGTTCATTCAAAGTGAAAGACGGTTCACAAACCCGGTTTTGGATGGATACATGGTTGGGGAACCAACCATTGAAGGATAAGTTCCCCTTGTTGTTCAACATTGTGAGGAGAAAGCAAGACTCGGTGGCAAGAGTACTTGCATCAGCTCCGCTAAATATTTCCTTTCGCCGTAATCTTGTGGGCGCGAATTTAAGGGATTGGCATAGGATTGTAGCATCGTTACTTGATGTGAACTTACAAGGGGAGAGAGATACTTTTGTTTGGGCACTACATTCATCAGGCATTTTTTCTGTTAAATCAATGTATGCGGCGTTAATAAATAATGGGGTCAGGGTGTCACAAGATATTTGGCAGATCAAAATACCTACAAGAATAAAAGTATTTTTGTGGTATTTAAAAAGAGGTGTTATTTTAACCAAAGATAATCTTGCCAGACGTAATTGGACTGGCGACACAAGATGTGTGTTTTGTAATTCTCCTGAAACTATTCACCACCTCTTTTTCGAATGTTCTTATGCTAAATTCTTATGGCGTGCGGTACACCTGTTTTATGGAATTGCACCCCCCCTTAGTACAAATGATCTTTTTGTTAATTGGTCTAAGAGGGGTAGTAATACTTATAATTCCTTATTATTAACGGCAGCAACAACCCTAGTTTGGACAATTTGGATAACAAGAAATGAAGTGGTTTTTGACAAATGCAGACCAAAAACTTTTTTGCAGGTATTATTCAGGGGAACCCATTGGCTTCAGCAGTGGGCAAGACTGCAGCGGCGTGAGATACTAAAGGACCAGCTTCTGTTTGCTGGATAGTTTTTGGAAACTTCAGCTCTGCATCTCTTTAGATCCAATGGATGGCTGTCAACTAGGTTTATTGGTCTTTCATAGTCAAACGCTTTCTTTCTTTTTTTGTTTTCTTTAAATTGAGTTATCTCAAATGTGTCGGTCGTCCGACTGAACTTTGTAATAATTGGTCTGATTCTACCTTATGGTAGATGAAGCCGGATATAAACTATCCTTTATCTAAAAAAACAAAAGTAGGGAGAACACCTAAATCAGATATTGGGGGTTTGATTTAGGTACTTCTACTGGAGTTGCTCTCTCCTCTTAAATCGTGCTTTTACTGCATGATGAAGGTCTCGACGATGTAACCAACCCCGTCCAAGGTGAGGTGATCATTGGTTAGATTGCAGGAGACTACACACATAGGACATGAACTTCAAACCTCATTTTCTGTCTGGGTAACGATGTGACGAAGAAGGGACTAAAATAAGTGCTTAAAATTATGACCGCAACACAAAGAACAGCATCCCTAGCTTGTTCTACGCCGCCACTTCTTGGGTGGCAAAAGACGAGCATGAATTCAGATAAGATGAAAACATCTCAAATGATTAAACGGTTGGCTGGTCCAAGATAACTCTTAAAAAATCTAGAGGATCCCTGCAAAAATCGCATTCTTCAACTGCTCGTTCCACTTCTCTACCTGAATACCTGATTCAGTAGAGGGAAAACTGATGATATATTGAATAAAAATTGGCCAGGCTACCCATGCAATGAATGGCTTAATGGCTAGTTTCAAGTGTCAAGACTCAAGATAATATATCGCAGGAGGCTACCTGATTCAGTACATAATCAAGTTCTGACAGAATATCTTTGGAGCTGAAAATTAAAGACAATTAATTGCATGGTCCAACAAAAGACATCAGAGATGCACTCACCTATTCTCCAGGGAAAAGAGAGATCGGTAGTACATGGCAAATTTCTCACAATCAGCAGCCCCATCCCCTTTGACACTCACTGCACACATCTGGTTCATGAAAGCTCAAATAGTAAAAAAAGTATTGATAGAGTTTCGCAACCAGCATATCTGTGAGAACAGAGAACAAACATTTAGGCAGACATTTCTCAATGATAGGGTATATGGTACTACGTAATGATAAATATATCTGGGAACGTACTAAAAGCATAAATGGCAGATATTCAACACCCAGCAAATCCCTTCGCAGTACCAATTTATTTATCTTCACGAAAACTCCATAATCCACAGAGCCACTCAATCAACCAATCTAATCCAGTTTGGCCTTTGGGTGCCTTGGGCCTTTGAGGGAGCTAGGCCTTTGGGTGGGTTGGGCCGACATCGTCCACAGAGGTGAGAAGGCCTATATATAAGAACGGTGTGCCTTCGAAAAGGCCCACTTTAGGGTTACCTTTTGTCTCTCCTTTTCTTGGGGGAAAAAGTGCATTATCTGCCAAAAAATGGAATGTTGAACAAACCATGCCATGACGCAAACCAGCACTGCCTTTACCTTTTCTGATCTTGGTGACTTAGCAATGGAACAAGGAGCAATCGTGTGCCCAACTATATAAGTTTGTGGATTGATGGTGAAGCCAACCATGAGATCTGCTCTATATTTGTCCTTTGGATAGTCATCCCATCCCACAGACCCACTACCCACACGGCCACACCACACACAAAAGGTTCCTTGGTGAAAATTCTAACGACGAGATTCGTGCTCACCTCGTGAGCTGAGGATGCTGCAGAAATAATGGCTCCCACATACCTTGCTCTAGTTGCACATGCTTTCGTCCGGCTGATTATTTTGATGTGGTATCAGCGGGGAAGCGACCGGTGCAGTTTCTCCAAGAGCGCAGCTCACCAACACCAAGCAGCGGCAGGCATGTCCACTACAGGGGACTGCAAGAACACCGCCGCCTCCCTCCCGTGTCCCTCACTCCCTCCGCCGCCTCTCGCCGACACATGAGCGACCGACCACCGCACGTCTGATCTGATGGATGCATGCATTCCATTTCCATCCAGGCCGCCGTGTGGTTGGTTGAGCCATCAGAGTCGATACAAAACCCGCGCCCAAATCAGAATCTGCAGGTGCTCACGTCGTCGGCCTATGATGATATGCTCCCAATCCATGCCGAATCCCGCGCGCGAAAGCGACGGCGCGCGATCGAATAGCCTTTCAATCTTTCAGAGACGATGGATCGATCGGTCTCCGAAGAGCCAATTGGACCCTCCGCTTCACGATATAAGCTCGCCTCACCTGTGACCGTGAGGGGTGGTGAGCCTGTGAACTAGCGGGGATTCTTGCCATAAATCCAGCATTTGATTCACCCAGATTTTTTTTCATTCATTCATTCATTCATCCATGCGACGTCTCTGGGGCGTTTTGTATTTGTAAGTATTTGTATACTACTATACTAGGACAAATCAAAATGGAAATTGCGTGTACACTTCGCCATCCGAGAAGGAAAATAATTGACCAACTTGTTCCCAAGTGGACAAGAACAGGTGGACCACCATCGGGAAGAGTCGAAGACAAGTGTAGTGACGTGACACTGAAACATCAGGAGTTGCTGTTCGTTTGGCTGGCGAGCGGACCAGAGAGGTGAAGATATTCTCAAGTAAACTACTAGTAGAACCAATTAACAAACAATTAGCTAGGGTTTCTTGGCCGGCCTAGCATGCTCGCTCCCGTCAAAGCTCCACCTAACCCCGTGTCGCGATTTACTATAGATCCTTGTACCACTCCCTTTGATCTATTTAGCGTCCTTTGTTCATCTGCAGCCGAGGCAAGAAATTTCAAGAAAGGCAAGTGCTGGGGGCCCTGAATGAACTCTGAATGTCTGAAGAAACGTTGAACATGGAACAAAAACAAACGGACAGAGAAACCTGCACTGCATCCCCGGGCGGGGCGGCGAAAAGCAACAGCATATCTAGCTGTCCAAAGAGGATCGGGACAAAGCCAAGTGGTGAGAGGAATCATGGACCAGATCGCTGCCTCAGCCTCGCAGGGGTTACTTACTAGTAATAAATATACTGAACATGAGGATCAGGCTAATAAGATGTCTGCTGCTGCGTCCACCGCTTCCTTCAGTCTGTTCGCTTGACTACCGAATCAGTCATTTAGTAATATTTTTCTTTTGCAACAAATCAATAAACAGTATTTAGTATTTTCAGTCATGGATTAATTGCCGCTGCCCTTGCCCGCGTCTGAACACAGTTGACGGCGTCGAGTTCCGCGGCGGCTCAGGGGACGGAAAGAAATATGGCGTTGCTCTGGATCCGCGCGGCAGCCGGAAGGAGGGATGCGTTCCGGCCTCCGCAAAATCGTGTGGTTTCTGGCCGATGCAGCACGCCGGCGATGCGCTCCCTTCCCGCGCGGATCAGCAGCCTTTAATAATTGCAGATAAGTATTGTTGTGTGAGACGATGCCCGCCGTCTGTGTCTGTGGCCAGTGGCCACCGCTGCAGCGCAGCAAAGGTGAAAAGAAAGTGGGCAAAAGCGAGTCTGAAAAGACGTCGGATTGCGTGGCCGGCCGATCATCTCCCTCCTTTTTTCACTTTTCTTTTTCGCCGGCGTCGGAAGCGGCGGTGCGCCGTGCCGCCGCGTGCTGTGGCGATCGCCGTGTTCGTGCGTACGGTGGGGTGGTCGTGTTTGGGAACGGAGGAAGACGCTAACCTGGCTCGGCTTGTATATATTTAGCTCGAGCAAGCTTTGGCTGATTATTAGTTTATTACTAGCTCTTTAAATATATATCGACGGGACGCTCCGGCAGGCCACAGACATGATGGCGGGAGACGAGACGCGGGAGGTCGTGAAACAAATCGACGAATTAATACCCATCCAAAGTCAAGAACTTAATTTTGGAGAGACAGGTTTTACCAAGACGAACCCATTTAGCTTAGGGCAGTTTCAATGGCCCGTTTCAATGCACTGTTTTCAAAACAAATCTGCTGACAGAGCATCAATGAAACGAACAATAAAACAATCTCCACAATGTATGAGTTTCACCTTGATGTTTCCTAGGCTGGGTAAAACATTTAATTACTGCAAAATGATTGGATCACATGCAAGATGGTGAAACGATTTAGTCCTCAGTGGGGATTTCATCCTGTTTCACCGCGTGGGAAACAACGCCAGCGGAGTTTCACCACGGTGAAACTACTTCCTTCTCTCTCCTCTTCGTTTCATGCAAAAAGTGCAGTTTTGCTGACATGACGCTCTAATAAATGTGCATGACATCTTGGTGAAATCCCCACTGAGACTGGCCTTAGGCCTTGTTTAGTTTTCAAAAAAAATATAAAATTTTATAGATTTCTCATTACATCGAATCTTGCGGTACGTGCATAAAACATTAAATATAGCTAAAAGAAGTAACTAATTGCACAGTTTATCTGCAATTTGCGAGGTAAATCTTTTAAACCTAGTTAGTCCATGATTGGACAATATTTATCAAATATAAACGAAAGTGCTACATTGTCCATTTTGTAATTTTTTTTTAACTAAATAAGGCCTTAGATACGCTTTAGTTTATGTTTGCCCATGTAAACCTGGTTGAATGGGTATTGTATTAGACTCGTCAATGATAAAACTCGTCAGGTCTCGAGTTCAGTACTGCCCTCGGCCCTCAAGTTCAACCCGCCAAGAACATCGTGTCAAAGCCGCGCATTACAATACCGGAGCACGTGCCTTCTGCAAGAAAGACATAAAAGGCACCCTAATTAAATGGGATGTTTGAATGGTTTAAACGAAGAACAAAAAGTGATAACAAGTTCAAATGGCCACATGCATGTAATGAAAGCAACAACAAAAAAACAGCTAAATTGACCACCTGTCTATTTTTTATTTTTTTTAAAATGGTCTAGCTATGGCTGTTTTAAATGAACCTTCTTCAGTGCTTGATAGAATCACGTTGATAGGTATTAAACATATATAAATGATTTTAGGGGACAAGAGGCAAAATAGTTTTGCATTAAACAATAGCATATATTTAGTAGGTATTATATCACTAGTTGTCATTTATCAGCCATTCTCCATTATGACAGCGCCAAATTAGGAAACGAAGGAAGCATATATATATTTCCTCTGTCCTCAATTAATTATTGCTGTTGGTTTTCATGTCTAAGATTAACTTGATTTATAAAAAATATGTACAATATTTATATCTTTAAATAAATTTATTTAAAAAACAGATTCAAATATCTACCAATGATATTAATTATGTACCGTAAATATTAATATTTTGCCATATATATTTAGTTAAAGTCGTTTCTTGAGAAAAAAATGACAAATATCTAGGAATGGAGGGAGTATGTCTTTTCTATTCTCTTAGTTTATTCTAGAATCTCTAGAACCGAAGGGAGTACATCCTAATTCAACAAATACAAATTTGGTCTTAGGCATCATGTCATTAATTCTTGTGCACAAAATATATTACTTCTTTTGTTCTTAATTATTTTTTTTGAAACACAATAATTTTATTCGTCTAAACCTATTGTATAGAAAATCTAAAATGTCTTATCATGGATTGAGTATGAGATAAAGGAAAAATGAAAGTTAGTGGCTATTTCGAACATTGTAGTGGACGCATAAACCAAAATGGAAAGGAGCAAAGCTCAGGCCTTCTTTAGTTCCAAAATATTTTGGGCAAAATGCAAAATTTTTTGCTATTTTGCATTTTGGAAGTAAACATGTCCAAAATATTTTAGTCCTAAACTTTTTGCAAAATTAAACAGGAACATTGGCCTTGTTTAGTTTCAAAATTTTCTGTAGAATACACATTGTAGCACTTTCATTTGTATTCGACAAAAATTGTCTAATAATAGAATAATTAGGTTAAAAAGATTCGTCTCGCAAATTACATATAAACTATGCAATTAGTTATTTTTTTATCTATATTTAATGCTTTATACATGTGCCGAAAGATTTGATGTGATAGAAAATCTGAAAAATTTTATAAACTTTTTTGGAAAGTAAACACCAAAACTAAAAAAATTTGGTGCTAGAACTTTGGTGGGCTGCTAAGGTTTTGGGGAGCTAAACAAGGCCTCAGTGACGAGCCGCTGCCCGACCACGCCGAGCCTCCACCACGAGGCCACCGCGAAGCTTCTCAGCCTACCACGCCTGGTCAGCCACCAGCTGGCGCGCGACTCTCCCTCTGACAGGCGGGGCCACCTGTCATGCCCTGGAACCTCAAAGAAAACCCTCCCGAGTCCCGACGCGACGGGAGATCTTCCTCCATACACGCAGTCCACCGTGGCCCGGAAACTCCTGGCCGTGAATCCAGGTCGTGGCGGGCCCCGCCGACCCAACTAGCGGTCCAGAGGCCTCCAGGCGAGCCGCGGTCTAGGGAACCGGGTCCGCCCATCTACTTGGTGTGCACGGAAACCCGGACCCGGTAGGAGCTATAAAAGCGAAGCCAAACGAGGGCATCCCTTCTTCAGCCGCACGCTTCTTGTTGCCAAAGAATTCCCTCCCCCTAGCCGCCGCCGCCGCCGCTCGTGTCGCCGAGAGAAGGTGACGAGACCGAGGAACTCGCCGAGTTCTTGGTAGAGAATCGGTTTTGCTTGTCTCAGCCCGGGGTCTGCTGCGTCGGGTGGTGGTGAAGGGGGGAAATTCGTGAGATCTGTTCCGGATCACGCGTGCGCGCTCGGGAATCGGGGTTCCTCACATAGCTTCGTCGATTTGTAAGTTTCTTCTAGTCGATTCCCCCTCTTTTTGTCTCCTCTGTGTTATAGATTCGAGATTTGTTGGATGTGTTTGTTTATGTTGCTGCCTTTTTAGTTTCCTCGGTGTGAAGGTATGAGGGTTGATCTTTATTTAGGCATGAATAAGTAGCTATATGGAGGTAGCTCGTTTCCTGATCTCACGTGTTGGTCGGCGATATCTCTGTTGCTTGATGTGTTATCCGTGTTATCGCTGTAGGTGTATTGGACATTTGTTCACTGTAGGTACCTTGTTACTTCAAAATTGATGCTAGCCCTGTTAATTGAAAATTGATGACAGTGGATACGCTTCACCTTTGTTTAGATTTGGAAATATGGCTAGGAAATATGTGTTAAGATTTGGAAACATGAATAGGAAAATATGTGTTCAGATTTGGAAACATGGATAGGAAATGTCTATATTACCCATGGTGCTGGAAAATTGAAAATTAAAAGTAAGGAAATACTATTAATCTGCTTTATTTTGATTCATGGATAAGAACTATAAGCTCAGTGAAAAAACGCATATGATTTCTTGTACAAGTGATATCATGTCATGTGGAGAGTAAATGAAATCATACAAGGCTGAATTTTGCATTTGCTCCCACCAGATCTGTGATTAAATTTTGTTCTCCTAAACAGGTTTATGTTTGGTTATGTGAATGATTGAGATCTGTTGCTCTAAGTAGTTGGAAACATTTATTTTGTCCACCATACCTCCTTTAGTTGCTTAACTGTAGTATGTTGTGGTGGTTTGTTGTAGCTGTCGTGCGTGGATCATCAACAATTTATCTTGTTTTTAACTTACTGAGAAGAATTTTTGTTGGATTTGATGGATAAACTCACTAATTTGTAATTTGGTCTGTCCTGCAGGAATTTGATGTACTAATGGAGTCTAAGGGTGGCAAGAAGTCTAGCAGTAGTCGTTCAATGATGTATGAAGCTCCCCTTGGCTACAGCATTGAGGATGTTCGACCTGCCGGAGGCGTGAAGAAGTTCCAGTCTGCTGCTTACTCCAACGTAAGAAGCAATCATCACAGTGATGCTATTCATTCTACCTCTTGTTTTATCAGAGAAGTTGCTAATAACATCAATTTTTTCCTGTGTTGCAGTGCGCAAAGAAGCCATCCTGATATCCCTTCTGGTTTACTTGTTCTTGTAGTTTAGGATTTCTTTTCTGACACTTTGATTCTGACCAATCCCTCTGGCCTGCTGCTTCCTGATAATCGACCAGTTCCCCAGTCTTGCTCCCTGCACTCCTCCCTCCACCGTCTTCATCTCCAGCATTGTGTTCTGATTCACCTGCTCCAATGGCTGTTCTTTCTGCTGCTGATGCTCCCCCGGTCTCAGCTATCGGGTTTGAGGGCTATGAGAAGCGCCTTGAGATCACATTCTCTGAGGCACCTGTCTTTGCCGACCCTCATGGGCGTGGTTTGCGTGCCCTCTCCAGGGCCCAGATTGACTCTGTTCTGGATCTTGCACGGTGCACAATTGTGTCCGAGCTCTCCAACAAGGATTTTGACTCCTATGTCCTCTCTGAGTCAAGCTTGTTTATCTATCCTCTGAAGATTGTCATCAAGACCTGTGGCACTACCAAGCTCCTGCTCACCATTCCAAGGATACTTGAGCTTGCTGAAGAGCTGTCTATGCCACTTGCTGCTGTGAAGTACTCCCGTGGGACGTTCATCTTTCCCGGTGCACAGCCAGCTCCTCACAGGAGCTTCTCTGAGGAAGTTGCTGCGCTTAACCGCTACTTTGGTGGCCTGAAATCTGGTGGTAATGCTTATGTGATTGGAGATCCAGCAAGACCTGGACAGAAGTGGCACATCTACTACGCCACCGAGTACCCAGAGCAACCAGTGGTTAACCTTGAGATGTGCATGACTGGTCTGGACAAGAAGAAAGCTTCAGTCTTTTTCAAGACTAATGCTGATGGTAACACAACATGTGCCAAGGAAATGACGAAGCTCTCTGGTATATCTGAAATTATCCCTGAGATGGAGATCTGTGATTTTGACTTTGAACCCTGTGGCTACTCCATGAATGCGATCCATGGCTCTGCATTCTCAACAATCCATGTGACGCCTGAGGATGGTTTCAGCTACGCCAGTTATGAGGTTATGGGCTTTGATGCCACTGCTCTGTCTTATGGTGACCTCGTCAAGAGGGTCCTTAGGTGCTTTGGCCCCTTGGAATTTTCTGTTGCTGTGACCATCTTCGGCGGGCGTGGCCAAGCTGGGACGTGGGGAAAGCAACTTGGTGCAGAGGTTTATGACTGTAACAACATGGTGGAGCAGGAGCTGCCTGGTGGCGGACTCCTCATCTACCAGAGCTTCTGTGCTGCTGAAGACGCTGTTGCTACCTCGCCCAAATCTGTTCTTCACTGCTTCGAAGGTGTGAACATGGAGAATGCTCCTCCTGTGAAGGACCGCAAACTGGCTAATCTTCTCTGCTGGGAGGAAGTGGATGCCATGGAGAAGGATGGAGTGCTTGATGAGTAAGATGGGCTTCTGGTGTCGATTTGCTTCTGAGTTGTTTTTTTTATCTTTGCAATTTCGTTGTCGTCGTTTGGTTATTCTGTGAAGCAGCCAAGCCAGGCTATTAGAGTATGAAAAATGTCGTCTGTAAGCATGTTTTCCTATGTTGCCACATGCTGAATCAATTTGAATAAGTATTAATACAGCTCTAGGTGGTCAGCTGCGTCTACCACAATGAGCATATATGTATGGAGAAATGTCTGTCCAAGCATTTTATTTAAGAATAATAATTTTTTTTCGAGTTAAAGTGATATGTGATTTGTTTCTTAGTCTTTAATTTCTGTGTTACACTATCGATCATATTTCTTTCCAGGTCATAATTAATCTACTCATTTCTGGACGACACTGCAAAAATAGGTGGACGAACATGTTTCAAGCGATTTCAATCTGTTGCTATCGTCACATTATTCTATTTTAGGCAAGATTCGTCTCATAAATTACAGATAAATTTTATAATTAGCTATTATTATATATATATTTAATATTTAATATTCTATAAATACGTTTAAAAATTAACAGCAAATCTTCAAAATTTTGAAATTTTTTAGAACTGAACAAGGCCTCCGTATGGATGCGGTAGGCAATAAGTTTCCATCGTCTAGAGCCGAACAGGTCGACCATCGACGGCAGCTCTTGCTAGGCTGGAGTCAGTGGGTGACTGGTTCCTCGTCAGTTGTCATCATCCAACGAGAAGCATCTCATTCTGTTCCGTTTATGCTGGTAAAGTAGATGGAGACCGTAGGCTGCTGCTTCTCGCTGCTTCGCCGAGCCAGCCAGCGAGGGTTCCGTTCAGATCGTGATTTCTTCGTCAATAGAGTTTTGTTTGCGCCATTTCTTGGAAAATACCCACATGCCAGATCCATCCAACTAGAGGGGAGGAATATGCTGTCGTGGTAGCAGTTGCGTACCGCCCTCCTGCCTGCCAATGCCGTCCATATCTTTGCTTCAAGCTAGATGCGATGAGATAGCAGCAGCCGCAGGCCAATGGCGTCCATATCTTTGCTTCCAGACCAGATGCGAAGAGATAGCAGGTTCCTTCCAAACGAATCGGTTCCATCCGCCTCTTTTGTTTGGCCGTCCATAGCCCTGCGAATTGATGGGACGACCAAACCTGACGCTGCCTGATATCACCGAGGAACACGAATCTAGCTACCCACCATTCCCCGTATTTCTTCGCCAAATCTCTAGCTTTGCCCTTACTTTACCACGTTGGCCGCCAGCCAGCCACCCGTTTGCTAAAGCTGAGGGGAATCTCGTCCCTGGATGGCTGCATTTGGATCTCAGGGAAGCTAGAAACTTTTGCCTAGCAAGGTTGGGTATATGAATCTGGCCACTAAGACTATCTCCAACAATCGTCATCCAAAATACAAGACTCATTTGTCCTTTGGGTAGCGCTACAGGTAAAAGGTTCCATACCTATTTTTAGACTTCTCCAACAACAAGACCTAAAAGACAACACTCTCTGCAAATGGGTCTCGAGGAGAGAGGATATCCAAATTTGGGTTATGCTTCCCCTGATACCCAAAATAGGTTTTCTGTATGGGTACTCTGTTGGAGGCTATAGGTATTGTGTTGGAAACCTATTTTGAGTTTGGGTTACCAAGTACATATGCTATTGGAGACAGCCTAAAGTAATCCCAACGGCGCGCGGCGTGTCCATTCCAAATCCTGATCGGCGACGCCCCTGCTCGCGGTCCCGTGCACCACCCGGAACAGTGGCGGAGCCAGGATTTTACGGCTGGGTATTCCGAGCATATAAAAATTTTTGATGTAAATGTGCAATAGTAACAAGGCTTTGTTAATTTAGTTCCACCCAAAAACTAAAAACATTTTTAACATTTTTATCACATTGAATTTTGCAGCACATGTATGAAGTATTAAATATAGATAAAAAATAACTAATTACATAATTTATCTATAATTTATGAGATAATAAATCTTTTAAGTCTAGTTAGTCTATGATTAGACAATAATTATCAAATACAAACGAAAACATCGCCAAAACAAAATTCGTGTAGAGAACTAAACAAGGCTTAAGCAACGTACAAGATCTGAACATAGTGTCATAGTGCTATTTTCTCTAATAATTTCGATGCAAATGTGCTAGTGTATGTGCTCACCTTGCCTCAAGCAGCAAGCCGGAGGCCGGAACCGAAACCGTGGACATCGCCGGCTGCCGGAGCGCCGGGCACGCCAGTCGTCACTGCCCACCGGTCGCCGAAGCCAGGACGCTAGGGTCGGGAGTTGGTGCGATGTGGAGCGGTGCGATGCGATGTGAGTTGGGAGACTAGGGGGTTGTTTGGTTGATAGCTACAAATTGCCACACTTTACCTTAGGCAAGTTTGACCAAATTGGCAAGTGTTTGGTTGACAACTAAGCTTAGGCATGATTCTTTTGGACTCCACATGTCATAGAGTTTAAAAGTGTGGCAAGATTTCTTTAGACATGACAAAGTGTGGCAACCAATTTGCTAGTCACACTTTTTATGGCTTGCCACACTTACCTAAAGTTAGTTGTGGTAGACTATGGCTTGCAACCAAACATCCCCTAAGAGCGGCAGCCAGGAAACGTTGTCATTTTTTTTTTCTTTACTTTGTTGATTGAGCTGAAAATCACTGCTTTCTGTTGAGCCTTCGGCCAGATTTACATCATATAGCAACTATATACGTTATACTTATACGTATACATATATGCATTTGTGTTAATTTCCAAAATCTTAGGGGGGAATACCCCTGGCGCCGCCCATGACCCGGAAGGTCCGAAGGCTCAACTGCTCAAGACATCGCGGCGTGCCGACCTCTCGGCCCGACACCGCGAAAGATGAGAGAGCACGGGCACGGCTCGTGTTCGTGTCGCATCTCCTCTGTCCGCTACCTTGTTTATGCCCGTCTCCAATACTATATATATATATCTAGCTTTTGCTATGAACAAAAAAAAAAGTGAATGAACTAGCTTTTGCTATGAGCAAAAAAATGAAAAAGAAAAAATAATAGTTCACGATCAAAGGTATTTAGCTGGAAGATATAGTATGTTATGACACAGATTTTAATTGAACTTCTCAATTAGAACTGAATTCCAATCCACTACCACATTTAGAGTAGCTTGAGCCAGCCCTGAGTAAAGATGGAAACGATTTTTACCCTATTAAGGCAAGAGTATGTGGTAATTTGTCTATTCGTGGCTCGTGGGTTTGCTAATGGACAAAAAGCCAAACTTAGTGGATTTGTAGGCATAGGATGCATTTGTGGGTATAGGTTTGAGGTGTATTGGCAAACTCGCAAAACCATGAACAATCGGCAATACTCTAGTTTTTCTTTAACTAGTCTGATCGGTTTAGTGATATATATATAATTGATCTTTCCAACCTAAACCTTCCCCCTTAGCCTACCCGGCCACACTATGGCAGCGGTGGTGTGCATTCACGCTCGAGCTTGCGCATCACCCCGTATTGAGAGGTTGAATCCTGATTGGTTGATATACGTATATATCACTAATATATGAAACTATGGTAGCTGACTATTGTATTGCTCAGTGAAATATGATTTCTCATTTACATTATTTTTAGTTGCATTATGCAATATATATACATAAGTATATGATAATCGTGAATATGTGTTGTACTATTATCTGCTGATCGGTGGTCATATTGTGCCTGCTGTTGTGGGCACGAGTCTAGATACATAATTATATACTCGTGATGTTTTTTTTTTTTGAGACTACTCGTGATGTGTCGTGGGCCTTCGCATGTGTAATGTAGCCCTGAGCCCAGGCTGCTCCGAGCTCCGAGTACTGCAGATAGGGTACGCAAAAGATATCTCTAGTGTACTGTGTGAAGGGCCCATAGATCGTGGGCTGACCTTTGTGCATTGCCCGGTTGCCGCCGGCGCCTCATGTGCCCTCTCTGCTCTCTGTCCCAAGACATGGTGGTACCGTGGACCGTGGTAGCTTGGTCCATTTCCTTGCCGATTGTGGTTGTTTCATCTCGTAAATCTGTGCGCATTCATTCTACCAATAGGTTTCTATAAAATAAGAATATATATATAGCACAAAAATAAAAGACTGAATGCGTTCAATCTAACATGGATCTCACATCTTTTCACTTTACATCCTCTGGAACGCCATGATGATATAGAACGTTGTTGCACCTGTATGTAGATGTACAAACATAAGAATTGAATCATACAAGGGCCAAAGATCCAAATTCTAAAAAGTTCTAAAAAGTGCACACCAATTTAAGTTTTGAAGCCCTAGCCTTCCTTCACATGTAACTTGATCAACACTACCATAGTACTTTCTAAGTATCTGTACTTGGAGTAGGGCAGCTGGATGACAGGATGTATGATAGCTTTTCCTGGTTTTATATCTAGATTTATTACAAAACAAAACTACTTGACATGAGCTTACAATTGATTTAGTGATAAAAGCTATAGAAGTAAATTTACAATTGATTTAGTGATAAAAGCTATAAAAGTATATTTACGCTTTCTTCAAATGAATGTCCCATCGAGCGCAGACTTGAATTTTAGAAACATGACCACATGAATGTCATTGCTCCTTCAAATAATTTGCCTCTGCACGCAACCTGCAGCACAGTTTTAGCTTCACATCAAATACCTCCGCTCACAGTCTGATGTGGAACAGCTTTGCAAGATGTATTTTTTTTCTCACCTGGATCGTCGATGACAAGCGTGACAGCATCCCAACGTGGTTCAAATTTGCAGAAAACATGTCCTTATTCACCACTTTGATCCTGTCAATGTACCAAATGTCACCTCAGTCATATACACTTATCACTATTCACCAATGTCCTTATTCACCACTTTGATTCTATAGCAGGTTTTGTAGTTCAGGAAAACAGATCTTGTGTGTAAAATTGTATTCCGCCAAAGAATAGAAGCTCTTGAGCAGGTTGCAATATCACAGTTTCCTTTTTCAGTAGAAATAAATTGGCTAATATAGAAAACCTTGCAATGATTAGGGTGCAGATTTATTACCAGACAAGCACCAAAGTAACTTGAGTTCTCAGTCAGGAGTATACCAAGTTACACAGATTTATTGCCTAGCCTAGCATTACAATACCAAGTTACATAGAGAACTTGAACTAAAAAAATGATCCAAGAAAGGAAATGTGAAGAACTCACCGAGACAGTAGGAAGCTTGTTTCCAGCAATCCCAGACCTAGAGAGTATCAATCGAACAACTGGATTCCATACCGAGCATCATATTATGAAATCAGACTCTAAATGTATTTCTAAGCATTCATATTTTTAATCTAAGGCAACACCATAAAGAAAAAAAGTTAAAAGTAGGAACAATACACAAATCTCACAATGGGGTATCCCCACCTGACATGAACAGGAAACCTTGGACCCTTCTCTCATATTCCATTAAATTGCAGTGCAAACAACACATTAGATGTCCATACATAAACAAACCGAATAAGCACCCACCATTGGCCCCTGTTTCAAGCATGGAAAATTTGAAGTCTGTAAGAACTCTGCTCACTTATGTGAAATTCATAATCTGCAAGAAAATCTGAATGTATGAGAGCATGCAGCCAGGTATCATCTGGTTCAAGCCACAGAGATACTATGACGACACAGTTAGCACTAAATCTTGTTCTTCTATACTCAATTTCCTCTTGACTCTAGTTTGGCATGCACAATGAGCAAACTAACCACGTCAAGATTCAGATGTACAGAGGGACAGAAACACGATTAGCTTATTTGTAAATAAATAAGCAAAATAGTACAGGTACAGATACAAATTGTTAGTCCAATGTGATATTTGAGTAGTGTATTATATTAACTCAAAATGTAAAATCGACTTTCCAAACTGTGTAATTATTTTGCAAAAAATCAGATTGCAGTTATCTATCTAGACGTAAATCTCGAATGAACAAGGTCAAGGATGGTGCGGACTACAGTTGCCTTGTGACTCCAATCCCAGATACTGAGAACAAGAACTGGATTTAGACACATTCAGATTCGTGTTAGGGAGAGGAAGCATCATGAGTGAAGAAATAAACCTCACAATCCATCACCGGATCTGCTCGACAGAAAGAAATTAGGATCTGCACAACAGAGAGAAATTAGTCGCCACTCCACCACACCGAAAAAGTCATTGAAGTTCCATGGGAATAGGAAAAACCAAACGAACTGCCCTGCCAAAATCGCCAAGAATCTAAAAATCCTTTGGAATCACAGGGAGTGGCTAGTCGAGCTAGGGTTTGGGTTGAGGGGGAACGCGGCTACCTGCTTGGGTTCGCTTTCAAAATCTTCTAGAAGGGTGAGGCGGGCGCTGTGGCTGGCCATGCCGCCATCAAGCTGGCCGAGCCGCGAGCCACCGGGCGATCGCGGACAACAGCTTGCCATGTCGGCTACCCGCCTGGCCGCCGCCGCTTCGGCTGGCCACAATGCTTGGCCTCCATCGCGCAGTCCTGCACCTTCACGTGGTGGCCAGCCCCGCGCTCCCCCTGTGCCACCAGCGGTGGCGGCTCCCTGTTGTTGGGCGTTGGGGAGAGGAGTCGGTGCCACAATCGCTCGAGTGAAAAGGAACGGGAAGAAAAAAAAGACAACGCGAGGGATCGAACCGTGGCCTGGTTGTTGCGATCAAGAGAGCCGCGCGAGCGTGGGCATGAGTGAGATGACGCGAGGGTGAGAGTGTGTAAGGTCGTGATCATACTTCTAATCTGGGTCGTCTAATCTGTAGGACATGTGTTGTGAGTCGTTGATCTTACATGTAGGATTTGCCTGGAGAAGATTTCAATTATAGTAGAGATATACTCGTGATGTTTTTTTTTTTTGAGACTACTCGTGATGTGTCGTGGGCCTTCGCATGTGTAATGTAGCCCTGAGCCCAGGCTGCTCCGAGCTCCGAGTACTGCAGATAGGGTACGCAAAAGATATCTCTAGTGTACTGTGTGAAGGGCCCATAGATCGTGGGCTGACCTTTGTGCATTGCCCGGTTGCCGCCGGCGCCTCATGTGCCCTCTCTGCTCTCTGTCCCAAGACATGGTGGTACCGTGGACCGTGGTAGCTTGGTCCATTTCCTTGCCGATTGTGGTTGTTTCATCTCGTAAATCTGTGCGCATTCATTCTACCAATACTAGTACGAGCATACGACCGCTACGCTGTAATCCTTCTACCCGGACAGAAACTGAATGCCGTCCTGCGAGATTGGGGTGACTGCCGTATCTGCCGTCGAAAGAAGATCCAAGGGCTACAAACATTTTTACCATGGGGGACCAAGCCTTTTCCGTTGCCCACATGTTCGTTGTCTCTCCTTTGCATTCACGCTTCAGTAATGGCCGT
This sequence comes from Sorghum bicolor, assembly GCF_000003195.3. Lineage (NCBI taxonomy): Eukaryota > Viridiplantae > Streptophyta > Magnoliopsida > Poales > Poaceae > Sorghum > Sorghum bicolor. The sequence continues at coordinate 49,867,307 of NC_012875.2, forward strand.
TGTACTGCCAGCTAAGTGAACCGCGTAATCACGTTTTCTCTTCGCTTGCTAGTGACGCCATGCAAGCAAATTTATCAGGTCCAGTACTGTGTCCATCGCCATACGTAAAACTGCGTTGCAGATCAGACACGTCATCTACACAATTTTCTGCATTTTCTTTTCGCTCCTTTTTTTTCACTAAAAAAAAACGGTGACGCCACCTACACAAGAACACCTCACTAGCTCACCGAAGCATCACCGGGCCATCAACAGCAAACTAGCCAGCACCAGCTACATCAACAAAAGGAATATAACCAATCTCATCCTCCTCACTCACCTCACTTTTCCTTGCTCTACAACATATAAGTTTCTGCACCGTCGGATTCGTCAGCCATTGACGCTGGAGCAGGTCCGCCGGATCTCGCCGTCGGCGCCGGTCTTCACGCCGAGGCCGGTGAGCCTGGCGTACGAGCTGGCCCAGCTCGCGAAGAAGCCGTCCTGGCTCTGCGCGAACTCCGCCACCTTGGCCTTCGTCGTGGCGTTCTGCACCAGCACGGCGTCCGTGCGCAGCAGGCCCCGCCCGTCCAGCAGGTTCGCGAAGTAGCGGTTGTCGAACACGGACGCCGACCCGGAGTCGCAGTCCACGGCCGTGGCCGCCGACGCGGCGCCGTTCGCCGCCGCGCACGCCTGGATCAGCTCGTTCGCGTAGTCGGCGTTCATCGACCCGTCGATGGGCGTCATGCTCCCGTTCGCCACCTGGAACCGCTCCCGGAACGTGTTGCAGTGCGCCGACCCGATGGTGTGGCCGCCTGCACAGCACAGCACAGCGCAGCACAGCACAGCACGCGCGCAAGACGACGTCGGTGAGATGCGTCCAGTTTCGCATTACCAAAAAAAAAAAAAAAAGGAGGGGGCCAAAGTTTTTCGTCTGCACGCCTGAGAGGGTGACGAGGTCGTCCAGGGTGAGCCCCTTGGCGGTGAAGCTGGCCGCCATGGCGTCGACGGAGAAACCCGTGTCGATGATGTTTCTTCGGACATTGGATGCCAATGAGACGAGGCCGTCTCGTCTTCCCAGGGCCACAGGCACCGCCGGTCCTCCGGTCTTGTTTTGGAACAAAAGTTCGTACACAAGAATCTCAGTTAGTGGATTGTTAAATGGACATACTGCGGCTTTGCCCCAAACATAAGATGGCAGACATGAGACATCATGGAAACAGAATTATGTTGATTTTGGGACCTGTATCACAGAGTAGTATTTGGACTAACCTAGGAGTAGTATGCAAGCTGTATCTTCTTGCAGATGTTTGGTCACAGCATACTTATCATACAGTATACGGGACCAGAAACTATCAATTCATTGATTGCGTAGAGATCTAATCCCTTCAACATTTATTAACGAGAGATTCTGTGTTGGCCCATGTTCAGGTAAGTAGTTAAGGGCACTCACAATGCAAGACTCTATCATAGAGTCCAAGACAATTAGTTACATATTATTTATGGTATTTTGCTGATGTGGCAGCATATTTATTGAAGAAAGAGGTAGAAAAAATAAGACTCCAAGTCTTATTTAGACTCTAAATCCTCATTATTCGAGGTAATAAATAACTTTAGACTCCATAATAGAGTCTGCATTGTGAGTGCTCTAAGACTGGCACTACGTATTGTTTCTACGAGATGTTTAAAGTTAAGCACCAAGGTAACTATTGGAGCATTCACAGTTTGGGTGAATTTTGGCAAAGCTAAGGCAAAACTGCAGCAACTGTACATTGAAGAGGTTTGAGCTGATTGGACTGTCATACTTACAAACACAACAGCATCCCTTGCAGCGAGGACGACAATGTCACTGCAAGAAACAGTCGCAGGGCACACGACTTCTAGCAACCTCTTTGCTGCATCGATGACATTGAACCCACCAAGTGAGAGATTTGCAGGATCGGTCCTCTCAGTACCGTTACCTTGTATCAACACCGATGCATCGCATCCCTAAGATCAAGAAAACAAACACTCATTAACCTGAATCGTATTATGTCAGTGTGGACGCTGAAGTTTCATAAAGAGTGTGCAGGGGTGCAATATGATAAGCTGCTGCCTTCAGTCACACACATGCAAAGCTTTCAAAGACTACACTGATGTTTGGTACCCAGTATTCAACTAGGCATTAATGATGTTTGAAGAGATCTTGGTCTGACTAAACTGTTTGTGTTTGGTTACCAGTCTACCAGATAGGCTACCATTCTCGCACTTTTGAGTATGTTGGCACATCCAAAACTAATCCATGCACGTGATTAGGAATTTAGGATCAAGACAAATGGAAGCAGGATAGATAAATGCAAAGATTTGAGCAGTGGCGTTATCAGAGGATGCAATTCAAAACAGTTTTCTTGGTCTTGTTCCAGGTAACTGGTAAAGTGGTAACGGTTAACTTGCTGCTACAATTTGTACTTGTTCATTTCTTTGGGTCTGCACAACTATTGCATATTTTCTGCTCAGCACTCTGAACAACGGGGGTAAAAAATCGTTGAGCAAAGCAACATGAGATAGGAATTGCACCTGGCAGCCCCTGAATGTAAACTAGATCCTTTCTTTTTGCATGCAAAAAAGCTAATCACGAAAATATCTCTGCATGATCATCTAGATCAGGCACATCCATTTCACTAATTGTTGGGGAGCACAACAAAAAAAAAGTCCTCAGTCTGCAACGATGGAGTGTTTATTTAACAACCAAATGCAAGGATTCAGACAGTGCATTCCATACCTCGACGAAGCAGTCATGGAAGACCAGCCTAAGAAGCTTGCCGGGAATGGAGGGGTCCAGGGTGGATGCCGACCTAACGACATCCCTCACCGCCAGCTCAACGCCCGGGCAGGACTGCGCGTAGAAGCTGGGCGAGAGCTGGCCCAGTGTGGAGGACATCGTCGGCGTGGACTTCGACGGAGGCTGCGGGGGAGCAGGTGGTGGCGGTGAAGCCGCCGGTGTTGGAGACTGTCTCGGAGCCAAGGGCGGGGACGGCTTCGGAGCCGTCCGAGGAGGAGCTGGTGGTGCCGGTGTGGCAGGTGGAGGAGACGATGGCCTTGGCGCCGGCGCGACAGATGGGGATGGTTTAGGAGCCGGCGCCATTGCAGGTCGAGAGGGTGGCCTTGGAGCTGGCGAGGCTCCAGGTGGAGGTGACGCTCTTGGCACCGGTGGTGTCGCCACTGGCGGAGGAGACCTCGTTGGAGCCGGCCTCGGAGACGGTGTCGGTGACGACTTCCCAGCTGGCGCCGCGGGTGGCGGTGACGACGGTTTCGCGGCCGGGGTTGGCGGCCGCGACAGCCTCGGAGCTGGCGCCGCAGGCGACGGGAACGAAGGCCTCGCGGCGGCCGGCGCCGTCGGGGGCCGCGACGCGCTCTGAGCCGGCGACAGAACCGTGGACGGCGACTGCGAGGCGGCGAGCGCCAGCAGCGCCGACAAGACCAGCATTGAGCAAACGACGGCGCCGCCCATCTTGCAGCCGAGCCGAGGACAAGGAGAGCTAGCGAGCGAGCGCGTCTTTCCTAGAGCGACGAGAAGCTCACGGGCACGTGACTGTGCGTCTGTGTGAGAGATAGCGACGGGGGCTGCGACGCGGTGTCGGGAGAAAATCTATCGCCTCAGCTGGTGCTGGTCTAGCTCTGGCATTAAGGCCTGGTTTAGTTGGTGAAAAATTTTGGATTTCGCTACTGTAGCACTTTCGTTTGTTTGTGGCAAATATTGTCTAATAATAGACTAACTAGGGTCAAAAGATTCGTCTCGCGATTTACAGGCAAACTGTGTAATTAGTTTTTATTTTTGTCTATATTTAATACTTCATGCATGTGCCGCAAGATTCGATGTGACGGGAAATCTTGAAAAATTTTGGTAACTAAACAAGGCCTAAGGGCGCGGGCGCGCGGCACGCCGCCACGAGCCACCACGAGGGGCAGCGGCACAAGCTGCTGCGGCGGTAGCACTGCCAGTGTTGTCAAGACGGCCCCCTGGCAGGCCTACGCGGCTACGCTGCTCGTCGCGTCGTCCACCACGGCCACCACCGCCCCGCCGACCTTTTCTCCCCCTCCGCCAACTAACAGCGACGTAGGAAGTAAATACCGCCATTAATGGCGCACCTAGCTAGAGCCCCCTCCGGGCGATGGAGATGGAGCCCAGCCAGGCGCCGGCCCGCTCGCTCGGATCGCCATCGCCATCAATAAATGAATGAACACTACCTCCACATCATGCTCACCCGCGGCCCGCGGCTGCGCTGCCCTGCGCCGGAGGAAGCTGATCGGGGAGGAAATCCGAGACGCCGTGGTAAAAGCATCGGGGCCCAGCCGGGTGACGCGTGAGAGCAGTTATTACACACCAGCGAGAGAGGGGTAGAGAGGGAGGGAGTTGCACGGCAGCACGGCATCGGCGACAGCTCTAGGAGCGCAAGCGGAGGGGAGCAAGGCAAGCACGCTGCTTGGACTCGCGGCGGTACCAGTACCAGAATGGCAGTACTGTGCGACGGCCTGCGCGCGCATCACGAATTCACGATTCACGGACGCTGTGCTTGTGTCTGCTGGGTACGTTTCGCGTTGGTTGCGCGGACGACGTACAGCACAGATCGCGCGAGCTAGCGACGTGCGTGCCCACTTGGCCCAGTGGCAGATAGAACAAGATCCGCTCCTCGTTTCAGGGCATGGGCCGAAACGATTACCCTTGGGCTTGTTTAGTTTCCAAAATTTTTCAAGATTCCCAGTCACATCGAATCTTGCGGCACATGCATGAAGCATTAAATATAGACGAAAACAAAAAATAATTACACAAGTTTAGCTGTAAATCGCGAGACGAATCTTTTAACTCTAGTTAGTCTATGATTTGATAATATTTGCCACAAACAAACGAAAGTGCTACAGTAGCGAAATTCAAAAAAATTTCGCGAACTGAACCAGGCCTTACCCCCAAAACACGAGAGGGGCGACAAGCAGAGACGGAAGCAGTGGCGGTGGCTACAGCTCCGCAGATGGCAGCATGCCAGCATGGCGGCAACTGCGTCTACACCTTAGTCCCTGTCGTATTGTAGACTAATTATAAAACTAATTCATAAGCCATAACTAATTCATAAGACAAATTTATTAAACTTAATCAGTTTATGATTAGTGAATGTGATACTAAGTAAACATATACTAATCATAAATTAATTAGGCTTACTAAATTCGTCTCACAAATTAGCCATGGCTTATACAACTAGTTTTATAATTACCTAATGTTTATTGCTCCTAATTGACATCCAAAAATTCGATGCGATAGGGACTATAGATCCAAACACCTCTGAAATGAGAATGGCACAACTACATGAAAGACTTTTATACTACCTCACCAAAAAAAGAAATGCAATTGTGGTCTCATACCAATCAACCTACCAAGATAATATTAAATTGTATTAACATTTATGTTTTTAAATAAATTTATTTTCAAACTTTGTTCTATAACTAATCTAATAATACTTATTTTGTAATATAAACATTTATAATTTTTATATAAATATAGCCAAAAGTTGAACTGTTTCACTCCTCGAAAAACAAAAAATATATTCTTTTGTGAACGGAGGGAGTACAAACTAAATAAGTTGTCATAGGGTTTGAAGGTATCCCAAGTATGAGTGTCGTGGGAGTATAGGGTTTTTCCTTTTTATTTCTTCAAAATCAATTTAATTTCTAAAAGAACTAAAATCATATGTTGGGACATTGTGAGAAAAAAAAGTAATCCTAACATTAAAACTTACTCACATGAATCATCTATTGCAGTATCTGAAAACATCCTAAAAGTCTCATGCAACATGGAGAAACAATAAATATCATAGTGTCTCCAGCCATGTAGCTTGGATGTACAACAACCAAGGAATGAGTTTGAGGCGCCAGCTTGGATGTACAACACCGTGATGGGTTCAAACTTTGTTCAAATCTGTCAGCCATTCAGCAGTGTTTTTCTCTTAAAACAATTCAATGAACAATGCTTTCAATCATATCTTTTCATATAAGGGAACATGCTCCTGACAGCTCTAGCTACAAGCTGCAAGCAGCAAGTGGCAAGCCCTAGCCCATCACTGAAGGGAGAAGGGAGTAGCTCTTTGCCAGAGGAAAAGCCATGTCGTCACTCAAAGCTGTGCTACACCACCCTGGGCTCAAGCACTACTCGATCATAAGGGGTTGATGTGCCATGAGAGCTCAAGCCCATGACAACATCGGGCTAGTTTAGAGCGTATTTAGTTTGGAGAGTGATCCCATCAGAATTTTTTTTTGGCAGACCTAGTTACAGACACAGACGCTCATATACACAAGGACATACTCATCACTATGAACACACGAATGCAGCATAAGGTCATCCACCAATCTCGCAAGTCGCAAGGAATGATTCAATTTGATGATTTAGCTCTCTTGTGGAATGACTCGGTGACAGATAAATCAGATCCATGATATAAACCTAAACTTAGTTAGACTCGAATACAGGATCAGATATCACAATGCAAACCAAATACATTATTTGTCACCACAATGCCCATTCATCCCTAACCATACTGGGCATGTGGCCACCGGCGGGGCTCCTTGCTCCAAACAGTAGCAAGCGGCGGTTGGGCGGCTCTTAGCCTCGGTCAGTGCCAAATTCAGAAGCCTTTTTTTGTTCATGATCAGAAAATTCCTTGGTACAATCTTTTTAGTAGCTGTTTTGTTCGCTGTCACAACAATGCCATATCACACTTTCTTAGCACGCCATCTGATATGTCGTAGATTTGTTTGATGCCAAACTTGGCCACAAGTGTGTGGCTTAAGTTTTGCTCGCTAAACTTTCTGTGACAGACAATTTACCAAAGGTTTGATGTGGCAAACTACGGCACCAACCAAGGAGAACCTGTTTGGTTTGTGACCACAAGTTGCCATGGCGCAAGTTACACGTGCCACTGTTTCTAAGCTTAGCATTCATAAATTCATTTTCTTACCAAACTTTATCATAAATTTGTTTTTTGTTTTTGCTCGCCACATTTCCTGTGCCTGTGTCACAATTTACCAAAAGTTAGTTATGGCAAGTTTAAGCATAAACCAAACATGCCTTAGGGGGAAAGAGGCCAAATATCAATAGGAATGTCATTACCTTTTAATTACATAATAAATTGTTATAGTAGATCATTAAGGATCATAATGAAAAGTATTAGAGTTAGGGGCGAGCCCCCTCCAAGCTTCAAGCCCTGTCTTGTGTCTTCATCACTGGCCGGGCTGTGCAGCGAGGGCGGAGCCTAGTGGAGGTGAAACTAGGCTCCGGCGCCCTTGTTGCAACTGAAATTTAGAAGTCAGAACTCAGAACTCAGAACTCAAGGACTACTTCATGCTCTTGACCTCACTATCACGCTCTCACGCCCGGCCAGTGATGAAGACGCTAGAGCGGCCGATGGTCTGGCTGTGAGACGCTAGAGCGGCCGATGGTCAACAACCTGGCTGGCCTGGGGTGCATGCGTGAGAGCGTGATAGTGAGGTCAAGAGCATGAAGTAGTTGTGGCTTTTCATCTTGTTGTTGTTCTGCAAGCTTTCCCACTCGTCTTGCTACAGGTAATAGGGTGTTCTTCGATCCTCAACGAAGAACAAGAAGGAACAACAAAGGTGAATTTGTGCGCGTCAAAAATGTAATTATGAAAAATGTGTCTGTCAAACTAGTTCAAGACTGAGTTTATACCAAATAGTTTAAGCATTTATGTTTCGAAATAAATTATAAAAATATGTTTTATAACTAATATAATGATACTTATTTTGTGTTATGAGTGTTAGTATATTTTTATATAGTTTTAGTCAAAATCAAAACTGTTTCACTCCTCTAAATATGAGAATTACATTCTTCTATGTACGGGAGAGCAAAGGAAGACCGAGTGATAGCTTGTCATTTTGCCCAACCTAAAATTTGTTTCACACTTTCACACTCCGCCGGTGCTGCGCAGGTGGTGGTCCGGCTAGCGCTGAGGCCCGAGGGGCGAGGGTAGTCGGCCAGCACAGCACATCGGGCAGGGGCAGCGCACTGCTGCCGCCGGCACAGCAAAGGTGAATTTGTGCGCTAAACTTCACTCAGACGGGCTGGTGAATAAGCTTCGGTTAGGCCCAACTGGCGGCCTGGTGGAATTGGGCATCTGTTGGGCTGAGAAGGAAAATGTTTAGGGTTCGTTTTCAAGCGAGCTAAAATTCCTTTACGTCTTGTACTCCGGCCTCCGGGCTCCCGGTCCTCCCGCCGGCGGAAGTCATCGGAGCGAGGACGCTGTCCTGGGGCAGCGCTCGAGAGGAAACCGGCCGTGGAGGAGCGAGCAACGATTGTTTTGGGCCGTAGAGGTGAAGTGATGAGCACGGCGAGCGTCAGCGACGACGGCGGTTGGGTAAGCGGCGGAAAGTCGGCCGACGGGTGGCGGGCGGAGGAGGCTGTCGCGGGCAACCGTAGGGCACTGGAGGCCCTTCGGGAGCTCGTGGCTTATCCATTCCTCTACGCCCGCGAGTCCCGGCTGCTCGGACTCAAGGTAATGTGCTCCCGCCTCTTGCCCCCATCAGACTTCGCCATTGTCTGCTACACCTTCGGGTTAATCATTCAGCTTTGCTTTCTTCAGTGGCCCAGAGGATTGCTGCTCCACGGCCCCCCTGGCACCGGAAAGGTACTGAGTTTTCAATTCCTCGCCTTAACTCTCAGCTCTATTTTCCATCATCTAAAAAGAACTCTATCACAAATCACCTTGAAGTGCTTGGATTGTAATTTTTTGGGTGGAGTTTGATATTTATTTAACTTGTCAGTATTGAAATATGGAAGACCTAAACAGTATGGTGATTGTTATTTTTGACAGACAAGCCTGGTTCGAGCTATTGTTCGAGAATGCAACGCACACCTGATAATGATCAAGTACTGAATTTATTTTGAACTGTTTCTGTTTAGTGCTGACATGTACAATTGTACACTGTATTTTTTTTACACGATTTGAAATATATTGCTTCTGGCCACCTTGACAGTCCTTATTCTGTACACAAAGCCCATGTGGGAGAGGGAGAAAAGTTCCTGCGTGAAGCTTTTTCTGAAGCATATTCTCAGGCTTCGCGGGGTAAACCAGCTGTGATATTCATCGACGAACTTGATGCCATATGTCCACGGCGCAATGCTAGGCAAGTTTTGCATATCTCTCTTCTTTGTGTCTTTATAAATGAGATCTTAATGTGCTTCCACAGGAGAGAGAATGAGTCCCGCATTGTTGGCCAACTTCTTACTCTGATGGATGGAAACAAGAAATCGTCAAAGATGCTTCCTCACATAGTTGTTGTTGCATCGACTAACAGGTCTGGGCATGCCACACTTTTGATTTTGAAATACCATTGTTGCTATAACTCAAGGTTTGTTCCATGTTTAAGAATCCTGCTGGGACATGATTTACAATCTATACACAGATACCATGGAATGCCATTATGTTGAATTAATTGCACACATTTTACAAAGTTTTCTTAAAATAGCCTTTTAAGCATGGTGCTGGATATGGTCTTTCTCGTTGAACTGAAACACAGCTTGTTACCTCATTAGGGTAGATGCCATTGATCCAGCATTGAGAAGAGCAGGACGTTTTGACTCAGAAGTAGAGGTTTCTGTTCCTACAGTTGAAGAGCGGCTGCAAATTCTAAAGGTAGCATTTGATGTCATTTTCATAAATCTGTTGGTATACAGTGGTTTTCTTATGAGTACTGTTACAATTTAGGTATCTGGCTTAGGAAATTGCTGTTGACAAATGACAAATGTAATTTTATGTTTTTGTCCACATCATTGTATATGTATTGAATCTAAAAAGGTTTTAAGACATCAGATCAAATTTTGTGTTTTGTGAAATCTTGAATTCATGCTCTTGATTTCTTTTACATACACCTAATGTCATAGGTCTTTATCTTCTTCAGCTTTATGCCAAAAACCTACATATGGATGAAAAGGTCGATCTTCAAACCGTTGCTGCATTCTGCAATGGCTATGTTGGAGCTGATTTAGAAGCATTATGTCGAGAAGCTGCCAAGCTTGCATATCATAGAATGTTAAACATATCTGAGGGTGACAGAGTACTTAAACTACATATGGAGGACTGGGAGTCTGCTAGATCTATGGTGGGACCAAGCATAACAAGAGGGATAACCAAAGAAATTTCAACTGTTTCATGGGATGATATAGGAGGCTTGAAAGATCTAAAGGTTAGGCATTTCTTGTTTTGTCTCCCTTCTGGCAAAAAAAAACTGTTTTGATGGTGGTTGTTCCTGTGCTTCAGAAAGAGCTTCAGAAAGCTGTTGAGTGGCCCATCAAGCATGCTGATGCATTTTCTAGACTTGGAATACCACCAGTCCGGGGGGTGCTTTTGCATGGTCCGCCAGGGTGCTCAAAGACTACCCTTGCCAAGGCTGCAGCGCATGCTTCCCGAGCTTCTTTCTTTTCTTTGAGGTTCATCAGTAAACAATGTTATATGTTGAGAAAATAACAGCTTACTTCCGTTGTGCGAAGAACATAGAACTTCTATTCCACAGTATTTAAAACATATTTGCATAATTTACTGATCTGCCAGTTGAGTTAATATGATAATATCTGGTATCCATTACTCAGCAAAAGCTTAAAATATATAAAATAATAAACTAAAACACCTTCAGATAAAGATACTCTGCTCAACACTGGGTAGGTTTTCACATAAATTCTTATAACAGTGGTGCAGATTTATATTCCAAGTATGTTGGAGAAGGTGAAGCTCTGTTACGTAGAACATTTCAGAAAGCACGTCTTGCTTCTCCAAGCATTATATTTTTTGACGAGGCTGATGCCATTGCCCCCAAGAGGTATGCACTGATATGTGATGCACAATATAATAAACATGATCTGATATAACTGTCAATCTGTCATAACTGGCAAGAATGGATAGGAATTTACTATCCATTCTTTTACTGTTAAAATGGAAAAAGAAATTGTATTTAACATGGTACACATAATGTGGAGAATTGAACAGTGTGTGCAAGCAAATTCTTGTTGAAAACGGTAACTTGAGTGTTCTTTTTATGACAGTAGAATCAGTTTATATTGAGTTCAGTTTTGCACTTGTAAATCTTTACTTTTAGCTTCAGATTACCATGAGTGGATTTTACTACAAATAGTTTATGTTGGCACCTGTATGATCTTGCAGAACTGGCTCTGGTGGGAATTCTAGTGGCAATGCCACTGTTGGAGAAAGACTTTTGTCAACTTTATTGACCGAAATGGATGGTTTAGAACTGGCTACGGTACTGTTAGCCTGCTGATAGCTTTCTGTGTGATTCTACTGATTATTCTATATGTATGTTCACTAGAAGGTCATTCTTTTCTTTTTAGGGAATTCTCGTATTGGGTGCTACAAATCGCCCAAATGCAATTGATGCTGCTCTTCTGCGCCCAGGACGTTTTGATAAGGTCTTTCAATGCTCCTGTCATTGAGATGTGGACATATAGGCACTGACCATAATTTCCAATTGATTTGCAGGTGCTGTATGTCCCGCCACCAGATGTGGAAGGGCGATATGAGATACTACGCATCCATACACAGAAAATGAAATTGGGAGAGGATGTAGATCTATGGAAGATTGCAGAGTGTACTGAGTTGTTCACCGGTGCTGATCTTGAAGGCCTTTGCCGGGAAGCTGGAATGGCAGCTCTGAGGGAAGATATCTCAGCAAGTTCGATATGTAATACCCACTTCCAAGCCGCACGAAGTTCATTGAACCCCTCTCTTACAAAAGCATTAGTTGACGAGTACTCAAAGGCAGCTATAAATGATCCATCAAGTAGGAAACATTAAGATATTCTCTCTTTTTCTTTGTTGCACAAGAATAGCTAGAATGCTTATCTTGAGCAGCAGGGAGACATTAAGCAGTTTTCCCTATTGTACAAGACTGCTAGATCCTTAGCATCGGCAAGGAATGCAAATATGCAATTGTGGTTTCAATGAAAAATTCCAGGAGTTCCTTTTCTTTTCCTCAGAAACAGTCTGTATCAGCTATAAATGATACATGGTTCATTTATTGATGTATTATATCATTTTGCTGCTGCAATCTGTCATTTTGTGGCGCAAACATCCATCTTGTACATGCACCCTCTTAGTTCTATGCTGTGCAGCAGCATTGCTGCGACGGAGCAGGTGAGATCATGAAAAGTTATTAATGAAGATCACAAGGCAGCTATTATTACTTAAAGAGGAAAACTACATTGCTACAAAGACATCGCCAACCTCTAGTATACCTGAATACAAGTAGATCTAATTGCTTATATCATTTATCCAATGCTCCAACAACAAGCAGAGTATTTTACACGGGGAAGAGGAGTTTCAGAGAGGGTCTTCTTAGAGTACATCTGTTACACAGGTCCGTCTTTATAGACTAAGAATGAGCTGGTCTTGCAGTAACGGCATGCTAGCCCCTTGCCAGAGGAGGTCGGGGGAGTGAAAGCAAACTGTGAAATCCCCAAAGTCCTGCCTTCGCAGAAGGTTTTCCTGCTTGAGATGAATGGAAGTGTCAATATAAAGAGAGGAGCTCAGTCTATGGAAATTGCTTGCCAAAAAGGCACAAAAAAAATAAATTACAGTGTCATCAGTTACGAATAGCTTAACAATACATTATATACAATTTGATTAAAAAAAACTTAATATCTTGTTGCTAGGCAGAATACTGCACGCTTGAAAATGATCTGAGTTGTTGATGCGAGGGGTATGGCAAACATTAAAGAAGTGTTGACTTGTAAATTGATGAAATTTATGGAACAAATACAGCATGTGAAACAAAAAATCATCTTACCTTGCAACATCCATTAGTTTTGAGGCAATTCGTTTTCTTCTGCGTGATGGTACCACCCAGATGGCTCGAAATCCACAAAGTGCAGGAACAGCTTCTGTTTCACAAATTATGGCACCAGGGTCCTGGCACTCTTCTTTGTTCTTGATTGAATGATTGTGACGCCTTATGATTTCCCTCTTGAAACTAATTTCGCCAAACTCTAATGTATGACCATTTTTTCCTGGCTCATTACTATTAACTGGCAAACTGCTATGGCTTTCTTCCGTGGATCTTGGGATGACTCTATGTGCTGCTTTTATTGGTTCAGTGACAAGGCACCCCACGATCCTTTGTCCAGATATGTATAGATACACCTATACAATAAAGATTATTCTTGTTTATTACCATGCAAGACAAATGTACTTCATAGATTGCTACATACTATTGAACTAAGATTATGCAATTACTACCTTGCAAAGCTTATGCAGAAGTTTCCCTTCACCAAATCCCAGCTCCTTCTCCACCACTGTGATCACCTCTCTGACCTGCAATATTTGTTTGACATCACATAACTGATAACTTGCATAGACACCACTTGCATTCATATTTGAGAGGATGGCAACATTTACAAGCAGTTAGCAAAAACACAAACATATAACAGTTAAAGAATACTGCTTTACAGTCTGCATTTGTTCAGAAGTCAGGGCACTAAAATTTTAATTTTAGCATAAGGAATTGAGTTGGGCAGAGTTGTACCTTACTTTTCCACACACAAGAGTTCTCATCAGTTGCAAGAATAACGCGATCACCACCCTCGGACCTCGCCATCACTGTCTCATTTTTCCAGCCCTGCAACTCATCGGTTTAACTAAACGCTCCACACAGAAAAACTAAGAGCACAACGCATAGAACGCCTAGACCTTGAAAGGGACCCCCTCTGAGTAGTTCTTGTGGTAGGCCCTGTGAACCTTCTCGTCCTCGTCGTTCCCTCGGGCGTACATCATGCCGCAGACGGAGCACGTGTGGTGTAGGAAATCAGGCTGCCCCAGCTCCAGATGGAACTGCGCGTAGTTCCTCTTCTTGCTGACGAGCTCGTCGCGCCTGCAGCCCTTGGCCTTCCGTTTCGCCTCCGTCGCCGCGATGTCGCTTCCATGCCCGTTCCCCTCACCGTCGCCACTGCGCCAATCCGCACAAATGAGAAGGAAATCACAAACTGCTTCATCCCCACAAGAACAGATGCTAACGAATCCGCTTCTTGTGTTCTTTCATCAGGCGCCACAGCAATTGAGCAAAAAAGATTCAAAGCCGGCGAGATTTGTGTTCTTTCATCAGTACGAAGAGGGGTAAGGAGAAGAACCTGTTCGGATCTGGGTCCGCTTCCTGCCGCTTGAAGAACGCGCTGATCTTGGGCTGCATCGCCTCGCTTCGCCTTCCCACGTGTTCTCCTCTTCCTTCTCCCGTTTGCCGTTGCTGCCGGCGTGGGGAAATGCGCAAGAGGCGACGACAGTCAGAAGGAGGCGGCGCTTCGGATTTGTTTGGGGGACGAAGCGGGGATCGACGGTGCAGACGTTGTAGTGAGGTTGAGGGCGGGGCGGATCGGACGGGCAGGAATTGCGAAGGCCGTCGCGCGGGTTCCTCAAAAGTAGAGGCGAGATTCGGCGCCAAAACTACCGCCCAAACTCTCGAGTCTCACTGAGGAAGTGAGGAGTAAAAAGAAAACAGAAAAAAAAAATTGTTTTTTACGTAGCACTTCCCATTACCGAGTACTAGGTGTCTAGGTCTACGTGCAACGCTTTGTTTGGTTGTTGAAAATTTTTGGTTTTAACTAATGTAGCATTTTTGTTTGTATCTGATAATTATTATTCAATTATAAATTAATTAGATTCAAAAGATTCATCTCACAAATTACAGTTGCAATTAGTTATTTTTTATATTTAATACTTCATATATGCGTCTAGAGATTCGATATGATGGAAAATTTTGAAGAAACTAAACAATGCTAAAATCAAATGGTGTTTGTAGCAATAGGCCTTGTTCACTTGGGCCTTGTTTAGTTCCCAAAAAAATTTGCAAAATTTTTCAGATTCTCCGTCACATCAAATCTTTAAACGCATTTATAAAGTATTAAATATCGACGAAAATTAAAACTAATTGCACAGTTTGGTCGGAATTGACGAGACGAATCTTTTAAGTCTAGTTAGTATATGATTGGATAATATTTGTCAAATACAAACGAAAGTGGTACTATTCATATTTTGCAAAATTTTTGGAAACTAAACAAGGCCTTGGTAAGTTTTTTTGTTTTGGGTACTGTAGCAGTTTTGTTTGTATTTGATAATTATTGATCAATCATAGATTAACTAGGCTCAAAAGATTCGTCTCGCAAATTACATGTAAACTATATAATTATTTATTTTTTGCCTATATTTAATGTTTTATGCATGTGTCGTAAGATTCAATGCGACGAGGAATCTATAAATTTTTTAAAAACTAAACAAGGCCTCAATGGTTCAATTTGTTTAGATCTAATTTTTTTTAAAATTTTAACACCGTAGCACTTTCGTTTGTATTTGACAAACATTGTCTAATCATAGACTAACTAGGCTTAAAAGATTCGTCTCGCGATTAATAGGTAAACTGTGCAATTAGTTATTTTTATCTATATTTAATGCTTCATACATGTACCACAAGATCCCATTTTAATTGCATATCAAGTGCATCTGAAAGATTCTTCGTCACATCGAATATTGTGTCACATGCATGGAGCATTAAATATAGATAAAAGAAATAACTAATTACACAGTTTACCTGTAATTTACGAGACGAATCTTTTGAGCTTAGTTAGTCTATAATTAGACAATATTTGTCAAATATAAATAAAAGTACTACAATATCCATTTTATAAAAAATTTAGAACTAAACAAGGCCTTGTGGGTAAATGTCAATTCCTGAACGCGCCCCCCGTGTTCCTCGTATCCGCGGGTTCTTGTATCTGCCGTCCTAGGCCGTGTTTAGTTGGTGAAGAAAAAAATTCGCCACATTATAGCATTTTTATTGGTTTATGGTAATTATTGTCTAATAATATACTAATTAGACTCAAAAGATTCGTCTCGTAAATTTTGACTAAACTGTGTAATTAGTTTTTATTTTTATCTATATTTAATGTATACGTCTAAAGATTTGATGTAATGGAAAATCTTGAAAAATTTTGGGTTTTAGAGTGAAAGTAAACAAGGCCTAAAAATTCCCACTTCGATGCCGTCCTTAACCCTCACAGTGGGCCGAGATCCAAACCAAACCCACACCAATCCAAAACATGTATATGTGAAAGTTAAATCTAAACCAAATTAGACCATGACTTCAATCATCCACACCAAACCATACCACTTATGCGCTCGACCAATTGAAATACATTTTCAACCCGCCATTTCACCGGCACCTTATGCTATTGTTTATATTTAGCCATAAACAAAAGCAAAAAAATAAATAGATAGAATAAAAAATCATTGTAAACTCTATTATTCACAGCCAAACCAGATCAACCCACTTTAATAGGGCACAAACCAAACTAGCCCAACAGCCTTCTCAGCCTATTTCAATTCAAACCATACAGTCCAAAAGTAAAACAAAACCAAAAAATCGGGTTTAGCACAAACCATTGTCAGGTTGAGCCGTCCTAAAAATTAACCGGGGCCTTGTTTAGTTGCTCACAAATTTTACAAAAATTTTTAGATTCTTCATCATATCGAATTTTACGGCACATGTATGGAACATTAAATATAAATTAAAAAATAACTAATTACATAATTTGTATAATTTACTAGACGAATCTTTTGAGACTAGTTAGTCCGTAATTAAACAATATTTGTTAAATATAAATAAAAGTGTTATAGTGTCTATTTTGTAAAAAAATTATAACTACTTGTTTAGTTCCCAAAAAATTTTGCAAAATTTTTTAATTCTCCGTCGCATCGAATCTTTAGACGTATACATGAAGTATTAAATATAGACGAAAAAAAACTAATTACACAGTTTGGTCGGAATTGACGAGACGAATCTTTTAAGCCTAGTTAGTCCATGATTGGATAATATTTGTCAAATATAAATGAATTTAGTACTCCCTCCGTTCTAAATTATAAGTCATTCCAAGAATCTTGGAGAGTTAAAGCATTTTTAAGTTTGACCAAAAATATAGAGAGAAATATAAAGATTTATGTCATAAAATAGGTACATTATGAAAATATAACTAACAAAGAATCTAATGATACTTGGTTGGTACAAAAAATGTTATTATTTTGCTATATAAATTTGGTCAAACTTGAAAAACTTTGACTCTCCAGGATTCTTGGAATGATTTATAATTTGGAACGGAGGGAGTATTATTTATATTTTGCAAAATATTTTGGAAGTAAAAGAGGCCTAAAACAAGGCCCGTGTTTCCCTATGAAATGGCCAGTTGGGCCTTGTTTAGTTTCCAAAAATTTTTAAAATTTTCCGTCACATCAAATCTGGCGGCACATGCTGCATGGTATTTTAAACCTATTTACTCTATGATTGAACAATGTTTGTTAAATAAAAACGAAAGCGCTACGGTGTCAAATCCAAAAAATTTTTTGCGAACTGAACAACACCTTCGCCTTTTGCTATAGTGAAGAAGTCAACTCTGAGCTCGGATTTGCGTGGAGTAGCACTTCGCCTTTTGCGCAGTTGTGCCTGTAACAATTTTTCGCATCTCACTTCTCACCAAACGGTTGCGCTCGCAGGCTCGCAGATTCCAGCGGCTTCTCTCTAGATCCGCAAGTAAAACCTGAGAAGGAATCGCTCCTGACAAGGTGCTCAAATGGAGCACCGGGAGGACGGCCCCCTCCAACTCCAAGAAACAGCCGCCGATGACCGTGGCAAATGCTGTGTCGCGTCCCCCTGCGGGTGGCTGGGGCGGCTGTCCCGCGAGCTGCACTGGAGCTTCGTGCTCGCGGTCGTCGCCGTCTACGGCGCCTGCCAGGGCGTCGGCAACGCCATCGGCGGAGTCGCCGCGGCGTACTACTGGAAGGACGTGCAGCGCGTGCAGCCTTCGGCGGCCCAGTTCTACCAGGGCGTCACGGACGCGCCGTGGATCGTCAAACCCATCTGGGGCCTGCTCACCGATGTCGTCCCCGTGGTCGGGTTCCGCCGCCGCCCATACTTCGTTCTCGCAGGTCAAAGATCCGATCTTTCTTGGTTCTACCGGATAGCTAGATAAAGCCAGCGCGGCATATCTCTCTGTCTTGCAATAATGCAGGCGTGATTGGCGTGTCATCTATGCTCATGCTTTCCCTAAACCACGAGCTGGGGATCGTTCCGGCATTGCTGATGCTGATAGCGCAGAGTGCGGGTGCCGCAATAGCCGACGTGACGGTGGACGCTCTGGTTGCTCAGAATAGCATCACGCACCCGCCCCTTGCTGCTGATATGCAAAGCTTGTGTGGGTTTAGCTCCTCTGTTGGGGCGTTGCTTGGATTCTCCTTAAGTGGCTTGCTTGTGCACTCGATGGGCTCCCAGGTATGACATTTCTGGTTGATGAGTGGATTCTGGTTTCTTATACAATCCAGACTATGCAATGTGATAACTACTTTACTATGAATGTCCTTCTGAATCATATTTAATTTGTTGACTACTTAACTATAATTGTCCTGATGGTGTGACATATATATTTTGTCCATGTTATTCAGGGGGCTCTTGGTCTGTTGAGTATCCCATCTGCACTGGTGTTATTAGCTGGCATTCTGCTGAAGGAGAACCGTGGTACAGAATTTGATTACATGCAGGTCACATAAGGAACCAACATGCAACATTTCTGTTTTTTGAATTGTTGAATTCACCCATGGACAGTAATGTAACTCATGGTTGATCTGAATTCAGGTTCACAAGAAGTTCTACAAAGCAATACAATCCATGGGAAGAACACTGAAGTGCCCCGAGGTCTGGAGACCATGTGTATATATTTTTGTTTCTCTCAATTTAAGCCTGGATATTCAAGGAGGAATGTTCTATTGGTACACGGATGCTGTTGTTGGACCAGGATTTTCTGAGGTACACAAACTTACTAGATATCATTATTTCATCAAATAGATTAAAAGCCTGAAATTACAAGCCCTTATTAATTGATAAATCTCGATGGGGAGGTTTCATTTCAGCCAAATCATTTTTGTCCATATGTTAATTATCCAAAGCTGTTCTGATTATCTAGTAAAATGATCAGGCAGTAAAATGGCCAGTTGTGCAAGTTACATTTTGTAATTTCTCTATGTAAATGAAAAATAGTTATGGTATCATCTGCTTATGGCCAGACCAATATATGTTCAGTTCTGATGACCATGCTTGAAAAAAAGGGCTTCCAAATTTACTGAAATATATTTTACTCATCACTTGTGGAACATTTGCTATATATTTGACAAAAAGGGCTTACAAAAAGGGCTATACTTTTCCATTATTTGCTATATATATAATCTTGAAAATTCATCATTACATTTTATCAGTTATGCTTTGTTGCCAAATGGACTTATCACTTGTGGAACATTTGCATTGGTACAGGGATATATTGGTCTCATCTATTCAATTGGTTCAGTTGGTTCACTAATTGGAGTTTTACTATACCAAAGCGCACTAAAGGACTATCCTTTTCGGAGCATGCTATTATGGGGTCAAGTGCTCTCAAGTCTAGCAGGAATGCTTGATCTGGTGTTAGTGACCCGGCTAAACCTGAAAATTGGCATGCCGGATTACTTCTTTGCAGTGGCTGATAACGCAGTTTCCCAAATGGTTGGTAGGCTCCAATGGCTACCACTACTTGTGCTTTGCTCCAAGCTTTGTCCTCCCGGCACTGAAGGAACATTTTATGCATTACTCATGTCTCTACAAAATGCCGGGTTGCTGATGTCTGCTTGGTGGGGTGGCCTGCTGCTGCACATGCTGAACGTGACCCGAATGGAGTTCAGTAACCTCTGGATCATCGTCTTGATTAGAAACACATCAAGGCTTGTCCCTTTAATGCTACTGTTTCTTGTGCCTGATTGTGATCAGAACTCAACACTCCTGCCTGCAGAGATGCTTCATGGCAATGAATCAACAGAAACCACAAAAAATGGATCAAATCAGTTTTCTATTCTTGTTGGGGACAATTCTGGCTGCATTTCTCCTGGTGTGGCAGTTGATAACGAGCAAATCAAAATGATAGATGCTGAAACTGATGATGTCGAATTGATCCCATTGGTTAACAAGAGCGGGCTGACCGTCTCATGATGCGTTGAATCCAGGATCCTTATGCTGATTCTACTACTGGTTCTTTCCAGCCTGTTGTTGAAGACGGGAAGACTTTTTTTACTGTGACATGAAAGACAAAGGGAACTGAAGCATTGGATAATGAAGGCAGATGAGATACTGTTACAGGGGTATAGTTTCAAAAAAGATACTGTTACAGGGGTGAGGGCACCAGTCATTTGCTGGAGTTGATCGAGCTCAACCGTACTTTCATGGTACATGCTGTAGTTGTTAATTTAGTTCAATTCCTTCTGTCACCCTAGATGAGCAACTGACTGACCACAATGTTTCTTGTTATAGAAAGTCCATTCTTTACTCAATTTTTTTTTAAAAAAAGGAGAAAACATCTGGCTTTTAGAAAGCAATAGAATACACGGTTTTACAAAAGAAAACGCTGGGGACTCCAGCTACCCAGGCAAACCAGACAGCCTTGTTTAGCAAAACACTTAGAACATCTGCTGCTATATTGAATAGTAGAGTTGAAAGAGGGTCTCCCTGTCTCAACCCTTGGAAACTTTTAAAGAATTCACTCCTGTCATTTACATTTACGCAAACTCTAGCCCATTGCACATATTACTCAGTTTCAAGCACAAGTCCTTTGGCCCCCAATGTAAACAAACCGGAATTACAGTAATGCGTTTCACAGAATCAGTCTAACTCTTGGCTTTGCAATCTGAGCTTGAATGTCTGTTTTGTTGATGACATGTCCGACTGCTTGAACCGTGTAGACGCCAGCAGAGTAGTAACATTCGGCAGTCGAGTGCCGAAGCCAAATGGCCTATGCCCACCCACGCGGGGCGGAAGCGCTCAACAGTCAACAGCGCCCGTTCCGTTCCGCGGACTCGTGCGCTGCTCTACCGAGGCCAATCAGCTGCTCGATTTGCTTCTCCCTCGGTGAACAGTGAACTTGATCCCTGTTTGGATTTGCTTCTGTAGTTCTGTGAACGTGAAAATTCTAGATTCGAAAAAATATATAAAATTTTCTAGAATCAAATGGCAGACCATCCCAACCCACTTAGTACCTCTAACCTCAGTCATGATGCCCCGTTCGTCAGAAATCCGAAAAAATAATAGAGAGATGACAAACATGAAAGCTGCACTGTTCATTTGTTCAACCATTCATCTTCAGAAGCCGCAACATCACCACATGTTTTACATCAACACACGGGACAGAGGTCTTGTACACACACCAGGGACGTTTCAAACCAAGCCTGAGACGGTAACCAGGCGCCTTGGTTGCCCAAAACCAACGGTGATGATGCTCTACTGTTGCGCCAGCCGCTTCAGGTGCTGAAAGAGCTTCTGTTTTATCCACTGACGGTCATATGGCAGGAAAGCGTGAAGTGAATCTTCGTACCTGCAAGGAAAGCATAGCGTGTAAATTCAAGAACGTCATATGAATATGATTAGTTGTCCCACCTTCCTGATTAAAAGCTTTGACAGTCGAGAAACATGCACTCACACCAGTGCACTTATGTCAGTCAGGCCATCGATGAAGTTGTACAGGTCACTGATATCATAAGTCAAATTCCCGACCATCGGGTTGATATTCCTGATTTTCCTTTCATAAAGACCACAGATTCCTTTCATTCCAGATAACAACATGGTAAGAAAAACAACATGTGCTGATAACAAATAACTCAAATATTAGCCACATAACTGCTGAATAACAATATGGTCATATGAACAATATGGCAAAGTTAACAATTCTCATATCATGACAAATATGATATAGTTGACTACTGCATGCTGTATCGGTGTCATATGGTCAGTTGAATCTGTGAATCCACATATCTTTCATTGAAATTGAAGTGACTTGCATATTCTTCAAAGAGAAGTCAATAAAATTGTTGAACCCAAGCATTAGCATTATGTACAAACAGTAAACATTAGATATTGGTGTTTTGCTTGGTGGACTGAAAAGTTGCCTGGTACAGGCAACGCACCCAGACCAGGTATGCAAGCAAACAGCCCATAGCACACAATGTCCTTTTTCACAGACAATTGCCAGATCATCAGTTATATGCAGAACACCAACTTAAGAACCAGTAAAAATAGAAGATAGCAATCTCAACTTCCAAGCCATACCATGACACCGATACAGCAGCAAATAGACCATAGCTCATCACAAAGGTTTAGTAGATAAACCATATACACCATTAGTACTGACTAGTGTGCGTTTGGTAGAGTTCTAGATTCTTATAAAAACGTTTTGAATCCAGATTATCTTCAGAAACGTTTCTATAGTGATTCAGAATCACCTTGAGGGACTATTTGACACGTAGGCTAGATTTTGATTCTTGAAAGAGAGGGTCTTATGAGAAATGGCTAGCATACCACTTGTATTGATATATGTTTCACGCGGCTGATGGGCATGGACTCATCAGCTTCTTCTTGTTTTTCATAACTGGACATAGGCATTATCTTTTCTTTTTTGGCCCAAGTCGTACCTTCTTGTCTTCTTCATCCTCACACACACATCTGGTATCTCCCATGCACCATGGCTGAGAGCTGCTATAGCTCCCATGGGTACAGGAGCTATAATACCTAGATTAGAATCGAGCAAAGTCGAGCGTCCATTGCCTCCTCCCTCGCTCCCCTCAATCAAAACACAAAACCCTCGCACTCACCCTCCAAACCGTGCTGCACTCACCAATCTGTGTGTTTATCCTGTAACTCTGAAACTCCCTTTCCTTTAATGAAATACGCACTATTGCACGTTTGCGAAACAAAACACAAAACCCTCAATGAAAACAAGCAATTTCAGGTGCTTAGGGACAGTGGGAGGAGATGGATCCTGTGGTGATGCAAGTGGCAAATACAGGTAAATTCAAAAGGGGAGGTAGGAACGCAGGTAGTGATTCTCCAGCAAAACTGGGTTTTGGGTATTTCTCGTTTGTAGGCAAAACGAGTAAATCGTCTGCAGCCGTTCCACACTCGAAACAAATTGTTTCGACGTGCCAAACAGGGCCTAAAAGTAGCAGTGTCATTTACACAGCTAAATGAAGGAAAGAACTTGCAACCTTCCTCGAAATCAGTAAAGGCGTGAAGCAGATGCTTTAAAGCACAGAAAATAATTGAGTGGTGTTACTATGGCAAACGAACTGCGGTGAAGAAAGGTTAACATTTATGCGATAACCTCATAATTATTTACAGTCATATGGAGAAAACAAAGTAATGATAAAAGCTAGAATTGCATTAGCATTTTAGGCAAGGATATGAGAAGAGAAGGAAAAAACGAAGTTACATACCATCCAGCGCATGGTTAACTGAATCGTAGTCCATAAATGTCCTCGTCGATCTGTTCTGCGATGGTTGCATGAGAATGATGGTATGCCTTCCAGCCTGCAAGTGCGTTAGAAATGCATTGGAGCCTGAAATATTCTCAGTCACCGAGTAGACATTGCTGACAGGGCAGAGGACACTACGAACAGGATGCAGTTTGCAGATGCTGAAAAGGGGTTCAAAGCTACAGAGACTGACAATTTTTGACAATATAAAGTATTCGAAGAGGTAACCATATCATCCTGGCATTGGTTAAAAGCTATTGAGCGCTAAACAACATTTGTCATTTTTTTCTCACTTATCACAGGCTCTGCGGTGCAGCCAGCACCTACTGACATCCTCAACTGAATAACTAAATACGGGAAGTTCTGTTCGCCACAGGACCACCCAGCTCCAACGTCAACGGGGCAAAACATCAGAAAGCAAAATCCCCATGCAGAGCAAACTGCATTCGGCATCTAACAACAGCACTGGTGATAAAACCGAGCACCACGACCGCCACAAGCACAAGGCCTGTTTGGTGTCGGCGGCGCTTCCTGCGAAAACCTCACTGACAACGGAAGCAACGGCTGGAGCAGTGACAGGTAACAAGAAAAAACAGTATGGTCGCCTCCGCCACTGCAGGAGCTGACAGTTGGAATTTAGCAGGGTTAGATCGTCATACCATGCCTGCGGCCTGCCCTCTGCGCGGAAGCTCAGCAGGAGATTGGGGATCCCGTCCCGCCGCGATCCCCGCAGAGTCCACCGTCCAACGACCGAACCCTAAGGGCACAAATTTGCAATCAGTCCGATGCAATCCAAGCACTGATGAATCACAGAACTACTGGGGCAATGGTTCGCTTACTCAAAGAAATGGGGAAAGTGCGGCAGGAACGACGATAAAGGCTTCAGCGTACTGAGAAATAAACACACGAACGCCACTGGGGAGTCACTGATGATACCCCCACAACAGACGAATGCCAAATAGGATGGAGAGGAAGCCCACTGGGGTTGGGTGCAAATGGGGTCTGCTCTCGGCGGGGCTGCGTACGAGCCACGCAGGAAGAGCAACGGTTAACAAATGATTAAGCTGGCACCTTCAAACTTAACTGAGGCCTTGTGTCAAAAGATTCATCCCGTAATTTACAGATAAACTGTGTAATTAGTTTTTATTTTTATCTATATTTAATGCTTAATACATGTGTCGTAAGATTCTGAATCTTAGTTTCTGGGTTAACAAATGATTAAGCTGGCACCTTCAAACTTAACTGAGGCCTTGTGTCAAAAGATTCATCCCGTAATTTACAGATAAACTGTGTAATTAGTTTTTGTTTTTATCTATATTTAATGCTTAATACATGTGTCGTAAGATTCTGAATCTTAGTTTTTGGGTGAACTAAACAAGGCCTGAACTAGCGTGAGAGAAACAATGGCAAAGCTTCGTCTATAACTCTCCTAGGCAGCCGAAGAACAGCGCCAGTCGACCGCCCAAGATATCTCAAAGCGCGGAATACATACTAGTCAACTATTGCATGAGCAGCCAAATGTACATACACAGCCAACATCAAATCTCCAGTTAAACAGCATGGAAAACCAAAGCCCAAGAACATCATGGCAGCAACTGGGTAAACCAGGACCTAGGCAGATCGAGCAATGACTCCTAAATAACACAATATATTGTAACCGACGAAACATTCCAAAACCATAGTACAATGTTACAAAATGTGTAGTCACAGAAAAAGAACTAACAACATTTTAGGTGGACACAAAAACATCACATTTAGCCTTGTTCATCTGGGGCTCCAGCAAATTAAGCTGGCCGCCCAAGAGCAAAATCCATGGCTTCTTTCTTTCCTTCCTGGTCGAAACAATAATAATCAACACTCATCTGATCTCGCAAAATTATACAGCTCAAAACTGGCTGTTCCTCACATCTTTGGTACCGAGTTCCTTGGACACCTAAACTATAGAGAATACATGACGCTGGCTTCTGCAGGATACAGCATCTGAAAAAGTTGATAGGCCAAAGCTGCTAGGACGATTATTTCAAAAGGCTGTTGCAAGCGTCTATTACAGCAGCCTGTGAGCCTAAGATAGCCTGACCTGATGGGTTTGCTTCCAAGGTTTTCATGACAGCATTAAAAACTTGCTTGCGGTAGAATGTATCCTCCATTTTCTTTAAAACCTCCTCCACAGCTTCAAATCTCAAGGCGCCCAACAAAGTCAGGCGAGCAATAATTTCACCAAATTGTGTTGGAGCTTTAGGGAGGTCAATGCCAATGTCATCCAGCAGAGCACCGTATAACAAGCAACCGGCTTCCAGATCTTGAGTCTTGAAAATTTTCTTTGTGTACAGATGCTCAAGTAGCCTGATGAGAGGATCAACAAAATTGGTGCCTTTATCTAGAGCAAGATTGACAGCTTCTTTAACAATTTCCGGGTAGTAACCAGGACTCTGCAACTCCTCGATACATTGTTGTGCCTCATCTAAAATACGTATGCCGAAATACTCCTCAAGAAGAGCTATTGTTTTCTTCTGAAGCTCAGCAGAGTTGCCCTTGGGAGCACTGGCTGGTTTATCAGGAGCAGGGGCAACAGCTGGTGCTGCAATTAATGGTTTTGGTGATGGTGTAGTTTGAGCTGGTGCTGGTCCAGGTGTAAAGCTGAGAGGACGAGATGGTGGAACACCAGTTCCCAAAAGTGCACTCTTGCCAATTAGTGCTGCGCCACTGCCTTGAGGAAGAAGCCTCGTGTTAATAGATGATGCCTTTTGAACTGTTGACGGCCTATTGAGCAATGGCCCCTGGTTGCGAATCGAGTCACCTCTTGGCATTGATCTAGAACGAGGAACTTCCCAGTTATCATTGTCCAACCCAGGCATTCCAGGCATCTTTCTTGAACCAGGCATTCCAGGCATCATGCCTCCAGTTCCTGGGCGATTCATTGGAAACCCACCTCCAGGCGAAAGGGGGCCGCCTGGTGAGCTACGGCCATTCCTAATGACAGATGCTGCTCCAGGTCGTAATCCAAGGTTCTTTTCTGCCTCAGAGTGAATTTCACTGATTGTCTTGGCCTTAATCTGAAAGTCACAAACAGTATAGATCTCAGAATAATTTTACAACAAACTTAAAATGTGGCTATGTCCTGAGACCTATGTACGATATAGGATACCAAAAATGTTCCAAGTGTTGCATCAATATCACAGATTCATTATATGCATCCAAAATCGAGAGTTAAGCATTAACTTCAGTAAAATTCATGCTGGCACATCAAAATAACAGAATGATTCTAAGCATGTCATTCAGTCACATAGTACATGTGAGATCAAGGCATTGATGCCATTACAAATCCGAGGAAAGTAAGGTAGTTAAATCATATATACAGTAGTCATTTAATTACCTCCTCACGTCGAGGCACCCAGTTATTTGATCGGAGTTCAATCACATCACGAACCATAAACCTCAATCGTGGTGCGAGCTGAGGATTCATTGTTAGCTCCTTCATCTGGATGAAGTAGGTATCATTAATCCGCCGAGACTTTGGGTTCTCATCAAGCTGTTTACCAATCGTATTGAAGAAATGACAGATAGCCTCAACATCTTCCTCTTCAGGGCATGGCTTCTTATCAGGCCCAGACCCCAATAGCTCCTGCATACAAAGAATGGATTAGAAGAGATCTCACCGGATAATAGAGGTACTGTTGTTAGTTCCTGGTATGTACCATAACAATGTGATGAACTATCTTCTCAGGAACCATTTTTTGCTTGAGTAGCTCACCAATTAGGCGAATATTTCCAAGTGTTCTAAGTTTGACCAACCGTTCTTTGTCCCTTCTCTCCATCTCTTGGTCAGGGCCAGTTAATTTAGCAATTTCAGCTCTTAAGCTACTAGCACCTTCAAAGGCTTCCTGACAATTGTTCAATAGCACGCGCTTGAACGTGATCTCTTTGCCATCTGGCTCTTCAGGAGAGAATGTCGGGAGCTTTACATTGAGGTCAGAACAAAGTTGAGCATACATCGGACAGAACGTGGGCTCAAAAACTGCCTTCTCAAATATGAGAGATATAACATCCTGATCAAAAGCAGCAGGGAAGATGTCAGAAAACAAAAGGTTGTAAACAGATGGTGGTAAATAAAACAAACCTTCAAAATATCAGCAGTAGTAATTCCAGCTTCCATCAGTTGACCCTTGAGAAGATCGAATTTCTCTGGTGTAAGTTTGTTCAGTATACTGCATAATTAAGAGCAATTAAACAAAAAAAATGGAGAAACAAGGAACTGGGTAAGTTTTATTCTATAAATCTATAAGTAAGACAAACAACACTCTTAAATAACCGATTAAGGCAAAATCATTATATTACCCTTTCACCGTTTTTAAGACTCTTTCTTTCTCTGATAGATTGCCTCTTCGGGCTGACCAGGGCACTTCAGCCTTAATAAGAGCAGGGGTGGGGCCAACCTGGTAAAAAGAACAGGACAATTATGATCTGAAGAGTAATTACATGAAAAACAGATAGATCTGCTAAATGGCTGGCCTGCTCCACATACATACAAGTTTAGTGAATGCCACAATACAATACAATACATGAGATAAAAGGCCTAGATACTGTAGACAATGGCAGACCAATGTTGTTTTCCTGTTACAATTTATGCTCAGCACAACTTCATGTCATTTGCACAACATTCATAACTAGATTTAACATAATCACATGGGGGTACTGAACATTCCTAGGTCAGGCGTT
This sequence comes from Sorghum bicolor, assembly GCF_000003195.3. Taxonomy (NCBI): domain Eukaryota; kingdom Viridiplantae; phylum Streptophyta; class Magnoliopsida; order Poales; family Poaceae; genus Sorghum; species Sorghum bicolor. The sequence goes on from NC_012875.2 coordinate 49,895,392, forward strand.
TAGTTAAATAAATGGTTTCAACATTAATATAGTGATAGGCCAGAAGAATGAAGTTGGTTACGAAATTTGACGGAAAGAGTTGCATCAAACAAACATTGGTTGTAAATGGGTAGCTAACCAAATCAGTTTCAACTTGCAACCACAGAGAAAAATATAAACAACAGCACAGGACAATAATAAAAATGCAAGGAAGAAAACAAATAATGGAATAGTAAAATGGAACAGCAAAACTAGTAGAGCTGTTCGTACTCCTTGAAGGTACCTGAGCTTTCGAAGCAAACTGGGAGCTTAACTGATCTTGCCTGTTAGCTTGCTCTTGTTGCCTACCACTAGAGGCATAGGCCTCTTTAGCCTCACGTATGTTGTCCCAAGATTTCTCTTCATTAGCCGGAGGCGGTTGTGCTGATCGTGCACGCCAATCACGGTTATCAGTCTCAGCATACCGATTCTGTGCTTGTGCTTGAGCTTGGGCTTGGGCTTGGGCTTGTCCTTGAATCTGAATAATGCATTTCAGTAGTTTAGCAAAACAGTACCTTGTGAACATCTGAGAAAACTAGAAGGTAAAAAAAAAAGACTCAAGGAAAGGTAATGAGGGGGCTCACAGCTGAATCATTGCGAACCCAGCTCTGATCTTCACCATGAAGCTCTACATCAATCTCTTGCTTGATCCTTAGAATGTCCTCAGACACATCAACAATCTGCCAAGAAGTGGAAGAACCATAATCAGTGTATGCAAATTTGATAAACTGTATACATACCACATGCTGCGTTGAATGTCAGCCTCCCAATTACAAGTCATGAAGTCATCTAACATACATAGCCACATGAAATATTCCCTCGAAAAAGTGATAACCAAGTCAGTTGCCACCCTCTTCAAATTAGCACTATTCATATTTGGGTACAAGTGTGAGCTTATAAATTGTGAAATAAAATGAAGCAACCTAAAATGGCTACCGACAAGAGAGATATCCAATCAGCTATGAGCTTCCTGCCATTTTGTTTAACATCTACATGTGCGACTTCACCCTCATCTACTGTGAATGCCTCTACCTCCATCCTGAGTTCTCCTCAGTTCAGAAAAGTACACCACTCTGGATACAGCACTGACTACAAGATATAAATTTCACAAAGAAGTACAACTGTCAAAGTGTTTGCTTAACAAAAAAAATACAATATGAAAGTGCTACTGACAGAATAGTCATTAAAACCAAATTCTTGCAAGCAATCTAGAAACTGCTGTAATCATTATTGGCCAAAGTTGCCATTTTACTGCACATACACTTGACAGTAGCATACACTTGCAAGAGGAGGTATCATTTTCTCAATGCATGTATGCTCTTTTTTGACACTGCCCAGATATGCAAGAATACTCAAAGCGAATTTCCGCAATCTTCAGATATGACAAGCTACATTATAGGCACTATTCTTTAAAACCACAAATGACATGTCTACGAAGACATCTGTAGCAATCTTCAAATCCAGAAACTGGCTTTGTATGAAGCATCAGATATTAAGTACCTCACGCAGCTCAAGAAGTTGATCTCTTGTGTAACGAACACGCTCGCGTGGCTCAAAATGTGACTCGCCGATCTGCACCAAAATATTAGCTATGTCAAGGTAGCACATATGAGTCTACAGAACCATTTTAACTTTACACTGGCTACAGTATGTGATAAACTTAAGACAATTAACCCAGACGAAGCAGGGTGCACAGTGTACAAAACAGTTGAGCCTACTAAGAAGTCCATGTGTGAAATAAACAGCATATCGATGAAAGAAATATTCTTGTTAACTGCTTAGCCACATCATATAGTATCCCAAAGACCACATACAAGGGCAAGTGAAGCCCTAAGGGCTGAATCCCTGCGCAGGAGCACGGCATGCATCAGAATCTACCAAATCGCATCTCAGGTAGTATCAATCCTTTGGTACGCATCAGCACCTTATAAATAAAATCTCATTAAGGGGCTTCAAGACTACTAAATCTCCCCATATCTGACAACGAAATGAGACGTGGCACCAAAACGAGCTCATCTACAATTAAGTAGGCCCCCTGACAAGGAGATCCGATCGTTTCCCCCGGATCTCCGCCTCCCGCCACGCCGCAAACCAATCGAACCCACTACGGACAGCAAGCCATACATCTAGATCGAGCCTTCCTCACCTTGGAGATGCCGGAGGCGCCCCCGCCGTGCGGGCGGAGGAAGTCTCCGGAGCCGGAGGTGGCGAAGGCGGGGGAGAAGAGGCGGCCGGCGCGCGGGCCGCCGCCGCCGCCGCCGGGGCGCAAGCTGATCACAGGCTGATCCGGCTGCATGCTTCGGGGGCAGAGAATCCGACCAGAAAGCGAATCGCGCGGGAGTCGATCGAGGAATCGGCGAGCGCGCGGGGGGAAATCGCAGAGGAATCGAAGGTCAGGGAGGGTGGAAGGGTTCCGTCTGCGACCTCTCTTTCGGGGAAGAGAGGGGAAGGGAAGGGAGGCGTGGGCGACGGGAGGAGGTGGGGTTTTATCTGGTGGAGCTAGGGCTGCAGGGGCTGTATCGTAGTTCGCTGCGGAGTGATGAGGGCAGTTTCGTGACTGCGTGCAAGGTTTTGCCTACGAGGGCTGGCGTCCGGGGGACCCCTGTCGGCGTGCGCTAGGCCTGGCGGTGACGGGTAATGACGGTTCTGGTCAGGTGAGGCGGGGGTATTTGCAGCTGGGTACCCTTTTTCAGCTGGACAGTGATGTTATCTCGTCTCCAACAGTAGACCTTGGAACCTCACGTTAGTAATCTTCTTTCTCACTCTACGGAGCATGTCGTGAAAATATGAATTACTCCCTGCGGCTCTGTTTAGTTCCGCCCAAAATTCAAAAAAATTTAAAGATTTTTCGTCACATCAAATCTTACAACACATACATAAAACATTAGATATAAATTAAAAAAATAATTAATTACACAACTACATGTAATTTGCGAGATGAGTCTTTTGAGCCTAATTAGTCCATGGTTTGACAATAATTACCAAATACAAATGAAAGGCTATTGTGTACAAATCTAAAAAAATAGATCTAAACAAGGCCTACATCCCAAATTACAAGGCATTTGTTTTTTTTTTAAATCAAAGCATCTCAAGTTTACAAAATTTACATAATAGACAATAACATTTATGATATCACTAAATTTTTATAATAAACAATAACATTTATAATATCAAATAAGTACTATTAGATTTTCATTAACTATATTTTTTCATATTATACCTATTTGATGTTATAAATCTTTATAATTTTGGTCAAATTTTAAATGTTTTGACTCTCAAAGAAAAATAAATAACTTATAATTATCTATTTGATACCATAAATCTTTGTAACTTTATCTATAATTTTGAACAAACTTAAAATGTTTTGACTCGGCATCCACACTTCTAGACCTCAAGGATCCACTCCACTCACATTTGCTTGCTAGAGACTGCATTTGTCGTGAGATTGGAGCAATCTAGTACATTTGCTCTTGGAGATGGCACATTGTGGTACTTGTGACCTATCTTTACTTTGGATTTATTGTTGCCCTAGGCGATAGCCGCTAGCTAGACGGCTTGGAGTAGCGGTGACTCCGTGAAGCGCTTGAGAGATTGTGAGGCGCTCCAATCATCGAGTATGAGAGGCTCTTGTGCTTATCCTCACCGAAGATTGGCAAAAAAACTTCATAGAATTGTAGCTTGAGAAGCATTTCGTGGTCGAACTGACTTATAAACAAGTAAGGATGAAAACGGAACGGAAATATCCTGAACCGAACCGAACCGCTTTCTATATTTGATCCGATCGAATTCGTATTTTTTTGTCCGACTTTATCGTTTTCGCTTTCGTATTTTAGATGTTTCGTATTTCAAATATAAAAGTAGAAAACGGTTTTGACATTTTTCGACCGTTTTCTACTTTTCTACTTTTAATATGAAATATTTCGAATTCAAAATTTGGTTTAAACCGAATTTAGTCAACTGTAGGGTCACACAGTCTAATTACAGACTACTCACCATGCATCTGCGTTCTTTCTACTAGTGGCTAGTTGTGTTCATGTTAGCTATTAATTGCTTATTCTAGACTTGTATTTATGTGTGGGCTATTGTATTAAATACCTAAGACTAAGGAGCATGCACTTTTTAATTATTATATGCACTTGAACTTGATCCTATATATACTTTTAGTCATGCACTTTTATATATCAGTATTTCGTATTGAGTTTTCGTATATCGACCGTGTTCGACATAAATCCGATCGAATTGGTTCGTTTTCGAAATTCTCGATGTTTCGTAAGTTCGTGTTCGTTTTCGTGTCCGACTTTACCGTTTTCGTTTTCGTTTTCGTATTTCAAATGTAAAAGTAGAAAACAATTTAGGAGTTTTTCGACCGTTTCCGACCGTTTTCATCCTTATAAACAAGTGCTCGCATTAGAGCCAACTTTGAGAGAGCTTGTCGAGGAGCGACAATCATTCAGCACTGTCCTCGACGTGGACGTAGGTGACCGGCAGGCCACCAAACCACATGGATATATTTGATGTCTTATCCTTGTGGTGTTTATCATCTACTCCTGTGCTTTTCCTTATGTCGATGAGAGCCTAATAGGGACCGGGTGGGTTGAGGCCGTCAAAGGATAGGCCCAATCTGAATAGGGTATGTCATCTACTTAGTGGACAAGGCATAGCCATATGTACTTAGAAAACAATTTTATTTGATAGAATTTTTTACAACGAACCAGGAATCTTCATGTAAACATATTGGGACTCTATCTATAATAACCCCACCCTAGACTTTTTAAGGTGGGGTGGGAGCCTCTAATCGGTATATCATCAAACATTACAACCTATTAGATAGCCTTAGCATCCCTGTAAACTACGAGCATATAAGATAAGAAATCAAATCTCCACTAGACATATGACACCCTTTGGCTGAACCGTTATAAATCTATGTCATGTGTGCTACCACCTGAATTTCTATGCACAATTCATTTATCTTCATTGCTGAAGTTCATATTTCCAATAGTTAGCGCGTTTAGTGGGGCCTTTGTGGACCGATCTATTCTCACATGTTTGAGATGGGGATTCATCTTCAATGACATTGCCATTCATTATCATCTCGTAGCAACCCTCGTCATCCGTTGTCAATGACGCACATCGTCAACTCGACGTCCCTCGTCGATAGCACATTTCTTTGACATGTTGTCCCTCATCGATAGCCAGAGTTCATCATTATCTCATCATTCCTCGTCGATGGCACTCGTCATCGACTCAACATTGCTTGTCGATAGCTTGAGCTTGTCGTCAACTCAAAGTCCCTTGTTGACAGCTTAGAGTTCATCGTTGACTCGTTGTCCTGCATCGATAGCTCAAAGTTTGTCATCAACCTGTCATTCCTCATTAACGCATACATCTTCAACTCATCATCCCTCATTGTCACTCAGAGTTCATCGTCGACTCAACATCACTTGTCGATAGCTCGAATTTCATCATTGACTTGTCTTTCCTTGTCGATGACATATATCTCGACTTGTTGTCCCTCATTGACATCTCAAAGTTCGTTGTCAACTCGTTGTCTATCATCAACACCACTTAGTGGTTGTGTAGGGGCTTTGATCATTGGTTATTGTGAGGGGCTTTGTGCTCACCTCATGTGAGTTCTCAAAAAGTAAATCTAGTGAAATCAATCTAGATATGGCGAGGTCCAGTGATCTACTTACTTCTAGTGGTGCCCTTTGTCGTAGGGGCCAAGCTTGGGTGCTCGCTAGGTTAAGTGAAGTAGTGATATTAGGATTCACCTCGGTAGGGGTTAAGTTGTCGGCAAGGAACCAAACCTAGGGTAATTACTAAATATTGTGTCACTTGCCTTCAGTGGTTTTCATCCTCTCCACATTTGCATTTACATTTCATATCTTCTGCTTGTGTAGTTGCTTGGTAGATGTAGCTCTCTAGCTTGTTGGTTGATTGTGTATCTTAGCCCTTAAGTGAGTAGTTTAGTTTAGTTGTTCTTGTTACTAGCTCACTACTTATTTAGTAGTGCTTGTAGTTGTTTGTGTGTTTGTGTGTTCACTAGTTAAGTTGGCAACTAGAACTACGTTGTGGCTTGCATTACTTTGAGTAGGCTAGACAAAATAGTGGCTACTAGAATATTTTTTATACTAATACACTTTGCCTAGTATCTATAATTGTAGAAATTTTGTAGCTTAACCAACCTCTCTACCTATCTATAGATCCTTTCATAATTGTACACGGGAAAAATCCACCGGTGTAGGAAGGGTAGCGGTGAGCGAGAATTCGCGCGGGGGAGGAGAATGGCAAACCAGTGCAACATGCTTTTTTCAGCGAACTAGAGGTCCAAAATAGATCGCTTCTTATTTTGAAACACCATATAGAAAGAGTTGAGGCTTATTTTTTCTGAAAATTTATAAAATTTAGCTTCGTGTTGTAAATATCTCGTCTCTTGGAGTTGTTTTTGATAATAATATCATAAAAAGTCTTCATTGTGAAATACTTCTCTAAAACCCCCAGTAGGAAATAAATGGTTCATAAAACCTGCCCTCATCTTGCAATGGCCAATGGAGAACACGTCCAGGGTTACATGGGCCCAAGCCAACCCAACTCCGTACAAACCATTAGTCCGAGAAAAGGCTCTCAGCATCCACCGAGACACAGCCCACCGCATCTTTTAGCCCGCTTCCATTTCTTCCTCCATGCTAACTTGAAGACGTTTTTTTTTTCATAACAACTCAAGGCGCTTTTAATGCACCTGAAGAACATGCCTTGTCCCTTGTCGGCTATCCCAATTCTAGATTGATAACAGTGTGCTCGCTCGATCCTAAAAGCATCTCCAATGATCTAGTATAGAGCAAGTTGAATCAACTTTTTAATCACTGGATAGTATAGTTTAAAGTTTTTTTTTTGAATCCCAAATATATATTGCAAGTTTGTAGATTTTAAAATCAAGAATTTAGAAAGTTTTACAAAATTATTGGAGGAATTTTTTTCTTTTCCCAAAAATAAATTATGAAGTCGTATAACTTTTGGAGATACAATATTCTCAAGTAAGAGCCGTTGGAGCGCTGCCGGGCTAACTGGCAATGCTCTATGTTGCAGGTTGATCAAACCAAATGAGTGTAGCGTGGTTGTTGATCCTCGCAACTCGCATTCTCGCAAGTACACGGCGTTTCTAGATTAATCCCCTGTCAAAGTATGCTTAAAATATCGGGTTTTTAAAAAAGTTTGTGTTTCTTAGAAGTAACTTTCAAAATATAAGAACTCATCAAACTAATAAATATTGGTAAACGGTAGCATGTGAGAACGACACAGGCCTATATTTTGCATAATTAAACACAATAACGGGTACGCACGACGTACGGACGGATAAAAATCAAGATCACAGTCACAGCGGTCCACATTCAAAATGTTTTAATGTTTCTCACTTTCTCGTGGTGCTCGTGCTCATGGACCTTCCATTTACGTCTATTGTTAAACCTGACTTACTTTAACATGTTGGCTTTGGCTCTGGCTTTTCCGTGAAAGAGGAACAACTCAACTTTTTGTAAAAAAAAGTAAGCATCGCTCTAATCATTTATGGTTGTTCCTTTCCAGGATGGATGGCTACTGCATATTACCATATAGAAATCAAATGAAAACTCTACTGAATTAGGCAAGCGATTAGAAGAAGAGAAATACAGGTCGTCCTAGTTGAATACTCAAAGTCAGCTGCGATTGCTTAAGAATTTTTTTAGGAAGTTAAATTTTAACTTTTACCATATCAAACGTTTAGACGCATGTATAGAGTATTAAATATAAACTATTTACAAAACTAAAAACATAGTTAGAGAATAATTTAGGAGACGAATCTTTTAAACATAATGTGTCAAATAAAACGAAAATACTACCATACCTTTTAAACTTTAACACCTTCAGCCAAACACATCCTTAATGCTGGGAGTGACGGTGGCATGCATGCAAGGTGCTGGCGTGGACGCGGATGCTTAGCGAGCGGTTCGGACTTCGGACCGATGGATTACATCACATCATAGCTAGGTGGGCTTATTTCGTGTGAAAAAAGATATATACCACTTCAACTTATTAAATTTGTTTTTTAAGCAACCGGAGGAGTTGCCCCTTCTGGAAAATTTTATTAAAAATAGAAAAGATAGTCTATGACTAAGCTAATACTTTATTGGCTTTACTATAGAGTTACTTCATTTCAAATTATAAGATGTTTTGATTTGTGTATATATGTAACTTTTGTTATTGCACTTAGATATATATTATGTTAGATACATAGTAAAACCAATGTATATAGAAAAAAGATCTTATAATTTGTAATTTGGAATGGAGGGATTACCAAATAGATGACTCATGAAAGATAGATCTCATGCAGTCATGCTCATGTTATTCAAATTCAAATTAGATCGATCGATAGATAGAAAGGTTAAGTCTTATTTTCACTTTTTTCTGAACTGAAACGTCCTATTTTCACTTTTATTCATGCACTAATGCTATTTATGCAACTTAACATACTTACTTTGCTAATGCTATAGTTGTTGTATATTTCTTCATTACTAATTTAAGTAAGCCTTGCGGAGTATATTCTCATACTCATGGACATGGTGCTGTCATTAAGTTGTTTCACGCGAGCAAATGCTTGCTACGACTACTTATGCACCCTAGAGCCATCATTGTGCCTTGATCTGTGTATGTGAGGTGTGGCATGGATCTCTTGTTTTGTATCTTAACAAACCCGATGCCGCATCTCCCTGGTTCTCCGCTGGTTGATCCATCACTTTTGTGGACGAATTTCTTAGCTTGAATTTTATTGTTGGGTGCCATCACAGCTATCGGAGATGATGTTCTCTGCCAAGAATTCGCCTAGCTAGGCCACACAGAGATCCGTTGCGCCTAAACTTTGCAAACATGCATTAGCATCTCGATCTTGTCGTTGTGAGCTGAATGAAGTACATCAACAACGTGGCTACTGTGAGACCATCTTTTCCGGTTCTTTTTAGGAGTTTGGGGAGAAAGAGATTAGGGCAAATAGCATCTCCAAGAGTACTCAGTAATCATTTCCAATCCATAATTATTGGGGAAACGGAATTTTTCCAACAACTCCCAAACTTACATCCCAATCTTGTGTCACTTGAGAAAAAAAATCCTCCTTAGCGTAAAGTTACACGGACTCTAGGTCGTACATATCTTCTTTTCCACCTAATTTTTTATAATTTGACACTTTTTTGAAGAAAAATTACATTTGGACCCTTGGATGACTTAAATCTAGATTTGGATCCAGGGTGTTGACGCCGTGAAGCATGGCGTCGAGGTTACACGTCTCGACGTCGTAATTCACGACGTCGAGCTCCCTGGCACAGCACAGCGTGGCGTCTGCGTGGCTATTTACGTGGCAGATATATCGACGTCGTAAATCACAGCGTCGAGGTGGACGCCGTAGATCACGGCGTCGAGTCTTGATTTACAAAACGCCAGCCACCCTTCCCTAACCGTGGCCACAGTTCACTTTTTCTTCTTCCCTCCCAGCTACTCCTCTCCAAAATCCGACCAACAAACTTGGATTCACTATTTCGACCATCAAAAATTCGATTTGATCCATAGATCTTGAAGAGACAGGTATACTCTTTCACCTCTTAGTTTTTGACACATTGATTTGATCTATATTAGGTGTATTTTGTAGACTTAGATACACCATTACTAGGTTTTTGAAGGGATTATTAATACTTGTATTTTGCAATCGTAGGATGCCACGTCGTGAAAAAGGTAGCAAACCAAGGTAACATTTCCACATGTTTCAATAATTTTCATTCATTATTGTTTATCAATTGGTAAACTCTAGTTTTAGGTTCAAACATTAATTGCATTGATTTATTAGAATTAAAATGTTGCAACTGTAGCTATGGCCGGACGATCGGAAGTCTGTACGCCCCAAAGCCTCTGCCTAGCGGTGTTCTAGTACCTATGTGCTTTTGTGGTGATCTTTGTAAGGTAGACATTACTGAAGACGAGGAAACCTATCGGCAGAAGTATTGGATCTTGGATGTGTTCCAATTTTGCATGGGAGCCTACCGTAACAACGCCGCAATAACTTTATTGTGAGATAATTTTTCTATTGTGCACTTAGTATTTTATGTCATATGAAGTATGATTTAATTTTCTTTATAACTAATATCTTTGTTGCAGACCCCTCCATCATTGTGTGATTTTGACATATTTGTCCTATTGAACCTCGGATACAATTGAGACCGACCGCCTAAAAATTGTCCTTGACCAGCGATGGTGAAGTACCCCCTCGATCAAGATGTCATCTTCAATTGAATTGCATTTAAGCTTGTCACGAGCAGTACCCATCAACTCAGAAAACAATAGTCGATCATCAAACATCAAAGGTACCATTTGGATTCCAACAAAACAAACATTCTCAAACTGATCTTCCTCCATGGTATAGGGTTACTACATTGTCCATCTAATTGATATGCACAACACAAAAGTTACTAGGGATATAAGTAGGCAACGGATCTAGTGCAAACTCATCTCCCGTGTAAACTGTGCAAACTCTAATCTGGACCGCAGGATGTTGATCCAAGGGGCGCATGAGAGAGGTGGAAGGAGGGATTTGTAAAAATGCGATTAAGAGCGGGCGGTTAAGTGCAAAATTACCCAATCTCTCCGCGCCCCTTGGATCAACATCGTGTGGTCCAGATTAGAGTTTGCACAGTTTGCACTAGAGATGAGTTTGCACTAGATCCGTTATAAGTAATACGAGTAAAACTATACTATTATTACCTTTCTAAAATACTACCCATGTCTGTAAATAAGAATCAAACTATCTATATATCTACCTAACTGTGAACCTATCTAACTATGTATCTATTTAACTAACTATAACTAAATTTACTAACTAGATTGGGACTACATTCTCACCAAACTATATAACTATGTTAAATAACTACGCTATATTAGATAGTATTCTTCAATACATGTAATATTTAACTAAATTACATCACTAATAAAAAACTAATTATAAGAATTATCTCGATATAAAAATAACTTACAAAACTAACTATATTATCTAAACAAAATTAACTAAAAAAGAAACAAATACCTGTGCAGCTCACTGCCGGCAGCGGCAGCGGGGAATGAGGGCAGCGGCCATCGAGTGCAGCTCCCACGGCAGCAGTGAACGGCGGCCCGTCAGCCGGCGGCTGCGCTGCCCACCATCGGGGCCAGCCACCAGACCGGGGGCGGGTGTGCCCGGGAGGGGCCGCAGCCACCGGGCCTCCTGAGCCGCCTGAGTCAGCCGGCCGGCGAACAAGAAGCAGCCGCAGGTGGAGGCCGTGGGTGGATCTGCCGTGGGTGGAGCAGCAAGGCCGGTGCGCGGCTCGGCGAGGGAGGCGGTGCCGTCGGCGAGCAGGGTGGAGGAGGGCGTCGGAAAGAATGCGCAGGAAAGAGGGTGCGGGTCGTTTTGGATTACAAAGGTCGACGCCCTAATCCACGACGTCGTTTTTTTTTGCCACGTAAACAACCACGCAGACGCCACTCTGCGCTGCGCCAGGAAGCTCGACGCTGTGATTCATGGCGTCAAAACGTGTAACCTCGACGTCATGCTTCACGGCGTCCATCCTCTGGTTCCAAATCTGGATTTAAGTCGTCTAGGAGTCCAAATGTATTTTTTTTTAAAAAAAAGCTAAATGTAAAAAAATGGGTCTTTTCCCTCCTTCGCCCACTACAGTTGCCGCAATTGTGTGCGACGTGGTCCTTCTCGGCCTTGTTGGCTGTTATTGCTCGGCGTGGAGGTTTTTTCTTTGAGAGAGATAGAGAGAGAAAAAGAGAGAGGATGGAGCCGTCACAGCCCCGAAGTAGACGATGAGCAATTTGGCCCGGTCCAGTCTGAGGCTCTCGTCAGGTCTAGAACGACCCATGAGCCTTACTATATTTGGACAAAGATTAATTTTGCTACCCAGAAAAATAAATTAAGCCAAGGCCAATATTTATTTTAATTTTTTTTCTTACCCGAAAGTGTGTGCACGATTCATTTGGGCCCGGGCTCAGCCTAAAAATCCAGCCTGACTCGCCCCATGAGTGGATAGGAATGAACGAAATGGCAGAGAACAGACAACTGATAGGATAGGAGAGTTGATTCTAAAAAAAAGAAAAAGAAAAAAAGAAAACTGAATAGGAGAGAGGACATGCATGTTGGTTATGTGGACGTGTTTTGAGCAAGGTCGGAGTCGTCCAGAAACGTCTTAGGACAAGCATTTCCGATTTTAACTTAGGCTTCCCTAAGATTTATTTTTTAAAAGGATTTTTCATTACATCAAATTTTACAACAAATATATAGAATATTAAATATGAAAAAAATAACTAATTGTATAATTTACTTGTAATTTATAGGACGAATCTTTTAAACCTAATTGGTTCATGATTAGATAATAATTATCAAATACAAATGAAAATACTGTTAGAATCCAAATGTTTTTTGATCTAAACCAGACGTTATAAGAATATAAGTTTGTCATTGAGATTGGTGCATGTGTGTCGAAACTACAAAAGTCACAGGCTAGAGTAACCAAATATAAGTGCCGAACTTTATCGTTCGGTTCGGTCTCTAATCCACCGAACTCCACAAACCGAGAGTACGCATCATCGTCCCATTGCCATGGCAAACCTTCTGCTTCAGTTCATGCGCGAGCTGATGGCTCCACGAGCATGGTTCCTGCTGCTGCCCCCTCTCTTCCTCCTGCTTGTACGCTACTCGGTGAGTAGGAAGCAGCAGAGAGCGAGGAAGAGGCAGCAGCTAGACGACGAAGACGAAGACGACGACGACCATCATCTACCTCTGCCGCCTTCGCCTCCGGCGCTGCCCCTCTTCGGGCACCTCCACCTCATCGGCTCGCTGCCTCACGTCTCCCTCCGGAGCCTCGCCACGAAGCACGGCCCCGACCTCATGCTGCTCCGCCTCGGCGCCATGCCGGTGCTCGTCGTGTCGTCGCCCCGCGCCGCCGAGGCCGTGCTGCGCACGCACGACCACGTGTTCGCGTCCCGGCCGCACTCCCTGGTCACCGAGGTCGTCCTGTACGGGCCGTCCGACATCGGCTTCGCGCCGTACGGGGACCACTGGCGGAAGGCCAGGAAGCTCGTCACCACCCACCTGCTCACCGTCAGAAGGGTGCAGTCGTTCCGCCACGCCCGCGAGGAAGAGGTGAGCACGGTGATGGCTGAGATCGCCGAGGCGGCCGCTGCTGCCGGCGGCGGCGCGGCGCCGCCGGTGGTAGACGTGGGCGAGCTGCTGGGCTCGTTCACGAATGACCTGGCGTGCCGCGCCGTCATGGGCAAGTCGTCCGGCCGGATCCGGAGCAAGCTGCTGCGGCAGCTCATCGTCGACACGTCGCCCCTCTTGGGAGGCTTCAACGTCGAGGAGTTCTTCCCGTTCCTGGCTCGCTTCGGCGTTCTCAGCAAGGTGGTCCGCGCCAAGTCGGAGAGACTGAGGAAGAGGTGGGACGAGCTCCTGGACGGGCTGATCGACGACCGTGAGAGCATGTACGAGCCGATGGCGGCGGCGGCGCCGGTGAGTGAGAGTGAGCTCAAGGACGAGGACCAGGACTTCATACATATCTTGCTCTCTGTTCGAGACGAGTACGGCCTCAGCAGAGAGTCCATGAAAGCTATCCTGCTTGTAAGTTCATCTGATGTTTTCACACACTGCATGCAGCTTAGATTATTAACTAACATGCATGCATGCAGGACGTATTTTTCGGCGGAATAGACACAGCAGCTTCGCTACTCGAATACACCATGATTGAGCTCATTCAGAGGCCACACGTGATGAAGAAACTACAAGCCGAGGTGAGGAGGAGCAGCCTGCCCCATCAGCACCAGCAGCAGGGACAAGAAGACATCCTCAGAGAGGCCGACCTGACCAACATGGCCTACCTGAGAGCTGTGATAAAGGAGTCGCTCCGGCTACGCGCCGTGGCGCCGCTGCTGGCGCCGCACCTCTCCATGGCCCGCTGCACCATCGACGGGCTCGCCGCGGTCCCGGCCGGCGTGCGCGTGCTCATCAACGCCTGGGCCATCGCCAGGGACGCGCGCTTCTGGGGGCAGGACGCGGAGGAGTTCGTCCCGGAGCGGTTCCTCGACGGCGGCAGCGCGGCGGACGTGGGCTTCAGGGGCACCGACTTCCAGTTCCTGCCGTTCAGCGCCGGGCGCAGGCAGTGCCCCGGGATCAACTTCGCCATGGCCGCCGTCGAGGTGATGCTGGCGAACCTCGTGCGCCGCTTCGACTGGGAGATGCCGGCGGGCAAGGCGGCGCGCGACATCGACATGTCCGAGGTGTTCGGGCTGGTGCTGCACCGGAAGGAGAAGCTCCTCCTAGTCCCGAAACTGTGCGCGTAGGATAGGAGGCGTACGTAGCTCCGTACTGCGTTGGTAGTGATACTGATACGACAGGAAATAAACACATGGGTGGAGTATAGCATTTCTGAATTCCATATATGGTGTTTTAATTTGTGCCCCATGGCCACACACGCATACAACAGTATATATAGTTTACATATTTCCATATATAGACTGTGTGCTTGAATACGTGTGCCGAACACCTTTTTAGATACTGTGTGTGATGGTGTGCATAATTTGATTAGACGATTAGTACACCCATGTCGCCGTCTGTAAGAACAAGTCTTATAAATTACTACTGTATGAATGCCTAGATTTTTCTCATTGATGTTTATTAAAAATCGTTGGTTACAAGTGAATCATCATAAGCATAATAGTCAGAGAAAGTACATTCTGCAAAGATATCACCACACCCCATACTATTATAGTATTATTATTGATATAAAACGAGAAGTTGACATCAAATTGTTTTGTTGGTGCATCCTACTGGTGCCCGTGGTGCGCCTGGCCTTCCGTTTTGGCCGACATGTGAGGTTGGAGATCATAGTCGAGCACTCTTCGATTTGACAGCAGATATGGTGCTAAAAAAATGATCCAGAATGCGGCATCAGTGGTGCCCGAGATGGCGGCTTTAACATGGTTGCAACTGATGCTGAGGAGCCAAGGCTAAATGACACGTTGATGATGGCTGGGCAGAACTCAGAAGGAAGGGGTGCGTGACGTGTGGCTAGGAGACGACCATGCACCATGGACTCGCAGGGGACGCAGCAGGTGCAGGCGGCGGCACGATGCCGGTGGCAAGGAGCGTGTGCGGATCGGAGTTGGAGACTTGGAGAGGGATGAGCTCCGTGAATTGACGGGGAATGGATGGAAAAGCCACAAGACAATTTTATCCCCGCGGTCTACCTAAAGCCGAAGGAGAGCGCCCCATGGGCCTCGTCACCCTTGCCCGGGATCCCGCGTCGATTGGCCAAAGCCCAAAGGAGCCCTGAAGATTAACTCTGATGAAGATTTTGACGTGCAATCAAGCACCGGGAGCACTACTGACAGCCGTGGCTCTGGGCTGTAACAAGATCGTTCTCCAACTCGAGTACTCGACAACAGCTCAGCTCACTGGTGCACTCTCTTTTCATATTATTGTTTGTGCTCGGCCTGAGAACAATTTGGCAGCTCATCGCTGTGCTAATATGCCCATGATTGTAATCCTGTCAAAATTTAAACAAGGCTCTCGAGATTTGTCCTAAAAATAACTGAATATGGCTGATTGACAAATCCCCCGATTCGAAGTTTTTTTCTGCACGAGCAAAGACAAGTGACAACTGGAAAACGGGGCACTGACACAGTGACACCTAATTACAGCCCATGCTACTCTTCTTCCTCCTCTTCGTTCTTCCCTGCTCCTCCATCGTCGGCGTGCCCTCCGGCTTCGCAGCCCCCATGCCGCCGTCACCGTCGTTGTCCTCGCCGCCGGTGCCGGGCGTGGAGTAGAGCGGCAACGCGGTGGATTCGGGGGACTTGACGTGCAGCGCCCGCACGTTCCGCCACTTCCTCGGCACGCACGCGGCGGCCGCCTCCACCGCGGCCACCACGTTCTCCACGGCCTCCTCCCGCGCCATGGCGCCGTGGCCCACGCGCACGGCGCGGCAGGTCCCGCCCTCCACCCGCAGCTCCACGCGGCGCGCCGCCTCCCTCGCGGACTCCGCCCACGCTGGGTCCGACAGGTCCACGGGCAAGGTCACGCCGCGCTTGGCGCCCGCCGCCTTGCCGCCGGCAGGGACCCTGAGGCGGCGGTCGACGAGTACCAGGCCGCGCCGCGTGGCGGCGGGGAGGGACCGGAGCGCGGAGGAAGGGAGCGGGTCGATGTCGTCGGGGAGGTCGGCGGGGAGGCGGTCGGAGACAAGGGAGATGGACGGGAACGGGGAGTGCGGGAGGCGGAGTTGGTGCTCGAAGCGCCGGACGGGAGCGCGCTTGAGGGTGACGATGAGGTATATGGGCTCCGGCGCCGGGGTAGGGTGCTTCTGGAGCCAGCGGAGGAGCGCGGCTACCGCACGGACCACGGCCTCGCGGCGGAGGCGGCTGGTGGGGTTGGAGGGGGTGGATGCCATTGCCATTGTTGGCGCGCCTTGGCGGCGGCGGCGGAGGGGGTTTGGGAATTGTGAGAGATTTGAGAGGAAGTGGATTAGGGTTTGTATCGACGCGTGCCGGCGTGCGTTCGTGTCTGGTTGAAGCGGTTGGACCCGAACTTCGGGTCCCGAAGTGAGTTGGGCCTGGTTGAGTCGGACCACGAAGCTGGTGGCTCGGCTTCCGCGGAAAAAGTGAGCCAGAAGTCTGGGGGCTCAGCTGGGCTCGGCTCAGCTCGCACCAATTGAATGGAGAGGGGCAATCAGAGTGGAGAGTGCTACTATCTGTCACATTCTTTTTCTTATTACAAAAAAAAAAATCCATAGTGTATAAAATTCTTCAAATGTCTGTACAAGTAAAAGTTGAATTACATAGATGAGGTATATATCATTTTTCTAGAATGTTTGTCCAAGCGAAATTAAAAAAAACAAATTAGACATAAGTAGAAGCATTAATTTTTTTAGAATATTTGTCGTTTCTTAGTACGTATTGTACTGTATTAAAACATTGGTCTATGTTTGCAAATTATAAATGAAAGATGCTCAACTAATGACGACATGATAGTACTATTTAATTTAAGAGTATGTTTGGTCATTTTCATATTTGTGGTTTAATGCTCTTTGTGCCAGTGGCTGTGAGCCTAATGTCACCGTCAAGTTTTGAGGGATAGGCAGGGAGTAGTCTCTAGGATGGCCGTACATGGAAGAGCAAAATCAAACTTGTGCGGATCATGGGTTCTTGACACAGTTAACACTGCACGAGAGAAGGAAAATACACTGCGTTATTACAGAGTGACCAGAATAATCCGACGAGGAGGGGAGTCTGCACACATTCTGGCTTCGGCAAACGTCGATGCAAGGGCTGATGGTTAATTAGTACGTATCCTCGTCTTTCTGCGTCTTCAGAGTGGTCTGTTTGATTCTCTATACGAGGCAGGACTGATGGTTAGTAATTGGAATCAGGTTGATTAGCATGCGAAGTATCTTGTTCTGATTTGTCACCCTTCTTGCAGATTAGCGTAGTGGCTTCGTCCTACTGTTTCGCATACACGGTAGGATTTCTGGCAAAAAAAAAAGTGTTTGGTCCACTGAATCACTGATGGATTGACAGTTCAGGGTTCACAGACATCATGCACAAGCCTCGAGCAGCTTTGTGCTATCCATTACTGTAGTTTTGAGAATCATTCAGAAAGAGGGATAAAGAAAAATCCTTTGCCCCCCTTGTGCACAATTTTAATTAGACTGAATCTAACTGGGCCTAATTAGTGAACTCAAGAGGGACAAGAGAATTCCCAAGCCCCAACCATTAACATGTACCACTCAAAATTGGACCCCCAACCCCAAGTGTCGTCGAGCTCTTGTGCATATAATGCATCAATTTCCACTTTATGCACCTGATGCTCCTATGGACTGAGGCCCTGTTTAGTTCTCCATTCAAAAAAAATTTCATCTATCCCATCGAATCTTTGAACACATGCATGGAACATTAAATGTAGATAAAAAAATAAACTAATTACACAGTTTGGTTGAAAATCACGAGACAAATTTTTTAAGCCTAGTTAGTCCATGATTAGCTTTAAGTGCTACAGTAACCCACATGTGCTAATGACAGATTAATTATGTTTAATAAATTTGTCTTGCAGTTTCTAGACGAGCTATGTAATTTTTTTATTAGTTTCTAAAAACCCATCCCAACATCCTTCCGACACATTTGACGTGACACCAAAAAAATTTTCATCTACAATCTAAATAGGGCCTGAGTCATTTTGCATTGTGGACGACAAAATAATTACTTCACCAAGTTTACTTTCTTGCGGGCAGTTTGAAAATCAGACTGATCTATAAACGATTTGTAGGTTCAGAATATAATGTATAGGGCAGATTTGTAGTATAGATCGAATTCTTACGAAAACATAAGGTTGTTTTAAAAAACAGAAAAGAAATCGTACGCTATGGCACGAATTAAATCTGATTGTCACGTATCTAACTTGACTTGATAGATAAGAGCTTACTTGGTCAGGATCTACCACCTAGTAGTATATATCTTTTTTATAACTCGGTTCAAACATGGCGATGGCGAAGCTGCTCTAGCAATTCTTTGCCGTTCGTGCTTTTTTTTTCTCCTTTTTTTTTGTATCGAACGAAAGAAGCAACAGCTAAGTTGAGCCATTTCCTACATTATTAGAAACCGCTGAGAACAGCCTCTCGAAAAAACAGGAGGTCCACACAAGCTCAAACCACACGCGCGTATCGTCAGCTCGCCATGCAGATCGTCGTGAACCTGCTATAAAAGGCAGGTCCTCAACAAGTACCATCTCTTCACACATTTGCAGGCAGGTGGTCGGCCTCTCGCTATCCACCACCGCCGCTCCAATTTTCTCCTCGATCATCTTCTGCTCCACCCGCAAAAGGGGCAGAGAAATTTAACCCATTTTTTGTGGTTCGTGACCGAAGATCTAGGAGATCCGAGCGACATGGGTCCCACCGGCACCAGCTCTGCCGCCATCCTCTTCTGCTGCATCTGTGTCGTCGTCTCATTATCGTCATCGATGGTGGTCGTCAGGTCCGCCGTCCCAGAAGAAACCCCCAAGTTTAACGTCGTCTCGGAGGAAAACCCTAAGGCTATCGCCGCCGCAAAGGAAATCCCAAAGTCTACCGTTGTCCCAGAGGAAACCCCGAAGTCTACCACCACCCTGGAGGAAAACCCGAAGTCTACCGCCATCCCGGAGGAAACCCCGAACTCTACAGACGCTCCAAAGGAAACCCCGAAGTTTATCTCAAGTACTGTTGCTTGCTCACCATAGAAATTAACTTTCACCCATACTATCTTACTTTTGAAAAAAAAATCATACGGTAACTTTTTTTAGCCTCGTGCATGATGAGCTGACTTGTCCCTCCCTTGTTTCTTCTCTGATGATGATTCGTCTTCAGTGGGCGCCCTTGAGTGCTCCGCTAACATAACGATGACAAAGCCAGCGCGCAAGCTGGGCGCTGTTGTTGAAGGTATGGGTCTCTAAACCTAATGACTAACAGCTAATAATTAATTAGCGAGACGCCACAGCTTGATTCTTCCGCGTCACTTGTGATGAATAATATCGATGGAGCCAAATTGAAAAACCACGCACACACGTACGTGTACGTGCGGCGATGTTGCAATGCATGCAGGGGTGTGCCCGGTGCGGTTCGACCACACGCGCGGGATCAGCGCGGTGGCCGGCAGCTGCAGGGACCGGCCGCGCCCGTCGCCGGAGCGGTGCTGCGGGGCACTCAAGACCTTCGCGTGCCCCTACAGCGACCTCATCAACGACAACGACCACAACGGGTGCGCCAGCGACATGTTCTACCAGATCATCGTCCGCGGCAGGCTGCGGCCGGGCCTCTTCTCGCAGATGTGCGTCGAAGGCCCGCTGGGCCTCTCGTGCTGATCAACTGCGTGCGTGAGTGCGTGCCCGACCCACCGGCCGGTATATATCGCCGGGTGATTATTACACCTAAGATAAGACGATGATGCCTGTCACGTCCAGTGCGTGCCATTGATTTTGTGATGCATGTATGCGGTTTTAACTAATTTGTAAACACTCTGTATCATTTTCCCCTTGTCGTGTAATTGCGCGTGTATATATTTTGTTGTACACAAAAGAAAAAACCTTAGAATATAAGGATGTTTCTCATCATTGGGAAAATTTGTTGTTTGGACACTCGGGAGGTTGTTTGGTACTGCTTCATAAACTCTGCTCTACAAACTCCACCGCGGAGCAGCTTCACAAAAAATTGGAGTTTGTGGAGTACCTCTTTAGGTGCTCTCACAACTCCACATTTTTTCTCTGCGTGGAGCTAAAACTATTTGGCTAAAAAAAAATAGAACGGAGCTGAAAATCGTGGAGCAGAGCAGTTCCAAACACGCTCTGTATCATTTTTCATGAGCTTTTAGTTCCAAACACGCTCTGTATCATTTTTCATGAGCTTTTGGGAAGACAAAAATAGCGTTGTGTGTTGGCTCTATTTACGAATCGAACCTCAAATCGGCGCTCATAGAACCTCAAATGATGTATCAGTGCATCAAACGTCAAACTGGAGCACAAAACCAAACACTTATTTACATTAGAGATCAAAATGAAGCAGCACCAAATTTCGTGTCCACGTGATCTTTCACTTCAAATGTATAATCTTTATCAGTGTGTCCACGTGATGCTGGAGCAATCCTGTTTTCTTAAATTTATCAATATTACTTTTTCAATTATGAAATAGTATTTTTCTATCACAATAAATCAGTATTACTATTTGCAACAACTATTTTTTTTCAGCCAACCGAAAATTGAAAGATATGTGCATGAGCGTATAATGACGCTCACGCATGGTGTATACACCATCTTGACAGTAGCTACGCTACGCAGTCCAAGGGTGAGAGAGATAAAAATTGAAAATGTCACGATAGTGACTAGTATCTGTCCGTATGTGAAACATGTCTCCGCCCAATTCCAATTCCTCAAGATAGAAATGGGACGCTCTATCCACACGGACCGCACGGGAACGCGCCCTGTCGTCCGTCCGCTACTTCACTGAGTCAGCTTATTCGGTATCATTCAACAGTATTTTTTTTTTATAAAAAATCAGCGCATTGTATTTTTAGCCATATTTTTTTAGCAGACTATACACGGGAAGTCTTTGGTGCATCCTAAGATGATGAAAGGCTTATGCAAATCCAATTTGGTGGACGTCTCCCGGAAGTACTTAACTTTTTCCTTTTCTCTCTCTTTTCTTCTTTTTCCTTTGCCTTTCCATTGTTTTCCATTTAAAAATCCAATTTATTTATGTAAAAGTTGTTCTAGAAAAGTTATGTTGATAAATTATTGTACTAAACTTGTTAGTCGGGCTAAAAAAGGTCATGGGTTTGTGTCAAAGTCCCTTCTTGCTCATGATTGTAACATTGAATATTATAAGTAATATATAAAGCACTCTCTTTTGATAAACAAGGAGACAACATTATGATAAATTTGTCTACAAATTATGTGAAAATTGTATTGAAAAAAAATTATAATAAAATTTATATGGTGATTTATAAAGCACTCTCTTTTGATGTCATGTGGTATCAATTTACACTTCTTATCTTTTCAGCATCGTCTCCGAGTCAACAGCCCTGTTTAGCATCTTCTGTAGGCCGTAGCCCTGTCCAAGCTCGCACCGGCCGAAAACACAGTTCATTATGAAAATTTTCCACAAGCCACCGCACCAGATACTTCAAGTACATTCAGTTATAAGTATTCCTTGTTACTAGTACTCCATCGCCGAGCAGCGCCGATTCTTCAAAGCCAACCACTAGGACTTCTCCCGGCGACGTACGTGTACACGGTACACGTACACCGTTGCTGGCCTTGTGGTCAGCTGGTCGTCGTCGTCTGACGACGTCGCCAGTTTAGGTGCCCTTTGACGCCGGCAGCCGCTGCCTCGAGAGTTGCAAGTTGTTGCTTTGCATTACGCTGGCGCGGGTGGCGTTGTCAGAGCATCTCCAAGGCTTTCCAAATAAACTTTGCATTGACAAATTTGTAAAAAAGACTAGAAAATACCCCTCCAATGGTTTTGCAATTGAGGTTTGCAATTTGGTAAACTTGGCAAATAGAGGTTAAGGCTTTGCATATATGCCTACCTCCTCCTAGCTTTGCATCCAGGCATTCGGTCGGTCCACGTCGGATTTGGAGCGCGCGACTTCCTTCCTGGGCGCGATCTCCCTCCCTCCTGGCGCGAGCGCGACGCGATCTCCTTCCTGGCCGCGATCTCCCTCCTCCCTGGCCGCGATCTGTGCCGTCGTTGGATGATCTTGTAACCAAGTCGCAACGAACTGGCAGCTTGGCTTCCAGCGATTAGTACGAAGAGATCGAGTGCCCTTCCAGCGATTCTTTCCAGCGAGTGGCAAGCACACATACGAACGGGCGGCGGAGACCTTTTCCTAACGACGACGTGGGCGCACACATACGAACTGGCGGCGGAGACCATTTAACGACGACGTGGGCGCGAAGAGGAGCCAGAACTGGCGGCAACGAACGAGAATGACGCGCCAAAACAGAATTATTTACGGAAAAAAAAATGGGACTTGGCAAAATGCAAAACGGTTGGAAATCACATCTTTTACGACTTTGCAAATTTATTTGAGACTTCGCAAATTCCCTCAAATGCAAAACTGAAAATGCATAACCTTTGGAGATGCTCTTACGTGTCACACTAGGCGTGTGCTTGGTAAGCATGCTGCATGCATATAGCATAGGCCTTGTTTACTTCTAAAAAATTTTGTAAAATAGGAATAATATCACTTTTGTTTGTATTTGACAAATATTATTTAATTATGGACTAACTGGGCTCAAAAGATTCGTCTCGTCAATTTCGACCAAACTGTGCAATTAGTTTTTATTTTTATCTATATTTAATACTCCATGCATACGTCTAAAGATTCGATGTGTCGGATAATCTGAAAAATTTTGCAAAATTTTTAGGGAATTAAACAAGGCCATAGTGAGCAGGGAGAGCGCGCCAGACTGATCACGATCACTTTGTTTAGTTTGCGAAATTTTCTTGGTTTGACTACTCTAGTATTTTCGTTTGTATTTAAAAATTATTATTTATTATAGATTAATTAGAGTTAAGAGATTTATCTCATAAATTATAAACATACTATATAATTAGTTATTTTTATCTATATTTAATATTTTATATAAAAATTCGATGCGATAAAAATTTTGAAAAATTTTTGAAACTAAACCAGGCCATAGCCACGACCACGAGCAAACAAGTTGCCCAGCTCGATCTGGTGCGGCCTACTACTCCTGGGCTTGAAATGCCTTCTCCGCAACAATTGCGTTGCAGCGGGAACGGCGGGTGATGCAGCTGGCCTTGTAGAATGCAGTTCGCGTGTGGGCACGGGTGTCAACGAATTTGTCCGTGCGAACTGTGGAGTGCTACCGAACGGTGCTGCTACAGTATAGCACTACCAAACGTCTATATCTAGCAAGTCGTGTCGTCGATCACGATAACGTTTCACATTAACGTTACCGTCACTGACACACATCATCACCTTGGACTAGTCTTTCAGATATGAATCTGCTACGCCGCGCCGTTGCCAAAGCAGAGATGTTTCAGTCAGCGTTTTTTTTTCTATCACTAATAATACTGTACCGTACTACTTGTGCACGTGCCAACAACTCTTTAAATTGTCTTACACACACCAAAAAAAATGTTAGCGTAAAGAAAATAGCTCTCTCGTCCATTGAATTTAATTTATTCGTGGGCAAGCCATATATCTATCTATCTATCTATCTATCTATATATACCAATGCAAGCTTTTCATTCTTCTAGAGGAACCTGCTGACTTCGAACGTGAACGCCACACCCATCCTCCCTCAAGTGGGCGTGGGCTAGTCGTCATCCAGAGCCGCCCTGCAGCCGGCTTCGAACATGAAGGCCACCGCCCACCAGCACCAGGTCGCCGATCGTGACTGCCTTGTTTATTTTTAAAATATTTTATAAAATGGACACCGTAGCTTTTTCGTTTGTATTTGATAAATATTGTCCAATCATAGACTAACTAGGCTCAAAAGATTTGTCTCGTCAATTACGACCAAACTGTACAATTAGTTTTTATTTTTCTATATTTAGTACTTCATGCATGTGTCTACAGATTCGATGTGACGGGAAATCTGAAAACTTTTGCAAAATTTTTTAGGAACTAAGAGTATCTCCAACAGTTTTGCATATACGTTTTGCATTCTTGGTTTTTGCCAAAATTCACGAAATCACCTCTACAACAGTTTTGCATAATAGTTTTGCATTTTTTGAAACTTTGCAATTCCCAGGGGAGAGTTGGCATTTTTGCGAGTTCGGTTCCACTTGGCAAACGCTGGTTCGCGTGACTCCCACGCGCGAACAATTCCCTCTCGCGCCATATCTCTCCGCGACGGAAGGATTCGAGGAGATCGCGACGGAGGGCTCCAGGAGATCCCGACGGAAGACCTGCAGGCCGCGTGAAGCCCTGCCCGCCACGTCGCATCAACTCGATCCCGCGGAAGCCTGAGATCGTGACGGAAGCCCTGCAGGCCGCGTGAAGCCCTGCCCGCCGTGTCGCATCAACTCGATCCTAGGAGCAGTAGCAGCCGAGGAGCAGGTTCCGATCTCCACCTGCTGGAGCACCTACCGATATGCACTTCTTCCACCGTGAGATCTCCAGGGACACCACGCACGAACAGCGGCGGTCCATAACCAATGCGGGCGACGAAGGAAACACGCGACGATAGAAGAAAAGCGCGCGCATCGACGGCCGAAGAAAAAAATTTCGTGCCAAATAACCACCCGCTGGGTCCACACTTTTGGTAAATGCAAAGTTAATTTTGCAAAACTCTTGAAGATGTCTTCTTTTTCTTCTCCCCATTTGGTTTTCAGAGTTGGCAAACACCAACAAATAAAAAAGAAAAAATGCCAAACTGTTGGAGATGCTCTAAACAAGGCCCAATATGCATCGCGGGCCAGCAGCAACTCCAGATTGTTTGGTTCGCCGTTGACGACGGGCGCACGCCTTGCAAGAGGCAACGAGATGATGGCCTTGTTTAGTTCCGAAAAATTTTGAAAAATGAACACTGTAGCATTTTCAGTTGTATTTGACAAATATTGTCTAATTACGGACTAATTAGGCTCAAAAGATTCGTCTCGATAATTCCGACCAAACTGTGCAATTAGGCCTTGTTTAGTTTCCAAAAATTTTCAAGATTCCCCGTCACATCGAATCTTTATACACATGCATGAAGCATTAAATGTAGATGAAAATAAAAACTAATTGCACAGTTTGTCTTTAATTTGCGAGACGAATCTTTTGAGCCTAGTTACTCTATAATTGGATAATAATTGTCACAAACAAACGAAAGTGCTACAGTTGCCAAAACTAAAAATTTTCGCGAACTGAACAAGGCCTTAGTTTTTATTTTTGTCTATATTTAATACTCTATGCATGCGTCTAAAGATTCGATGTGACGAGAAATATAAAAAATTTTGTAAAATTTTCAGAGAACTAAACAAGGCCGAGGTCTCTTTTCCTTGTGTAATATACTACGCGTACGCCGTACGTGGTACTGGTCCGCCACGCGGCACGCCGGCGCTGCGCCAACAACCCGGGGCGCGCCCACACTACTGTTGTCAATCAGCTGCCGCCGCAGTGTCCAGCGTCAGCACTGACCAGCATTTATCTTACCATTTTTAGAAAAAAAAAATCGACATCTATTTCATCGTAACCAACAAATATTTGGATTGCAAATGGCTAATTGTGATCTGCCACTTCTCCGTCATGGTCGACGGAGAGTTGGTGCATGTGTCTCTCACAACTCACTCCCTTCGCGGAGACGATATATATCCAAAAAAAAAAACAGCAAATAGGAAAATTTCCCCAGTTTCAATGGGACTTGATTCTTTTGGTAAAATTCCTATGAAAAAAGTTCTTTCATAGGAATTCATAGGATTTTGGTAAGAAGTCAGTCTTTCGTTCCAAAAGGGTTGATAGGAAAATGTTCTTAAATCAAGTATAATAAAGAGTACAAGGCCTAAAGTGAAAAATGTACTGTACTATGGGAGTACACGAAGCTATTTGATTCGGCACACTTCACATTCGGCCACGATGAAAGTTTCTAGGTTTCCACCTACTACTATATATAGTTCCAATTACGCATTCTTCCTAGTCAATTCATTGAAATATATAAGTAGTAAAGTATTTAAAAATGATTCTAAATTATAGAAGTATTTATATGTGAATTAACCCAATCTTATTTGTTAACGACGCCAGATCCTAATGTTATGTACCTCTCATTAATACGCAATGCTTTAATCATCAGACTTAAAACACGGTAACCATAATATCCAACAAGAGAGGATTACATATGCCTTTTTGTTTTATCCATAATTAGTTCTAAAATTCCTAGCGTATCTTATATTTTGTATTTTATGAACGAGAAAAGAGATAAAACCTCATATTCACATTCTTCTTGAACTCTTTTTTTATTTGTTAACTCTAATGATGATGGTAACCTTGCTGTTTGTTTGTTTGGGATTAATTTTTGGGAATTTTTGGACTGATCTTTTAAAAATTAAAAAGTTCCCAAAAACCAAAAGCTAGAAGCTCACTCCATAGTGAGCTCTTGGTCTTTTGGCATATGAGAGTAGCTTGGTTTCCGAAAATTCTAAAAACTCGGTAGTCTAAAAATGATCAAAAGAAACAAACATAGTGCCTGTACTTGCACCTCCAGAACCTCACAAAGTGCGATATGATATACACGACAGCTATCTCCAAAGATTATAAGAAAAGGTGTGCCTTTTAACATATTTGCAGCGTAAGGATGATAGACAAGTTTAACAACAAATTTCTGGCGTGCCTCTATATCACGGGGTTAGGTAGACCAAAGCTTGGATCAGCTTCTGATGCGGTCATTTTCTGATCACACTGTCTCTGTGTGTGCTTGTGAATAGTAGTATGGATGAAAGTATAAAACGGTGTTCCCTACGATGTTTACACTAATTATAAATGATGATGGCGCCGGGACGGTGTGCAGACGTCACTTCTGTCGGATGTAAGCTCTTTTGTTTCATTTCCGCCAATATATACAAACACGCACAACAAAAGATGCGATCTTGATGAATATGTTAATTTCAAGATCAATTGGCATAGTCTTTTATAGTTGTCTAGATAGGTTAAATCTGTTAATGGATTGGGTTAAATATGAAGCACTTTAACTTGCATGTATAACATAGTTGTATTCTTTTCAGGATAGAGGTAGTATTAGCCTAAAAAAACAGCTGCCTGTATGCTAGACCTTCATAGTGCAGGACAGCAGCCCTGCCGTCTGTCTGTTTGGTGTTTGCTCACCTGCAGTCACCTTTTTTTTTTCCGGCAAATTACTCGTCTATTTCTCCGAGTTCTCTCCACCTCCACCTCGCACGCTCCAGCAGACGCGTTCATGCTACCTCTGTTCCAAAACAACATAATGCTAAATAAATTCTCAGTTAAAACGTCTAAGATCAAAATATATAGATAAAATTATTATTATTTATGGTATAAAAAATATAGTATAAAAATATATTTCATAGAAAAGATCTAATAATATATATCTAGTTTAATATATATTAGTACTTATTGTATATATAATTTTTGTTAAATATAGTACTGTTACAGAATTGCATTTTTTTAGGATTGAGGAAGTATTTTTGTTAGACTTAACCCATTGATACTTCTCCATACAATACTCGAGAAGTCTAATATTATCAAATTTATAAATACTATAGACAGTCAGACACTCTTGACTCTCCCTATCCTATAAAATTGTCTTTTGAGAAGTCAAATATTATTAAATTTTATCAAATATAAGAAATATTAACATTTAGTATCATTTGATGAACATCGAATATATTTTCTTATAATAAACTTATCTAGAGGTACATATTTTATTAATATTTTGAATAAATTTAATTAGATTAAGAAAGTTTGACCGGACACAAATCTTATAATGACACTTTTTCTGGTCATAGCCTAATCTGATCTGATGCGCCCGCTACTGTGCAGGAGGGCCCAGAGCGTCCAGGGTCCTCACTCCTGATGGTGACGATGAAGTGTGGACCATGTTCGTTCCCAATTCGTCTCCGCGGCTCCGTCCCTATCCTCCACGTCCCCATCCCACCAACCCCCAACTCCACTCGTCGCCGCCACGCCACCTCCTTCAACGCACCGCGCCGAAGCCCGAAGGGGAGGGAGGGAGGGAGGGAGGAGCGGCGAAAAGAAAAGGGAAGAAAATGGGTGGAGCGGAAGCCAGTCCGAGCAAGTCAGAGGATCCGCCCGCCTCCCCCGAGATCTGCGCCTATAAAATCCGCCCCACCCCCCACTCTCCCACCAGCTGCTCTCCACCAAGAGCTGCTGCCACCACCACCAAACCCATCGCTGGATTTGTCCAGAGTCTTTCCTGTTTCACCGCCCCAGATCTGATCCGCGGCGCCGCGTCTTCGCTCAGGTTGGTCGCCGCCCTTCTTCTTCCTCTAGCAGTCCAGTCCAGTCCAGTCCAGCTCATGGCAGTGTTTTCAGCTTCGATTATTTCTCTTCTGTTGGTGGGGAACTTTTTTGGGGGTTGCTTCTAAGCTGTTCGGTGGAATGGAAATGGAATGCAGATGGTGATCACTGTGAGGCGGTCGACGATGGTGCGCCCGGCGCGGGAGACGCCGCGCCAGCGGCTGTGGAACTCCAACCTCGACCTCGTGGTGCCGCGCTTCCACACGCCCAGCGTCTACTTCTACCGCCGCGGCGACGGCGCCGCGGCGCCGGCGGAGGGGTTCTTCGACGGCGAGCGGATGCGGCGCGCGCTGGCAGAGGCGCTCGTGCCGTTCTACCCGATGGCGGGCCGCCTCGCGCGGGACGAGGACGGGAGGGTCGAGATCGACTGCAATGGCGAGGGAGTGCTCTTCGTCGAGGCCGACGCGCCCGACGTCTCCGTCGACGACTACGGTGACTTCGCCCCCACCATGGACCTGAAACGCCTCATCCCGACCGTGGATTACACCGACGACATCTCGGCCTTCCCTCTACTGGTGCTCCAGGTGAGCTTGCTTCCTAATGCTGTTTCGATTAGACTTAGGACAGAAACTGAGGACATCCCTGTTTATAGCTTTCTGGAAGTCGTACGGCAAAGTCTTCACAAACAGCACGGCAACTAATTTTGGCTCACCTGTAGTACTCCTATTTGTTTAGTGCATGATTGGATGGCGGGGCCTTTTTTTGTCGGTTGATGTAATTCTCCTGAGAGTACTGTACCTCGCGTTCTAGGTTGGCTATTATTAGCTGTAACCGTACCACTTGCATAGTTCTACTTCTACCCACCCACCCGTGCTGTCGCTGTCTTGTTCTGAGTGGGGCCTCTGTTTTGGCTGGATTTTAGTACCCTAATTCTGAAGGCTTGGTTAGAATTGCTTAAGAATATTTGGCATCAGATTTGTTTTGGTGATTATGCATCGAAATAAACTTCACCTGGACCAGCTAGTAGCCAATCTTATTCACAAACTGAGGGCCTTTTTGATACACATGGCTAGTTACTAGTTGGGTCTAAAAGTTGGCCCAAATTAGCTGTGATTGGGTAGCTAGTTGAAGACTTGGCTAAAAAATTAGCCCGCCTATTAGCTCTCCTATTTGGATGCACTAGAGCTAATTTTGGCCAATTTTTAGCTAGCTAGCAATTAGCGCTGTACCCAAACTTGTCCTGACTTGTTACGAAGTGACCGTTTTATTGAATTTAAATTCTTTTACTTCTCCACATTGCCTTGTACTGTCAAAAATGAATATCAGCATTCATTCGATTGCATCATTTCATAGCACATAGTAACAGTCAAGCAGGCCAGTCATGAGAGCATACTCCAAGCAAACATGATAATTTTCCGGTAGAAGGACACTTACCAAATTAGGCTTCATGCAATTGTGTACTATTATGTACTTGTTGGCTTTTTAAATATTCCTGACACCTGGAAGTTTCTTGTCTCAACCTATTGTGCTTCGGGCTTGTGTCTTGTCCCTGTAATCATCTAATTGGTTCCATACCAATAATTGATAAGTAGCATTCTAGCATGTGCAGAACTTCCCTATCGACTTAAGTATTAACACTTCAGTTCTTTTGACTATTGTCTGACTTTTGTGCCTATAGTAGTCAGAATGTTAGGTTTCATTAATCATGCCTTGTATATTGGACCAGTGTCCATCGTTACGTGAAATTGCTACTTGCTAGTAGGGCCTACCTGGCTTCCAAGTGAGGTTGCCTGGTCAAGTTTGCAGCTTCATGTAGTCAGCATTTGTTTGATTATCTTTGGATATGCATAGGCTTAACTGGATTTAATATTATTGTTACTTTTAAACTAGCCCAATAGCTTAAGTTTTCCTGTCTTAAAAGTGAATCCTTTTGCTTTGCAAAACTTTGTGTTCTTGTAAGTCGTAAACTATTCCTCTGCGACTAGGTTTTGATGAACACACCAATTCAGCTTTCACTTCCAATTCTGCCTAAATGAAACTTGTCTGACCTGCTGGCCTTCTGGTGGTCCATTGTCACATATGCCATTTCATTTTCTAATATTTGAGTGAATATGATGCATCACCAGTTTTACAGTGAATAATCTGAAAAACTTGAATTTAAATTGTAAATATTGCTGTACTGTACAACGTCGAATTGAAAATGTGTTGATTTGCTTTTTTGAACTATTGAGCATGGGTTGACTATCCTTACTGGCAGTTTCACTTCACAACAAAATCTGCTCACTTGTAAAACTGAAGTGAATTAGTATTACCTGGTGTGTCCTAAGTTTATGTGGACCCTGCAATTTTGTTAGTCACCAGCCTGTCGAGTGTCGACAACAACTTGCTGAATAATCTTGCTTGGAATGCACACTGCTTGTTGGTTGGTACAAAAATGATAGCCTAACTGGGGCATGTCCATGTCATAGTTTTCTGCAAAGTTTTTTTTTTTAACAAAAAGGCATAGTCTTCTGCAAAGCTTCTCTAACAATACAATTTCATTATTTCATATGCTTGTCGGTCCCTCTTTTTTTTTCTTTTTCCATTCTTGATAAAAACCTCTTTCTGTATTGAATTTAGGTTTCATCATAGGTGCATGCTTAATTATATGGCAGGTTGACTTCAACTATACTGCACATTTGAAAACTGTGTTTATCCACATCGAAAATTGTCAAGGCCTTCATGTCTGTGTGCTTCTGCAAACTGGTTGCTTC
Organism: Sorghum bicolor; assembly: GCF_000003195.3. Lineage (NCBI taxonomy): Eukaryota > Viridiplantae > Streptophyta > Magnoliopsida > Poales > Poaceae > Sorghum > Sorghum bicolor. The sequence continues at coordinate 49,926,687 of NC_012875.2, forward strand.
ACGAGTAACATAAGTTTTGGAACAGAGTGCGATGATATAAATGTACAATCCTACATATTTTCCTTCCTAGACCTAAAACCTTATATTGTTCTTTGACAATAGGTTTGGATCTTGTTGCTTTATTTTTTTAATCTTGAATATCTGAGGAATTTATGCACAAGTTTTGTACTACTAGGTGACATGGATACAGGATAATCTGTTAGGCTGTAGTTTAACATCGTAGATCTTACCAGTGGGCAGGAAGCTAGCTGTATGACATAAGAGTTAGGTATTGTGTCTCACACCTGAAGGTAGCATAACAGAGTTGTGACAGGTGGTGACCCGTCTTAGGTGAGCAGTATTGCATTCTGGGGCAGACAAGCTATATGCAGTGCAAGACTGCAAGCTTCTTTCATTATTGGCAATAGAATGACTCACAAATGTGTTACTGGTCCTTTGGAATTGCTTTCCAGAACCTGCGTTTATAGGTTTATATCACTCCTGTTATCATTGTGGATTGGATATTTACATGTTTAAACCCACGCCGTTGTGCAAGAGCCATTTCTTGCACATGACACTTCCGTATTAGAATCATCTGCCATCTCTATTTTTTTTTAAAATAGTTGCATCAGTTGTCAGGTGCAATTGTTTCTTGTTAGTGGCTTATGGACAAGCTCGTGCCAACTCCACAATTCAACAGTTATTTCTTTTAATTTTAATAGAAAATCAAATAATCAGTTACCTTCACTTGTCCTCAAGATTTATCTGGTCTTTAAGGCCAGTGGGACAATAATCTAGTGGATAAACCTATCCATCTTGGAAATCACATGTGTCCGAAGAAAGTTGCATGATGGAATACAAATCAATTACTTGTCCTTCTGCATTCGATATTATATTTCAGCATACCGCATTAACCTCATGAAGTGGGTTGGAATTGACCACGTTACTTCTCTCTTTTTTTTCCTTGGCTCCAGGTGACTCATTTTAAATGTGGAGGCATCTCCCTTGGTGTTGGCATGCAACACCATGTAGCGGATGGCATGTCTGGCTTGCACTTCATTAACTCGTGGTCTGACCTCTGTCGTGGAGCTCAAATTTCTGTCATGCCCTTCATTGACCGCACTCTTATTCGCGCTCGTGATCCACCAACTCCATCTTTTCATCATATCGAGTACCAGCCTGCCCCAGCTATATTGTCCTCCACACCCCAGTTCCTTGCTTCCAAGTCAAAGCCACCTGCCACTGCTGTGGACATTTTCAAGCTCACTCGCTCAGACCTTGGCCGGCTGCGCTCACAGCTTGCTGCAGGGGAAGGTGCACCCCGGTTCAGCACATACGCAGTGCTAGCAGCACATGTCTGGAAATGTGTCTCCCTTGCACGCAGCCTACCTCCTGAACAACCCACCAAGTTGTATTGCGCCACTGATGGGCGCCAACGGCTACAGCCTCCACTACCAGATGGTTACTTTGGTAATGTCATCTTCACTGCGACACCACTTGCTGAGGCGGGCAAGGTGACCAGTGGGCTGGCAGAAGGAGCAGCAGTCATCCAGGGAGCACTGGATAGGATGGACAACGACTACTGCCGCTCAGCGCTGGACTACCTGGAGCTGCAACCGGATTTGTCAGCACTGGTGCGTGGAGCACATACCTTCCGGTGCCCGAACCTAGGGCTCACCAGCTGGGTACGCCTTCCTATCCATGATGCCGACTTCGGATGGGGCCGTCCTGTGTTCATGGGGCCAGGCGGTATTGCATATGAAGGTCTGGCGTTTGTCCTCCCAAGTGCAAATGGAGATGGCAGCCTGTCCATTGCTATCTCTTTGCAGGCTGAGCACATGGAGAAGTTCCGGAAGCTAATCTGCGAAGTTTAAACAGAATGTCAGCGCCGACTATTGAAGGATGGTGTTATAGGGCAAGAGGCTTTATGTTGTACCCAAATTCTCCCAGATAAAATACTGAAGTTTCAAGTGAACCCAGTGGCTGCACTTTCACTTTTGAAGACTTGCAGAGTAAATTCATGGCCACTTACTTTTGTGCCCCTTTGGGGGATGTTTTTGGCAAATCTATAATTGTATGGGTTACCAATAGACGTTGTTTTAGGGGAAAGATCAATTATAGAGAAAGGGTAGACATTTTCTGTGAAGAAACATAGTAAAACTCATTGTAAGGAACAAGCTCCAATAGCAAACTCGATGTGGGGTTACTTGATCATGGAATAATTTATCAGTACAATTTGGCAATCCACAATTTTCTACTTGTACGACGCAGACATAGCTGAGATTGAGCTGCGATTGTTACTGATTAAACTCCTATCAGGTTGACTGAAGTTTCATCAGTGTCCAGTCTTGATCTTTCTGCAGGTGTGGATAAATCCTCAATTTTTGCAGGCGGAGATACAACTGAACACACACGCTGAGGCTTTGAGGCTGAGGCAGATGGAGCCAACTGCAAGGCTACTCATCAGGAATTCCACTCATCATGCGATGGATTGCAGGAGCAGACGTGGAGGTTGGGTTAGTAATCCATGGTGGCGCGTTGGAGAGAGGAGGTGAAATGGTGGCCCTGCAGAGAATCAGTGATGCTTGCAGAAGCGCCTATGGTCAGAAAAAGATGTGGCTCTAGCAAAAAACAAAGAGAAGATCATCATTTGTTTGGATCAAAAGCTGTAGTGTATGCTGCTGTTGCTGCTTGCGAAAGGGGCTATATGCCTCAAACTTGTCTTGGACTCTTGGTCTACGTGTATTGTGCTTTTGGTGTGAAACCACCAGGGCTGTTAGCCCCCATTGCTGCTGCTCTTATCAACCAGTGTACCCTTTGGGTCTGCTGCAAGCAGCAAGCCTGATCATAGTACCGGGTTGTTGTGCCTTTGATAAAAGTATGTTGGGGATCGTTACACCATGAGAAAGGAGACAAAACACAGAACACAACACCCTTATTTCAAGGACTAACAATAGATTGTTGATCATTCGCAAAAAAAAAGAGCAACAACAATAGATATTTTATAACGGATCTTCAATTAATTAAAAAAAATAGTGGTTCCTTCCTGTTGATAGTATGTGAAGAGAGAGAACCTGTAAACAGGAATGTTTTGGGCCATTAATCTAGCCCTCAATGACAATGACTTCGACGAATTCAGAATCCAAAGTAATTTTGAATGTAATCAGATAGATTTCTTCACTGAACCATGGTGAGATACATATCAAAAAACTATCTGTTGCTTGAGGGGACGGGACGGGGGTAGCGCTAGCAGGAGGTGATACAGACCGAGTCACCGTCCGTCACCGAGAACGCTAGCGGAGAGAGCGATGACGTTGGCTGGTGTAGCGGTGGGCCTGGGCCGCGAGGCTGCAAAGCCAGACTCCGTGAGCTTGAGTCCTCGTTGATAAATGATAAATTGTGATTACAACACACAAAGATCGTAGAACGCAAAGAGAGGATTAGAAGACTCAATTTTTTAATGAGATATCAAAGTGTTTGTACTTCTCATTAGTCCTTGTTGAAGCACCTGGAATGTTTTTAATGAGCCTGTACCATTTTTTTTTGTTGAGTAGAGACTGTAGAGTATTATTCCTGGTTCGGGGGATCTTTGTTCAATGTTGGGATACAAACAGTCCAAATTCACTTGGGAATGGTCACATGCATGTTGAAGAGAAACTCTTTGTAGTTCAAGAGAAAAATGTTATAGCTTTACAAGAAAAACATTCCAGGTTCATGAAAAGCGTTCAATGTTCAAATAAAAAGGGTCTCAAACTTCAATAGGAAAATGATATTCGTCCTTAAAAGAATATATAAAAAAATGTTCCATTTGCTTATTTGAAATGCACTAATAAATATTGGTTTTATATTTTACTCATTTGAAACTAATGATCCACTAGTCATTAGCCACTGGCAGTGTCCCATGCAGAGGATAAATACAGAATCAAGAATAAAAATAAATATAATAGAGAAAAAAATAAGTTGTAAAAGAAATGGTGAAAAAGAAAAGGCCCAGGAGAGCAGAAGCCTGTGCGGGCGCGGGTGCGCTCCGCCACAACCCTGCGTCCCCGCGTTGCTGGTCTGCTGGCTGCTGGGCTACAGCTGGCGCCGCATCTGTTCACCTCCATCTCTCTTCTCCCTCTTCCTCTCCCTCTCTCTAGCGAGCAGACGACTGGGTGGGCTACCACCGCCCGCCCTACGCCAGTCGCCAGGTGCTGAAGCCTTCGCCGGCGACAAGCAGCCACCAGGTATTCCCACCCTCTCTCTTCCCTGCCTCCTGTGCGAAAACGACCTCCCAAACTCTGACTTAAAGCTATTTTGGCTATTGATGCCTACTAACACATTGTCTACTGGGTCCACTCCTGGTTGTTAGTTGAATGGCAGGTCCCTTATTTCATTGTGAATGTGATTGTCTTGAGAAGTTGAGAATGATATAGCTCTTAGGTCTTAGCTTCGTGGTGGAGACGTGGAGTACCTCCTGTTCTTGGTTGGTTGGCTTTTATAATCTGTGCCATGCCTATAGTTATGCTCAACCAATTTCTGTTTCTTTTAAGAATTACTTTTTACTGTTTTCTATCTTTTATTGGATTGGTACACTTTCCATGAACCTTTGGTCAAGATTGAGCAGCGTCCATATTCATTAATCCATCCAAATAATCTCTTGCTTCACTTTGTTCGGATTGAAGGCTATTGTTAATAAACTGATTTGTCATCTAGTGGTTGTATTTCATACATTTAAAATCCATTATGTGCCTATGTTGCCTTATAGTGTGGGTATGCAGTTCTTAAATGTTGGGGCTGCAAACCTGTTGAGCTTTTAACATTTATTACTCCCTCCACATTTTGGACAACGGTCTCTAAAACATTGACCATTATTTCTACTAGAATATAAATGAACATCCTAACAAATTTATGCTTTTGTGAAAGTATTTTTTAAGACAAATGTACACATATGAATTTCATGTTTCTAACCTAAATACATTAAAATTTAAAAAGTCTCAAACCTTGTCCAAAATGTCAAAGTATTTGCAAGCGAGAAGGAATATAATAATCTAAAAAACATGCCACCTTAGCTGCTTTACTGTTTGCGCTTGTGGCTTACCCTGTTAGTTATTGAAATTAAATTCATGCTAATAATCAAAAAGGCATGTGCTATCCCCTCCAGATGACTAATATATAACATTTTAAGCCTTTAACTGTTGTATCCTTTTAGACCAAAGAAATAAAAATAACAGTTCGATTACATAAGCTACAGGCATAGTTGTCTTCCAATTGAGGTTGACTATATCTGCATCTTTTCGAAGATCTGGATATGCATGGACTTTACTGATTTTGATGTTGACATGCAGCTCACAGATTTGTTCTGCCTATGTTAGAATAAAATTGGACCTTTTACCCTGTGGAACCATGAGCTGTTCTACTGTTATTTTGTTTTGATAGCTGCATTGTTGACTTTAGGTTCCAATTTCAATTACTAAATGAAACTAGTTTGCACTCACATTCTGGTGTCCCTTCATCACCCGGTATTTCATTTATAGAATATTAGGTAGATTGAATAGCCACTTTTACATCCAGAGCCTTGTTCTTAAAAAGGTAAACACCAATATACAGTAGAAAGTATGATGGAAAAGTTGTTGACTTCCTTTTATATAAATAGGAGCATTGGATTTATTTAAGAGCTTAACCGTTATCTGGACAACTGAGTATCCTTATAACTGTTGCACATGCTAACAATTTTACCTTGTTCTTGGATTTTTTTCTCACGACACCTTCTGAAGTTATATTTAAACAAAACAATGTCCAGTTATTAAGGTCCTAATTTTGCGCTGTCTTTCAATTTCTATATTCACTAGTAAGCTATCAGCCACATGCTGAAAACTCTTGCTTGGTATGCACACTTCATGTTTGTTGGTATGAAAATGATAGCCTGGAGCATGCCATGTGTTGTGGATGCTTTCATTGGGAAGCAGTACAACAGGAAGAAGAAGAAGGTGCCAGCCTCTAGTGGCTAATTTTAGGCCATAGTTATCTATTCCTGTAAGTTAGGATCTGGAGAGTCAAAATAGGAGTTGGAGTTAGCAATTTGTTAGTGCTCAGCCAGCCATTAGGGGATATAACTAAGGGCCGGCTGATTAGGGGAGTAAAGCAGAAATAGATTCATCTTGTTTAGAGCTTCCCAGGGAGGGCAAATAGCTCTATCGCTGCTGCCATTGCTAGGTTTAGCTATTGTAATTCTCCTCTAGCTCATCAATAAAACAGCCAGATTTCTAGTCATATCACCATGTGATAATTTGTGTACAGTTTTTTTTTTCTACAATGATCTTTTATTTATTTTGCATCCTTTTTCTTCCAAGCCCTCTCTGTGTTGACTCTAATCTTATAATAATAATAATAATCATACATTCTTAAATTTATGTCCAGTCAAAACTATTCCATTCACTCTTTAGAACCATTGTGGTTAAATTAGTTAGTAGTTATATTTAGGCCAGCAATTTTAACGGCCAGTGACAACTGAGAAAGCTTGTTAGCCCAAATATTAAATTTGTTATTGAGCTATTGATGATCTATTAATGAAATTTGTTCATCAATAGTTTTAGTTTTTGACTTTTGGCTACTTCCAATTTGATAAAAAAGGTCACTGGTTCTAACTGGACTGCATTACATCTGTGCAGTTAAAATCCTTGAATTATTCTGGGAAATAGGTTTGGGCTTCGCTGCATGATTTTGTTATCATGAACAGCTCCTCATGCTGCAATGCATGAACTAAACACTGAGAAAATTATGCACAAATTTGTGCAAGTAGGTTGATGAGATAGAACCAGTGTATAGATAAACTATTAAATACCAAACTTTTGGTGCATATCTTAGCAATGTGCAAGGGAGTCAGCTACAGATAGGAGACATATGAAAATGTGAAGTTTTTGGCCATACAAATTACACACAGACTGTCTAGTGTTGAGTCTCATACACCTGAAATTTATCATGACCATTAACTCACAATGTTTGGCATGAAGCCCTATTGACCGTGTTACACCATCTTTGGTACCATGTTTGTGATGCCCTATTGCTAGATATAAGTTTAGAACCATCCCTATTGCATACTCCATGTGATTTTTCTATAAACTAGGATCATACCCGTGCGTTGCGACGGGTGTTAAAATCTAAACCATCATTCATATTTTCCAGTTATCATATATGGAAAAACACTTTGCATGCATTATGGTATCCATTCGAGTTCAGACATAGGCAACCAAAACAAAATGGTCAAACATCTTGTAAGCCCAACTTGCAATTCACTTTAGCTAAGCGCCTCCTTTGAAGCCAATGATAAAAAATCTACCATCAATATTTAAGCAGTTTAGATTACAATGGAGATATGATCCTCCAATATTTTTCATCTCTCGTCCAGTACCAATGGTTGCTTTTACGCCATGGCCACAACTGCTGCAAAAACTATGTTGTATTGCTTCCTGCGACCTGGGCAGCATCCATCTTGTAGCTTGACTCTATTGTTGTGACAGAAGAGACGTGAAACCCACAAGGGCAGGGGCCGAAGCTTCAGTCTGTCTGGTCATGTTCGTTGCAGTTTCCATCTCCAGCCAGCACTTAGAAATGATTGCTGAGAAGTGGTCTGCTTGGAGACACTGAACTCTTGTGGTAGGGACTGTCACCAACATTAAGTGCATCAGCAGCCGTTTCCCTAATCATAGCCAAGACTTGAGGAGGGGAGATGGGGCATTCCTGTTGATGAAGCAGCAACCTTAATTGGTATATTTACCTGGACCAATCTCAAACAAAAATAATGGTAATATTTTATATCAAACAGTCCACAACAAAACACAAGTTTTTCAGGTAGATCACCCCAATAAACCAACAGACAACTAAACAGGCTATTCATAAGTTACAGATCATTTAACAAAGCAGAATGAGCAAATCACTTTATTGCAAAAGAAGTGAAAACATAGATGGATTTTGCCTGCATTCCCCAAGTTGACTGGTCCATGTTATCTCCAATCAATAGCTTAACAATCCAACACTATACGCGCACTGCCTTATCCAATAATTAGCATCAATTTTTGTTACGAGTTTTAGGCCTCCCTGTTTTCCTCTCTGTCTTCCTCTACTCTCCTTTAGGTCACCGCCATTGCACTCATCATCCTCTGCATCGTCCACACATGTCCTCATCAGGCCAAACATATCCATCTCCTTCACATCGCCTTGCAGTGCCTTGAGTGCCGGCGGCAGCCGGGAGGGGCCGAGCGCTGTTGCTTGGAGGGAGGGGGCGCAAGCGCTAGGTCAGTCAGCTTGTCTACAGCTCTGCATCAAACAGCAGGGCCAGTCCTTTTTATCGAACAGCGGGGCACTCCTGCTCTGCGACTTCCCTGTGCAGAGCGTTGGAGCTCCGCGGCCTCCACCGACTGCGCGCGGCCACCGTGAGCGTGAGGAGCGAGGTGGGCGGGGGTGAGGCCAGGGGCCACGGACCCTGGCGGCTGCCAAGGCCATGAGGAGCGAGGTGGGCAGGATGGAGCCTGGGGCGCGTAGCTGGTGGATGAGATTGCGGGCGCAGATTAGAGACTTTCCTTCCTTTCCTATTTTTATGGAGAAGAAGAGGCGCTGGTAGGAGTCTGGGAGACTGAGAGCGAGCGCACAAGCGGACCAGAGGAGATGGTAGGAGTCTGGGAGACTGATAGCGAGCACGCATGCGGAGTGTCGGATGGGGCCTGGAGCGAGCGACACCAGGTTGCCCGGTGGACGGAATAGTTTTAGATGTTTTAGTTGTAGAGATGGAAGAGGTTTGGCATAGGTGCAACTGTATGTTTAATTGGTGAGCATTATTTGTTTATCACATCCTGAGTTAGATAAGCAATAAGAAATGTAAGCTACTTTCTTAGCATAGCAGATAATATAATACCTAACCTAACGGAGGTGTATCCTTAGCCTGAACTTATTTTGGATTTACTCATTTGCAAGTGTAAGTTAGAGACTCAAGAATAATGTACGCAATTCATGCATGGACTCTGTTTGCCTCGTTTACTTCTTCATGAAGTATGTCAAAGTTATTGGACTCTGTTTGCCTCGTTTACTTCTTCATGAAGTATGTCAAAGTTCTTTGCATGGTAAAAGTATCTTAGGACTTCACAAAAAAATGGCAATGTGCATATTGCTAGGATTAATTCGAAAATATTGCTTAACCTTACATCTTAATACTTAAGAGTTCAAATATATTTACATCTTGTGGATGTTTTTTTAGAAATCATTATCAGTTTTTTGTTCCATCGCTAATTTTAGATTTTTAGGTTAAACATGCTTTCTATTAGTTAAGGCAATATTCTGTTTCAATCATTTCCTGTTTCACATGGTTGCAATGATGGCTATCATGATCATCAATTATTTGGAAGCTGCAGATGGAAAGTATGAAACATTTAATGAAGCTAATTCTCCTCAATTTTTGCTCCAGGTGGTTGAGGCATCTCCCTGGCATGTAACACCATTTTGTGGATGGCATTGGCATGTCTGGTTTACACTTCATCAACTCATTGTCAGAGCTCTACCATGGAACTCCAAATTTCTAGGATACCCTTCATGGATCACACTCACCTCCTCTCCATCTTTCCACATGTTGACTACCCGCCTGTCCCAGCCATGTTCACCATGGCCCAGGCCTTCACTTCCAAGCCAATGCCATCTGCTATCGTCGCCGACATTTTCAAGCTAATTCATTCAGACCTTGGTTGCCTGCGCTCACAGCTTCTCACATTTGAAGGTGCACCACATTTAAGCACACCAGCACATATGACATGCTAGCCGAGGATGCCTGGTGATGTGTTTCTGTGCAAGGTTTCATTAGGATATATTGTGGCACTGATAGGTGACAACGGCTGCATCTCCCACTTCTGGATGGTTACTTCAGCAATGTCATCTTCACTGCCACATCATTTGTCAAGGCAAGCAAGGTGGCCCGTGGTCTAGCAGATGGGGTTGCAGTCATCCAGGAGGCACTAAGTTTGATGGATAATGACTATTGCCCTACCGCTCAGCATTGGACTACCTGGGATTGAATAAGAGCTTTTAGCATTGATAGATGGAGCTCACATCTACCAGTTCCCGAACCTGGGGCTCACGAGCTGGGTGCAGCCTGTGTTCATCGGCCCAATCACATGTTGCGGCCTGAGGTTTGTTATCCGAGGTGCAAATAGCGATGTGCAGGCTGAACACATGAAGATGGGTCCAGAAGCTGCTATTCGAGTTGTAAATGGAGTGCTCTACTTATTGGAAAAGGATTGTAATAGAGCAAGAAGCTTCAGGGCGTAGCCAGGTTCTCCCTAGTGAAACATCTGAATCTTTAGAGTGAACCTTGTAACTGTTGTTCTTCAAATCTTGTAAGTGAATTCATTGTACACTATTTTATGGGAATATTTGGAAAACATCAAATTGTACAATTACTAGTAAAGAGTTCTATTAAGACAAGGGGAAAAACAATGCAGAAACGGGTTTACAAAGTTACGTAGTGTGAAGAAACTTGATGGAGGGAAATCATTGCAACTATGGCTTGGGTCTGGTGCTTCCTTCTGCCTGGAGTACAATCTGCCACTCTGGCTTGGGGATTGAGCTGCTAGTGAATACCTAGGTTGGCTGAAAGTTTCCTCTATGGCAGATCTGTGTTCCTGATGTTTCTTCAAGGTCATGCTACAATATGACCCATAATATGTGCAAAATTTTATTATTTTTCCAGACTGAACAAGCAGCTACGATAACCTGAAGGAAGGTCCTTCAGTCCAGACGTTCGCTCTCTCGGCGCAGGAACGCTCCTTTCGGGTCTGTAAGGCCTTGTTTAGTTCTCTCCAAAAGCCAATTTTTTTTCTAAATTTTCGCGTCACATTGAATTTTACGTGCATAAAGCATTAAATATAGGTAAAAAAATAACTAATTACACAGTTTGCTTGTAACTTGCAAGACAAATCTTTTGAGTATAATTAGTTTATAGTTGAACAAATTATTAAATAAAAACGAAAAACAAAAATGCTACGATATAAAAAAATGTTTTCACTTCCTCAACTAACTGCCTAGTGCAGCCGCTGTTGTCCCCGTTTCAAGGCCACTGCTAGTTTGCGCAGTGCTGTGCAGCCGACATGTGGGGCATTGCAGACACCGAGGGTGATACGCTCGGGGAGCCCCACCGTCTGAAACTGAAAGCACAAGAGGCCTCACCCTCACGCAGGCCGAGGCCACTGCAGGGGGAGCACCCACGCCCAACCCGCCGCCTCCGCCCTCTTTCTCTGCACTCAGGCCACCACCCCCACCTCGTCGCCTCTGCTCTCTTCTTCTCCGCCCCCGCGCCGCCTCCTCCTGTTCCCCTCTCGTTCTCCCTTCGCGATGAGGCAACGGCGCAGCGCCTTGAGTGCTGAGGCTAGGGCTCTGCTGCGCCGCGACGCGGCGTGGACACTTCCGTCGTTCCGCGACCGAGTGACGCCGCGGTGCCGCCGTCCGGGGGCTGCTTTTCGCGGTGTGCCGGCCGGCGCACCACGAGGGCTCTGCTGCGCCGCGACGCGGGCTGGCTGGGCTCCGGTGTCCACGCCGCAGCTGCTGTCTGTGGCCCGCCGCCATGTCGCGCGCCGCGCGGGTTGGTCAGCCACGCGCCGCGCGGCGGGTCCTCCGTCTCGCGAGCCTTGACCCCGCAGAAGCTGCCGCTACCTGGCCGCCGGCGCTGCGACGGCCCGTGAAGGTGCAACATTGCCCCGCGTCGACTCGTGTGCGGCCGTCATGCTGGCGCCGCCGCGAGCGGTGGTCGGGAGCCCCTCGTGCGCGCACTAGCGGCTCGTCGCGACGAGTGCCAATGCCAAGCCATCAGCTTTGGCGCCCGTGTGCCCGATGCCCCCGCTGCGTCTCGTTCTTGCTCGCATCGGCGCACCACGTGCTGAATCGTTGGACCACACCAGGTGCTACTCTTACAGCAATCCTCGATCACTTTGAGATTATTTTTCGAATTCGTATTTCTCACGTTTATCATGCTAGCTGTTCTATTTGATCCCCCAATGATCCTGGAGCGTCTCGGACTTTTCCTCATGCTCTTACAACTGCTATTATCTCTGCCAATCATTAAGTCACACTCTGAGTACAGTTTGATTGGGCAGGTCAAGACACCGCGGCGTCACTCGGTTACAACTGCTATTCTCACGGTGCCAATTGTTAGAGCAATTAAAGTTTGTCCACATAGTTTGATACTTTAAATGTATTTGGATCTGAAACGTGCGTTTTTAAACTTGAAACCTTGCTGGTCTGTCTCGAGATATTTGCCCCTTGGTTCTATTGATTTTATCGAAAAAATAAATTTAAATTAAAAGCAGATAGAAGTGGAAGGGGTGGAGAAGGGAATGTTAAGGCATACAGCTGTCGCGGTCAAAAAGTGAGCGACGGGCCAGGCCTCTGTAACAAACAAGATAGAGAAGTGCCCTTCAAGAAAGAAGCGTGACATCAGTGTGATCCGGCATCGTGCGTGTTTCGTTCGAAATTTGGTATTCATATCGCCTTAATCCACTTTATCCTATTCCTATTATTAATTAACAAACAGAATTAATTGCCGAACCGCATTTTCTTTACTGCACACACGGCTTGCTATTAATGACGGTGGAATCTGGATTAACCATTTAACCGCTTTCCTGATTGGGCAGGTCAAGACAAAGGCGGTTCACCGGGCTCGCGGCGTGAACTTGTCTGGGCGCGTGACGCGTGCGCGAGGCCGAGCCGAACGAAGCCGAGCCGGGTGGAGCCGATCCATCGGCGCGTGGGCACCCGAGCGAAGCAACCGACCCGAGGCGTGGAGTGGGTGGCGCCGCCGGGTATAAAGTACAAGTGCCCCCCTCCCTTGCATGGGACGACCGCATTCTCTGATTCTTTCTCTCGCCCAGTCTCTCTCTCTCTCTCTCTCTCTCTCCTACGAGGACAGCCCGGGAAGGTGAGATCGATCTCTCTGCTTCCTCCCCTTTCTCTCTTCTCCACGCTTTGATTCTGTTCAACTCTGCTTCATCCCCCAAACCCCGTTCTCCTGCTACTTCTTCTAAAGCTCGTAAGATCTCTTACCAGCGCTGCGATTTCGTCTCGCTCCCGTGCGAGTTCGTGGTGGTGTTTTGAATGTTGCTGCTGTTTTTCCTTGTCATCGACCAGATTCCACGTTCGGCGCGCTGGGTGTTTTTGGATTTGCGAAGCCCTGCGAGATTTTGACCCGCGGATTTGATCTCGTTGTTGTGAGTTGTTCTTCCGTGTTTTTGGTGCTGTTGGGTAGCGTTGTTGGCGTTGCTGGGGTTTTACTGTCGTGGTGGTTTTTGTGGCGGTGAAGGAGGTTGAGGGGGCCGCGGGGGCACCGATGACTCCATGGTGATCTCCGATTGCTTCCCTCCTTCGAACATGGGCATGCTGGTTCTTCTGGTTCGTCTCCCCGTCGATCTCTTGACGGCAACCCTTTGGCCTTTGCTTTTGTGTGCTTACGATGCGGGAACTGTGCGGTGCTGGTGAGCACACTCTCGTTTGGAGTTCCATCCTTCTCCGCGAGACCCTGGATCTCCGAAACTTTTTGCGCGCCCTCAGTTCGGACTTCGCGCTGGTTGTTGCTGCGTTCCGGCCGTATTCGTTTTACTGTTGCTTTGCGTATTGGTTTATTCGAAGGGAAGGCGGCTAATGAGCACCGCGTCTCCATGGTGAACTCGATTCACCTTTCCTCTCGAAAATTTTGCCGTTCTTTCATCAACCGTTTATCGTTTAACTCCTCTTGTCGTTCGTCGTGCTACTGCGTCAGAAACTCGAGGATAAATCTGCTCGTGATCTGTCTATCTTTTTTTTTTTGCCGTTGTTTTGGTATATGCTATGCTCGGCATGTTTGAGAGATCGCTGTTTCTGAATGTGGTTTTAGGGTTTTAGAAACGTGTGGATTTGGACCACCTTTTTTTTCTTACCCCGTTTCCTGTTGATCTTCTCGACACTACTGGGCGTCCGACTGGGATTGGTCTCTGCCTGTCCCTTTTCCTCTTTCCTTGCATTCTGCCCTTTGTTGGATTTTCCTTTACTGAACAATTTCAAATCGTTGTTGTTGTGCCATCATGCGCTGCAAATTAACTGCATGCCTTTTTATTTTCTCCCCCTTGCTTTTTATTTTTTATGTCACGGGGTTGCCATTTCTGGCTTAACCGTGTAAGTTAAGCTTGCAAAATTGAGTGTGTTTTCTTGTCTATTACTATAATTTCTTGTCAAGGATGTTATGTAGTGGCATATCGCTATGGAGTTCCTTCCTGTCAGTAAAGTTTGTAATGCTAAAGCATCATTTTAAATCATGACTGTTGCTTGTTTTCACTTCATCTAGATAGAGTGCCTATACAATTAGTTTGTTATTTGGCATGTTGAAGTAATGGTCCTCAAAATTCATACAAGCTGAAATTGCTATTCTGATTTTGACATGAAGCTGTGTGTTATCGCAAAATCTCAGTTCACTTTAGGGTTAGTTTTTGAAATAGATCTTAGGTTTTCAGAACGTTGTTAATGCATCCTTGAAAACTGCTACTTATTTCATATTATACAATTGTCCTGTAATGCACCCAAGGGCCCTGTTTCTTAATATATAGATAAGCAGCTCTCCTGTGTGCTGGAGAAAAAAAATGCTGATGTTAATTTGTTCTTTTCCAAAAATTTTCCTGGTTATGAATATTTAGGATATTATACTCACACTAGTATGCAGCAGGATATCAAGCTTCGCTATGGCACTTGCTGTACCTGTGACACTAAAGACTACTGAGGAGGGTGGGAATGAAAGATTTGATTACGCGGTGTCAGCTATGCAAGGATACCGTCAAAATATGGAGGATGCTGTGAGTAACCTACCAGCCTTTGTGTAGGATCATTGGGTGCATAGTTATATGAAATACACATGATTGACTTGCTAGTTGCTATAAGTTGCTGTTAAACAATTGAAGCCTCATGATAACCTTCTTTCTCTGCAGCATGCAATTGTCTTAAATCTTGATGCTGCAACTGGCACATCATTCTTTGGTGTTTATGATGGCCATGGAGGTATGATCTTCACTCTAATCCTCTTAAACAAGTTTCAAATGCATGATGCCAAAAGACAGGCCAGATGTTTAGCTACTTGTGTCCATTGCGTTCTTACTATGCATTCATGAGTACTGTTGACTCGTTTTTTTGTTTTAGCAATAGGTACCATTTACCATGATATTTGGTTTATTGGAAATTCTGTTTCAGGACCTGCTGTTTCAAAGTATTGTGCGAGACACTTACACACAGAGCTTCTCAGACACGAAAGTTTCCGTGATAATCTCCAAACTGCAATTGAGGGAACGTTCTTAAGGTTTTCAGCCTTTTGTAGCTCACTGAATTCATGAATTATATATTTTTAGATGGCATAAATTATTTCCCTCCATTACTATAGTGTCGATGACAAAGGGCCAACATTGCCTATTCTTTGTTCATAGTTGTTGATAGATGAACTTTTGCTGCACGTGCAAATAAGAAATATGTAAGCATTGCTCCTACTCTGCTGCTGTAGGATGGATGAGATGATGAAAGACAGGAGTGCAGGGTGGGAACTATCTGGGTATGGTGGTAATGACAATTGGAAAGCATACAAAAAGGCTCTGCGCTGGAGTCTACTTCTACCCTTCTTCTGTCAGGTTCTTACTCAACTATTTTATCTATAAAATCTAGCATATGAAAGCTTGTAACTTGTAACATTTCACTTCATCCTCAATTTTTTTCCAGAAACCTGACTATCCGGGGCCAGAAAATGATGGATGTACTGCGTGTGTGGTTCTCATGAGAGGCAACCAAATCATTGTGGGAAATGCTGGTGATTCTCGCTGTGTACTCTCAAGGAATAATGTGGTCCGTTGACTCATTCTTTTGTCAAGCATATGTCTGATACCAAATCAGCCTGATATTTTGTACCACTAAATGTATTCTAATGGTGCCTAATACTCTGTTTATTTCCATTATACGCAAAGGCGGTTACTCTATCCACAGACTTTAAACCAAGCCTTGACGCCGAAAGAGCAAGAATAGTAGCTGCAGGACATGAGGTGACTTTTAGTGAGAGAGGAAATATGCATCGTATTGATGATGGAATTGCAGTTTCAAGATCACTTGGTACAGTTCTGCCTGACTTTTTAGTCCTTTGTGGGATTCTACAATTGGTTGTGTTATCAGTGTTTTACCTCCTTGCATTTTAGGTGACCTGCTGTACAAGGATAAACATGATTTAGATCCCCAACAACAAGCAATTACTGCCTTTCCTGAAGTTCGCACTGTAAGTATTACTATATTCTGTCACCATAATGTGATTTTATCCAGCTGGGTAACCTCTGATGGAAAATTGCACCTCATTTTAGGAACAGATAACTCAAGATGACCAGTTTCTTATCATAGCATGTGATGGAATCTGGTAAGTGTTCAGCTAAAAGACACTGGTGCGCTGTTTTACGGCCTGTTTTATTTTGTTTGCTTTGAGATGTCCTTGATTCCGTGAAAAATATAAGAAGTTAAAATGATAGTTATCTTCCACACATTTGTCTCTTCTAAGTTCTTTATATTAGTGTTCAAATTGTCCACAAGGGGTGGGATTTGTAGGTTTTGGTTCAGTTAAGTTTTATTTGCTTTGGACTGAGCCACTTTACCACAATGCTATTTTGTATGGT
The DNA here is from genome assembly GCF_000003195.3 of Sorghum bicolor. Lineage (NCBI taxonomy): Eukaryota > Viridiplantae > Streptophyta > Magnoliopsida > Poales > Poaceae > Sorghum > Sorghum bicolor. The sequence goes on from NC_012875.2 coordinate 49,943,336, forward strand.
TTCTTGAATTTCTGGATATAAGTTCTTTCCTGAGTTTGATGTGATGTGTCCAGAGGGGTAAGAGTTACAGGATGGTGCAATAATATCTGCCAGTCCTCTGTTTGCTTATATGTTTGTAGTGTCTAGTGTCCAGATAATTGTGCAAGTTAATCTGCTGAAAGTTATCATGAGATTTGTTTGGTTTATTTTGGAATAACTTTTAAGAACACGAATTTTACCATAGGTCTGGAACTCTGGATAACATCAGTACTTAATGAAACATAATGGTGAAGTTGTGACAAGGATTCTGAACAACCTGAGTAGTACTCGCTGATGTAAATAGTTTTTATGTTGTTTGCCCTAAAATTCACACAGCTCTTCCATGTCCTTTTTTTGTAGGGATTGCCTCTCAAGCCAGCAAGCAGTTGATTTTATAAGGATATACTTAAATTCTGTGAGTATTCTCCCCCCCCTTGAGCATCTGCTCGTTTGACAATGATGCAATATATGGGAACATTTTTGCTATTAGATCCTTTAAAAAGGTTTGGATGCACAATACGCTTATTCATTGAGAAATATATACAATACATGCAAAACCATCTGTGTAGTAGTCAAAATTTATTAAAGAATTTTTATATGCATGGGAAGTTGGTGTGCTTGACTGCTTGCCTTTTTTTGGCTACCACATGACTGATCGGCATTTACAGTCTGCACTCAGATAGTATACATGGTTTGCATCTTCATCTCTTTTCACTATTGCCCCCTAACAAATGTTGTTGTCCAGGACGTAGGGCTGGCGTTCATCTGCGAGGCCCTCCTTGGACACTGCCTGTCACACCCTAGAGGGAGGGACAACATGACTGTCGTACTGGTTCGGTTCAAGACGCCAGGCGCTTGCCAAGTTAGGCTGCCACGGCCGATCAACCAAGCTGCTGCCGCCCGAGCTGCTGCGGAACAGGAACGAGCTGCTGCGGAACAGGAACGAGCTGCTGCGGAACAAGAACAAGCTGCTGAGGAACAAGAACGAGCTGCTACGGAACAGGCTGCTGCCACTCGAGCTGCTAGTACTTCCGCACCATCCAGCCCCAGCTTCCGCAGACCCAAGACCGAGGAGAGCCCCAAGAGCTCCAAGAGCTCAGAGCTTTGAGTTCGTTTTCTCATGATGAAAACATGAACCTGCTTACCCTGGTTCTTTCATGTGGTGCATCTTATCCCCCACAGAGTTTGGATTCGTTTTGTCAGGACAAGATGAACTTGATTTTGTTTTGCGTAGTATGATTTCCTATGAGAATAGCTTGTCGGTCTAGGCACTGACGATGGAATTTTTGCCTGTGAGCCATATATGTTTAGGTTATCACAGCAATATTCTAGTTTTCTACGGCCTGGAGGATGCTTAATGTCCTAGTATTGTTTTTTGAATGGATATTGCGATCAGAATTTCTATATGCATTTTGTGTGTCTTTGATCTTTCATGCCTGGATTTAAGCTTGTATATGTATCCCTTAAGATCGAATGTTCCAACTACATCTGAGGGAGGTTACAATGCATATTTGTTTCAAAATTTGTTCTTGAAATCTTGATTGGAACTTGCCAGTGCACCTTATTAGGCACTCTAAATTACTGTGATCTGGCACTACAAATCATGGAGTTTGTAGGATCACTAGATCAACCCAGCAAGTATAGAAGTAGGATCCGATGCTGAAAACCCTTGTTTGTACAATTGTGCCCATTGCATTCGCCGGCCTTGTCGCCTTGAGGATTGAAATTCTAAGGTCAAGCCGAACCCCACAGTCACTCATTTGCAATTTTGTGCACCCCAAGCTTTGCTTGTCGAGCTCTGGTCTCCGGGAAGCTCCTCCCATCGCTCGCGCGGTGGAACTGTACCAGGGTTCTGCGTGAGCTGAACCGTGTGCCCCTACGCAACACCTGGGCGATGGGGCTGTCGCTCTTCATGACTTCATCTGCAGCTCGGCTGCTTCCTACCCCTATTCTGTGCTGGATCAGTGGGTCTTCGTACACAATGCTAAGGCCTTGTTTAGTTCACCCCAAAATTCAAAAACTTTTCAAGATTTCCAATCACATCGAATTTTGTGGCACATGCATGAAGCACTAAATATAGACGAAAACAAAAACTAATTATACTGTAAATCACGAGATGAATCTTTTGAGCCTAGTTAGTCTATGATTGGGTAATGTTTGTCAAATAAAAACGAAAATTCTACAGTACCGAAATCCAAAATCTTTTTGGAACTAAAAAAGGCCTAAATCTGCGCTTCGCCGGGTCTGATCTCAGGCCACCCTGAGCTGTCTGCCTCCAATCTCCAGGTAGGTGAGCCTGCGTTTACCGCCGTCCTCGCTCGTTGAACCCCAGAAGGCAGAGGACGATTTGCCGCGCCATTGCTGTTTGTTCCTCAAAGTGCCCGCGGGCGCGTAACCGAACCGATGCGACCGTTCGCCCGTTTCAAATATAAGTGAGCCGGTCCATATACAGCCCATCCAGCAGACGGTATCACGATCCGGCGCGCATTCCTCGTTCAGCCCACTAGGCCCACCTATCCCATGGGAGTGAGTCACTCGGGTCCATTCTATAAAACCTCTGCCCCGGGGGCTAGGGTTTCCTCCCAGCCGTCATCCCTTCGCGTCCGCCTCAGCCCGCCGCCAGCAGAGGTAAGGTAAGCCAGACGCCCCCGCCGCCGCGGCCCTCCTCCTCCCGCCCCAATCTCTTCCCGGTCCGGCCGTCGTACTCTTAGCCTTCCGAATCGGATGCACTTGTTTGTTGGGTAGCCGACTTGGTCGGTTCGTGGAAGAGCCCGGATCTGCTCTGTACGCGCTTGTTCTCGAGAGGTCTTTCGGCGGGAGCTGTCTCGCGAGGTGTAGCTCGCGAGTGAAGGTCTCTTCGCCTTGTAGATTTAGTGTGTCTGCTCGTATCGGTAGATTTTGTTCTTGCCATGGTTCATTTGGTCATGATGATGATTTAGTAATGGTGTTTCTATGATTCTAGTTTTGGTGTTAACGCTAGATAGAGAACTGGTCTTTCGGCTAACGCTAGCTAATCAATGACTATTCATGTATATGACAAAATACTTCAATGGTTCACTACAATTTTCATGATTTTCTGTCGTCTCCTTTGATTCGTCACCCTTTTGACATAATGGTCTTTCTTTATCTCTTTCCAGGTCAGGAGAGAGTTTCAAGAAGCTGACATGGCTCCTAAAGGTACACACCTAACATTGCATATTTCTGTTGGTGCCATGTATTTGATCAGGAAATGCCCTGTGCCAACCTTGAAATTGCCACAAGCTGAGTGCTCAGAGTCATGTATTTCTTGTTTCTTTTGCTTGGGTCTGTTTGGTTCCCCTTGCTAAATTTTAGCAAGCTAAAATTATTTTAGCTACTCTTAGATGACTAATTGAACTAAATTATTTTAGCTACTTTTAGTCAACGTGTTTGGAACTTTAGCTACTAAAGTGACTAAAGTTTAGTTAGCTAAAATTTAGTCGGTGGAACCAAACAGGGCCCTTGTGTGTCGCCATTGTTGAATTGTAGGTATTTGTTGGTATTCGTTTGTTTAGTACTCAGACTTAACCACTACCTGTTTGTTTTACTCATGCCTCCTGAATTGTCTCCTTAATACAGATAGGATCTCTAATGCAATGATATCAATACTGTGCACAAAGCTTTTCTATTTCTGCGCACAATTGCCATGCTGAAATTCATGAGCCTGTATGCATGACTGTATTGTATAGAATTAGCAGCTTTTCTATTTCTATTTGATAGGCTTGCTGTACTATGCATGACCTGACTATTTATCTGACTGTGTGGTTTGATTAGCTGCTCCGGCCAAGAAGGGTGATGCCAAGACCCAGGCCTTGAAGGTTGCCAAGGCTGTGAAGTCTGGGTCTGTCAAGAAGAAGACCAAGAAGATCCGCACGTCCGTGACATTTCACCGCCCCAAGACCCTGAAGAAGGCTAGGGACCCGAAGTACCCAAGAATCAGCACTACCGGAAGGAACAAGCTCGATCAATACCAAATCCTCAAGTACCCCCTCACCACAGAATCAGCAATGAAGAAGATTGAAGATAACAACACTCTGGTGTTCATTGTTGACCTCAAGGCAGACAAGAAGAAGATCAAGGCTGCTGTCAAGAAGATGTATGACATTCAGGCAAAGAAGGTCAACACCCTGATCAGGTGAGCACTTGCTCCAGTTTTAATTTTTCTGCATAATTTTTTATGCTGTGCAACCTTTTTGAGTGCATATTCTTATTGTTTTTGTGCAGGCCCGATGGGAAGAAGAAGGCTTACGTGAAGCTGACGCCCGACTACGATGCTCTTGATGTGGCCAACAAAATCGGCATCATCTAAGTTACTGCATTAGGCATCTGTGTCCTAGTTCTTTGTGAAACCAGAGTTTTTGTAGCTATGGCTCTCAGTGGCTCCATTACCATGTCTTGATGCAGACTTATGAATTTGATATCATCCAAGTGACCGGTTGAGCTAGTTTGAGCTCTGCACTAAGTTATACTTGGATACTATCTGTTTTTCTTTATGTCACCAGTAATATTGTTTGTCATATTGGGTTTGTCTTGCAACTAATCCTTGCTCTGAGCCTCCGACCAAGTAGCTGTTTTGCGTATAATGTCATCTGTTGCTGGAACTGGAACCTGCATGCTGTGAGGTCCTAATGCCAAATAGGCCATCACTGTTTAATTGCTGTCAAATTGAAAAGTTTAAACAGGCCAGCGTCCACGCTTCTCGCTCACACCGTGAAGAGCCGTGTTATTTTGCAAATAATTGACGTTTATATGTATTTTAGTTTATTGTATTTCCAGTTACAGATGAGATAATAACTTCGATGCACTTTAATTGAGAAAAGGGAAATATTGCCATTTGGGCTAATGGCGCAAATACGCTGGACTTGGCTAGACTCGGCTCTACTGTTTTACACCCCCACTCCTAGAGTTCCTCAAAAAAATGAAAAAAAATCCACTCCATTAGATCAGGGCCTTGTTTAGTTTCTAAAATATTTTGCAATTTTTTATATTTCTCGTCATATTGAATCTTGCGGTATATACATAGAGCACTAAATATAAATAAAATAAATAACTAATTATATAATTTATTTAATTACATAATTTATCTATAATTTACGAGACAAATATTTTAAACCTAATTAGTCTAGGATTATATAGTATTTATTAAATACAAACAAAAATGTTATTATTCTTATTTTGCAAAAAAAATTTAAAGTAAAACCCCAGGTCCGTCCATTCAAAATTGGAGACACAATCCTCATTTATTTTCCTGAAAGGCCGATAAACATTTTTTTCAGAGAAAACTAAAAACGGTGCCCAATCGAACGGCAACAGGTGCATCGAGTCGAGTCGCTTTCAGTTTCAGGCCAACGGCCAACCCAACCCCCCAAGAGATACATAATTACAGATACAGGAGCTGCCGCAGCCCCGGATTCTACCCACCCACCCAGTGTTCCCCGGTGTCCGGGGAGATCCATGATCCCATCCTTTTCCCTCCACATGCTCGGCGCCTCCCTTGACACGTCACTACCGCCCCAGCGCAGCCGCGGACGCCTGGCCCCGCCACCGCCACCGTAATGGACCACGACCACCTCAAGGACCGCCTCCTCCTCCCGTCCTCCCGCGCCGCCGCGACGAACGGGCCCCACCACCACCGCCGCGCCACGCCCGCGCCGGGCAGTACTGGCGCCGGAGGCCCACCATGTGGCGGCGGAGGAGCAGGCGGCGTGTCCATCGACGTCAACGGCCTGAAGCGGCGCGGCGGCGGGAGGCGCTCGTGGGTGCGCGTGGACGCGGCGACGGGCGCCGCGGAGGCGGTCGAGGTCGCCAAGCCGGCGCTGATGCGGCGCCTGGACCTGCCCGCGCGGGACCTCCGCCTCCTCGACCCGCTCTTCGTCTACCCGTCCGCCATCCTCGGCCGCGAGCGCGCCGTTGTCTGCAACCTCGAGCGCCTGCGGTGCATCATCACCGCCGACGAGGCGCTCGTCCTGCGCGAACCCGACGCCGCTGGGGGCGCCGCGGCGGAGGAGGCCGTGCGGAGGTACGTCGACGAGCTGCAGCGGCGCCTCGTCGACCGCGCCGACGACCTGCCTTTCGAGTTCATCGCGCTGGAGGTCGCGCTCGAGGCCGCCTGCTCCTTCCTGGACTCGCAGGTGCCACTCCCATTATCTGGACGGATCGGTTTCTTTTTGGGTCCTAGTGGAGAACTCCGATTCGCATTGCCTCCTCCACGTCTCTGCTAATGGTATTAGTTGTTCTACAGTCTCGTGTGCACACTGCACGGTGAGCTTGATTGGCTTTGTAATCTCGAAGTGGGCTGTGACCAGTCGCGCCTACTTAGTACTTTGAACCTACTTGTGTATGCGTGATACTGTAACTGTAAGCAGCGTCAGAATGTAAGTCTGCTATCATGTCCGGTTTTCTACTTCCCGTCCACATTGTTCATCGAAGATGGGATTTCCTTTCAGCTTTATTGTATTTTATAGGTGGCATCGTGGAGTGATAGGATTGTAGGAAGGTATCTGGGGGTGAATTAATCTCTGCACTTGATTACTAGCTTCCTTTGAAATTAGCTTTGTCAATTATCAAATAGGTTTTTCAGTGGTGAAGTAACCGCTGTTAGTTTCAATGTTTCTTGATTTGTTGTTCATTTGTGTGATTCCAGTTCCAGCATCTCAGATTGCTTACCATATTTATAGTGAACTTACCCGGTTACCCATGCTGCATTATCAGCTTCTGTACTTTTAATTATGATTAATGTTACTGATAATGATTTGGTGAATTGTCAGTAAAATAAAGTGTTTGCACATTTTTTCAGGCTATTGAATTAGAGGCTGAAGCTTACCCCTTACTGGATGAGCTGACAGCCAAAATTAGTACCCTCAACTTGGAACGAGTCCGGCGCCTAAAGAGCAAGCTGGTTGCATTGACAAGGAGAGTTCAGAAGGTAAAAGGATGGTCATAATGATGCTTTTGCTTGCTGTGATCCCTTAACAACTTTTTTTTTTTCAATATTCCAATCCATCTTTTCACTTAAGGTCAGAGACGAGATAGAGCAGCTGATGGATGACGATGGTGATATGGCTGAAATGTATCTCACTGAGAAGAAGATGAGGATGGAAGCATCAATGTTAGATGACGAGGACCTTCAGGGAATTGACAATAGTCATAATGGGTTGGGTTCATCTCTGTCGGCTCCAGTTTCACCAGTTTCGACACCCCCTGCAACTCGGAGGCTTGAGAAGGAATTCAGTTTTGCCAGAAGCAGGCACAGCAGCTTCAAGAGCTCAGATAGCAGCCAGTACAATATAGAAGAACTGGAAATGTTGTTGGAGGCCTACTTTGTTGTTATCGACTACACCCTCAGCAAGTTGACTTCGGTATAATTCTGAATTCTGTATATGTTAGCATTGTTTCTATTTTACAGATTATTGTGACTGACAGTTTTGCTGCTCACATTTTTTCAGCTAAAGGAGTATATTGATGATACAGAAGATTTCATCAACATACAGCTGGTAATTGACCCTCAAAATCAATTAAATTCCCATTATGTAGATGCAGGAATTTGCTTGTTGTGCAGCGAAGCTGCAAAGTTAGGAGTTGTCTATAGCTACTCCTGAACAACTGTGTGAAAGCACGTAGATGATTATTCATCTCTTAATGTTTAGTTGGCATGGAAGATTGGATAACATAACTAAACAAGATTGAATGCTGCCGTTTGTTTTTGAGAATAGCATGATAAGTTAGCATGGAAATGTTAGGCACACTACTTAGCAAGGTTGAATGCTCCTTTTTGTTTTGAGAATGACATGTTAAGTTAGCTTGGAAATGTTAGGCACACTACTTAGTGAGGTTGAATGATCCTTTGGATTTGTGAGTATATAGCATGGGCACAATGCAAGTTTTGGTGATATGATGTGACTTTGAGCCTAAAATGGGGACAGTAGCATGAGCCTCAGTTGAGCTGCAGCATTGTGCAAGTGCAAACGAGCTTAATGTTGGCATAGAGAGGCTTTAGGTGCCTAGGTGGCTGCTGGCCTTCAACTGAAAATATCTTCCATGTTGCTGTATTCATATGGATTTTCAGATTTCTGTGTGGCAAAAATCTTCCCTTTTTTACCAACTTTGTGAAGTTGACAGCCAGTAGCCATTGTTTTTTCACAGTATACATTTAAACCTACTCCCACCATTTCTAGCTATGTATCTGGACATAATGTATATCTAGGTGCTTGGCCAAAACTATATACCTAGAAAAAGAATGACTTACAATTTAGAATGGAGGGAATAGTGGCCATTAGGACCAACTCATATGATGGCATTCGGGTACTAGTTTTGACTGCAAAATCCAATTCCAATGCAGTGGACTTTATAATTGGGATGGGGCATATAGAAGTAATGACTTGAAAAGCTTGCCTTTGCTAAACATTAAACGCATCTGGAACCCTGCAATGACTTTGTACAGAATAACATACTAATCTTGGTTAACAAGCAGTAACAGTGAGTGGTGCTGGCCAACACATTTCAATCATTTTTCCTTCCATAGGTTAGGGGGTGTTTGGTTTCCTCCGGTAAACTTTACCGCCCGTCACATCGAATGTTCGGACACATGTATAAAGTATTAAATATAGACTATTTATAAAACTAAAAATACAGCTAGAGAGTAATTTGCGAGACGAATCTTTTAAGTCTAATTAGTCTATGATTGGACAATAATTTTCAAATAAGATAAAAATGCTACCGTATTTGTTAAATTTTACCAACCCAAACACCCAACCAAACAGCCCTTAGATAGTTGGAAAGATCCGATGACACATTTCCGTGAACGAGGGAGATGCACTTTCTCTGGCCTATTTATGTTACGACTTGTGCCCACCAACACCAATCCTTTATAAAAGAAAGATGCTCACAAATGCCGCTGTTGCAGGATAACGTCCGGAACCAACTGATCCAATTCGAGCTGCTCCTGACCACGGCCACATTCGTGGTGGCCATCTTCGGGGTGGTATCGGGGGTTTTCGGCATGAACTTCGAGGTCCCTCTTTTCTCGGTGCCCCACGCGTTCGAGTGGACCCTCGCCATAACGGGGGTCTGCGCCGCCGTCGTCTTCTGCTGCTTCCTCTGGTACTTCAAGAAGAGGAGGTTTTTCCCACTGTAGGTGAAAGCAGCGTATGGAAGTTGGTTACGGCAAATTGTACATGCATTTTTCTCGAAAATGCGCTGTCTTTATCTGTACACGTGAGCTTTTCTCCTTTTAAGCTTGCGGCGGCTCAGCCTCTGATCGTGTAGCTTCACCGGTCTACTGTACACTTTTATTATTGCTGTTGCTTGGTGTACTGCATGTGACACTGTTCCGCCCTGGTCCATGGAAGAGGGAAAAGAGCCCGTTCTGATCAGTGCTGTTCTCTCAGGGCGTGTTGTTGGTGAGCACAGTAGTACACGAAGCCAGTGGTACCCTGAGCTTTGCCTTCACGTGATCAGGACAAGAGAGGGCGCAATACCGACGCGTGATTGCAGGCACTCGCAGCTGTACACTTGAGCGGCAACTGCAAACCGTGAGTTTGCACTTGCGTCTCCAGTGTATAAACAAAACAAATTGGTCCTGAAGCTGCCCTTGCTCCCTGCTAACCACAAGGAATGCGTGCACAGGCTGGAGCGGACACACATAGCACATTTCCATTGGTGATTTGTGCGTTTCGGGAGGGACCAGCACGTAGTATTTTCGTGGCGATCGATGGATGACTGTCGTTTCGGATAATTTCTTCCCGGAGAAAGCGATCGCTGCTTGTGCTCGCTGATACCCTTACCTCTGTTCAGTCGTTCTCAGATTTGCTTACACGTGGAAAAATGGCAGCGGATAGTAGACCACACAAGCAGACGGTTTCCGTTTGTACCGGGGTCCACTGCCGCGGAGGTGAGCTCCTCGGTGCATGAACACCCGGGCCTTGTTTAGTTCCGAAAAATGAAAACTGTTCGGTACCGTAGCACTTTCGTTTGTTTGTGACAAATATTATCTAATCATAGACTAACTAAGATTAAAAGATTCGTCTCGTGATTTACAGCTAAACTGTGTAATTAGTTTTTATTTTCGTCTATATTTAATGTTTCATACATGTGCCACAAGATTCGATGTGACGGAGAATCTTGAAAACTTTTTGATTTTGAGGGTGAACTAAACAAGGCCCCGGTGCACCCCCCACCCAGCAGTCCTGGCTGATCCATCGGGTCAAACTGCGCAGTAAAAACTCCCAAGTGGTCCAATCGGTGCTTGGCACCAAGTTCAGACAGGATCCAGTCTTTATTCATTACTCGCGTCTTGTTTGGTTCCGTTCGCGAAAATAAAAGTTTTTTTTAATATGGCAGCACATTTTTTATTATAGCAATTAGTATTTAGTCATGGACTAATTAGACTTCAAAAATTCATCTCGCGAAATACATATAAATTGTATAATTATTTATGTTTTAATCTATATTTAATGCTTTATGTATGTGTTTAAACATTCGATGTGATGAGGCGAAAAGTTTTTGAGTGGGAACTAAGGGAGTGTTTAGGACTGCTCTACAAACTCCACTGTGGAGCAGCTCCACAAAAAACTGGAGTTTGTGAAGTACCTCTTTAGGTGCTCTCACAACTCCACCCTTTTTTCCTCGAACTGAGTGCGTGGAGGTGAAACCGTTTGGCTAAAAAACGTAGACTGAAGCTGAAAAACAGGGAGCAGAGCAGTTCCAAACACCCTCTAAACAGGGCTTGACGGTGAAAACCTCATCAATGTCTAGGTCGACTAATTAATCGTGCTGTTGTTGACCACGTGAAAAGAAAATAAAAGAAGGAACGCCACTCTATTTTTATCTTATTTATCAAACTATTTTAAATTTGATCAACATTTTCATAGAAAATATTTACTCCATGAATCAAATTTCATGATAACTCTAATAACACTTACTCCCTTGGTCCCGTAAAAAATATTATTCCCATTTCTCGAGAAGTCAAACATTTTTTTACTTGATCAAATATATAAAATGTTGATATCTATGGTATATAATTACTATCATTAGAGAGCTCGCTGAATATATTTTTATAGTAAACTTATTTGCATACAAATATTGCTAATATTTTGTATAAAACTAGTTAAAGTTATGAAAGTTTGACCAACATGTTTCTTGTTGCAACACTTTATATGGGACAATGGAAGTATTTAGTAATATAGATATTAGTATTCCTTTTTTGAATAATGTAAATTTTGTTAAATCTAAGACTTAGGATAAAACAATGTCATTTTTTGGGAGGAGAAAGTACAGTGACTAATCTAGTCATTACAACCGTTGCAATTTGTCACATGTATATGGGCCAGCAAGTCATTTCTTAATTATTTTAAGACGCCAACAAGAACACAGTCTCTGCACAAATTACTGCTAAAAAAAATTGCTTCTGAGCAGCTGCAGCAAACAAAAACAAAAAAAAACCTGCAGCAAACAACTCTGCCGTCGCCTCATCTCCCCCTCTCTCTGTCTTTTCCCCAGAGTTGAGCAACACACGCGACGGCAGCACGAGCCACCCAAGTCAGAACTCAGAAGACACAAGTCACCACCGACCGAGAGGCGAGAGCTACCTCGCCAAGCCCAAATCTACTGCCGACCACTCCACTCCTCCACCCACCCACCAATACCAGCGGCAGTAAATTCCGAGCAGCCGCTCCCTCCTCGCTCCCCCACCCGCCTACTCCTCCTAGGGTTTCCTCTCGGCTCGCCGGCGTGCCGCATCGCTTCGCCATTGCCGCGGGTCCCGGCGCGGGGCGTTCCGCCGTTCGGGGCGGGCCCGAATCGAGCCTCGAGGGAGCTGTTCGTGCTGATTCCTGCGGGGTCCTGTGGTGTGGCTCGGACTCTGGGGCCGTCGAGTGGGAAAGGTTTTGACTCCCGTTGGGGTTTGGATCGAGGGCTCTAAGCTGTGTCTCCGCAATGCCGGGCTGGTCTGGCGGCCATTGCTAGGGTTTTCTGGTCGGATTTCGGTGGAAGAGCTGAGGTTTTGCTTCGGGTGCTGGAGGTGTCTGCAATCCGCCGCTTGCCTCGGCCGGAGCTCGGTGTTTCCGCAGCAATGCCTCGCCGATTTTAGCTCGCGGTTGGGGTACTCAAGGGCGGAGGGGCTGTCGGGAGGGGTGAGATTGCAAGGAGTCGGTGGCTCGGTCCAATGTCCGGGGCTAGCGCGAGGGGGCGGCTGTCGCCAGCGTCCGGCGGCGGCGGGGACTCCGAACCACGGTCCGCGGGTGGCAGGACGCGCTCGGTGTCTGCTACTCGCGGCCGGAAGCCCTCACCGAGGCCTGGGAGGGATGTGGCCGCGGCGGCAGGGGCAACGGAGGAGAAGAAACCGGCCGCCGTGCCTACATTGCTGCCCTCGCTCAGCGTGCCGGCGGGGATGCGTCGGCAGGAGCTGCTGCTGCGCTCGGGGCTGTCTCTTGACGCGTCCTGCTCCTCGGACGCGTCCACGGATTCGTTCTGCAGCCGGGCATCCACTGGCCGGATTGGGAGGCCGGCATTTGGGGCTAGGAAGAAGAAGACCCTCTCTCAGACTGATTACAAGCCTGTTTCCATGCTGGAAAGGGAGGGTGGATTAGCTTCCCAGATTGATGCTGCTGGTGTGAAGAGGAGGTGTGCATGGGTGACAGCAAATACTGGTGCGTGCTTCTGGTTTTGCTTGCATGATTTTAGCATTTGATTTAGGGTGGGTAACCTGTGATTGGTTTAGATAACAGTTTGTAGTGCTTTAATAGTTGTCCTGCTGCTAATAGAGAAGCTAAATTTTCGGTCTACAATGCACAACTAAAGGCCTATCTCTCAGTAAGATAGAATCCAGAATGCTAGTTGACTTAAGCTTGGGCTTTGCATAGTGGGCACTGGGAGCCATCAGCCATGTCAATTGTTTATGATAGGGGCACTGTAGTCTTCAGTTCTCCTACGAGCATTATTCTAAGATCACAAAATCGAAATGATAAGAATGCTGGTTCTGTATGTTTAAATTGGTATTTGACACTGAACCAGTTCATTCAGAGCAGGGGTTAGAACGATCTGGAGGTATAGATTCATGTTCTACAGTTGGGGATCAGAAAGTTTACCTAAAAATATTCAAAATGGGAGGTGCTAACCTCTAGTTTGATCATGAAAACCACTAAGGTTGAGTCTGCTAATTAGGGTTACAAATTTGGTCGAGGTGGAGGATATTTGTCACCCACTCACCCGTTTGCCCAATAATAGACATGTTGAAGTGAACTAGATGATTTCTTTATTTGTAGGTTGTGTTAGCTTAATCTGCCCCTCATTTATCACTCAAAAGTGATAGTTCATTCTGAAATCAAGTTTATCACTCAAAAGTGATAGTTCATTCTGAAATCAAGTTTACGACCTTATATGTTTGATTGCATATGAGACCCATGAGCATAACTAGGACTGTTACTGTTCACTGCGCATCATTTCTTCATGTTCATTGACAGAGCAATATAACTTCTATATTTTATTCTCCTTGTATGCATTGAATATTTATTATATTTTTTATATCGTTTACAAGTGCAGATCCCTGTTATGCTGCATTTCATGATGAAGAGTGGGGAGTTCCTGTTCACGATGACAAGTATGGAGAAACGACTGTTTATATATATTTCTTTCTCATGGCATCATCAACTATTAAATAATCAAATGCTTCACATAAATTGCAGAAAGTTATTTGAGCTGCTGGTGCTGTCAGGGGCATTGGCTGAACTGACATGGCCAGCAATTCTGAATAAGAGGGACATATTCAGGTACCTCTTTGCATTTCCTTCAGTTCCTGAACCTTTTACTGTGTTTGGGAATCCTAGTAATCTACTTGTATGGTTCACAGGGAAGTTTTCATGGATTTTGACCCAGTATTGGTCTCAAAATTAAGTGAGAAGAAGATTATTGCACCTGGAAGTCCTAGCAGCTCCTTGTTATCTGAACAGAAACTGCGTGGTGTTATTGAAAATGCACGCCAAATACTCAAGGTTAGCACTTCGCACTCTTGAACTTTTTGTTGGCGTGATAGAGTCTAGATACTGTTTTATTTAAAAATGATGATGTGGCTTGTAGGATAGCTTGAAATACAACCGCACATGTATTTACCTTGCCCTTGTTAAACAAGTAGGAGTATGCCTTTAGCTGAAGCCTTTCGTAGATAGTACTTGTTCTTGTCTGAATTAAGTGCATGTCATTGCAGATCATAGAGGAATTTGGATCATTTGATAAATACTGTTGGAGCTTTGTGAACCACAAACCTATATTGAGCCGATTCAGGTACTCCCGTCAAGTGCCTGTCAAAACATCGAAAGCAGATGCCATAAGCAAAGACTTGGTTCGAAGGGGTTTCCGCAGCGTCGGCCCAACAGTCGTTTATACCTTCATGCAAGTCTCTGGCATGACTAACGACCACCTTATCTCCTGCTACCGTTTTGCCGAATGCGCGGCCTCCTCTGACGGTACCGGTAAACTTACCGATGGAAACCTAGCAAACTCGAGTGATAGCAACCATGCCACGGCAGAGCAGAAGATGAACAGGACGAATGGGCTGGATTCAGACATTGAACTCTCCAGGACTATAGATGAGCTCAGCATTTCATAGCGGTTAGGAGGGGCGCTGAGGCGAGATGGTGTTAGCTTGTGTATTTTGTGTGCTGTAGCGTAGGTGTGATTCGGTGTCCTTTTTTTCTATAGTTTTACCACTCGTCAATGTAGGGTAGAACAATGTTAGTCTTGGGCGTGTCAGGACCATTGAACGACAGCAGTGTAATGATGTATATTCTTTTGTGATGCGAGTGCACCTGTTTCCCTGCATTTCAGCTGAGCTGGCTTTCGCCAGTGTCATCGATGCTGTTCATCTTATCCGCATCTGAGAAGTCTCGTTGCTTATGTCAAACTTGTATTTCACGAACATGAAGTACCGTATGCTTTTGTTCCCTAATCCCTCGTGTGCTTAATATCTGAACGACAAGCCTGTTGTTCCTGTTACGGAATCAAATGGAATGAAACTTGAAACAAGAAAGAGCAATAGTTAGAACAGCAAGCTCAGACTTCAGAGATCCTGTAACAAAAAAAGGGTAGTGTGTGCCTGTGTGCTGATTCAGATAGGTAGGATAACGTATCCAAATGAATAGCTGGAACAGCAAGGTCAGGGTATTATCTGAAAAGCTGAGTGCCGCTTCATTGAGTCGGGATCGAGACTCGACACCACAGCCAAGCAAAGCTAGAACTTGC
Organism: Sorghum bicolor; assembly: GCF_000003195.3. Taxonomy (NCBI): domain Eukaryota; kingdom Viridiplantae; phylum Streptophyta; class Magnoliopsida; order Poales; family Poaceae; genus Sorghum; species Sorghum bicolor. The sequence continues at coordinate 49,958,603 of NC_012875.2, forward strand.
TACTTGTAGCTCTCTCTGAACCATTTATCGATGTACCTGCCTCCCGGGAAACCGCCGTCACGCATTGGCGCATTGCCGTCGTGCCTCCAAAAGGGTCGAGGGATGCCCCGGCCAGTGCGGGCCGAGCGACTGAGTTATTCACCACAGTCCACGGCCCAATCGTCGCCAGATCAAAGGGATCCATAGAAATAGAAGCGTCATCATAGCTTTGTTTGCACGGCTTCTTCCCCCTCCCATGGCGGTGGCTAAGCGCGAAGATACAGGTGCGTATCTAAGGTTTGGAGAAGCCAAGGGGAGAGGAGGTTTGATGCCAAATGCCCAAGGGGACCTTGCGCTAAATAGTTCCTATGAGTAGAAGCCGACGCGTGGAAGACGATGCTCTCTCAGTCTGGGTTAGCTTCATCTGTTCGCTTGTTGTCAGCCATTCAATAATATGTTTTAGTATTTTCTATCACAGTTTATCAGTCATACGAATAAGACGTCGTGGAAGCCGACGCTTGCTCAGTCGTGTGTTAGCGATTCGCTAGCGTGCAAAACACTTCATTTTGGCTTTGTTTCAATCGGAGTACATGCTAATCCTTTAATTTGTGCACATTATTGGTGAATTATACTTGGGGTGTTTCGGTGTTGACACCTTTGTAGGACCCAATCACCAACAGTATGCACTGCTTTAATTTCACTGCCACTTGCAGCTGATGGAGATGGTACCGCTTTCGTCCAAAATTCCCAAGCCTACGCATGTCTCTCTCGCGGAATTTGATTAAGGCCTTGTTGGTTTTGGCCTGGAATAGGATCGCGGCCTGATCCGTCCGGATCAAATAGGCCTGGTTTAAAACCAGGTCGGATCAAGAATGACCGTTCGGTTAGAAACAGGCCGGAATGCAAACAGGTTAATTCGAGCCCCTCCTCGCCTCCCATCTTTGGCCCAGAATGGAGACAGACCCTCCTACGTTCGGAACCTATCCCGGCGACGACGTAGCACACGACTCCCAACTCGCGACGGTGTGGCACGAGGCGACGGCGTGGGGCATCGCGAGGGAACACGATGGCGCAACACGAGGCGACGACGACCGCCTCCCATCGAATGTCCGTGCTCTCCGCCGCCTTCTCGTCGGTAACGCATCGCCCTCGTCTTCCTTGGCTCCTTCTCTCCCCGCGCTAGGGTTCTTGCTTGCTTGCGCTCGATCCACGCTCGATCAGTCGCTAGATCTGGGCCAGAGACAGCGGCGAAAGTGACGGGTGTAGCAACGGTGGTGGGCTCCGACGTGCACAGTGCAGGAGATTGTGGGAAGGATGGCAATATGGCTGTGCACTTTGTTTCAGGTTTGCGGCCGTACTCAGCGGAGTGCCAGTAGGTGCCCAACTTCTGAAACTAGTCTATTTGGCACTATTCTGCTCGAACCCTGCTAATTGCCTAATCTTTGTGAGACGTCAGTTGCTGCAACTCCGCGTGCTATGCTCTAAAAATGGCAGCTGCCATGGTTGTTGTATCTTTGTTCATTTGTGAGTTAACACAGTAAGACAAACACATGTGTTAATTAGTTTGACAAATACCTGTCGTGTTGTGACGTGTTGTTGTATCTTTGTTCACTAAAAAAATAATAATGTTCATAATGGTATATTTAGCATAACTGAGTTATAGATTTATCTCCTGCCAAGCTTAATTGATATATGAAACTTTATTATTTTAAGCTGATATTTTTAGCATAGTCATGATTTGGTCATATACGTAATCTATGATTTTTCTTCAAGATTTTTAGTGTCCTACATATACATGAACAAATTAACCATGGTTAACTTTTTTTATTTAAGAAGAGAGGTAAGATAGTCATTTTCAGTGCAAATTAATATTTTATTGTGTGTTTCTCATCATAGAGAGTCTAGAAGATTTTAGTATAATCTTGGGGCCTTATATAATTTTATAGCTATTTTATAAAAGTATTTTGTTATGCATGGTATCCACTAACCAATTTGTCAAGAACTAAAATATCTTTCAGAAATCGCTCGAAAATATGTGTCCGCCGCTAGCAAAGAGTCATCACTTGGCATGTGCAATAGTAGATTTTGCCAAAAAAAATCCAACCAACCACAGTTTCCATCCAGAAGGAAAAAGTGCCGATACACATGCCCGTAAAATTGCAACTGCATCGGTTGCAGTAAAGTCTTGTGCTCCTGGCCATGTCGAAACGAATAGCTACAACATACAGCTAAGATGCAAGCCCAAGCCCAACATATCAGTACGATCTTCAAGTATTTATTGTATACAATATGTTAATTTACAGATAAAGTTTAGTATCTGATTTCATGGAGTTTTGAATTTTTACATCTCAGATCATTACCAAGACGTTCTAGTATTTTAAAAGAAGCTTATGTGATGTTTGGATCCATTTGCCATAAAGTTTAGCCCAAGTAGGTTGTTTGAATCTAGAGGCTAAAATGTGCTATAAAAGGTGAAAAGAGGAGAGATAAAGAGAGTGTTGTACTTTTAGACCAGTTTAAGGCCTCTAATAAAGGGAATGGAAAGAGCAAAATGTTTGAACTACTCCGTATCCTACTTCGTAAATACACAGAACTTAGGAGGCTTATGTCCTGAGCATGCACGTTGATTCATATCTAGCAGTTCTAGGTAAGCAGTTCGGTAGCACTTCTCTGCAGCAGCAGCTGCTGCTGCTGCTGTGGCAACTGAACTCGTACAAAACAGCAGCAGCTGCTGTAGTGAACCTCTTGTAGAAAGAGCTGCTAGATATGACCATGAACATATCTGGATTGTAACATCATACACAATCTAAGATTGGCAACGAAGTTAAGGAAAAAGGACCACCGTATTTCATAAAACCGAAATGCAATTGTGCATTTTCACTGGTTCTTGATGACACTTGATTTACTTCATATTTCCTCGTGCTGCCAGCATAAAGCCTGTGAGATCAGCGCTTACTCTTTTTCTACCTCCATCTTTTTCTTCTCCCGCTACATATCTTTTATACTTCTTCCTCGATCTCCATATCCATATATGGCCCGTTAAAACATATAGGGACTCTATGGGATGTAGTATACCGGTATGGTAGATGGGCTAGAGCCTGGATCCGGCACCGTGTGAGACAATTTGGTGCACTGCAATTACATGTGTGACACAATATGTGCGTAGAGTTTAAGCTATCCTGGATCCGGCACCGTGTGAGATAATCCTGGATTAGAATTCCAGTATGTCGCACTTTAATTGGCATGTGCTAGAATCAAGCAAATAAATTAAAGGTTCAAAACATTCTCTAGGTAGGACAACCATTTCACTTCTCAAAAAATGTTTAAACATAGTTTCCATCCAATTGATTTGAATTCATGTAAAGGGCTCAAATAAATTCCACTCATCGAGTAATTTTCAGGTACAGTGACAAATCTTGATTTAATGAAGAACTTACCTTGTTAACATCATAATCACTATGATACCACTCTGTACTTGTCATTCTATTGACATCCCCATTAATCATATTATGGCTTTCAAATATTTGTAATTCATGGTATTTATATAGTTTTTAAAAAATGGTACAGTAGAACTTTTGATGATAAAATGTAGTAGTACCACAGTGACGTGTGAAGTCATCGGTCCCTTTTCTTAACAACCTTATCTATTCATTTCTCTCCACTAAACTACTCAAAGCAATCTAATCGGCACCTTTAACTTCAGGACATGAATTATGTATGCTTATGTAGGATACCATATGAACACTAATAAAATAACTCAGACGTTAATTTCATAATCACATTGTCTATGCCGTATATATATGTAATTCTAGCAGAGTACCAATTGAGTTAAACCATTTTGAGTTTGACCAAGTTTCCCAAAAAAATTTGCAAAATTTTTCAGATTTCCCTTCACATTGAATCTTGCGGCACATGCATGGGGCTTAAATATAGATAAAAAATAACTAATTAGTCCATAATTGAACAATATTTGTCAAATACAAACGAAAGTGCTACAGTGCCCGTTTTGCCAAAATTTTTGGAATTAAACAAGGCCCAAATAAGTGTCATTATATTCATCAAGGAATATGTTTATAGCTATACCTATTTTGTGTCATAAATATTAATACTATCTTCTATATATAAACTTGGTCAAACTTAATTTGTCCAAGGAAACAACTAGAATTGCATTCTTTTCAGGACAGAGGTAGTACCATATATATACCAAGTTAAGTTGCATCAATTCATGTGAGCCACAAAATGGTATGGCCAAAATAAAATAATTGTATGTTCGTATATCATACCTCTCCACTTTAAATAAAATTACCTCATCAATGACTTATTAAATTAGACATACATATATATATGCTGCTGCGATGAGGTAAACAGATAGAACCACATGCTGAACTCACACTATATGCGTGCTCAGTCCTGCCATGCAAAGGTTGTTATTACATTCTAATTTTATTAATTGTTGTAATGTATTATTAAGTCTATGTACTTTCCGTGAACACAACTACAAGTTGTTTACTACATCAACAAGTTCAACAACAGATAACAGTTTTACAGGTAATTTCTGTGAAAGTATAAATCCAAACAAAAAAATTATATGCAAGTATTTTTCAGGATCATTCACAACATCAGTCTTATGTCAACAATTATCTAAGTCCATAAATATTGATCAGCAATGTTGAAAGACTTGATTGCAAGAATCCTAAAATGACATATATACAATTGAACAAAGCATCATTGAGCCATTACCAGTAAATGAGATGTGTTTAATCTAAAATGATGTCTCTTGTTTTAATTTCTTGATCACTTGATGTATGCTTGCAAGGTAGTTATAGATTGACTAAGGGCGCATTCACATGCCACACTAGTGTAGGAACAAACCTGTTGGCTCTGGTTTAGTTTGCATCCTTTATCATATGACAGACAAGTTAATAATGCAATAATGCCTTGGTTGGAGAGAGATTACACCTCTACATGACCACCTTGCCATAGCTTCATTACATATACATTTTTTACATAAATAGAAGCTTTGAGGTGCAGGTGCATATAGCCATAGATATATTAGATATAAGATTAGATTGAGCAAACATACCATGATGGAACAGAAGTGGGAATGAGATATTTCAAGTGGTTTACATGCTTATGAGAAGAAAGTATATATCATCATGATTATTCCTATGCTGAATCAAGGCTTTATATATATATACTCAGAAACTTTATATATACTGCCATGTTGGAACTGGAAAACTAACAGAAATAGTATTTTTCCAGTAGGTTAGCAGTTTAAAGCAATAATCAGACTTTATTATATTGTAAAGGAAGCATGCAATATTGCAACCTACTAGGTAGCAGTTGAAAGTTCAACGGTTGTCCAGTAAAAAGAATAGCAGCAACTAGCTTGGCCCTTCTTTTTTATAGAAAACACATGGGCACTCACTTGCACCGATGCCATGCCTTTTCAACCAAGAACATACGCAAATTAAACTTGTCATTTTGTGTGTGAAAAAACAACATTCATGCTGGTGAGAAGTTCGTGTAGGTTCAAATTTAGAAACCCCAATGCAAAGCTTGCCTACATATACCAAAAAAATGTTTATTTCTTAACTAACCAACACCTACAACTTTCACCAGCGTCCCTGCTTTGTTATCCTGGACGAAGTTTAATGCTTGTGCATTATATTGAACCTTCAATGCTATTATTTACAGCAAAAAAAATGAAGCTTCAATTAGAAACGGTGAGGCTAGGATATTCTGTTAAATTTTATATATATCCCAACTAATCATAGTAGCAAGTATATAACAGAAATCATAAAACCTCAAATAGCTCAGCTAAAATCTCGGAACTTTTGTTTTACTACTATTATTATTATTCAATATATATAATCTCTTTTAATGAACATGAAACACCAACATATATACATATCAACTTAATTTGCACAAAAAAGAAAAGAAATTCAGGAATGCATATAGTCAGTCTGTTAATTATTTATTAGACCGACAGCAGAAAGTCAAATCAAAATGGCGTGTGCGGCCAGGAATGAATTGTGATTGTGACGAGTACGAGCACCATGATTGGATCGGAACAGAGGCTATCTATCTCAACAGTATCTGCATATCCGGAGCCATTAAGGGACAGACGATGCATTGCACCATTACTCCTACTTTCATTACCAACCAGCGACATGACTATTCAAGAACAGAAAGGAGGCTGGACGGCAGTAGAAGAAGATAACTGACCGATCGATCGAGATACTGATGATAGGTGCGGATGAAACGGCGGCAGCGACGACGACAGATCTGCCGACCGTACGTGTGCCTTTCCTTGGCATCACAATTCCATGCATTTTCCTTGTCTTCCTCGCCTCCTCCTCCGTTCTGTGTTCTCTGCCTTGTTGAGCTCATCTTATCACTGACACACACGGAGTTGCTTGCGGATCGGCTCTCAAGCTTAACAGTAACCCTGAAAGGGAGAGAAGAAGCCAAGAAAGAAACAGTAGTACAGGAGAGCAAGAACCACCGAGTGGTAAATACTAGATCTGGTCAAAGACGCCATGGAAGGAACTACGGATCCATGCGGCCGGTAGATTCCTGACGATGCCGCTGCCATATTCCAGGTTCCAAAGATTCATCAATCAATGGCACAGTAAACAAATCCGTCCCGGGAAGGGAGTAAAAAAAAATGTGGTGGTACTTCCCCTAATGGTATAGTAGCCGTATAGGGCTCCTCGGAAAAGATGAACGGAGGGGCGGCGTACGAGGCCGAGGAAGAAACAACGAGGGAAAAAAAAAGTACAGCAGCAGAAGCAGCAAGAAGAAAAACTACCCAGGTTCCATCAATCATCAATTCAAACAGTGCCATGAATGTAGGCGTAGAACGACCGCCGATAAATCGAAGAAATCCAAAAGATGAGATCGAAATTATTCCCTTTTGAAACAAGATGAGACGACCTAAATTAAAGAACCTGGGCAAAGGCAGTACGTCAAGGTCATGGGTGGGAGGCGCAGCACGGGAGGGCTAAAGGGCTAGCCACAGCCCACAGGGGGGCGGCGCCGGCCGGCCGGCGGTGAGCGAGAGCCGCTTCCTGCCGTGTGGCGTGTGAGAGAGGGGGCCGCCAGCGGATGACAGAAAGAGCAGTGAGCACGCGGCCGCGACGGCACATCCTTGACCGGTGCCGTCACGCCCGGCCGTGTGCTCACTCTCTTCTGTCACCGCGCGCGCGCGCCCCCGCCCCCGCCGGACCGGCGCGGCAGCCATGCCCGCCCCGCCCCGCCCCGCCTGGCGAACGCGGTGAGCTCGCAAAGACGCGAAAACCTGGGGTGTTTTTGGCCGCTAATCTGGGCGAGTGACTGGCGGTGGGTCGAGGAGGAGCGCGTACCGGCGGCTCCGCTTTATAGCGGGGAGGTGGGCCCGCGCGCGCACCAGCCCCAGGCGTGGCAGGGGGGCAGGCTGGACTGATCCGATCGGAGGCGGCTTTAGGGTTCGCGCGCGCGCTGCCATCCATCCGTCCATCGGGGCCTGGCCGCCTGGTGCGGGTGGCCGGTGGTGTGCATGGTGGATGCTGCATGGCGGCGGCTGCCGGCCGTCACCGTGAACCCTGCCCATGAGAGAGAGGTGGGAGCTGGCTTTTCGCAACGGTGAGTGGTGGAGTGCCTGGACTGAGGAGCTAGCTAGCAAGCACCTCGCTCGATCGTCAGGCCTCGCTGGGTAGGCTGGCGGCGGCCGGCCGGGCGGCCGGTTTTACATACCCTTCCGCCTTCCTGAGAGGTGGGGTTGCTCCTGCTCCAGGAGATAAGGGTATTAAAATGGAGGGCCAGTAGGGGCTTGACACGGAGCACATGTCCTTGCCTCCTGTGACTGTGACCTCGCTAGCTTTTCCAATTTCCACTGCGAGCTCATCAGAAAGGGGAAAAAACACACGAGGGCCTTGTTTAGTTCACCCTGAAAACCAAAGATTTTCAACATTCTCCATCACATCGAAATTTGTGGCACATGCATGAAACATTAAATATAGATAAAAATAAAAACTAATTACACAGTTTAGCTGTAAATCACGAGACGAATCTTTTGATCCTAGTTAGTCTATGATTGGATAATATTTGTCACAAACAAACGAAAGTGCTACAGTACCAAAAACTTTTCACTTTTCGGAACTAAACAAGGCCGAGATCACGGTCACGCCCACATTACAGTGGAGCCGTGGTACGTGGCCGCTTCTAGTCCGGACAAGTTAAAAGGCCATCCCAGGCTCCCAGCGTACTGATTCACGTTGAAACTGATTGGTAAAACTTTTCGAGCCATGAAATTGACGGGCAAAAAGGCAGGAGTCTCCAGCTTTCTTGGCAAGTGAAGTGCAAGCGCATGATGAACTACGGAGAAGGAGTGCCGCAAAGAATCAAAGGGCGCGCTGTGGAAATCTGCACACGCGACGCTATGATATGATATGACAGTACGACGGGGTGCGCGGCCAGGAGGGGCGATCGGCGCCGGCACCGAGGCCGGTGAAGCAGCTGATCAGCGGCATGCCTCCCCCGTGGATTTCTTTTTCTGGGGCGTGCCTGCAACCGCTGCGAGTCCCAAAGCATGCATGTAACCCTGGTGGCCTGCCCTGCCCTGCTAGCTCCGCTGCGCCTTTGGCCTTTGCTAACCGTTCCGCTGAGACCAAGATATGCTACGGCCATAGGCCCCCCCCCGGTACGAGCACACAATTTCGTACCTGTGGTCCACGGTACGGGTGCTAGGAGCACAATGTTAAGCATTATGGGTTCTAGTGAGAGAATAACGATCTTTATAGAACTTGGCAAAAGCTCATGTACTTTTTCCAAATGGATAAGAGCACTCCTTTTAGATAATTAGACTATGGGTGTGTTTGGTTTGTTGGTTTACTATAGCCTGGCTAGGAATCTTAGCATTGGCACCACAAGCCTGTTTCCATGGAGCCAAGAGGTGTTTGTTTGGTTGCTTGCGATGCTGAGCCTGGCTAAGATAAGCTCGTGTTTGGTTTGCTGTGCAAAGGGCATAGAATCACCTCTTTCTTCAACAGGTAAGTCGACCTTCTCTCAGTCATTTCACCAAGCACCTGCAGCACCTGGAGGTGGCCATGGCAGACTCCAAAGGGAGCCGCGCCCCTGCTGCCGGGCGAGCGAGGAGGGGCAGAGGGGCGAGGGCATGGAGGAGGAACATTGGGACCTTGCTGCAAGCATGGAGGAGGAGGAAGAGGAGGAGGAGCTTACCGGAGTCATTCAATCGGATGAGGAGGCGGAGGAGAAGCTCGTCGGAGTCGTTCGGTCGGATCTAGAGGAGGTGGAGAAGGAGCTCGCCGGAGTTGAGGATCCCGTCCGCGCCACTGTTGGGGCCGCCAACGCCATCTCCATGCCCCTCCTCGGGCCGGGTCTGGAGGAGGTGGAGGAGGAGCTCACCGGAGTTGAGGATCCCGTCCGCGCCACTGTTGGGGCCGCCAACGTCATCTCCATGCCCCTCCTCGGGCCGGAACTGGAGGAGGTGGAGGAGGAGCTCGCCGGGATGTGCTCTGGTGGGGGGAGCAGGGGATGGGTGCGACGTCGGCAGTGTGTGCATTCGTCGGCGGCGAGTGCGCTCGTCGGCGGCGAGTTCGCTGCCACACCGGGCGGTGAGATGGATGGGACACGAGTCTAGCTCAGGCCTGGCTCCACGAAAACGGCCAGCCTCTCCGTTCTTTCCTAGCCTGGCTAAGAGCTCTTTTTTGGCTCGCTGGAGCCTGGCTAACAGGCTGGATCGGCCAACCAAACAGGTTAAAGTTGGCTTCAAGAAGCCTGGCTAAGTGATAGCCAGGGAACCAAACAGACCCTATGTGTATCGTGTCGGAGTCCATTAGAGACGTGTTGATGGGTCCTTGGTCATTCCATAGACTATATATTTAGGCCTTGTTTAGTTCACCCTGAAAACCAAAAAATTTTCAAGATTCCCCGTCACATCGATTCTTGTGGTACATGCATAAAACATTAAATATAGACGAAAACAAAAACTAATTACACGGTTTAGCTGTAAATCACGAAACGAATCTTTTGATCCTAGTTAGTCCATGATTGGATAATATTTGTCACAAACAAACGAAAGTGCTACAGTACCGAGAACTTTTCACTTTTCGTAATTAAACAAGGCTTTAGTAGTTACGGCCTAGGTTGAGTTTTGTGTTTTACATCGATTTAGGGTCTCTAACTTGTGAGCTTAATCAATCTTCTATAATTTGAGATGTGCTATTGTTTCTTGATTCGCAGACATAGCTATCATGGTGAGGTCAACCAAAGAGCGCACGGTTCATATCAAAATAGACATGGTGCTCCGATTTTAAGGTCCTGATCTTTGTGATTATAAGCCGAGACGTGTGTGTTAAGTTTCAACTAAAAATCAAAAGTTATATTCAAACCGACGGAAAATCAGACACACCCTCTTTCCAGCAGAAGGTGTGCATGTTCCCTTCAGCTTGTAGCCACAACGGTGCTAAATCGAATAGGCTCTTGGTGATCTTAATTCATTTGAAAAAGGACAATAGTTTATTTTGAATTTAAACCAAATATATACCTAAAAACAAAAAGTAATTTACAATTTGGAACGGGGTTGTAACAAGTAAATGCAACTAGTTTAATTTTGGATATTTCACATAGATTTTAGAAAAGGAAAGAATTATACATAGAAATTGGCAAAAGTTTCACTTATGCGGTTTGCTATTCATCTGTTGATAGATTTTTCTAGTACTATATCTGTTAGATTAGATTTATATACTTTGATTATGCTTTAGGATTTGTGCTACATCTATACTAGGTCATATTTATAAAACAAATCTGACAGATTTGACCATATAAAATCTGTCGACAAATAAGTAGATACTCCCTTCACTTATTTAAAAATGGAAACATCATTCAAGTACAAAAAAAAACATGTGCTACATTGAATGAGAGAAACAATTGAAGATAATTGGTATGAAGTCAGTGATTTAATATGTGTCTATTACCAAATAGACCATATCTATTTTCTAAATTATGAGTTGCTTAGAGCAACTTCAACGGACTGCGTAAGTTTATTTGTGAAGCCATTTATAGCTATTGCGCTAAAATATATTTCAACAACTTGTTTATATTGTTTTTTATTTTTTCTAGCTGGATATCCCACCATTTTCGGTGGCCATATTTCCCTAGCGAGTCTTGCTTGCTATATGTGTTCTCCAATTCAAATAGGCTGTTGTGAAATTCTACATTTTAGATGGACTTTGTATTTTACATAATGGCTAAATCTCACAATTTAGCATCTAATTTTACCAAGTCTCTTGAAGTTGCCCGGGCAGACATCATAATAGATAGTTTTCTTCAAAATATTCTTGTTATCCTCTCACATGTTTCTTTCTATATCATTTAACTATCATATATCTTCCTATCTCGCTTTCTAGTTTCTTATCTAAGAAACAATCTCATCCTCATTATGTGTCTCTCTCTTCTTTAAATCCAATGCTACATCATTATTTTATTTAGTCATCATGTTAATTAACAAATATAAAAAAGATCTAATTTCTAGGTTAGAAGTTCCCTTATGCCTCTATTTGGGTCAGTGAAGCTTGTAACGACTCAGTATACATATATTATAGGACACATTTATTTTACACGCGCGTGTAGTTACTCTCATCTATATATCTCTAGATTTAAGGTGTATATGACCGAACGAAATGTATATAGACAAAGTATATGATCATACTAGACCATCTAGAGTGATATGTATGTTAAGTATGCATGCATACATAGAGTATATGGTTATACTTATTATATATAATATAGTAGTGGCATTTTAGTAATATATTTAAAATATAATTTTTTTTGAAAAATTTTCGCGTGGTAAGATCTATAGTATCTTAATATGAGTATATAAACATACTCAAACCGATAAACAAGTATGAATACATACAAAATGTAGTTTATTGAAGATGAGAGTAACTACACGTACGTGTAGAAAGGAATTTCATATATATATATATATAATTTGATTGAATCATCTTTTCCTTTTTTTAGAAAAATTTGTTATGCCTTTACATGTCTAGTCGTGGATCTCAAAATGTCTACAATATAATTTAGACAAGTAGCTATAAGCTACTACAATATTGATTGTGCATAATAATGTTATAACATATATTATTTTGAGACAGTCAATGGTCTAAATTGAAAAAAATATCCGTAAAGTTTTAGACATTGACAAGTACTACAACTTTAGTATAGGGCATATTTTCATCTAAGATTTTGAAATTTTAAAATTTAAATATCAAAATATGACTTTGGTGATATTTGGTTGGGATCTTATTTTCTACAGTGACTTTGGTGATTGCAACGATGAGGTCATCAAGGCGTCGATCTCATAGACAGGTGGTCAATTTATGGATATTATCTGCAAGGGGATGCTTCTGGGCACTCTCAAGTCTCAACAAGGACAACTACCCTAAATCGTTGATCTCATCATCAATGATTGTGAAGATAAAATCAAGGATTAAAGGTAATGGATCTACGTCCTATATTAAAGTCGACGATATTCTTTCATCGATTGAGATGTATTTTGGATTTGTTCTAGAATGTTTGCGGCTTATCTAAAATATATTTTAGGAGTGATCGTTGAATGGGTGTTCGACTGAATCGAGAAAAACCATGATAAAAAATTGGGGGAAGAATTTAGATATAATATTATGCTGTATTTATTTTAGAGGTTTTTTTAATACGGTGATGTACTATGCTAAATTTTAATATAATCTCCTGTTTTCTTCGGAGAAAGGGGAATGCACGGAATCTCCTTTTGGGACACACCCAACCTTGTGGTGCGGGCCAAACGATATGATTCGTGTTTACGGTATTATTTGATCATCGGCAGCATGCAAAAACGGACTTGGCAGCCTTTGTTTTAGGCCTTGTTTAGTTCCGAAAAGATTCTAGATTTTAGTACCGTAGAATTTTCGTTTTATTTGATAAATATTATCTAATTATGAACTACTAGGCTCAAAAATTTCATCTCATGATTTACATGTAAACTGTGTAATTAGCTTTTATTTTCATCTAATTATGCATGTGTCCTAAAATTCGATATGACGAAGAATTTTGAAAAGTTTTTTGTTTTCAGGTGAACTAAATAAATAAGGCCTTATTTGAAGCTATATATAGCCACCCCGCAAGTTCGGCACTATCATTCGGCAGACTTTTGGCAGCAATGAACAGACGTACCTGTGGTTGACGGCACGACGACGCTAACAGAAATTCGGATTCGCTTCACATACTCCATTCCGCTGTCTAATTTACTCCCACATGCATGCTAACCGCCGCACGACGACGACACGACGACGACGATCATGCCTCTGCGTAGTAGAATTTGTTAAAACCAGCACGCACGCGCGCGTGCTTTTTGTGGTCCTGTATATACAGTCTACTGTACCACCGTATTTGCCTGCGTGTGCGCCCTCGATTGCGCGCTTATATAGTGTAGATGGTGGTACATGCGAGTTATTATCTAATCAAAGGCTAAAGCTGGACTCGCTAAAAAGAATTAGGCCTTATTTAGTTTTAAAAAATTTTGGAAAAACGATAATGTAGCACTTTCGTTTTTATTTGATAAACATTATCCAATCATAGAGTAACTAGACTTAAAAGATTCGTCTCGCGATATACAGACAAACTATGTAATTAGTTTTTATTTTTATCTATATTTAATGCTCCATGTATGTGCTACAAAATTCGATATGACGAGGAATCTTAAAAATTTTAGGTTTTGGGGTGAACTAAACAAGGCCTTAAAAGATCGATGCTAGCAAATATATACTCCAAATCGGTGGCAGCAATGTTCTGTGGAATTGTGGTCCCTCGAATATTTGGGCTATACATATGCACGCAAACGCCACGCACTGGTACCACCTAGGTAGCTAAGCTAGCTCCCGGTCGATCTACACTTCGTAGCTAGCTAGCCATCTTTGAGATTCCGCGCACACAGTACCGGGGCACGCAAGCGTACTAGTACACGCACAAAGGCAAGCGACGGCCCGTACGGCACGGCGCTCTCTCTCATCTCAGCGTGCATGCACAGCGCACGCCAAAGTGATGCCGGTCAGCGCGATGGCCCGGCCTGACAGGTGCCTGCATCGATATTGCCTGGCATGCGAGGCCGGTCCGTTGCTTGCGTAGTAGCATGGGCACGGCGGTCCTCGGCTAGAGAACTCGCCGGCTCGGCAGATCGGGGCATCGCCGCGCGCATCGGGCAGACGTGTCACTGTCAATGACGACACGGTCGATCAGACGTGTCGGGACCGGACCGGCCGCCGTCCGGCCTAGGAGTAGTAGTAGGACGGTACTACCTGATCAGAGTCACGTCGGTCCATCCATGGGCTGGACGAGGACGCGCGCGGCGCCGACCGTCGCCGTACGTGCAGCTAGTGCACGCATTCGCACTCGCCGCCTGCTATTGTTCAGCTAGTTTTGGAAAGGTTTCAGGTTCAGGCTACCGCTTTTGTGAAGGTTCCGGTGGGAGCAGCTCTGACTTTCTCAACTCCTGGTTACACTTGACGTCGTATGGAATTGCACCCCATCGAGAGATGCTTAAGCCACGCTTGAGCCGACAGCCGAGTCGGCCAGGTGTGATGGCAGCATAATGGTGGTGAAGTAGTCGTGGTTGCCCCCATGGGTTGTTATGATTTTTCTTATGTGTAAGTCAAACAGTTATTTTCAAAACAGTTTCATAAGTGAAGCTATTTTCCCTCTCTTCTCATACAGACATGAGTTAAAATAAAGCTAATAAAAATTAGCTTACTATAATTTCTCATACCACTAATTTGTGGGCCCTACCATGCGTAAAGACAATGTTTGTCCGCTGCTTCTCATGAGAACAGGTGCCGCGATGTCAGCTCGTGAGGACGGACGCTGAGGCAGCGAGGGCTGGTGTAGTTGTAGGGGCCGGCGAGCCACTCCCAGGGCCGGCGAGGAGCGCCACGAACGCCGGGGCGACAAGCGCCGCCACAGCTAGGGCTAACCGGAGCAGAGAAGGGCGTTGCGAACGCTAGGGCCGGCGTGGAGCGTCACAAATGCTGGGTCGACGAGCACTGCCACGATTGCTTAGGACGACAAGGAGCGCCGCTCAGCCTAGTCTTCGAGGACGCCAAGATCCAACAAGCTCGAGCATCAGCGTAGGAAGACGATTGCAACAAGGGTAAGAAAAGGGAAAGGTCAAGGGTACTTTGGTACTTTATTCTCCCCCCCCCCTCCTAAAAAGTTGTTTTGGCAAATAGGACGAAGAAAACAGTTCAACTTCATATGTAGCGCTCCTCATTGAGTTGAAAACCAAAAAAACAACTTCACTAGTGAAGAAAAGCTATGTCAAACAGGGCCTGAGTGCCATCGTCATGATAGTCGCAATCGCTGTCACAACGATCATGGCAATCGTAATCGTCATGGCCTCAACTCCTCCCCGGCAACCAACTATTACTATGGGCATCAATGCGATAGGCGCGGTCTTCATAGTCATTGAGGTTGCCTTCATAGTGACCGTAGTTGTCACAATGTCTAGGGCACTTCTCCTCTAGGCTTTATTGCAGTTGTTCCGCCTCATGCCGATGGTGTCGCAGGTATCGTAGTCACTCCTCATCCTTGAGTTTGCAAATTTTGCCAAATTGCTCTAGATTTGATCCTTTTTGCTCCTTTATTGCTTGCACGTTTTTCCAATCCGTCTATCTGCTCCTTTTTTGGCTACCAACATATATGCACCCATGTTTTTAACCAAAACATATGTGAGTTTAAAAATACATGACAACCACAATAACGATGTTGAATTCATCAGCTACTTTTTTGTCTATGAGAAATATATGTATATCAGCCATATTACAAGCTCTTAGGCTTTTTGCTTGATTTTATTACAACGATTGTATTACATTAGTGGAGTACTTTGTATTTCAGGACATAGGAGGTACGTAGGGGTTTTTTTTTGAGAGAGAAGGAAGTAGATAGATAGAACGAGTTTTATTTTAAGAGTGAACAAGACGTATGAATTTGCGATGGAAAAGGAAAGGCCGTATGGTGTGCATCACTTTTTATCTGCTGTTTTGGCCCAACCCAACCAACTCCTGGTCCCTGGATCATTGCGTCGATGGGCTTAACTCTCTCAATTGGGCTGGCTTCAATTTTGCGATGGCCTGACATCAGCTGATTACATCTGTGAGACTGTGACTGTGAAATTTTCACCCCCCCCCCCCAAAAAAAAAAGGGGAAAAAAATCTGTGACTGGCCGAGGAAGCGTGAATCACGTCATTCCTTGTCAACTATAGCGAAGAAGAGTATGTTTGCTATAAAAAAAACTAAGGGCCTGTTTAGATTTGAAATTTTTTTGGGCCAAAGAGAAAAAATCTTATGGAATTGGGGTTTAGGAACTAAACGGGGTCAAAAAATTTTGGGGTAAAAATTTTAGGCTGTAACTGTGTACGCACTCCCATAGAAGCCCACCAATAACAACTGCAAATGCCCAAGTTGTGTCAGAAAAAAAATTACCAAACTAAACACCTAAAATTTTTCGCGTGTTCTGACCACAAAAATTTTTACCACTTTGGCCAAAAAATTTCAAATCTAAACAGGGCCTAAAGCTAATGGAAAAGTACGTGTACGTACAAACGGACTCCCCCTCTGCACATCAGAACTGTTTCAATTGGAATGCAGTGAAGCCATCTAGCCCAAGCACCATTCTCATACGCCTGTTTGTAAGTACTGGGGTTAGTTTATTTTCTGGCCCTAGACAAACTAGCCATGGTGGAAAATTTAGTGGAGACTGTTTTTATGGGATTGCTGTGGCCCCATTAATATTTTTTCCCCTCTGAAACAGACCCGATCATGTATTACCCATCCACGGTCCGGATCCTCCATGGCTCCATCACAAGTAGAGTGCAAGCTAAGCAGAAATGACAGAGGCACTAGGATCTGAACCTTCAGATCCATATTAGATGGCAACGGGTAAAATCCGTGCGGATAGTGGCTTCGCTCGCCCGCGCCCGCGAACAAAATCCCATGCCCGCACCCGCACCCGCCACCCGCCACGGGCACAAACCTCTGCCCGTGCCCGCTATCTGCGGGCAAGGCTCGCCCGCGGGTATGCCCGCATACCCGCCAAACGATGACGGACTGCTGGCAGAGATCCTGACGGCGGACGGCGCTGCGGAGAAGGCAGATTGGGCCGGAGGCGCGCGAGTATGGGTCTGGAGCGGAGATGGCATACCGGTCTCCTGGAGCAGGGAGGCTGTCTGGGAAGCCGGTGGCCAGCCGGGAGGTGCGCGCCACGAACGGAGCAACCGTGCTCGAGCGCCGTCGATTCGACCCCCGCTGCCACCGGTTCGAGCGCCGCCGCCGTCATATGGACCCCTACAGTCGCCAGATCGAGCTCCATCGTGGTCAGATCGAGCATCGCGCCCCCGAACCGACCTCCGACGCCACTGGATTGACCTCCGCCACCGCGAGATGAAGCACTACGGCCACCGAATCGACCTCCGACGCTGCCGGATCGAGTTGCGGGGCGAGGTAGGGCAGGCAGCGGCAGGGGATCCAAACGCCCCCAAGGGAAGCTGGCGAGGTGAGGCGAGGAGAGGAGAGGCAAGCGGGCGATGTGAGGCGCCTCAGGCGAGCTTGGCGAGCGGCGGCGGGGTGAGGAGAATGAGAGGATTTGACGGGCGAGGGGCAACAGTGGCGGGTGGGATTGGGAATTGGGATGGGAAACCCTAGAATGCGAGTTTATATATCTCTTCCACAGTGGCCCCATATGTCAGTGTTGGTTTGGCGGGTTTGCGGGTGCGGATATGCCTTTTTGTTATCCGTGAAGCTTTGCCCGTTGGGCATAACTTTCTACCCGCGCCCGTGCCCGTGGGCACAGGTTTATGCCCGTATCCGCGCCTGGCGGGTCGGGTGCCCGCGGGTACACGGATATTTTGTGCCCGTTGCCATCTTTCACCATATCGAGCTTCAGGTTACCACGTTGCGTGGCCAGTCACCTGTGCGGGGCGTGACCGCCTGAGCGTGACCACGTGGAATAGAAGCCGCGGCTAATAAATCTTCTATCCTAATAAATTATAAGTCATTTCAAAAATATTAAAGAGTCAAAACATCTTAATTTTGACTAAAATTATAAAGAGAGTTATAAAAATTTATAACATCAAATGGTATAATATGAAAATATAATTAATGAACAATATAACGATACTATGTTGACTTTATCTTATCATATAAATTTAATCAAACTAAATATAATTTGACTCTCTAAAATTTTTAGAATGACTTATAATCTAGGATGGATGGAGTACATAATTATTATTTTTTTTGTTTTTGTTGTTGAAAAGACTGGCTCCAGTGTCTAGTACCATGATTGATCGGTCCACTCGGCCCGGCACTCATATGTATCGGATGGACCGCGGTGGCTCACGTATATACTCGTGTTCCTCCAATTATTGCAGCTGTCCGATAGCGATAGGCAGGCATGATCAGTTGATCACGTACTCCACTCCAGATTAAAACCCTGGTGTGCTTGGAAGCAGATTAATTCAAGTACAGTACCAGCAAGAAGCACTGGTTCAACGGTTGTTCAATCAGGTTCACCTCAAGTCAAGTATTCGTACACCATCAGTTCAGCTTCTGATGCTGATGCTATAGCCAACCCCGCCCTCTCAGAAATGGGGTGGGGTGGTGAAGTGTATAGCATTCACCTCGAAGAGCTTAATCCAAAAGGTAAAAGAACAAAACATAGTAAGGTATTGTTTAGTTCCGAAAAGTGAAAAGTTTTCGGTACTGTAGCACTTTCGTTTGTTGTGACAAATATTATCCAATTATGGACTAACTAGGATCAAAAGATTCGTCTCGTGATTTACCGCTAACCTGTGTAATTAGTTTTTGTTTTCGTCTATATTTAATGTTTCATGCCTATGCCACAAAATTCGATGTGACGGAAAATCTTGAAAACTTTTTGGTCTTCTGGGTGAACTAAACAAGGCCTAACTCTGTTCGATGCTTGCACGACCGCCTAGAGGAAATCGCCAACGCTGCTTTTGGATAACAGCCCTAGTTTCATGACACAGTTACCAAGACTGCAAACTAGGTAACCGAGCCAGATGAGTTTTATGGGGATGAAACTCCTCTCTTATATGATGAAACTCCTTCATTTAATGACCCTGTCAAGTCAGCAATTTAGCTTATGTGACACCCTATTTAATGTGCATGACACTCTCATGAAACATGCATTGAGACCACCATTGGAATTGGAAACTATATACCTCGAGAGGGGTGTGAAAAAATGCATTGAAAATCCATTGGCCCGCATAAAATCTAGTTCTTGGCTAACTATAGACTAAATAGATATCCGGATAAAATCCATTGGCCCGTAGCAGGCTTATGTCTTATGAGACGTACTATTTTAACAAATAAATAATATTTTTTATAATAAATTAACGAATAATATTTTAAGTCATGATTTTTCAGAAAATGAACAAAGTAAATACATATCTAAACAGATATTGCGACCCAATAAAGCATGAGGCGCGGTTGGCAGGGAATAGGATGTCATGCCACCCACAATGCTCAATATGAGGCTTAGGTCTGGTTTAGATCTATTTTTTTAGATTTTACCACCGTAACATTTTTATTTGTTTTCGGTAATTATTGTCCAACTATGGACTGCCTAGACTTAAAAGATTCGTCTCGCAAATTATAGACAAACTCTCCATATACGTGCCGCAAGATTCGATGTAATGGAGAATCTTGAAAATGATTGAGCACTTTCGTTTGTATTTGATAATTATTGTTCAATCGTAGACTACCTAAGATCAAAAGATTAGTCTCGTAAATTATATACAAACCGTGCAATTAGTTATTTTTTTATTTATATTTAATGCTTCATCCAAACGTCTAAAAATTCGATTTACGAGGAACCTTAAAAAATTTTGTAGTGAATTTAAACAATACCTACAGGATGGTTTTGATCTGAACTGATTTCAAGGAGGAAGTCCGACATATACATACTGAAAAATAGATGAGTAGATCATTTTTTGAGGAAATAGATGGGTCGATCGTGGAGGCAGCTCAGGCAGGCTTGAACAATATCATGCGAGCGATCGTGGGCGACTAAACGTGCCCCCTAGTTTGAAAACTCAGGGCTACCTGCGGAGAGGGTCTCACATGAACCGACATCGTACAGGTCAGAATCCATTTGCGATGATTTCGACAGCACATCTCGCACTCGCTACCAAAAATCAGTACAGTCACAGTATACACGCTCAGCGGTCACAAAAATAAAAATGATTCGAGTATTCATCCATCTTTTGTCTTACCTACAAAGTTTAGGTGCACCGCCGACAAATTCTCTAATCAAATGTTTCAATGTATTCAGTCTGCAGACACCATTCTGAATATTTCTTTGGGTGCGCAGTTGCAAGCTGCAAATTTGCAATGCTAGAACGGAAATCATCACAAGTACACAGCAACAAAAGAGGACCAGAGTCCACTGGCGATCAGATGATCGGCGGCGGCGGCGTCTCCCAAACGTCGAACACGTTCTCCTCGCTGTGCAGGGCGAAGAGCCGGTCGCCGCCGATGGAGAAGTCGCAGATGGCGCCGCCGTGGCTGCGCCGGAGCGTGGACGTCAGCACGTACTCGGGCCCGCTGAACACGGAGATGCTGTCGTTCATCGACGAGAAGAGCTGGCCGCCGTGCGTGGCGAGCTTCGGGTAGCAGCTCTCCTCGCCGGGCACCTTCCGGTTCATCAGCTTGCTCCGGGAGCTCCACCTCACGCCGCCGGAGCCGCTCCGGAGGTCGAGGAAGCCCAGGTCGTCGTACTGGTTGATCACGCAGACGGAGCGCTCGTCCTCCATGGCGATGGCGTGGAGCACGCGCTTGTCGTCGAGCGACGCGGCCACGCCGGCGTCGGACCAGGCCCAGACTACGTTCTTGGCCCGGAAGTCCAGCAGGCCGATGAAACAGTTGTCCGCCTTGGGGAACAGCGTGGCCACCATGAGCGCCCTGGTGGCGTCCAGCCACTGTAGCTTATCGGCGTCGCCCAGGTCGACGCCGGGGTGCTCGTAGAAGAAGTCGGCCTGCTCGCCGGTGACGCGGTCCCAGACGCCGATGCCGTACTCGTTGAGCCGGCCCTTGCAGCTGGCGAAGATCCTCGAGTCCTGGTCGAAGGCCAGCGCGCCGGCGGTGAAGGACTTGACCTGGCGGTCATGCGCGACGCGGAAGCGGTGGCGGAGGTCGCCGGAGGCCGCGGAGAAGGCGGCCATGCCGCCGTCGCACTTGCCGAGCCGCTCGCGGGCCGCGATCAGGAGCGTGGCGGCGTCGAGGTAGGCCGCGTCGTTGACCTGCGAGTGGTCGAGCGACACCGGGCGGCGCTCGTCCAGCATCCAGTTGTAGACGCGCACGGCGCCGCCGTGCGCGACGCAGCACCCGCCGTCGGGCGACGCGCGGATGGCCGTGCCGTCCCCGGGCGCGCGCCCGGGCACGGACGCGGCGAGGCGGAGGCGGTCGCCGTCGAACGCGCCCCACCGCGCGGCGCGCACGTGGTCGAGCAGGCCGTAGTAGAGCGCCTCGCGGTAGAGCAGCTTCTCCGGGAGGTGCGGGGGCACGTGGAGGCTGCCCGTGCGGAGCAGGTCCAGCAGCACCGCGAAGCAGGCCGGGTTGCGGTCGATGAAGTACTCGGCCACTCCGCCGCCCGGGGACGAGGAGGAGACGTTCCAGGAGGCGTCGAGTAGCGCGCCGAGCATGGAGTCCCGGCCGGCGTTGGCGAGCGTGGTGGTCGTCGTCTCGAACAGCTGCCCGCCCACATTGAACCGCACGCGCCCGCCGGCCGCCATCGTCGGCGGTCGCCAAAGAACCGATCTTTACTACACCATCTCGGCTTTGAGCAGCATCCAGCTCCCAATCCCGGGTCGATTCGGCGACGATTACCGGAGGAATCCGCGGCGAATCCGGTGGGGATCGAATTGTCGAGCTGCCGCCGCCGCCGCGCTGTATCGGGCGGTTGGGGAGACGGCGGATTGCGCCCAATTACTAGTACTACCCGCGTTTGTACGAGGTCGGGGCGTCTATATACGAGCGAGTATCAACGCGTTGGTTGGATTGGATGGCTGCCCCGGCTGGATTTATGGCGTAACGGCAGCGCGGAGGCGGAGGGGGGACGAGGGAGAGAGGCGACGGAGGACGGGAGAGATAGCGAGCGTCGAGCGAAGCAGGTAGCAAGCGAGGTGGTGGTGGGGCGGTGTCGCTTTGACGTGAAGACGGCGCTTGATTGGAAGGACAAGGCAACGTCAGAAAGTCCCTAGTCGCCACCAGCGCGGCGGCGGGGTCGGGGTTCGGATTTCTAGCTGTTTTCCCCCGACCCCCGTTTTGGCGGCTGGGGCCAGCAAAACGTGAGTGACAGAAATCTGTGTGCACCAAATTTTGCCTAGGGCCTTGTTTAGTTTCGAAAAAATTTCGGATTTCGCTGCTGCAGCATTTTCGTTTTTATTTGACAAATATTATCTAACCATGAACTAAGGAGTAGTATTAAAAGATTCGTCTCGCGATTTACAGATAAACTGTATAATTAGTTTTTATTTTCGTCTATATTTAATGCTTCATGCATATGCCGCAAGATTCGATGTGACGGAAAATCTTGAAAACTTTTTGGATTTACTCCGTACTAATTAAATGTAGTTTCTATCTACCGCCAACCAGGCACAATGCGACATGAGTCACGTGACGGTCTAGAAATTTCAGTGCATCAATTTTGCCTACGATTGTATACTACTAAGGCCTTGTTTAGTTTCCAAAAATTTTCAAGATTCTCCGTCACATCGAATCTTGCGGCACATGTATGAAGCATTAAATATAGACGAAAACAAAAACTAATTATGCAGTTTACCTGTAAATCGCGAGACGAATCTTTTGATCCTAGTTAGTCTATGATTGGATAATATTTGCCACAAACAAACGAAAGTGCTACGTAGCGAAATCCAAAATTTTTCTCAAACTAAACAAGGCCTAATTAAATATAGTTTCTATCTATGTTAATTATACTGCCAACCAAGCATGACATGAGTCATGTGACAGTCTGATCAATAAAAAGAAGAAGAAAATCTCAACATGAGCCATATAACAGTCTGATCAATAAAAAAGGAGGAGAAAATCTCGTAAAACTGTTTCTTAAAAGAGAAATATACTCATGAATAAGACACAAAGAAACCACAGCTTCGTTGCTGGAAAGAAACTAGTGGTTTCTACAAAGGGGGCCTGTTATAGGATTACATGCACGCATGTTGTCACGTAGGCCGCATCAGAAGAAACTAGTGGTGTCGGCGTCTAGACTCACGGTCTAGGCACTAACAAGTATGAATCGGCGTGACTGACCAAGCTTGGATGGTGATACAAGTGAGACACAGAGGGTTTATACTGGTTCGGGCTAAGAATGCCCTACGTCCAGTGTAGCGGTGGATTCTGTATAACCTTGCACCCAAAGGTGCTTGCAGTAGGGGGTACAAGCTGGTTGCGAGAGAGGGCTAAGTCCCAGGTCTCGGCTTGGTGTGGACAGAGTGCGGGCTGTTGCTCTGTGAAAGAGTGTTGTGTGCGTGTTCTGGTCCTATGTCCTCCCCAGTTGTGAGCCATGGCTCCCCTTTTATAGTCCCAAGGGGAGGCCAGGTATTTACATGAGTAGATTTCTTTTATTGAGGGGTGAAAACACAGTCCCGACCCTGTTGAGGCTGGTCCATCTCGTCCTTGTGGGATGGTTGACGGCATGGCTGCTCTTGTAGAGGGTTACCGAACCCTGTAGGGACCGCGGGGGTCGGATCGCCGGCACTGCTGCATATCCTGTCAACAGTGGGAAATGACCACAAACAGTGGTGCTGCTTTACTTCACCCATTCCCTTTCTACTGTGCGGTAGTGTGCTACAGTGAACAGGGGTAAGGATGTATAGTGACAGAGGTAAGGCCACAGTGACTGGGGTGGTTGAAACAGTCGTCGCCTTGCCCTGCCGCGTTATGGGGGCCGTCGCATCCGTCATGTCGGGGGAAGTCTTATTGACCAGGTGGAGTGGGGTCCGGCGCCCGAGCCTGGACGGGATCGGGCGAGTCGGAACTGGCGTCCGAGGCCCTGAGGGGTCGGGCGAGTCGGAACTTGCGTCCGAGGCCTTGAGGGGTCGGGCGAGTCGGAACTTGCGTCCGAGGCCCTGGGGGGTCGGGCGAGTCGGAACTTATGCCCGAGGCCCTGAGGGGTCGGGCGAGTCGGAACTTATGCCCGAGGCCCTGATGATTATAATTAGTATGTTCCTTCACGTTTTTTTGTTGCTCTGATTTGGGTATCCCTTATTACGGTACCCAACAAGTGGTTTCTATCACAAGGGGCTCGCTATAGGACTATAGGCACGCTCAATATCAGGTAGGTTGTGCCATCTATTTTTATTAATTATGTTGCCAACTAAGTAAAACCTAATGTGTGTCACATGACAGTCTAACTAATAAGAAAAAAGAAAGAAATATCATGAAATCGTCTCTTAAAAGAGAAACAAAGTCTACTCGTGAAACAAGGCATAAAGAAAACCATGCCTTCGCCGTTGGAAAGAAACTAGTGGTTTCTACCGCGAGGGGTTCGCTATGGGACTATATGCGTGCTCACTGTTGCGTAGGCTGCCATCTATCTCTATTAATTACGTTGCCAACTAAACAAAATGTTAACATGAGTCACGTGATAGTCCGATTAATAAGAAAGGAGAAGAAAATCTTATGAAATCATCTCTTAAAAGAGAAGCAGAGTCCACTCGTAAAACAAGGCACGGTGAAAAAAAAACTCACGTGGTGCTTAAGGATGAAGCATGTCGTCTCCTCCATGGTGATTTGGTGAGCATGTGCTCATGGAGTGCTCACGACCAAGGCGATGGAGTTGGGATAGAGAAAGCAAAAAAAAAAGTCATATTTATTAGCCTAAAATTTTCATCGTGTGAGGATTTATATAGATGATTTGTTGCTGATGTAGCCGCTATAAAAGTTGTACATAGTTTTAACTATTGAAACTGTGCAAAAAAAATCTACGTTGCGCTCAGTTAACGATCTGAACAAGGAATAAGGAGCTCGTCATTCGTTAGGTCGTCATTGTGAATAGAGTCGCCCACTTATCTTTGTATAGATATAGATGATGGTAGGCTTATTTAGTAGGACTCCTCACGAGAGACTCATCTAGAGGAGCCGGAGCTAAATTATAGCTTTGACAAAACGGTTTCGGTTCCACTATTTTTTACTAAAAATGATTTCTCAAAAAAAAACTTTTGACAAAACTCCTCTACAGAAGTCAAAGCCAGAGCCGGACAGAACCAGATAGGCCCTAAACAACCGGCTTCTTCTTCCTTTAAGAAGGAAATCAATCAGGCCACTTATATCACAATCACACCAGCGGCGGGCGGTTAGCTGCAACCGTGCAACCGCCCGAAGGTGGGCACTGACGGGTGACGGGTAGGCGCGCAAAGTCACACAACGGAGAAATGACTGACTTCAGTTCACGTCGTCGCACACACGGCACACTCGCACAGCATCGTGCGTGCCGCCGGGTGACCGTGACCCGCACGTCGGGCGCTCCGAAACCCCGCCCGCGCGGTCGGTCGGCCTCCGTGCTCCGGCGTCCGACCAGAATGAAGTCAAGCCTGCCTCTCCAATCATCGTCGGCGCCGGAGAATCTTCCGGCTTTCGTTTCGCGCGCTTCTTTTTCTAATCCCGCCGCTGACCGGCCTGACCGTGTGTCCGTGTCCCGAGTTCATTCCTGCTCGTTCGTGGTGCTTGTCGGTCGAGGTGGTGGGTGGAAATGGAAACGGCGTGTCGGCCGTACCGGTGCGTGGCGCGTTTGGTTCGTTGTGTTCTGCACGGTTGTTGCGCTGGGGCATGGGGGACTTCTGGCGTCGGCCGGCGCCCCGGCGGATCCCGCGGTATCACGGTAATGGCGGACCGCGAAAGGCTTGTGTGGTTCAGGATGATGCTTGGATGGATTTCGGTTTGTGTGCAGTGCTCACAGCTCGGAGCTCGCCACTGTCAGGCGGACACGCCCGTATAACCCCCCCCCCCCCCCCCCCCCAAAAAAAAAAAAAACATCCTTCGATCCTTATATATGAGAGAGGAAAGCGTCACGCAGATTGACAGTCACGGTACGGTAGAACACCAAACCGAGCCTATTCGCTGAGAAGTTATCGGTGAAAGTACTATTTGCTAGTTTATTATAAAAGAAATACTGTTAGCTAACAGAAAAAATACGATTTATAAAACAAGCGAACAGACTCGACTTCCACTGAGCATTGCTGGCTGCGAAAACCTTTGTGCTGCATTG
Organism: Sorghum bicolor; assembly: GCF_000003195.3. Classification (NCBI taxonomy): domain Eukaryota; kingdom Viridiplantae; phylum Streptophyta; class Magnoliopsida; order Poales; family Poaceae; genus Sorghum; species Sorghum bicolor. The sequence goes on from NC_012875.2 coordinate 49,984,914, forward strand.
TATTATGGATTTGTTGGTCCGAACGCAATAGAATCCGAGAGGGTGAGCAGAGGCGTGACCCGGTGGGGGTTAGTCCACAGCATCCGAGTAATAGCTGAAGATTGGAGCCGGTCTGAGCGACAGCCAGCCAAGACAAATACGAGACGTGATCAGAGATGGGAAAACCCAGGTGATCTTGTCAAAGCCAGCTGTGATGCTGCCTTTAATCCAAGCAAGGGTGATGGCGGTTGGGGCTGTGTACTCTCCGAGACTCGGAGGGGGATATTGTTGTCGCACTTCGGGGAAGATTGCATGCGCTGCTAAACTCCTTGCACGGTGAGCTCATTGCCTGCATTCACGGCACTCAAGCAGCGGTAGCAGCCGGAGTTGGCCATGTGATCATCGTTACGGAATACGCGGATGTTGTGGCTGTGGTGAAGGCGGTGTATTCTGATGAATATGATCTCAGCTCTGTCTCAAACCTCGTCGAAGAATTAAGAAGCTTGTTAGCGTGGAACTTTATTTCTTGGAAGGTCCAACAGCGCCCTCGCTCATGAATTAGCTAGCCTTCGTAGTGTCTGTGATCCGGATGAGGATTCAACTGTGATCTCTGTCCTGGCACCGGATTCAACTGTGATCTCTGTCCCGGCACCGGATTCAGTCTATAATTGCTGATGATTCAGCACCATCTGAGTAATGGAAATTAATATTTCCCCTAAAAAAAAGTAAGGCTCGCTCTCTGTGCGCCCAACATGGGGTTATCCAGGAATCTCGCCTCCCCCAGATTGCAAGCTGAACAAATGTTTATGGACAAAACAAGGGCATAGAATGAAGAAATCCCTATACATAGGTTAGCCCCCAGATAGTAGTCTAAATATTGAAGTACTCCTTTGGTAAATTTTTTATTAAAAAAAAGCTGAAAAACTTTTTTTCTATAAATATAGTAAAAAAATTTTAAAAAAACGACTCCTCAAAAAGAGAGGTATAGGACAGAAGAATAAGATTCAGTAAAAATTGCAACCCTTGACTAAGTTGAGCTACAGATTACTAAAAAATCTAGAAACAGCTTCTAGTTAGAATCTGAGAGTAGCGTAATAACCAGTGGTAATAGGTTAGCCTGAATACCCAGGGGGGAGGGGGCAATCAAACAATAATATTTTCTTAGGCAGCAGATAAGTCGAGTTAGAAGATAAATCAGGGAAAAGAAAATGGGGAAAACAATTTTTTAAAAAGGACAAGGGAAATCACGTTAGATACTACGAACTCGGAGTACCTTTCTTTTGCTACATTCTCTTCATAATAGGAACATATTTTTGTTTGCCAATAGATAACTCAAACTGCATTACGATTTTAACACAAAAGCTTGAACCAAAGCAAGCATGAAATCCGTTTTTGCCAGAGGCACAGCCGCTGGCAAGGAGAAACAAAATAAAGTAAAACCAAACATTACAGCTCCTATTGAGAGTTTAAGACTGCTACAACTACGAGCTAAATCATGATGGCCAATTACCAGAGCGCTAAGCTGGTAACCGGTCCAGGCAATATAAATAAAAGCATACATGGCATGCATAGCTTGATGAGCTGCCTAGTTGCGGCTCTTTCTTCTGCGCTTCTTCCTGCTAGTGGTTTTAGCAGACCCCTTCTCCTCCTCCGATGACTCACCTTCATTCTCCTCTGGCTTCCTTTTGCTTGAAAGACCATTGGTCTTGGATCCATCAATAGCTTCACCGGATTTCACTTCATCGTGTGAAGTATTGTCTTCACTGCCAGCATCATCCTTTGAGTTGTCGGTGCTATCAGCCTCATCCTTTCTGCTTGCCTTGACAACAGCATCCTTAGCCTTTCCAGTAGATCGAGAGGGCCTTGCACCTTCCTTCTTAGAGTTAATGCCAGTCTTAGGTGTTTCTTGACTATCCTTCTCAGCACTTTTTCCCATCAGTCTGACTGGAGTCACAGAGCCTTTTGGACGCCCTCTCTTCTTGGGAGGATTCTTAACATCACTGCCACTGTGCATAAAACAGTTAAGTAGTTTCACATAAGCTACGAGTGTACAATGTATCAAGATAGCACATTCATAATAGTAAATACCTACCTTTGAGGTGTTCCTGTTTTTCCTTCCTTCATTTGTTGACCCGAGTTCCCTTTAGCTTTTCTGCCACGTCGTCTGATTTACAAGAAACAACTCATAATTTAACAAATGAAACCTTTGCATTAAGTTATAACCTAAAAAATGGACGGGAGTGGAATACCAGGTAACATTGGCATAGAACAGTGTGCGCGTGTGAACAAAAGAACCAAAGTTGATCAATCAGGATAGAAAGTAACTCAAATGTAAGAAAGAAGACACATTAGGAATATATCAACTTCAGAATTTCCATTTGGTGGTTACCACGAAATAACAAAGTTATAGCTAGACAATCAAACAGATCAAAGGCATGCTAGACAGGTTAAGTTGGAGATAAGGACAGAGACAAAAGCACATAGAAGAATTCACATTAAAGCTTAAAACATATGAGACAAACATTGGTTGTTTGAAAAAATCAAGCGTTTGCATGCTACCGCTGCTTTGTTTTTTAGTGTTGAAACTAGTAACCCAGTAAGTGTAAGAAGCTGCTCCTAGCAACTTAGGCAGAAACCAGTTCTTAATACAAGGTAGGGTAAACTGCAGTTGTGCACAGAATCACATATTATACTGTTTAACGTTCTGGCATAGTTATAGTTGTCATCTCAAATACAGAACATACAAAAGGCGCGAAGTAGATATTTTTCTTACATATTAGATGGTGCATCAGGATCAGTGTCTTGTTCCTGCAGGATGGCAAATGAATCAGAAAAAGGAACAGAGGAGGATACATATATTTATCAAATTCAAATCTAATGGAAATACCTCAGCAATGAACTCCCATCTTTCCTTCTTAAGCACTAGTACCTCAACATCACCATCATCATACGAGACCTGAGTGCCAAGAGGAAAGGGTCCAAACATCATAACCAGTTTTGTTTAAGAGAAAAAATAAGAAATCCATCACTAATAGTGTTTCTCATTCAGACAGGCTAAACGCTTAAGGAACAGATGAAGTGTGAATGGGCACCTTATGCTTTTTTGAAGATGCATCAAATGATTCAACAACACCCACATAGAACCTGCAAATCAAGAAAAATTTAAAACCAACCAAACTCCATGCTAAGCATAACTCATGGAGCAAATAGCATTTTCAGCTGTTAAACCCTGTTATCAAAAAAGAAGATTTAAGGAAACAAAAAAGAAAAAACTAGAGGTGCACAGTTCCAACCAGAAGAACAATTCGCCAAGATATATATATATATATATATATATATATATATATATATTAACTACTGTAAGAACACCATTACCGATAAGAAACACATATGTTGATCATCAGACTTACATTTTGTCATCTGGCCACCAAACTTTAATTCTTGAGCCAACAAGGTTTTCATCAAGCATTTTGTTTTTCTTTGATAGAGGGGTCTGCCAACAAAATGGAAAAGGTTCTGACAAACTGAAAATAGAAATAAGGTCAAAGACCACTGTGTGTCAAGCATGCATACCTCTTGAGCTTCCTGCAGACGTTTCCTTTTTGATGACGCCCCACTATCCTCTTGTTGGCCTTTTGATTTATCAATCCTTGTTGGAGACACCATTTCCTGAATTATGATAATTGATATAAAGAATCAAGTCATTGTGGAAGACCACATTAGGAGAGAAAAAAAAGAGTGTAAACAGAAAAGGTCAAAAACATGTTGAACGCCAACCCAGGGTGATATTAGTAATGCTTTACCTACCAATTATCTTATTATAGAGAATAAAAGCATGTAAACATGAAACTATAAATAGGCACTATCACTATAGAAACCCAACCTTCAGCTAATAAGATATAAGCATGGCTTAAGTACAGATAAACAACTTCAATGCATGTACTGTAGTCAAGTGAGAACAAGAAAGCTACCTTCAAAATAATATCTTCATCGGTGTCTTTATCAGAGGCAGCATCTTCTTTCTGTAATTTCATACTGGTTTTATGTTGCTTCTTCCCAGATTCTCCTTCAGCGGCCTTAGTTGATGAAGACTTCGCAACATCTTTATTCAGTTGCCTTGTAGCTCTCCCTCCAGAATCAGTGACAGGATCAAGTTTTGCAGATTTTAGGTCTGATGCCTGTTTCTTTCCAAGAGGCTTTTTCTCCTGAGACTTTGCTGCTGGAGGTCGGCCTCTCTTTGGTTTAACCACAGCAGGCTTAGTATCAATTGGTTTTGATGATTCCTCAGCAGTTATATTGCCAGTCTCTGTTAGCTGCTTTTTATCACCATCATTTGTCTCTGGGGATAACTCCTCGGGTGATACTAGACTCTCGTTGTCTTTAACAACCTTGGGTTGTTCAGTCATCTCAGATCCAGTGGAAGAACCAAGCTTGTGATCTTTCTTTGATTTGACATCAGATAGCTTTTCAGTTTCAACAGTCACTGGTTCTCGTACTTCTCCGTCACAAGATATCAATTGCTCAGAACTTTTGGTCTGCTTGTCAAGAGAAGTCAGTTCTGGCTTCTGTTTAGAAGAATCTGGTGTCTGCTCGTCACCAGAAGTCAGTTCTTGCTTCTGTTTAGAAGAATCTGGTGTCTGCTTGTCACCAGAAGTCAGTTCTTGCTTCTGTTTAGAAGAATCTGGTCCATCTGAAGACTTCACATTGTCAACTGGAGCACCACCATTGCTAATGGCAGTTGTGGGAGTACTGCTTGGGCTAGTACCTTCTTGGCCTAGGCAATTGACATTTTGGTCCACCTTTGAAGTTTCCTGAAAAATAAGAAAATATAAACTTGTGGCATCTACCTCACTCCATAGAAAATTAGATACTGAACATCTGTAGATGTATACCTGTGGTGACTCGTCAGAAACAGACTTTTCAGAAAGTTTACCTTCAGCTGCCTGAATAATAATAATTTAGAGGAACTTAGCATGCAATAATATAATGGTGGATCATGCTATTGACAGTACCAGGATCCAACATGGCTATACATATCATCATATCTGTGCACATACACTATCCAAAGGAATTAGTACATAACAAGATTGTTTCTTTGAAATTTCACATGTTATATTATTGTCAATATAGATCCCTTTCCAGATAGCAGGGTTTAAAAATTCTGACCACGTCCGTTTTTGAAGAATGGCCTGAATTTTAAGCTTAAGATACGTTCAATACCACATATAACTGAATACATGCTTGTAATAACAGTATAGAATAGATCCCATGTTCGTCTCCTACCACTCTACTAGTATCTCAATAACAGAAGAAATAGCACCACTTTCCATCAAACTCAAGCATACTTTCTCATTTGATTACACATCTAAAAATAGATAAAACATGCCACAAAAATGAACTAATACTTAGCCCAACAGATTTTAAACATGTACTCATCAGTCCATAAACTCAATTTGTAATATACTGGCAATTTAACTAACCATGTCTTTTCCTGATGCATCAACATTGTTTTCTCCAGCATCTGAAGCATCTTGGAACAACGTCGTAACAACATTGCTGTATTCATCCAAGGGAGTGCCCTTAAGTAACTCATGAAGGACAGGTTTGAGCTTGTCCCTGCATAGGCCTAGTACCCTCTCTGCAAGTCCAAAAGATGCTGGGAGAGTTTCCTATAAAGTAAGGACAGAAATTTTAGTACAAGATGATAATAACTAGCTATTAATGCGAACAACAGAGGGATGGAATTACTTGTGCTACTTTTGTAAGGTTCTGAAGCAGGCACGATGCCAGTTCAGCATGGACATCATCGCTCTCCTGAATTACAAACAGCATTATAATTTCCATACAGTGGGTCACTTGTTCTGAATGCCTGGTGCTGAAATATACAAAAAAAAAGGGAACGAATAAGATGAGAAATAAAAAAAAATCCACACTAGATAAATAAGGACAGCATTCATGCACGATGGGAACATATATAGGAACATGCATTCTATGACTACCATCACAGAAGTGAAATCCTTCTTTGGGATCTAAGATGCCACAATTACATTATTGGCCCAGTCCATTTGTCAGATCTTAAAAAATATGGCACCAACTGTATGCAAAAATTATGATTAAAGATAAATGCCAGGGAAGTTTCTTACGAGGCAGTTTTGAAGAAATGACGGAACATGTCCAGTATCATATGGTCCAAGTCAAGATCCAACATCAGAACACAACAACGAACCCTTGCAACAGAATCAAGGATCGAAACCCTCCTTGAAAAGGAGGTGCTCTTCATATCATCCAAGTCAGCAAAAGTATCCACAATTCTCTTAAACACGTCCTGCAACAAGGCAAAATAGCAATGGTCAGTACATATAGACACCAGCGTTCCATCCCAAGAAGGGCAACAAATCTCACCTTCATAACATCATCATCATAGGGAGCCTCTGGGGCGGTAATCCTGGTAACTTCAGTTAAGCAAGAGGTGAGGGCGACCTTTATGTTGGGATCACGGTGCTCCAGTAGCTCACTTGTAATCAAAACAGCCATAGTGGGGCGAAGAGCATTGTACATGCTCTCGGGCGGAGATTGATCCACCCTGGACAACCACATTTCGGCTTCCTGCACAAACGAACAGGCAATTCCAACTCTAATAAGAAAAGGGCAAACCTTGTATATAGTCCTGAGCTAAATGAGCTACCAACTAGGCCATACATCACACATCATAAACAATCTCTCGCCAAAAAAAAAAGAACATTGCAATGCAAGCAATATCTCCATGAAAACTACTCAGGGTCACATGGCCTCATCAACCAACAAAGCAGCCTTTTTTCTTCCAACCTAATCTAGATGAGTGACCAACTAGGGAATACTTCAATCTCCGTTCGACTGTTCCAGCCTACTCAAAACAGCACAGGTTAATCAATCAACAGAGAACTATTTTCTCCAATCCCAAGCTGAATGAGCCGCTGGCTACTGCAGGTTTCGTAATCTATCCCTAATAATAAAGAGGCAAAATTTCAGCTATTTTTTTCGTCTGGGCCATTTTTAGTCTGGCCCATTCTTCAGCCCAGCTGTTCGGACCACTCCCACCATCCTCCTACAGCACCGTCGCTCACCCCATCCGCCTATGTTCTTTCTTGAAGCCGACCTGACCCCCTCGCTGCGCCGCTTCTCCGCCGGCCCCCGAGCCATGGCCTACCTTCGCCACGCGGCCACCCCTGGACAAGCCCCGGTTGCCCCCGGCCCGATGCGCCGGCCACGCCACCGCCTCGACACGCGCTGACTCTGCCATGACCGTCACACGAGCTTCCTCCTCTGGCCGCGTCTGCCATGGCCGGCCCCGAGCCCCAGGTCGTGCCCCTGCCCCATGCATCGAACCTGAAGCGTCGTGCCCCACGCCCCATGGCTCTGCGCCGGCTGCGCGCTCGCCGGCTGGCCCTTGGCCATCGGCCCCCTCTGGCCTCTGGTCCTCCCTATCCCAAGCTCCTAGCTCAAGTCCCTCGACCATCGTAAGGTGAGCCGCCGCGTTGGTCGTCATACGTGGCGTTGCCGGACACTTCATCCACACATCAAGTCAAAATTAAATCTCGAAGACACCAATTCGGATCACAAAAGCCCAGAGTAAGTTCGACACGAACTCCTTCCACTATTTTTTCTGTTTATATAGATTTTGGTTGAAACTGAAATTAAAAGTTGCCATTGGGCAATCGTGATCTCGCAGGATTCGTTGGGGCATCGATTTTGGTTGAAACGGAAATTAAAAGTTGCCAATCAGGCATCCTGATCTTGCGGGATTCATAGGATCTCACGGTGCGCTCTGCTCCTCAAGGCGGCTGTGGCGAGCGGGCCGCAGCAAAGGTGCGCGTCAACGTCGCTGCTTGTTAGGGTGTCAGCCGACGGCTGCTACCTGCCTACCTCTGCTCCGATCCAGAGACCAGAGTCTAGAACTCTAGGCCCAGACTATACTCCTATTGATGCTTTATCTTCAAAGGTGCAGACGACAGACCACCTACACTGCTCAACCTCCACGGCTTCAGAGTCCATACATGGCTACTGGTGAGTATTATGCCTTTGCTTCATCATCAAGCTCTAGCTATGCATTATGTCTTTTCTTGCACTACTGAGTATTTACTGGATCACTAATCACTAGAATGCATATGTACATACAACATAAACTATATTATGCCTATTTTTCATTTGTCTTCAGCTCATATTAATTAGGTGCCTTTATTTAATTACTGAAAAGTTGAGTGCTAAAACATTTACTTTCAGCACATATGCCTTTTCCTACATAGTATTTAATTACCAACAATATATGCCTTTTCCTGGGGAAATTAACTGGGAGATGTGATTACAGTTCAAAATATGCATAGTATGAGTACAATCAAGTAACTCAGTTGGTAGGTCCTAATTTCTAGACGGATAAACTTTGCTTTGATTCTCTTCTGATTTGCAGTTCCAGTGGCCATCCAATGATATGTCTCTGAAGGACATGTACATGGATAAAATTTATTTACTGCCTTTCCTTACAGGATTTGATTTCTTCATGCTTTACCGCAGTTTGGCAGAGACGACCACCAATCTAGGAGTAGGATTGCTTCACTTAGGCTCTGTAAACTTCTGCCCAAGTGTGGGTCCGATATGGGTGAGAGCAAGGAGCTGTATTCGGGATAGAGAATTTCTTTTTGTTGTTTGAGATTTTGCCGCAAGCATCAATTTTGGAAAAAATGCTTACAGTTATCACTGTGGACTTCTACATAAAAGCATACAACCTACACGAAACAAAAAAGAAAAAGTCTGACTTCTAGATTTACCATTGTTTAATATGCGATTATGGAATATACACTTAGACCTTCAATATTGTTTCCTTATAAGATATTTTGTGAACTATATCTGCTTCTTGCATTCTAGGAAGAACAGAGCTAATTGAGCAATTGGCAAAGAGCAAGATGTTTATACTAACATGTCGAATATAACCATGGTGTCCTCTTTGTCAGATATAAGTCATTGTATCCTCTTTGTCAGAAAGTTGTTGCTTTAGTTGAAACTGTATCCATGGTGTTATAGCATCAATCTTGTACTCTATATTCATGGCATACATATGAAAAGGCTGAACAAGTGCAGCCATCCAATTGGAAAGAGGTGCATCCAACAAGTGGTAAGGACATTGTTTATCAAACCAAATTACTTTTGTTTATTTTATTTTTAATATATTAATTAAAATGATACCGGTTCTGCATCAGATAAGAAAAGCCTACTCAGATATCAGCTCTGGACTTCTATGTTCTTGTACATTCCTCAGAATCAATTTACTTAAAAAGGGTCGCTAAAATGAGTTGTTTTATTAACACAGGCGGCAGGAGCTCTGCCTTTCAATTAAAGCTAAATGAGTTACACACTAACATATTTCTGAATTCCATAATACCTAGATCACTTGGTGTGTTGGCTTTTGTTTCCATTAAGCTGAATACTTTGACATGTTGCAGAGATAATATTTTTTGCATCAGTAATGGTCACACTTGGCTCCCAAGTGCCGATTGAATCATGGTGCCAACTCATAGCTCAGGTACATCGTCTGTGGTTCAAATTTAGCGTAACACCTAATACTAATCTTCACTTGGTTGCTAATACTAAACAAGTGCAATGACCCAATAGGAGCACAGGAATTTCAAGCGCAAGCAAGAGCTCTGGATGATAGCCAAGCCAACAATTTTCAACTCTCTTGACTAAACAACCTCTAATTTTGCATGTCCACATCCTGCTTGAGTCTTTAGTTTTTTAAATAATTGACATTAGTCATAAGTCAAATTCACATGAGTTTTTAGGCAAATAATAAGAATTTAATCTCCCGTTGCAACGCACGGGCATGTTTTGCTAGTAAGGAAAAAAACCCAATCCCAAAACGATAAACAATTGCAAGGCAAGCTCTCGACACGCCTGATTGACGAACACAACGGGAACAGAGCACGATAGGTAGGCAAAACGATAAACAATTGCAAGGCAAGTTACATCTCGACACGCTCGATTGACTAACACAACGGGAACAGAGCACGATAGCTAGGGCGAAAGCAAAGGGTTCACTGGGGCCGCGCTCACCTCGAGTAACCGGAGCAGCTCGTCGTCGTCCTCCGGGATAGCACCAAAGCGCTGGCTTATGTCGCGCATCCGCAGCTCGGCCTCGGCCTGCACTTCCTCCAGCGTCATCACAGGGGCTGCAGGCGGTGCGTCCTCCGCCATCGTCGGGGCGCGGGGTGGAGACCTAACGGGGAGAGGGGTTTAGGGTTTCGGCGAGGGGGCTGGTGGTGACGGGAAGACTAGCAGGGGTAGGGTTTATAGCCGACGAGACGCCAGCGGTGGTGGCGGCGGCGACGGTGAGGAGGCCTTCGCACTCGACCTCTCCCACCTTCCAATTTTTCGCGATTCGCCGCCGTTCGAATCGTGCAACGGGAACATCTGGGTTGGCTGAGGTTGAGCAGGGGCTGCGCTGTGGTGGCCCCTTCAACCAGTTTACCAAAAATACCGGCTCCAAAGGCTGCGACGAGATACAGGTCACACAAGTCGGGATGGCTCCGGTTTCGAATTCAAAGGATATACTGAAGGGAAAACTTGGCGTTCATATACTAGGATTAATACGAAAAATGTCTGGGATCGTTTGAAAAATATAAGTGTGAATTACAGGGTTAGATATTTTGTGTAAGGCATTTAACATTTTTTTTTCGTTTTGGTTACTTTATTTTTTTTTGTGAATGCTCATTTTGAATAATTTGTTTTTTAATATTTAAATATGAAGTATTGTGTGTACATGCTATTTGGATCCTTAGAGCTAACAATTACTAGCTGCTAAAAATCTTATGTGATCTTGTTTGGTCTCTCTAATTAATATATTTTAGTTAGTATCTTATATAATATTCAGCTTATAACTTATGTGATCTCATTTGGATCCATAGCTAATAGTCTATCTAGTGTCTTACCTATCACCTGGATTAATTACATATTATATTACATTTAAATCTCTAGCTATTAATTTGCTAGCATCTTAACTACCACCTATATTAGCTGTCACATTTGATCCATAGCTAATATTTTAGTTGTCACATTTCTAGATTCTTAGTTTCTAAGATATATATCCAGATGCATAGCAAAAGCTATGAATCTAAAAAAATCAAAAACGTCTTATAATTTGAAATGAATGAAGTAGCTGCTAAAAATTTTATTTGATCTCGTTTGATCTCTCTAATTAATATAATATAGTCAGGAGTATCTTACATAACATCTAACTAATATGTGGTCCCATTTGAGTCTATAGCTAATAGTCTAGCTAGTATCTTACCTACCACCTAGATTAATTATATATTATATCCATTTAAATTTCTAGCTATTAATCTAGCTAGCATATGGTCTTGTTCAAATCGCTAGCTAATGTTCTAGCTAGTGTATTACCTACCACCTATCTAGTTCCTCCAGCTAATAGTTAGTTTTTAGCTAAGAGATCTAGACAGAGCCTTAATGAAAGATTTTTAGCCACATTTGCATATTTTTATATTAGCAATAAAAAGATTTTTAGATGTGCATTCCATGAATGATTGTAATAAAAAATTATTGTGATATATAATGTCCATGTTTATGTTCAATCTATTTTATAGTACCATCTAAAACATTAAATGGCTCTAACTAATCATATATTTGGTTTTTTTAGTTTTTTGGTACACGGGACATGGAATAGGTTGATCCCATTTTGAAGGTTCTTTAGTTTAGGGGCTTGATGGTTGTTTAGTTTAGGGGTAACTAGGGAGAAGGATGCAACGTAAAATTTTTAGATGTGTATTCCATGAATGTTTATGAGGAAATATGATTGTGATATATAATGACCATGGTTTATGTTCAATCTATCTTGTAGTACTATTTAATACATAGAATGGCTCTAACTAACCATATTTTTTTGTTTTTAGTTTTTTTAGACATGGGAGACGGATAGGTCGATCCCTGAAGGTTGTTTAATTTAGGGGCAACTAAGGAGGAGAATGTCTGGCCCTAGGAGAAGGCCTCCCCCTCCTCTCACCACATATCGAGCAAACATGCTCGTCCCTTGTGAGTGCCATAATAATAACTATGTTGGTTATGCCAAGGCTTTAGCATTAGCTATAAACATTATTTTTTTTCTTTGTTTAACTCTTAATTTCAGCTCTCAAAAGATTTATGTGTTTTTTTAACATAAATGTTGCAAAGACCCTATATGCCACGACTTCATATTTGTTTCACATGTAATGTAACTCTAAAAATTCTCTAACAGGTCCTTTATAGTTGAAACTCGAGCCACCAACTTCTTTATCCTTGCCCTCTTTGGAACAATTTTTGGATCTTATGTGGATGTTGATTGGACATAATGATTTTACACATATAACCACTAAGTCTAAATAAAACAAAATATACACAAAGCGCGCAAGAAAAAAACACTAAGATATGGTATGCTCCTATAACTTTCACTATTCTCATTTATCTAGGATAAAAACACTCTCTATTTATGAAAACATTTCATGAACATATAAATAATAGTAACAAAAATAAACAAAGATATGTTTTATCCATAAACTCATTATATGAAACACATAAATACCTATGAACTGGTGGAATCTGTCCACCTGAGTTTAAGTCCTCGACTTTGACACGGGTGCTTGTATTTTTCTGGATTTGTTCCAGGATTTAATGACGCTATACTTTCAGTGGTAGGCGATGTCCTTGTCAACAGCAATGCGTCTATAATGACTTCATGAATCTTGATATCTGTCGGCTCGGTCCTTCGAAAGAGCTCATAAGAGTAGGATTGCGTACATATGTTCATAGGGGTGAGTGTGCATGTGTGTTGTGGGTGTCTTCGCTGTACTGTGTAATAATAAAAACACATAAATACCTAATAATCATATCCTCCCTTCCTCGTCTATCTTAGACCTTCAAATAGTGCATCAAAAATCATCAATAATCACACTCACATTAAAAAATCATGATTGTATATATGTTTGCTCCTTTTTTTACAATGATGCCAATAGTCGATCGAGGAATATGTAGACATAAAAAAGGAGTAACATGATGACCAACAAAAATAAATTACATTCTTAATAAAATTAATAGTATATGTAATTTTTTATATGTGTGCATGAAATAAGTGTAGTGTGCCTTTGCACAACGATAACAATGTGAAATTTATAAAAACAACATGACTCAATGTTTTTAGCTTGATGAGCTAATAATATTAATGTTGTACTATTTCTTGAAATAGAACAAGAAATAACATGAAACAAAATGAATCCAAATGTATCAGTTGATCTAAAGGTCATGTCATATTGTGGAACTATTTTGTAGATTACTTACAACTCTTCCTAGCTACCACATTTTAAGCCCCTCATTAAAACGCTTGGTATCCATTATAGTCTCTCTTGCATTACGACATATATTACTCTAAATTTTCGTGATTTTTTTACAGTCCTAATAGAAGATCTCTCTTTTCATAAGAGCTTTTATACAGGGAAACCAACATAAAGAAATAAGATAATCACATAATTATGTGAATTGCTTGTGGTATATGAATATTTACCTTGGGTGGTCATGGGCCACACTTGCCATGCTTCATGTGCGCGACAACGTCATGGCTGTGGTGTCGAAAACCAACGTTACACTCTGTAAAAAAGCATCCTCATTTATCTCATCATATCGATATGCAAGTAACAAGCTCAACATCTTAGCCACTAAATAGGCAAGATTGATATAGTCCCATGGTTTGCAAACCTCTAATGGCACCATCTAACCATTCATCCCAACCGCAATGACCAAACATCAATATTTAGGTCTCCTTTTATTGCGTTCAATTCTCTATTAGATCACAAATCACTAGCTAACCATTTCGAGTAGAAAATAGACGTAGAATGGAAGAAATCACTCACATGTGGCAGAACAAAAGAAGAAGATGAAGACTTTGAGGATGGCGACGGACCGGCGGTGACAGAGAAGGTGTTGTGTATGCCTATTATATACATGAGTGGGTAGGCAACTATATGAAGGGTCGAGATGGCGGACTAGAGGGGGGGTGAATAGTCCTTTCTAAAACTTAACGCACCGGCTAACCGAAACAAATGCGGAATTAAAACTATCGGTCTAGCAAGACTACACCCCTCTATCTAGGTTCTCTAGCACCTTTGAAAGATCCTAAACAAGCAAGCAAGGTGCTACCTTAGCAAGAGCTCACCTAAACAATTCTAGGAGCAAGGTCACACAAACCTATGCAACTAGTACTTTGCAAACCGGGGGAGCTCCTACACAAACTAGTAGCAAAAGCACAAAGCTTCTAAGCTCACTAGCAAGCTCAATAACAAGGCAACTAATGCCAAATTAGAGAGCGCAAGTTACTTAGCTACCCAAACAAAGCAATGTGACTAACAAGGTTACACAAACCAAATTAGTCACGTAAGGGAACTACTTCTAGCTACTCAAGCAAGAAGGTAACTAGCAAGCTACACAAGCTAACTAATTACAAGAGCAACTACACAAGCACAAATATAAGAATGTAAGAACAAGCTTGTGTTAGGGACTTGCAAACCAACGGGAAGAACAATGTTGACACGATGATTTTCTCCCGAGGTTCACTTGGTTGCCACAAAGCTACGTCCCCGTTGTGTCGACCAACACTTGGTGGTTCGGCGGCTAAGAGGTGTTACACGAACCTCGTCCCCACTAGGACACCGCAAGAACCTACCCACAAGTGAGGTAGCTCAATGACACACACGATCCAATAGAGTTGCTCTTCGCGATCCCCGTGGGGTGAGCACCGTACCCCTCACAATCTCTTCTCCGGAGCACCGCACAATCTCCTTGCGTGCTTCAACGGAGTCACAAGCCACCAAGCCGTCTAGGAGGTGGCAACCTCCAAGAGTAACAAGCACCACCGGCTTGCAACACGAACACCTAGTGCCACTCGATGCAATCTCTCAATGCAACGCACTAGAATCACTCACTCACACAATCGGATGATTACTATCAAGCATATGTGAGTTAGAGGCTTTACTAGCACTCCCCAAGCATGGACACTAAGTCCTAAGGGTGCTCAGCACCAGCCAAGGCCGGCCACCACTTATATTTATAGCCCCAAGGGCTAAACTAGCCGTTGCCCCTTCACTAGGCAAAACCCGAGGGCACCGAACGCTCACAGGAAGACACCGGACGCTCAACCCCCAGCGTCCGGTGCTCAGCTGACCGCCACGTGTCACTAGCCGTTTGAAGTCGACCGTTGCCGCCAACGGCTACTGCACACGCGCGCCTGCACAGCACCACCGGACGCTCTACTGCGTTACACCGGACGCGTCCGGTGCACACCGGACTCGTGCGCAGAGAGCTTCGCAAACTCGCAAGGTCACCGGACGCAAGCCACCGGACGCACCCTGAGCGTCCGGTGCTCACCGGACTCATGCGCAGAGAGGGTCGCCAAACCGCCCGCACACCGGACGCTGAGCACCGGACTCACTCCGGTGCGTCCGAACGCTAAAGGCTAGCGTCCAGTGCCTCCGCGCAGAGCGTCCGGTGAGTGTTCCTCAGTGAGAAACACTCCCGTGACTTCTCCAAATTTTCCACCGGCGCAATAGAAAATATGCACTTAATTCTCTCAAAAGCGCCGAATCCCGTCTCGCAAGCTCGACGGGAGGGAGAGAGAAACCCACACCTCTCTCAACCCTAGGAACACCACCTCCTTTGTAAAGTGTGCCAACACCAACAAGTGTACACCACCATGTGCATGTGTGTTAGCATTTTCACAAATATTTTCCCAAAGGAGTTAGCCTCTCAACTTGCCACGCCACTCGATCCTAACACGTATGCAAAGTTAGATCGCTCAAGTGGCACTAGATGACCGATATGCAAACAAGTTTGCCCCTCTTGATAGTACGGCCATCTATCCTAAATCCGGTCATAAACTTCTCTACACACCTATGACCGGTGAAATAGAAAAGCCCTAGGTTATACCTTTGCCTTGCGCTTTCCATTCCATCTCCTCCAATGTTGATGCAACACATGCACCAACCAATCACCAAATGATATGATCCACTTCATATCATCACGTGACCGTATTGGTTCATCGATCTTGACCTCACTTGCTCTTCACCGTTGCCTCGGTCCATCGGCGCCAAGTCTTGCTCAAGCTTCACCGTCACACGCGGTCCCTCACTTCAAAGCCTCCGACTTGCCCTTCACTTTTGCAACCGGTCCATCAAGCCAAGCCTCATCTTGATCTTCTCCACCTTGGTCACATGACTCCATGTCATGTCTCATATGCAATGAGCTCCTTCATCATCACATCATCACCTGTGGACTAATCTCCTGTGTATCTCACATAAACACTATTAGTCCACCTAAGTTGTCACTCAATTACCAAAACCAAACAAGGACCTTTCACTATATATAGAGTAGGGTTGTGGAATGATGAGTGGGCTTCTAGGTTCAGTCGGAACTTTGGGCCAGTTGATCCGGCCTAGATAACCTTTTAATCTTTGGCCCAAGCCTCACCCACTTACTCTATACCTTTTAATATCCAACTCCTAAATGTTTTAGCTTGCATCTTTCATGATAGTCCAATTTGAACCTAGACACTTCCTATTTTGACTCCTCTTTCATGGTATGCTCATGTATACTCCCAAACATATTTTATTTGAATACCCCATGTAAAGAAGATGGGGTTTTGTCAGTGGCGGAGGATGAAAAAAATTAAGGTATGGTGAACAGATAACATAGATAGCAGAGATTTTTCTGATTTATACACATAAGTGTCAAATTATTTTAGATCAAATTCTGCATTTGTATATGTTTAATAGCACAAGTGACAAATTATTTTATCTGCTATCTGCTAATTATAAGATTTGTAACATTTATCTCTTCCTTTCAAGAAAGAAAACATGCACTTCTGCTTATAACGAGCAGATTGATTAGTTGAACAGACAAGCAATGAGCGAATAACAATAGGCAATAAGAAAAAAAGAGTTTCAAGTTTCATAATAGATAAGTAGATTAGTCGTGTCTTATCATATGTGGATGTGGGCTGTAGTTGTGATGCATCCTGCATCCAGTCATCAAGAACAGGCAAGCAAGAATGGTCGAGAAGACTTGAAAACGAGATGGCATCATGGAGCCATGGTCACTATCATAGTCTCACTGCCCTAGTGGCTATCATTCTCGATCGAGAAGACAAAATGGACCAATAATGAAGCCTCGATGGCCCGGTCGTGCGTGGCTCGTTGATTCGTTGAAAGGGTCGTACAATAGTGTTGCAACCAGGTAGCTCATATGCCAGTCCAAAGTGGCGAATCCACAACCCATAAGGAAAAAGGCCAAGGTAACAGTTTGCTACTCAACTGCTCATCTTTCTCTCAAGACCTGAATGCTACGTGCCTGAAGTCCTGAACAAAGCGTCCATGGCTACAGCTTGTAGCAAGAAGCTCTTTGGGGGTGGGGATCCACAGCGGATTCAAGGTATGGTGAGCGCCCTACCTTGCCCTACCGGGTCCTCTGCCACTAGGGTTTGTTATACTCTGCAACCTAAAAAAATAAAGCTTTAAAATAGCATACACTCACTATTAATACGAATCTTACTCCCTCAGTCCTAAAATGTAATCTAGTTTTATTGTAAATAAAACTTCTCTACTTTGGACTGACATCGTAACATATAAAATTGTAGGTGCAATTAATCCCTAATGTGGATTTTGGTGATATTACCATATAGTTAGATAACTAATGAGATTTATTAAGTTGACAAGCAGGTGAGAAAACAATGAGGATGCTAAATAAAATGGTGGCGTCCATAATTACAATTGATAGCAGTATTGGACTCATTAAAGGTTTAGATTCATTTTATATTTTTGAAATTGAGTATAGGAATCGTCATACTATCAAGGAGGGTGCAATACAAAATCTTTAGGTGGTGTTTGGCACAACTCTTTATGAGGGGCTCCTCTAGAGGAGCCGGAACCATTTTAGAGAAGCCATAAATTATGGCTTCACTAATATGGCTCCAGCTCCTCTACTCTTTACTCAAAATGGCTTCTCTAGAAAAACGTTCGACAGAGCTCTTCTAGAGGAGCCAGAGCCAAAGCTAGAGAGAAGCCCTGCCAATAGGCCCTTAATGTGTAACCAACTACTCAACCCCACCATAAACAGATCCTCACACAAAGCAAGGCCAGCCAAAATCCTAACTCCTACCTTCTATTATTGGTTTGTACAAAAATGTCGCATATTATGCAGCATTGCCACATAGTATTGATGCTATCGTGACTTAATGATCAACTGGGAGGACGAGAATATTTATACCTCTTCTTTCTCCTTCCAACAGCTAGCTCGACCATTCACTCACCACAACCAGCAGACAAGCTTTTCTTTAGTCTTAAAGGCTCCCAACCTTTCCCCATTGATTTATAGTGATTCCTTGAGAGTTTGGCCTCCACAATTCACAATAGAGCTTTCCAAAACAAGCTCCAACTCCTAGAGCATTTGGTTCACGTTCAAGGTGACATGTTGCATTTGTTACTCTTGGAGCAAGTGCTCCTAGTTGGCCAGGTCTCGCCTGTCAAATCACTACAAGCTCCTATATGTGCTTTAGAAAGTTTGTAAACTCTCCCAACATCTAGTAAGAACCCTCAACCAAGAGAGTTGCTCTCTTGATTTAACTCTAGAGGTACTCTTTGCGATCTCCCATAGGGTGAGCACAATACTCCTCATAATCAAAGCCACTAAACAATCACCACAAGGTGCTCAATAATCCATTGCTACTCCAAGTGTTTAGGTGGAGGTAACCACTAAGAGTAACAAGAAATCTGTAGCCCAACGATGCACCATCACCACTAGATACAAACTCTAAGCAATGCACTAGATCTTTTCTAATCTCACTTTTGACCGGTCTCTAAGCAATGGAGTGAGTGGAAAGGGTGCATAATCACTTCTAAGAGTGTGTGTATCAATTATAATGGCCAAAGAGAGCCCCAAGCAAGGGATTGTGTGTTTGGGCTTGCACGCAACTCTTGTAGGGCCTTTTCTCTAATGCTATAGAGAACCAACCATTGGACATTTCTGGTGAGTGCTCTGCAACTCAGTCAATAGTCAATATACGCTTTTTTTTCTCTGGTGCTTTCCCTCAAAGGGCACCAGACTTATCCGTAGTCGAGGGCAAAAACTTTGCCCTAAGTACATCTCTCAAATAATTTTCAAATACACTAACTCCAAATGCGTTCCAAAATTGAACACCACCACTTAAGCATCTCGTTAGCCTTTAAAAAACATTTTCAAAAGTATTTTAACTTTCTTCCTTGCTAGGTCACTAGGATGCAAAGTTAGTTTAAGCCTACTGGCACTAGATAATCGTCTCAGCTTTGGAGTTTTCCTCTTAATAGTATGTCCATCTATTCTAAATTGATCATGCACTGTATTGCATCTTGGCTAGTGAAATGAAAACACCTAATATATATGTTTGCCTTCCAGCTTGTGTTTCATCTCCTTCTCTCCAAGTGTGAGCCTTCTTTCATATGGAACCACTTATTCATAATTATAACCTTGCTCATCATCATCATGTGGAACCTAGCTTATTCATAATCATAACTCATTGAAAGCATTAGTCCACTGGTTGTCAGCTAATTATAGAAACTAAATTTAGGGTTTCACCAAGCCAAAAGAGGAAGGAGGGGGCAACAACGATGAGAACAACTTTGTGATTGATCTCTACAAGTTTCAAATAAAATTTGTATCCAACGAAGCTCATATGTAAAATTTATATTTCTTTGCTAAGTGGCACAAAAATATAAATTCTACCAATTTTGATGGCAGCTTGGCAAAAATCTACTACATTTTTAAAATTTAAAGATTGTTTATTGCAAAAAATGTGTTTTTATTGAGTGAGAAAAATATGAATTTTAAGTATATAGAATTAATGTATCCGTTTGAGCATGTAGGATTTTTACATGTGTATAAGAATGTTAGAGGAACCCGTTCATTTTTTTTCATAAGGAAAAACAGAAAATAAGAAAACAAAAATCCTGCGTTCCAAAGGGGCAAAGGGCCTAAAGAGTCGAATTTCAGGCTGGCGCAAGCGCGGCCCAGCAACTGCTGCAGCCGTTCCCCGCAGGCGGCAACGCCTCCCCGGCGCCCCGTGACCTCTTCCCCCACAGCTGCTGCTTCCTTCTTCCACACTCACACGCTCCACCCGCTGCCCTGAGATGGATCCCGCGCCGGCGACCCCGCGCTGGAATCTGGAGCGACCGTACCTCACTGGACGCTTCCACCAGGTATGCCCCTTATCGCATACTGCCAGCATTACCACCTCAACGCCCCTCTCAAGAACCTCGCACGCTCTGGCAGGAGGCGAAGGCTGCTGCGGCGGCGCAGGGACCCGGATCCAAGTCCTTCTCCCTCGAATCCTTCAGGTAGGTACTACGGTGGAATTTCGTGCGGTTTAGGCGCAATAATCCGATAATTCTGCTGTTCGCGGTGGTTTCTGATGCCTGGAACTGGTTTGAATCTGCAGCCGCGGCGCTGGCGCCGGCACCGGAAGTGTCATCGGATCGTACGCAGTATCGGTGCAGGTAAGCGGGCTGGAGGTCAACTAGTGGAGTTGAGCTTTCAAGTGGATTTTTTTAGCCAACTGTGCAACTGTAGCTAGGGTTTAGGTTCTGTTTATGGGGTTTGAATTTGAGGAATTAGCTAGGTAGGATTTGACGTGTCTGTATTTATTATCGACCTGTGAATTTAAGTTGCTGGATGTCAGGTAGGGAGGATTTGAATCTGCTGCTGCTGTGCTGGGGATTCCTGAGTATTAGTTTTGACATTGCCGGCCTCCTGGAGCTTAGTAAATCATGTTTCATGTCTCCCTTTTAGTAGTGTAATCATGCTGAGTTAGACTCTGCTTCATTTTTCTGGGCGAAGTACTCATTGTGTGACTCTGGAAATAGTTTGAGAAATGTTACAAGTGAATTTTGGTTGAGTGTCAATTCTTTTAATTTGAATTGCATCTGGAGCCCAATGGTCAGTCAGTTGGTGCAGGTTTACAAAATGTTGGTTTAAATATGACATCGTGAAACATCATCACTATATAGGTTCTGCTTTTCCGTGGGGCTTACTATTGGCCTAATTTTTCACTGTTGTTAGAAACATATGTACTATGTAGCTTTCACAGAACAACTGCAAAATGTAAGTTTGTGCAAGGTTGCTGATATAATTGTAATGCAGGAGCTTTTGGTTATCGATGATTTGCTATCAGCTCTGGTGGGTATTGAGGGACGATATATTTCTATTAAGAGAGTTCGTGGAAAGGAGGGCTATGTTGTCTTTCAGATTGATTCTTCGATGGACCTTGCCCTCCAGGTAGACCCTTAGTGTAGAGTCCGTTATATCACACACACAATAAAGGTTATGGCTGTTACTTTACTGATCTTTCTCTTACAGGAATTGACTCGCCGGATTTTCCCTTTGTGTGAGGATTATGTGTTGGTAAGCCAGTTTGTGGAGTCCAGGTCACATTTCAAGAATGGTTTGGTCAACCATGCTTTGGCTGCAGCTCTAAGGGCATTCCTACTGGTACAGCAACTATCTGTGCAAAGAAAAAAAATGAGGCGTCTATGTTCTTGTTAGAGCTAAATTGTGCAGATGTTGAAGGCATATTTCTTCTACTCTTGGTAGGAGAATGTAGAGTAGTTTAACATTTGTGATTTTCACTTTTCGAGAGCATTGAAGCACCCTTTTTATGGGCTATGGGCCGAGGACTAGAGGCAGCTTATCTGCCATGCGGCAAGAGTGCAGTGGCGTGCCGCTTAGGAGATAAGCTATTTGTTTTGTTAGCCTACAGATAATTCTTGTTTTGTTAGCCTAGATATATTTCTGTTGGTTTGTTACATCAGTTTGCTAATTTGTTTGATTGAAGCCAGCTCTATGTAATAGGCATCAGCAGATGTAAATTGGCAAGCAAGAAAAACCTTAAAAGCAGTCAGAGCCTCCAGAGAGTGGGCGACTCGCCAGTTGCCCAGTTCTTTCTGCCATCATAACCAAAAGCAGTTTTCGATATGTGATTGCAAACTCTTCTTTTTGAAAAAGGCAACAAAACCAGAAAGAATATGAAAAGGCTGTATCATGTGCTAGAGTTCAGTTCTGTTCTGTCATGTTTTTTTTAACGAATTGTATCGTTGCTGAGGTTATCCCATTGATAATACATTGACTTTCTAAAATCACTATATATTGACGTCCAGGGAAGGTCTATGTTGGTACTTCTGTATGTTGCTTATCTGAAAATTTTGCACTTTGCACATAGTCACCCAGTTTTTTTTTAATAAAATGTATGATCAGGACTATCAGGCAATGGTTGCTCAACTGGAGCACCAGTTCCGTCTTGGAAGGCTTTCTGTTCAGGGATTATGGTTCTTTTGTCAGGTGAGTTTTCTTCTATTACGTTTGCCTTTCTTTGATTAGTGGCTTTAGCATTAAAAGTTATGTTTTCTCTTTGGCAGAGGATGATGAGTTCACTGAATGCACTGGCAGTTCTAGTGGAGAAGGCTACCTCCAACAATACTAATGGTTCTGCAACACTTAATCTACTTCAAAGCCAGGTACTCTTTCACAATGAGTTTATGCCTCTGAGATTACACACTGTTCCTTCTGTGCCTCCTCTCTTCTCCTGTATGCCTACTGTAAATCTAAGCTAAATGGAGCTGTCCAGTTTTTAATTTTCTTATAGATAAAACAATTTTCTTCAATAGGACTGGTTTCATACTTCACATTTTTCTCAGAGCTTAGTTCTCCTGAATTCACATTGTTACTTATTTAAACATGTAATGCATCTATAATATCCTTCAACTCAGGCAAAGGCGATGGGTGGTGATAGTGCTGTTCGGTCTTTACTGGAGAAGATGACAGAATATGCAAGTGGAGCATACCTCAGGATGCTAGAAAGGTTCATGATTGTTCATAGCTTCTTTCCTTGTTTGTCTTAGGAGTGATGCACCTTTTCAACGTTTGCTAGCTTTCACATTTTAGCTGAAGTCAACACACATCTTCTAGTTACTGTCTTGTCTTGTTTAGAGTCCTACTGTTTAGAGGAAAAAACTTGCTATTATGTGAATTTGTTTTTGGCCATATTAGGTGGGTGTATGAGGGACTAATAGACGATCCTTATGGTGAATTCTTCATTGCTGAAAACAAATCTCTGCAGAAGGTACCTTTTGTCTTCTAAATCTTTGGACCTTCGTATCTTACTGTTGTTTGCATCATATTAAGCCTAACATGTCAAATCTAGTTTTATCTTATTTTAACCAGATGCTTGGTTTATTTCCTTTCCTTTTGGATTCACCAGGAGAGCCTCACTCAAGATTATGATGCCAAATATTGGCAGCAACGATACAGCCTAAAAGAAGGAATTCCTAGTTTCCTTACGAATGTTGCTGCAATGATTCTAACAACAGGAAAGTATCTTAATGTTATGAGAGAATGTGGGCACAATGTTCAGGTATACATGATTCATTTTTTTCTGGAATCAAACCAATAAATATTTAAATGCCATGTTAGTAGTATGCCTCTATTACTTAAATCACACAGTTACTTTGGATATTTTACTTAGGTTTCCTTGTCAGACAATACTAAGCTTATGAGCTTTGGCTCAAACCACCAATATCTTGAATGTATAAAATCTGCATATGATTTTGCAAGTGGTGAATTGTTGACTCTGATGAAAGATAAGGTAATCACTGTTTTATAGTCAACTTGGGGTTACATTTTGTTCATTTATAAGCTAGGTTTCTAATTTATCACATTAAATGTGCAGTATGATCTCATCGGGAAACTGCGATCCCTGAAGCGCTATCTACTCCTTGACCAAGTATGCTGAACATATGGAGAATATTTACTCTTTATATTTTCTGTTATTACTTCATATGTGTCTCATGCTTTAGCATAACATGTAGAGACAGTAATAAAATTCAGAAAGTAATCTCTATATTATGTTACACGACCTATGTTCCAAAGTGTAAAGTCTTTTTAGGTTTATTGTCCTAAGTCAAAAGTCTTCAAGTTTGACCAAATTTATAAAAAAATATAGCAACATTTCCAACATTAAACAAAATAAAGACATTCAATAGTGGATTTAATGAAACTGATCTAATGTTGTTTATGTTGCTATGTTTTTGTATAAACTTGGTCAAACTTGAGAAGTTTGACTTAGGACAAAACCAGAACACCTTCCATTTTGGACGGAGCGATATGAGTATCTTAGCTGTTTTCAATGTCCTTGATAATGAATGCCATGTTTCCTGATTTGATTTTGACCATCCATACTGATTTTTCTTGAGCTACTTATCTTATCTGTTTTATCTAGTTTACAGGGTGACTTTTTGGTTCATTTTATGGATATTGCTCGAGAGGAGCTTACAAAGAAACCAGAAGAAATATCTGCTGAAAAACTTCAGGTTGTCTTGTACTTTGTGTTTTCTGTGTGTTTGTGCTATGACAAAAGCAGATTTTTTGTCAACTCTGATTATGAAAAAGCTGTTTCTCCCTTTGTTTTGCTAAACCTTTCTTTGTTTATTTTACACGGCAGTCTCTGCTTGACATTGCTTTGCGGAGTACTGCAGCTGCTTCAGATCCAAGCCATGAGGAATTAATCTGCTGCGTGGTAAAATATTATTCGGATCTGGTCATACTATATGATGTTTTATATTATCATCTTTGTTTACATTTGTGTTCAACAGGAAAGAAGTTCCCTCCTTAAGAAACTGGGCACTCTGAAAGACTTGGATTGTGCTTACCCTGCAGATAAGCTTGCTGCAGCAGATGTTGATCAGTCAATGCAATTAAGCATTACGGGTTTGGAAACATTCTGCCTTAGCAATAAGGTTTTCTATTTTAATAGTTTGTTTAAAACTTTTCTCATGTTTGTCTTGTGGTAATGAAATGATATACTTGTTGTACCCTGCAGGTCCAGTGGCCTTTATCTCTTGTAATTTCAAGGAAGGCTTTGACAAAATACCAATTGATCTTTCGCCTATTGTTCCACTGCAAGCATGTTAGTCGCCAGCTGTGTGCAGCATGGCAAATACAACAAGTATGAATGAACCCTTTTTCTCATGCAAAACCAGTTTAATATTTTTGCGTATGTCAACTTTGACTGGATTTTAACTCTTGGACAGGTATTCCGGTCTGTCAAGATTCTAGGGACACCAATTTTACGGTCATCAATTCTCTGTCGTAGCATGCTCAAGTTTGTAAATAGCCTTTTGCATTATCTAACATTTGAGGTAAACCATACATGTCAGCATGCTAATATATTCTTTTGATTATGCTAAACCACAGATGACACCACGCATCATGTAACGTTTGAGGCACCATACATGTTGGGCAAGTTCTAAACTATTCATTTGGTCCCCAGGTTCTTGAACCAAATTGGCATTTGATGCATGACCGCCTTCAAACAGCAAGGAGCATAGATGAGGTTTTGCACTTTTTTTACAATTTCATATTTTAGGGGGATACTTTTGCAATTAAAATTAATCTACAATGCTAACGTCCAGAACACATTACCTTTGATGTTAATACTGCTTGCAGGTTATCCAGATCCATGATTTCTTCCTCCAGAAGTGTCTAAAAGAATGCTTGCTGTTGTCGCCTGAACTCCTTGTGGTGTGTCCTTTTACCTTTTTTTTTCCTTAAAACTAAAAGAAAAGATAAAACAGTAACATTTGGTTGATAGCTTTATTTAGTACTCCCTCTGTTTCAGATTGTAGGTCATTTTGGCTTTTGGAGTCTCAAAGTTTTTACTGTGTATCTAGATATTGTATACTATGTCTAGGTGCATAGCAAAAGCTATGAACCCATATAAAAGTCAAAACGACTTAAAATTTGGAATGGAGGAAGTATCATTCATTTTCTGAAAGAATCAGTTCTTATTCTTGTATTTATTTGCATGCACAGAAAATTGAGAAGCTGAAAGGTTTATGCCTTCAGTATGCCACTTCCATCCAGCTCTTGATGCCATCCATCGATGTCACTAACTCCGAGAACACATCAAAGTCTGGGAAGTCGAGATCAAGGATCAATAAATCACAGGACAGAGACCAGCAGCTGAAACTAGCATCAGAGAATGTTGTCATGTCAGAGTCGATCCTGTACGTATCCAGCGTCTCTATCTATCCTTGAAGCGGCGAGAATAAGATTCCAGCCCAGTATCATGTAACGTCACATTGGTCTTTGCTGCAGGAAATTTGAAGCAGCGTTCAATTCAGAGCTCCAGAGTCTTGCTCCTACATTGAGTAACAGTTCACATGCGGAGCCGTATCTGACTCATCTCGCACAGTGCATTCTTGGTGTGCGAATCGACCAATGAGTTATTTGATGGGCTTGGTACAATGCCATACTCTGCATGTGCGGCTGCAGCGTTGCATTGCCCATCCCAATCAAGGTATGTGTATGCTTGTGTGAATGACAATGTGATCTACGATGCGCTTCGTCGCTGTGATAGATTAGGATTAGTGAGTCTAGGGTGGTGTCTTATTGGTGTTGGCATATCAGCCGTTCTTATTATCTTGAGCTCGAGCCTTGATGTGTGTTTATCAGCTGCGACTCAGCATTTCCGTGCTGTTGATATCTGACAATAGCATTGTGTGATGTGCTGTGTTGTGAGATCCAGATGTGTAGACCGGCGTGTAAACTTTGCTAAGTTTATTTATTCCATGTGTGGCAAAAGTGTTTGGTTTGAATGGGCATTGACGCCGTCATGGCGATGGTTTTGCGTTTCGCTTTGGTGATTGGTGAAGCACCGAACTCGTGAGTCGTGGTGGGCTTCATTGAAATAATGAAAAAGCCATGCTAAAAATACCACATTGATAAATGGCAGACAGATTCAGCTTGGCTGAAAAGTCAGTAGAAAATACCGTTCGTTGAATTTTTGTAAGATAAAAACACCGATGAATGATAGATTCGGTTTAGGTCGTGTTTAGTTTTCAAACAAAAAAATTTTACGATACTGTAGCATTTTGTTTGTTTGTGGTAGTTATTGTCCAACCATGGACTAACTAGGCAGGCTCAAAAGATTCGTCTTGTAAATTTTGATAAAACTGTGTAATTAGTTTTTTATTTTTGTCTATATTTAATACTCTATGCATGCGTCTAAAGATTCGATGTGATAGAGAGTTTTGAAAAATATTGGGTTTTTGGGTGGAAGTAAAAATTATTTGCACAATTTAATCGGAATTTAGGAGACGAATTTTTTGAGCCTATTTAGTCCATGATTAGACAATAATTATCACAAACAAACGAAAATATACTACAATGCCGCGAAATTTTTCCCGAACTAAACACGGCCTCAACACGAGTAGGATCTCAACACGAGTAGGTCTGTAGGTGTGATGTAACGGTGTAGTAGCACTCATGATTTTTAACTTTTTATAAGGGCTCGGAACTCGAACGCGACACACGAGAGTTGGCTAGCGCTCCAGCTAATTTTTGCTAAGGCCTTGTTTAGTTCACTCTGAAATTTAAAAACTTTTTAAGATTATTCGTCACATCAAATCTTGTGGCACATACCGAAGCACTAAATATAGACAAAAATAAAAACTAATTGCACAGTTTACCTGTAAATCACGAGATGGATCTTTTAAGCCTAGTTACTTCATGATTGGACAATATTTGTCAAATAAAAACGAAAAAATAAAAACGAAAGTGCTACAGTCCCGAAAACCAAAAAGTTTTCGGAACTAAACAAGGCCTAGGTCGATTATGTGCGTCAAAGCTAATTTTTAGCTGATAAATAAAACACTAGCTGTCCTATTTGTTGAAATCCAAATAGAATCTAAAGTAAGTTTTAGTGATCTGTTTTTTTTAAAAACTGCAGTATCACAAAACTGTGATTTTATAAGCTAAAAGATACAAAATCATGGTCTAGAAAAAGGAGGTCATAAATGAAGTTTTAAAACTCCAAAAGACTATAGTTTTAATAAAATTATGATTTTAGAGACTACAAGATTTATTGCATTCAAATACCTAGTAACTTAAAAAAAACAAAATATTTTATAAATAGTATGCCTTGTTTAGTTGGTGATTTTTTTGAGTTTGGGTAGTGTAGCATTTGTTATTGTACTTGACAGTTATTGTCTAACCATGGACTATCTAGACTTAAAAAATTTATCTCTTAAATTATAAGTAAACTGTGTAATTAATTATTTTCAATCTATATTTAATATTTTATGTATGTATTTAAAGATTTAATACGATGGAATTTTGAAAATTTTTAAGATAAGTCCTGGGCTTACCTAACGCCACCCGGTCCACGCGCGGGTATGTTAAGTTGGATCCACCTCCACACGGAGTCACGGACCAGCCGACCAGAACGATAGTGGCAGGCTGCCAAGCTCACTTCGCGGCCCTGTCGTTTGCCGGAAATCCGCTCGGGAACCCGGCGCGCACCAGCCATTTTCCCCCGGACACCTCCGCACCGACCCCTCGCCCATCCGCGGTTAGTTCGCTTCCCACACTCCTCCGGTACCCACCCCACTCCCCTGTTCCAGTGTTCCCCTCACTACCCCAGCCCCACCAGTCCACCACCACCAAGCCGCGCCGCGCCCCAGCCAGCCACAACAAGGCAAAATCAGGGGCGTTCACGCTCACTGACTCGCACACGCCGAGCGACTACGCGAAGAACGCAGTCGGCCGCGCGGTGATCTCCCAACCAACCCACATTGCGCGCGCGCCCACGGCCGAGGATCGATGGTGGGCGGCGGGGGGCGCCGCGCGGCGACAGCGGCGGCGCTGGGGCGCTGGTGCCTGGTGATCCTGGCCGTGGCCTCCGCGCTCGGGGTCTCCGGCCCCGCCTTCTACTGGCGCTACAAGAAGGGCTTCTCCTCCTCCTCCTCCTCCCCCGCGTCCACCGCGGCGGTGGCGGCCTCCTCCCCCTCGTGCCCTCCCTGCAGCTGCGACTGCCCGGCGCCCCTTTCCCTTAAGTCCATCGCCCCAGGTGAGCTGTCCTGTTCAGTCCCTCTTACCAGATCTTGCTACTGTCGTCGCTTGGTCTGTGTCGGCGCGCATGCTACCCATAATTTGCTAGATAATAAAAAAAAAATCAGTATTTTGGTCTCCACTAGGGTCATCAGATTTAGCATATGTGACTCTGTATCACTGTATGAATTATGGTACAACTGACGCATGCATAGGGGAAACAAATAAGCTAGTTTTAGTTGCTATGTCTAATTGTGTATGATGAAAACCCCAAGTTGCAGCTATGTCCGCATTACTGACAGGAATTTGTGTTCATTGCAGGGCTTGCCAACTTCTCAATAACAGGTTTGGGTCCTTCCTTCACACTTCTGTCAACTGAGGCATGGGCTTCCAGTACTCTTATCACATGTTGTTTTCTTGCTGAATCTGCTGCCTTCACTATGATGATGTGCGGGATGATTTATAGACCTTATGGAACATTTTACTTGGGTTAATCTTCACCCTACAAAAATGCTCAAACAAATTAGTGCTTATAAATTAAAGTAAAATTGTGTGTCAAATTTGTCTTTCTGAAAATTTACATTCTTTTGATCATTTAGCCTCAAATTGTCTTATTGAAAAGAAAAGCTGGATACTACAGGGGTGAACACTAGAAAGCTAGCTTATCAAGTATGTTATGAAACAGCGCTGCAATATCTTAAAGAGTTGGATTTTATAATTGGGCGCGGAGCTACAGATATTTGTCTAATGATGCACTCTACTGTAGGCTTCTTAAAAGCATCTTATTGTTGAGAAAAAGGATCTTTTCCTTCATCTTGGTTCGTATTCCATAACTCTCTGGCATTAGACTATTACCCTAACAATATAGCATAGATGAAAGTTAGTTGTGATCATTAGACTATTCTTTCGTCTTAATTGAGCAGCAGAGCTTCTGCCAGACACTCCAGCGACATGCATTTTGCAACTTAGGATGTATTGCTTGCTGCTGTTCCTGGACATGCTAAGATCATAGCTTTATTTTATAATGCAGCCTACTAAGTACTGGCAATGCAAACTTGAAACTAACACTGTCATTGTCAAGTCTGCATTTGCACATAATTCTGTCATCAACATACTTCTCATTTGGACGGTATATTTGCTTCATCAATCAAGATTGCACAAATCTTTCTCACCTTGCTGCACAATTAGTTGTTGTGCTTCCTTTATCTCATAGCTACCCAGTTTTCTAGAACTGGAACTGTCAAAATATTTGAATCACCTTCTTTGCATTGTTTTGTATATCTACCTTTTCTTTTAATGCACAATTTCCTGACCTTTTGCTATTGCTGTTATGAAGATATTATGTTAACTAGACTAAAACTTTAATGTTCGTATTGAAATATATGCAGATTGTGGGAAAAACAACCCTGAGCTTGCCAAAGAGATGGAGAAGCAATTCGTCGATCTTCTTAATGAGGAACTCAAGCTGCAGCAGGTTGTAGCTGAGGAGCATAGTCACCACATGAACGCCACTCTTGTTGAAGCAAAAAGACAGGCTACTCAATACCAGCGAGAGGCAGAAAAATGTAATGCAGCTACAGAGACCTGTGAGGAAGCTCGGGAGCAGTCTGAGGCAGCAATTTCAAAGGAGAAGAAACTCACAGCAATGTGGGAACAGCGAGCTCGGCAACTGGGTTGGCAGGATTCTCGAGCCACAAGCATGTGACAGTTGTAGTTCTGAATCTCTTTCTCTTTTTCAGGTGAAATTATTTCTGGTAGCTGCATGGGTTACGCCTTGCAGCCAAACCGACCGGCGTTAGTTGTACGGATCCACTTGTAATGTTTGTCTATGTAATACCAGTTTCCACGGCAACATAGTTATTTTTGAGTCCCAACATTATAGTTCCAGCTTCCATACAATGTAACTAGCTTGCTGCTGCCTAGATATCTGAAATTTCTAATAGTACTGTTGAAACCATTTAATTGTGTTATGGTTGTGGATTAGAGGCTAAACTGTTGGAGAAACTCAATGCAAATCTGGATACCAGGATGTACAAAGAGTGTTGATCTATAGCATCAACCTGCTGGTACAGTTTACTTGTTGGGTGATGGAAGTACCTTCAGGATATAATTGTTGTTTGTTGTTGACATATTTGTAATTCATGTGGCCATGTGGGTTTATGTCCAGAAAGAAGGGTCTAGTCAGTCCCGAAATTAGCTTTAACTGTGTAACATTCTGAGCATTTTGTTTTCATCATAGATGGTGCCATGGTGGGAGCTGCAACCTGAAGGCCGAAAGAATCACAACTTGTGCTCGATAATGATGGTTGCAGTGTATAGGCATCATCACGTAAGCTTCAGAATATGCAATTTTGTTCTGCTTTCGCTTTAATAGCTTTCCCAAATTGTTTTTTTTTGAACGCAAAACTTTCCCAAATTGTTTTTATTCAGCTGTTTTTACTTCTTAGCTGATTTGTACCATGCGAACTACCTCTAAAAACTACTCAGAAATTGCTTGTCCAAACTATTCTTATATTTAGTTGGGAAAAAAAATTACTCAGAGAGTAAAAAACAAATTTATAAAAAAACGAAACAATAATTTGGCTAGGGAAGTTGGTTGGCCAAAATTTTCTTGTATAGTTGAAAACAAAGAAGTGCTCAGAGAGGGAAAAAAAGGTTATAGAAAAACTCAGAGAGGGCAAAAATATTAAAAGAAAACCATTTAGTTGGAAAAAAAACTACTCAGAGAGTAAAAAGCAAATTTATAAAAAAACGAAACAATAATTTGGCCAGGGAAGTTGGTTGGCCAAAATTTTCTTGTATAGTTGAAAACAAAGAAGTGCTCAGAGAGGTGTATAGTTGAAAACAAAGAAGTGCTCAGAGAGGGAAAAAAGGTTATAAAAAAACTCAGAGAGGGCAAAAATATTAAAAGAAAACCAAAAAACATTTGGCCCATGCAGGTCTCGAACCTGCGACCTTCGCGTTATTAGCACGACGCTCTAACCAACTGAGCTAATAGGCCAATTATGTGTCTTTTGATTCGTCTTTATATTAAACAATTTACATAAGGCATATATATCGATTGACACCTACATTACCATACACGCTTGTGCGTTCTCGTCATCAAAGTAATGGAAGTTCCATCTTTCCGACCTATAGCTCTGAAACTCATCGGGAACATCTGCATCGTCAGGGTAGAACAATGGTTCACCGTAAGCGTAAGGAACGTAAGTTTCTTCTCCCTTGCCTTCCTCCTCCTCGTCTTCCTCGGGGGGCAAGATCTCCGCCTTCTTCCCAGTCTTCTTCTTGATCTTCCTCACCACCTTCTCAGGCTCGAAATCTCCTGTCACCGTGACCTTGTTCTCTTCCCTGTCCACCTCCACCGTCTCGACGCCTAGAGAGATGATGAAACGTCGTCACGAGCACGGACAAAAGGATGCAAATTAAGCTGAAGTATTTTCTTATACTTCCTCACCTTCGACTTTGCTGATGGTACGGCGCACTTTTCTTTCGCAAGCATCACAATGCATGTATACTTTCATTTCTATTGTGATGCTCTGCACAAAAGGAAGAAGAAGCATACAGCGTGACTATGCATATACAATTGAATATGAAGTTACGATTCTCCAGGCAACTTCGTGGGAACGCTTACCTTCGTAGAGCTATCGTTTTCTTCATCCATGGTGTGTACTGATACTGAAACCTGATGATATTATATAATAATAGGTGATGCGAGAAATGGCCTGAAATGTAACATGGAACATTCAGATTCAGACCGATCGAGAGAGAATGCCTGAATGGACATTCAGACTGACAGAGGCCACAGAACACAACACCTGTTCTTGATTAAGGTTTCAGACCAGGAATCATGAGGGGAGTATATGCCAACCAATGTTATTTCTGAACCAAGAAATGAAGGAGCTAAGGCTGCGATAGATGCAGATGAACTTGAGAGAGGTATATAGTCACAATTAAGGCTGCTTCGTTCTAATCACGCAATTAGCTAGGTGTTGTATGTATATATAGGTAGATGTGGTTGTTACTCCAAGTCGCCTGGGAATGCAATGTCCATGTAATTCACCGAAAACGAAAATGACCTTGCCATGCAACGGTTCCTCACCCGGCCGGTTGGTCCGTTCATGCCGATTGCGCGTTACCTCCTCTTCTTGGCCCCTTCCAAGGCGGCATCGTCGGACCCAGGTCAATTCGTCGATGCAATGCGACCTCAAGGAACAGCACCTGAATAAGTTACCTTGACGAGAACATTCAGTGAAGGTAATCGAGAGATTACCAAGAAATGGCTTAAAGAGTGGAGATTCCAATGATGCTCATGGAGATTCCAATGATGCGCATGGAGCTATAGCTGTTCGGAATCGCATTGACCGCCTGGTCGAGCCGGCTCTGTCGGGAAGGTTCACAATAATAGTGGAAGGAGAGGAGACGAGAAAGACGCGGGAAAACACGTGCAGCATGCCCGCAGTCTCCCCCGACCTACCCTGAGTGCCTGAGGCCTTGTTTAGTTATCACTTTCGTTTTTACTCACTTCATCCTAAATTATAAAATATTTAAATTTTTTATCTCAAATTTGACTACTTATCTTATTTAAAAAAAGTTATATAAATATATTCAACTTAAGTCATTTTTTGATCTTTTATTAATAAAACAATCCACGACAAAAGAGGTGATAGTTTGCAAAAAAAAATGAATGGTCAAAGTTGGTGTCAAAAAAGTCAAACGTCTTATAATTTGAGATGGATTGAGTATTTTGACAATTATTGTTCAACATAAACTAACTAGGCTTAAAAAAATTTGTCTCAGAAACTACAAGCAAACTGTATAACTAGTTATTTTTAAATTTATATTAATGCTTTATGCATATGGCATAAGATTCGATGTGACAAGAAATATTGAAAAGTTTTTAGATTTCGGTTGTATTTGTGTATGTGTCGTAAAATTCGATGTGACGAGAAATCTTGATTTCTTTTTAAATTTCGGTTGTAACTAAACAAGGCCTGAGCTAGGCTACTCATTCCTGATGACGGAAATAAGAGCATCTCCAACCGTTTTGCATAATTGATTTGGTAAATGAGGGAGTTTGCCAAGTGTCAAAAAAATATGGCAAATGTGAAAAGAGGCAATCTCCAATGGTTTGGCATTAATCACTTCACGTCAATTTTCCAATGCCAAGTATAAACCGGTTTGGCATATATGTCAATCCTTTCTCTCTTTTTTGCCAAGTTAACAAAATTGTAAAGTCTAAATGTCAAACCGTTGGATAAGTGTTTTTAAGACTTTTTTTGCAAATACATGAATGCAAAGCTTATTTGCAAAACGGTTGGGGATGCTCTAATAGCCGGAACCGTATAATCCAATTCTCTTGCATGATTTCACCCATCCTACTGCTGTGCTCTGAATCATGTGCGTTTTCAAACTGTTTCATGTGAAAATGCTCATGTGTTTCAAATGGTCCTTGGCTCTTTGCTGAACCTGGAGATCCACTTCATTTCGACACGGCAACAACCTAGCTAGCTATTCATCGGCAACCTTCCATGAAATGAGGCCTTGTTTAGTTCATTTTCGAAAAATTTTTACGACACTGTAGCACTTTCATTTGTTTATGGTAATTATTGTTCAATCATGGACTAACTAGGCTCAAAAGATTCGTCTCGTAAATTTCAACCAAACTGTGTAATTAGTTTTTATTTTTGTTTATATTTAATATTTCATGTATGTGTGTAAAAATTTGATATAACGGAGAATCTTGAAAAGTTTTTGGATTTTGGGTGGAATTAAACAAGGCCTGAGTCTGATGACTTGACTACAGTCTACACAGGACATATACCTGCATTGTCACATGGCTATTCTTAGAATCTTTTGTGTATACTACACACACAATTTCTCTTCTCGTCGGAACTAGAAAAGGGACGCGGCGTTGCCGCGTAGGCCAGTATGAGACTGTTTAGTGTAATAGGTTTAACTAATTGATTGATAATTTATTTGAATACAATTTAGGTATAAGTATTGGTTCGCTTGCTGTATTTCTCAAAGAGGCCCATGTTAGGGGAAGTGGTCATTCCAATAGATTTCAAATAATTATATATCATATGCAACAGTTTATAGTATTGAACTCTGAATGACCAAATTATTCTTGAATAGGATCATGTAACAAAGGTTCAACAGAGCAAGTATTAGTTCAATTATTTAAATTTACAAACTGAGCTATGCGCACCTGGTTTCGTTTATTAATTATGTCTTTTTTGCACTATATTGTTACTTGGGGTAATATTATGTGTAGTTGAATACATATTTTTTTAGGATCATAAAGCTGGTGAAATCACTCAATCGTTTTATATTATGCATGGTATGGGTAAGGTACCATAAAAATTTCATAACAATTCTAATAAAGACAGTAACACTATTAAGTATTTATATAAAACTCTAGAGAAATCTAGATACACATTTATAGAAATAAAATTGCACTAAAACATGTTATGTTATGTGTTTACAGTGCAGTATTAGTTATATAGACCTCGTGGAGTGAACCAGTTGTTCAGTCCACAGTATAACATGTGGTGAGCTGCCAGTCTATATTACTTATTCGTAGTGTTTAGTTTGTCTGTATACTATTTAGATGTAGTGATTTTTAACTATTTTTTCTTTTTGTATATTATTATTTGTTTTCCTATTTTTATTTGAAATTTAAGGATATAATATATTATCCTAGGTGTTCAAATAGAACTATTATATTTTTTACTAAGAGAGAGGAGCATTAGTGTAACATGCGGTGAGCCTGCTAGTCTATATTTAGATGCAGTGATTTTTAATTATCTTCTCTTTTTGTTTATTATCAGTGATTTTTAACTATCTTTTCTTTTTGTTTATTTTTTTTGGTTTTTTATTTTTATTTGAAATTTTAGGATATAATATATTATCCTAAGTGTTGGAAGAGAACTATTACATTTTTTTTATTAAGAGAGAAAAGCATTTTTTAAGTAATTTTGATATAATAATATGGATATCGGATTATACAAATTAAATTCCATGAAAATATGTGATACTATGTATTTAGAGTGTAGTGCTAGTTGTGTAGAGCACAACAAACTTGGTTTGGTATTTTTTTGATTTTTATTTGATTTGTTATGATTTTTATAATGTTTCAGCCGGTTTAGATAAATAATAAATCCGCTGGAAAATGGAAAAGGCCATTGGGCCCAATTCGGCCCAAGGCCGAGCGGCGATGCGGGCAGAGGCCCATAACGTTGCCTGAGCAGCGGCTGGACCGTGGGTTCATTTCTGAAGAATTGGAGGGTTTGTTTGCAAAAATATATGAGAGAGGGAAGTGGACTGCGGGTTGATTCGTATAAAGTTGGAGGGCTTTTATGCAAAACGACCAAGGAGAGCACGATCTCGCCCGTTCATGAGCCCGATCCGACAGCCGAGAAAGGTAGGCGACGTGGCCACGCTCGCCGGCCTTCTTTTGGTGCGTGAATCGTTTTTTAGAGATTTTAAGTGATTCGTGGGCTTGATTTGCAGACATGCACCATTTAAACTCGGCCCAAGTTATGGCCCAGGCACAAGTGACTGAGTGAGATCGATCGAAGGATCAAACCGGATTCGAGGCCCCCCTCATCACTGCGCAAAGCGTCTCTTCCCGACCTGCCGGGCATCTCCTGTTCCTCCATCAGCGAGCCACTCAGATCTGCCGTTCCCGACCCGGAGCCAGCGAGGTGAGCCGAGGCGGGGGGACGCGACGCGCCACCAGCCATGGAGCCCGGGCTGAGCATCGAGTCCGGTTCCGCCATCCGCGTCGCGGTGCTCCCCGTGGGCGGCCCGATCCCGCCGCCGCGCCTGCGCGAGTACGCGGCGCTGGTGGCGCGCCACGCGCGCGTCGACCTCGCCTCGCTCCGCACCTACTACGCGGAGCACCAGAAGAGCCCCTTCCAACACCAGCCCTGGGAGACCGGGTGCCTCCGCCTCAAGTTCGTGCTCGGCGGCTGCGTGCCTTCGCCCTGGGAGGACTTCCAGTCCTCGCGCAAGGTGCTCGCCGTGATCGGCATCTGCCACCTACCGTCCTCGCCCGACCTCGACCGCGTCGCGGCGGACTTCATAGACTCTGCGCGGTCGTACCCGTCAGCGCTCGCCAACCGGTGCTTCGCCTTCTGCCCCACGGATGCACAGGTACTTTCCTGCTGATGAGATCTGTGTGATCCCATTTGACCCTTGATCCGACAATCTAAAGTGCACTACTAAAGCAATTCTAGCTTGAGGGCTGGATTTTACTATAGCTGACTGGCCGTTAGGCTATACTTTGTGCTCACTTCGCTTGCATTGCATTGCATTCTACCAGTATTTATAAGGCCTATCTTGTGTTCACTACTGTGCTTCGTCATTCCCTCTTTGTGTGATGCGATTGAACCTATCTCAAACAGTAACAAATATTGTATCCATTTTGTAACACATCTAGTTTTGTCTTGTTTGATCACCTGATGCTCTAATGCAATGCCTTTTTGTCTGGGTATTTTTTTCTATAGTTGTCGGGGAAGAAGAGGGACGATATTATTATGCTCCCTCCTTCTGATCAGCAATCACTGGAACTTCATATGCTTACAATGATCCAAGATCTTGCTGCTTCTTTGTTGATGGAGTTTGAGAAGTGGGTCTTGCGTGCAGAATCCACAGGAACTATTTTGAAGACCCCATTGGATTCACAATCCAGTCTTGGCTCAGAGGAGGTTCATACTTTAGGTGTTCCAAGTATTTTTGACCAGTGTATGTTGATGATGCAAATGGCCCAAGATTGTATTACTTATACACGACAACATACTTCTGTATTTCTATTAGGTAATTAAGGCTAAAAAAAGAAGACTCGGCCGTGCGCAAAAGATAATAGGAGATTATTGCCTCTTGGCTGGATCGCCTGTGGACGCTAATGCACATTACACCACCGCTATAGAGCTTGCAAGACTGACTGGTGATGTTTTCTGGCATGCTGGAGCCCTTGAGGGTAGTGTCTGTGCATTAGTGGTAAGCTTTTGCATAAAGTCGTTCTGGTTGTTCAACTATTCGTCTTGATAAGCCGCATATCAATACTTCATTTGAAAATGTCTCCATTTATTTCTAAATCTCACTTGGCATGAGATTCATGGTAATCTTCCCATGACCATTTTAGGTAATTATATTCTGCTTATGAACAGGTAGATAGGATGGGCCAAAGTGATCCTGTTTTGGAGGATGAAGTCAAATATCGCTATTACACCATTATCCAGCTATACAGAAGAGCCACTTTACAAGATAATGCTCAAAGGTATTGTTTCAGGGGTGCTTTTTTCTTTCTTAATCCTTTATGTGAATCGCATGTCATTCTGTCCCATATGGCAGTTTCCTCCTTTAGTTCTGTTATTACATTCTGCATAAGCTCACTTTGTTTCTTCTGAGTTATTTCGTCTGTTTTCTTGAGCTGCTGGTATATTGAAGAGATAATACTGTCTTCTATAGTAGTTCTTTTTTTCGTTGTTTCATTCCTGTATTAAATTTTCTTGGCCATTATTCTCTTGGGTTTTGAAGAGAATTCATGAGGGCTTGAAGGACGTTACATCCTATCTTGCCCTTGAGTATACTTTGTGTCTTCTTTCCCTGTCCATTCCCTTCCCTCCCTCCCTCCCTGTTGTGATAGTTCTTTATTAACAGTGGGAACTAGAATCCTGTGTGGCATGTTATAACAAGATATTTACTTTAAAAAATTACTTAACACACTAACATCGTAGCTGTTCTCTTTGGTGTAGAGTTTCACCTGTGAGCTTTGAGCTTGAAGCTGCCTTGAAGTTGGCAAGATACTTGTGCAGGTGAGTCTCCCACGTGCTTTATTAACAGTTCATCATACAATGATACGAGGTTGAGGTTGTGTCAAAGTATATTCTATTTATGGTGAAGTCATCCGGTGTCTTCATTTGTCAGGCAAGAACTTGCCAAGGAGGTCTCAGATTTGTTAATGGGAGCCGCAGATGGTGCCAAGGCTCTGATTGATGCCAGTGACCGGCTCATCCTATATATTGAAATCGCAAGACTTTTTGGTACACTTGGTTATAAGCGCAAGGCGGCCTTTTTTTCAAGACAAGTTGCACAGTTGTACCTTCAGCAAGACAATGCATATGCTGCTATGAGTGCTATGCAGGTTCTAACTATGACTACAAATGCATACCATGTCCAAAGCCGAAAGACTATGAAAATGAATCATGATTTGTCCAAGGTGAGATCACAAAGTAGCTGTGCACTTGCAGCATATTGAGAATCAATCATCAATTCATCGTGCATAAAAATGCTAAATATTGTTGGATTCATGTTTCATTTGCAATGCTTATGTTCTTAAGGAACCTCGTGCTGGCAATACTGATTCTGGAAAGGTGCACCCTCAGT
The DNA here is from genome assembly GCF_000003195.3 of Sorghum bicolor. Lineage (NCBI taxonomy): Eukaryota > Viridiplantae > Streptophyta > Magnoliopsida > Poales > Poaceae > Sorghum > Sorghum bicolor. Next base: position 50,024,253 of record NC_012875.2, read on the forward strand.
CTATAGTCTCATTGTTTGAGTCACAATGGAGTACCCTTCAAATGGTGGTTCTAAGAGAAATATTGATGTCATCAATCCGGGCCGCTGATCCACTCTCATCATGGAGCGCTGCAGCTCGTCTTCTTCGATCCTTTTACCCACTCATCACACCAGCTGGTCAGAGTGGCCTAGCAAGCTCACTTGCAAACTCTGCTGACAAGCTTCCAACAGGCACACGGTGTGCCGATCCATGTCTTCCTTTTATCAGGTATGCTTAAGCTCATCGTTATTATCTTGTTGTCATGTTTGAGAGAAAAAGAGAAAAAATACTGTTGGAACTACTTTTAAGACTGAAAGATGCTCATGGTAAAGTTAATCTTTACTATCTTCTGGGATTTTTTATCTTATGTTATTTTTCCAGGTTGCATTCTTTCCCACTTCACCCTTCTCAAAGGGATATAGTAAAGCGGAATCCGCATAAAAAGGAGTGGTGGACCGGTGCAGGTCCTTCAGGACCTTTCATTTATACTCCTTTCAGCAAAGCAGGAGCTTCTGGGACTTCCAAGCAAGAGGTTAGTTGGATTGTGGGGGAGCCGGTTCAAGTCATGGTTGAGTTAGCAAACCCTTGCAGCTTCGACCTAGTTGTGGAGAGCATCTATCTCTCTGTCCATTCTGGGAATTTTGATGCCTTTCCAGTTAGCGTTAGTCTTCCACCTAACACTTCAAAATTAGTTTTATTATCTGGTATTCCAACAAAAGTCGGACAAATATCAATTCCTGGGTGCATTGTTCATTGCTTTGGTGTTATTACAGAACACCTATTCAAAGAGGTTGATTGTTTGCTCCTTGGAGCTGCACAAGGGCTTGTCCTTTCTGATCCTTTCAGATGCTGTGGCTCTAGCAAGTTTAAGAGTGTCAACTTTCCTAGCATTTCTGTTGTTCCTCCTCTGCCATTGTTAGTTGCCAATGTTGTGGGTGGAGATGGTTCTATTCTTCTTTATGAAGGAGAAATTCGTGATGTTCTGATAACACTGACAAATGCCGGAACCGTACCTGCTGAAGAAGCAAATGTTGCCTTGTCAGGGAAGAATCAGGATTCTGTTATTTCGATTGCCCATAGCACATGGAAATCTGCGCTACCTATTAAACCAGGTGGAGAAGTGACATTTGCAGTAACTCTAAGAGCCTGGCATCTCAGCTCAGCAGATTTGGAAACAGATGGCAGTAGATCTCCTGCAAATTCAAGGAGAATAGCAAGAGAAGGAATCAATCCATTCTTGGATATTCACTATGCTGGTAGGTCATCAGTTTCACATTCTTTTATACTCTGTCATCCTTTAATATTCATCTCCTCTCATAACCTATATTTACATTCAATGCTGAAATCTGTAGTTCTATTAATGTACCTATTACAATTAGTCATTTGCGAATATTTGTTAATTCCTCCTGTTGTGAACTAGTGCCTCTATATTTTCATATTTTTATTAGTATATCTGAAGCATAGATAGCAACAGTTTTTTCAGTTTAACAGTTGCCTTCTTTCTGTTTGGATGCTATTCACATGGTGCTAGTAAGCAGCAATTCTTAATCATCTCTGCTTCATGGGTGTTCCTATCGTTCTCTTGGTCTTGCACCTGGCCCCTTTTGTTCTTTCATCCTGGACAAATTAGCTTTCTATTTTTCTATCCCATAGACATTTTTTGCTGTAGGTGTTCTTTGTTGTGATTAGTGCTTTGAAACAGCCAGCCTGATTACACCTTAGTCTGTCTTTGGTTACTGCTAGGCAATATTCTTCTGAGCTTTGGATATTATAAATTTGTATATGATGTACATGCACGGATGCACCCCTTGTTACATAGGCAAAAGTATTGTCATTAGACTAAATTTGTATATTGCACTTCAGGTCCTGCTGCGAATCTTGAAAACGGAGACGTTTCACTTCCACCTGGAAGACGCCTGGTTGTTCCCTTGAATATCTGTGTTGTGCAGGGCATGCGTCTTGTAAGAGCACGCCTGTTGTCCATGGAAATACCTGCTCGATTTACTGAAACACACTTAAAACCTGTCAGTGGCGAAGACATTAACTTATTGAAGATTGATCCCTATAAAGGAAGCTGGGGGCTCCGCCTTCTGGAACTTGAGCTTTTTAATCCTACTGATGTCGTTTTTGATGTTGATGTTGCTGTACATTTGGATGACGCGGATGTGGATCAAGAAGTAATTTCAGAGGGCGATGCTGCTTGTCATAAAACTAGAATTGATCGCGACTACTCTGCCAGAGTTCTCATACCTCTTGAGAACTTCAAATTGCCTGTTCTTGATGCTTCCTTCTTTGTAAAGGAAAGTAGTAGTGATGAACCTCTTGGATCCAGGGCTGCCGCCATAGCAGAAAGGAATGCCAAGGCAGAGCTAAATGCGTCTATCAACAACTTGATTTCAAAAATAAAAGTGAAATGGCACTCTGGAAGAAATAGCTCAGGTGAGCTGAATATTAAAGATGCTATCCAGGCGGCATTACAAGCATCTATAATGGACATACTGTTGCCAGATCCCCTTACGTTTAGCTTTAAGCTTGCTAAGAATGGAACTGTGATCAATGATGATTCTTCAAAGGATTTTGGCAGTGTTCTGAGGTGCAAAGATCCTATATCTGCTCATGAAATGACCCATATGGAAGTTCAAATTCGCAACAACACAAAGGAAATTATTCAGATGAACCTTAGCATTTCATGCAAAGATGTTGCAGGAGAGAATTGCTTCGATGAAAATAGTGCAACTGTCCTCTGGGCTGGTGAGTTATCTTTATTTTTACGGTACATCACTATCTGGATTTATTTTTGGTTTTCTGAAGGCAGCAAATGATCAATGCTACAGAAGGCAACTTCTCGAGCATGATCAAAGATTTTTTACTTTAGGGGGCAATTGGGTAGGCATTGGATTTATACTTTCAAAGCTCCGTCATTTACCTGAGTTATACTGATCGTTTTGGATGTTTATTATTCCATGGTCTTTTCAAACTTTTGACAGGGAAAGTTATTAATTGAAGCAGTATTCAGCATCCATGTCTGGTACACTACTCTGACGAGTTCTTTTTTTTTTTTTGTAGGTGTTCTTAGCGATATACACCTGGAAGTTCCACCGTTGCAAGAGGTGATACATCCTTTTTCCATGTACTTCCTCGTACCAGGTGACTACTCGCTCCAAGCTGCTTCTGTTATAATCGACGCCACAGATGTTCTCCGTGCTCGCGCAAAGGCAGAGTCACCAGATGAACCTATACTGTGTCGCGGATCCCCGTTCCATATCCGGGTAGTCGGTACAGCATAGGCAGCTTCTTCTGAGTTAGTTTAGAGGCCTCATTTTGTACCGTGACAATTGTAGGTGTGAAAAATCTTGTACAAGAGTGTTCCCTGGCGACCTGCCCCCCGTGCGATTTGTTTTTTTAGCCTTTTTGTAGGCTTCCTTGTAACAGTCATGTCATGTACAGTGTACAAGCATAGTGAGTATTGTTTCAAGCACCGGAATTGTATGTCGATGATTCCAACATCTTGATCTCTCGATGCCGGCTCATATGATTTTACTTAAAATTTACCCTCCAACGTAACGCAAGCGTCAGGCACTCATCTGAGCCCCAACGCTAAAAATGCATGTGATTGGTTTCGTGCCCAGGCAGCCGGCTTGCGTCCGGCAACCCCACTTTCAAGTTGCTGTTATCAGAGTTCATGCACTGCTACAACCTCCAGGTCCGTACGACCACGTACCAAGGAGAACGGATTTTATCCATGAGGATTTTATTACGGCATGATGCGGCAAGCCCACCACAACTAACCTACTGAATTCGGCAAAGCTAATAAGCCATGACGTGTAATTTAAGGTATCAAACGCAGCACTACTGATCCAGAAAACATTGAGGGCCATACGCTGTTCATGAAATTAAAAGGTGCCAGGCAATCCGAGACATTTTTTTTCACGATTCCATGCTCTGGATGTAATTCAATTAGAATTCCAAGTACACATACAGTAGACACGAAACAAAAAGGCTAGGCAGCATCAAAACGTTATAACAAAGCTTTTTCAGGCACTGACGATGCACTCATCGATCTTAGGCGGCAGTGAAAGCCTTCTTGACTGCTCCACTCTTTGAACCTGCGGGAATGACTTTGAGCACATTGAATCTTACAGTCTTTGACAGTGGCCTGAAATTAAAACAGTACAACATAAGTACATTTATGGAATAGAGCAGAGTCCCAAAAGGGCCAAGATAGATATTACATGTCAAACAGTAGGACAAATTATATTGACCTTTGCCAATTGCATTTCAGAAACCATGCCATCCAGGTACAACATTACAAAAAGCAGGTCCAGGAAATATAAAAGCAAGTTTTACCTGCACTGGCCAATGATCACATGATCACCTTCCTTGACACGGAAGCATGGTGAAATGTGCGCAGGGATGTTGGAGTGCCTCTTCTCATACCTACACAAACACCAACAAATGTTCAGTTAGCAAATAGACAACATGAAGGCATGAAGCAAACAGCAAATTCAGGCCAGCAATGAAGATTAGCTTGCCTCTGGTACTTCTTGACGAAGTGAAGATAATTCCTACGAACAATGATGGTCCTATTCATCTTAGCACTGTGGCATGTTCCGGCGATGATGCGACCCCTGATAGACACAGTGCCAGTGAATGGGCATTTCTTATCAATGTAGGTTCCTGCAACAAAGAAATAAGGTAAACATAAATCACAACTGAACTAATAGAGCACATCTAAAATTAAGTACCTAAAATAATCTATAAGGTTACAGCCAACCCAACAAATGGACCATGGAGCATATGATCACTGTCAAAATGAAAAAAAATGTGACATCCTCAGCTACGCAAACAGAGAGATTCATCGTTTGAAATTACTACAAATTGCATCAGACTTAATATTCAGTGCATACACCCAACAAATGGACCATGGAGCATATGATAAGAGTTCACACTACTAGTGATGTATGACAATATAATATAGTGTGGCATGACTAACATCAAATATACAAGAAAGACTTAGCCAGCATAAGCTCTTAAACATAGCAAGAGAAACAAGCTTTCCTTTTATCATCATAGCTTTATGGGCAACATACTTAACAGTCTAATAAACTAGATGATTTCCAATTCCAAGTACTAATTGTAAGGGCATCTACAATGCCACGTGACGGAGCGAGATGCCAAAAAAAGCTTTGAGCTAGTATGCGAGGAGAAGAGCTAGGCTCTTTTTGCATGCCCCGATGCAAGGAAGACACAGCTACTCCATCTCTCTCTTGCATAGATGACATGAGAATGTATAGAATAAAGAACACATTGCAATGGCATAAGAGCTCTGACTCCTACCATTGGAGAACCCTAATAGCTATAGACATGGATCATAATTCATAACTAACTATTTAACTCCATTCCCAAGCTGCAAAGCTTAATTCAAATCATATTATATTTTTCTGAAAGCTATCTAAGATTTTGGATCAGCCATAATCTAAGAATGGACTAAATGTAGTTCTGTCTAAGAGACATACAAGTTGAAACAGCCTGAGTTATTGAACTGGTGAATCATTAACCTAGTTCGTAGCTTTATATGAGCTACCAAGCCAACAGAACCACCAGCGACTTGGCTGAACAAGAAAAGAAACACTGACCTTCAATGGCTTCCCTGGGCGTCTTGAAACCAAGGCCAATGTTCTTCCAGAACCTGTTTCCTCCCTTGCCAGGCTTGTTCCCCTTGGCGGCCTTCTTGGAACTGAACTCCAAAACAGCTCATAAGCCTCGCATCCAAAAAAAATGAATGGAACAAAGGCACGTCAGAAATAAGCGCTTGAATATTACCAGAGGAACACCTTGGGCTGCTTCAAGAAAGCCTTCTCCGTCTGCAGAGACAAAAGAGAAAAGATGTTTAGCACTGACAGTAATCAAATCCATCACATCATATATCAAGATTTGGAACCCAACCAACGTCTGGTCTAGTGCAGATTCACGTAGTCCACACTCTTCATAGCATGATAACACACAACCAAACCATTCGAATGGTGAAAATTGAATTGCAACTTCAGCGTTTCCAATCAAAAGCGTCGCTAAAAAGTGCATCGACTTAGAGCCACAATGCTGCGTACTACACGCGCACTTCTACCAAACGGTACGAGATCATCCACAATCAAGCTCACCCAGTGGCCGAAACAGGGGGTTCCAAGGGCATCTGACCTGCTCCGCCATTGTCGCGCGCTAAGGAGAGACGCCGAAACCCGGTGGAGCGACGCACTAGTCCGAAGTGGCGACGGCGACGGCGACGGCGGCGGCGGGAGCAGTGGAGACGAAGAAATGCCCGAGGCTTAAAACCCTAGACTCTTGTCTGCTTAAATGAATATAGGTGAGTCAGAGGTGGGCTGGACCTAATGGGCTTTTTCTGAGTTCAGCCTCAGCCCTCAGGTGAAAAGGCCGTTGGGCCATGATGGGCTAGCCTCTAAATAAGCAGGCTGATATCGGTGTCTGCTTTTTCAGTCGTTGGGTGGGCTGGGCACCGCTGTGCTTAGAGCAACCGGCTCTACTCAAGGCTCAATAGTTAAATATGGGTACTTAAGTTAAAAATATTACTCCAGGGTCCCTACTCCAGACCCTATATTTAGTTGGGCACCCATATTTCTCTCCAAGACCCCATTCCTGTTGGCCCAACAGGACAACCCCCATCCTCCATTGTGTGTCCTAGCCCCAGCGCACGCTCCCTCTCTATCTTCCCTTGTATGTGCATGACACCCTACGGTAACCGGCTCGATGCTCTAATTGCGTCTCTGTCCAAAGAAAGAAGAAAAAGACAATGATGAGTGGGTCCCTTCTGTCATTCTCTCTAGAATAGGTTTGGGGCTCAAATTTGGGTGTTATCGTTGGAGTTTAAGCAAAAAAGTTGAGCCCCAAGAAGTAGGGGAGCACCCAAATTAAAAGTAGGGGCCTAGTTTTGGGGGCTACTATTGGAGTTGCTCCATCACGGTAGTGGCACGACAGGTGGCCTTGTTTACTTCTAAAATATTTTGCAAAATATAAATAGTACCACTTGTATTTGTATTTGACAAATATTATCTAATTATAAATTAACTAAGCTTAAAATCTTCGTCTCGCAAATTACAGATAAACTGTGTAATTAGTTATTTCTTTTATTTATATTTAGTGCTTCATACGTGATGTGGAATGTGAAAAATTTTATAAAATATTTTGGGAAGGCCACGTCTCAGCGATGTCCACGTGACGTGGACTCGACTGTGATTGTCTGTACGAGAGGTAGAAGCAGCCTAAGACGTGGCCCAGCCTCCTACAGTACTGGCGAGATTCAAAGCAAGTTTTGACGAGGCCGACAGGATTCAAAGCGAAGTCGGCATCCGCTTTTGCCGCCCCCCAGGTGCGGTGCGCCGGTGCCCTTTCACTCCACTTTCCAGCCACGGTACCACCGGCATCATCCATGCTCCCCGCACTCCCGGGAGTGGAAGGCAAAAGGCGGCGGCGGCGATCCTTCGTCCCTCCCTGGCGCTGGAAAAGCAGGACAGCATCCGCGCGCGTGCGGGGTCGCCGTCGAAGGTGGTTTCGTTCGGCCGCCCCGGCCCCATGCATCCCCTGGCATCATCATGCGGCGGCAACCAGCAATAGCTCAGGAACGACGGCAGGCCGCCGGGTCGTCGTCTTTCCGGCCCCTGCCTACCTTTTGGGGTGTTAGTGTGTTACAGATCCATACTCACCGGGCATAACGCAGGCATCAGTAGAGGTGTCGGTTCGAGAAAAAAGTGACAGCCTACCTAGGCTCGAGAGCAGCGAAACCATCCTTGATGGCAATGGCATGCATGCGAGTACGCCACTCGCCGTACGTCCAGGCATTCCGCACGCACGTCGTGCGTGGGAAACGAGATAAGACCACGGCAGGGCTCGCGGCGCAGTCCGGCCGGTCCTCCTGGAAATCATTGGATGCCATTCGCGTCTTCATTCAGATCCGTTCCTCCGGTTAGGTGCATGCATGATTGAACTGCTAGATCGATGATCTCCGTCTCCACACGGAGCGGATGAGATCGTCGTCCGCCCAGCCCAGGCAAAGGGGCAAAACAAAGACCAAAACGGCCTTTAGCACCTCGGAAAGGACGCTTTTTAAGCCTGTTGCGGGGTGCGGCGCCGCGCGCGCGAGGGGATGGATATGCTACCACCGGACCGGCTGACGCGTCGCGTGTGCGTGCGACGACCAAGAGCCGAACAACGGAACAAGGCGACGATGGGGGACGAGTTCGCGGGCCGATCCGGCGGTTTGTATCAGTATTTTATGGGATGGGATGGGAGCTGGGCAGCTAAACGGGACGACGAGCGAGGCAGCCCCATTACTAGTAGTTTGTTGGCATCTTTTTCTTACTGCCAACCACCGGTTCCGATTCGCGGCGGGAACGGAGAGCGGCCGATCGATCGCGACGCGTCGTTAGGCGCTCTGAGACTGCTGGATGCGTCGTCGTCCGTCCATATCCTTTACCGTGGCAAGTGAGACATCACTACGACTCCCGTAGCCCCCTTTTGTGAAAATGTTTGCGCCGTCACTTGTCCGTGTCTCGGCAGTATACTACAACTACTGGTCTCCTGCAGTACCTGATGGCTCATGCGGCCCCTTTGTTGGGGGCGCCGACTGCCTGCCGAGGCAATGGCCGACAGAAGAGGAGTCGGGAGGCCACGCGCACGATCAGGTGGAAGGCCGGGGGTTCTTAACTCTGAACTGGAGACGAGGATGTTGGGAGCAGGGGAGCCCACTTGTGTTTGTTCATGCGCATGCCGGAAGTCCTATAATCCATAAACATCCTGTAGTTAATTCCCTTTCACATAATAATAAAAAAAAAAGAGAGGAAAGGTTACGTGAACAGGTTCCGCGGAAGGCCAGAACTAGGAGACGTTTTGTCAGTCGACCAGTCTAGCTGACAGCGAAAGAGGAAATGACTATCTCTAGACCGGCAGGCGGTACGCTGAATTTCCCCACGACTGCTGGCCGGGTCGATCATGAGCGATTCTCAGCTAGCAGCCACTGATCTTGCCGTCGTAATCCGATCAGTTGCCGCGGCGCCTTATCACCCGGGAACCCCCCCTGAACCTGAATGAATGATGGTCATCTTTGAACGGCCGGCCGGGTCGCCTCGCAATCGCAAGTGTCAGCATCTCCCCGGCTGCTTATGCTTCTAGAAATCTCTTACTACTATTCAAACCACTCATCCTCATCATTGCATTGAGGCTGGCGGCACCACCCGCGCACGAAGCCGGCAGAGAAAATGGCGAAATCTCCGGCGCGACTCTGCCACCCGACGTCGTGATGAATGATGACACGAGTAATCTAGTGAGACAAGATTATAATCGACAGCTCCTCCAAGCATGTGCCGTGTCACGCAGACACGTCGTCACGGAATAATTGAGACATGTATCACCATCAGAGAGGAGACGATAGAGTACTCTAGTAGTAGTGTTGCTTTAGCAGTACAATGATTTGCTTTCTTTGCTCATCGAAGATTTGCAAAGGGCATTGGATCTTTCTGTCCGTGCTAATAAGACCGGACCATATGCTTACTACACTACTCTACCAACATCCTTTTTCATTAGTTGTTCCCGTGAAGGTTTTTCTAAAAAAACAATAAAACGATAAAAAAACTAGACAACGGTTGACTTAGGGGTGTTTGGTCAGGTTGTTAAAGTTTAACAGATACTGTAGCATTTGTTTTATTTAGCAATTAGTATCCAATCATGGGCTAATTAGTCTCAAAAGATTTGTCTCGCAAATTACTCTCTAGCTATGTTTTCGTAGATAGTCTACATTTAATACTTTATGTATGTGTCCAAACATTCAATATGACGAACGCTAAACTTTACCGTTTTAAACCAAACATGCCCTTACTTGCTCGTTGTACTAATAATAAAGGCGATGCATGCTTTTACGTACACACGCCACTGCAGCTGGACCATGTGCTCACACACGCGAGTGTGCTCCAACCACGCATGCCCATAAATAATTTATTAGAGCGTGCTTGATGTTTTCACAGCTTGTCAAACTTGTCAAGAGTGTTTTTTTCTCTCTCTTTCGAATGTGTCAAGAAAAATTTGGCTCTGCTATTTGGATAGCTTCCATATGTCACACCTTCCAAGTTGGCCTGTTGTGATGGTCCATTTCTTTTAAGAGTGTATATGACATTAATGAAACATAGTTGTTCCAAACAACCTAGCTTATAGTTCAATTTATAGTTTATTTTTATCTATCCAGTTATCTAACTTAAAAAGCCATTGTCAGACCCCTATAGCTGTTGCAGACAATATGGCCAAGTGTAATTTTAAATGCTAAATGGTAAATAACTCATCACTTACCATTTAGCTAATATTACAGGCTAAGCAGAGATGGTCACGTTTGTAGTTGATAGTAGTAGGACAGTAACTCCGTTTGGATGTTGGAAATGGAATTGGGTAAACAAAATTACGTTTCCAAATCCATGATATGCTGAAATGGTATTGGACTGCGATTTAGATTTCATGTATTTGCATGTCTTCAAATTGGACTTAGAAATTATGTAGTGCACCTGTACCTCGTCATCTCCTTAATCGGGGCCGGCCACCCGGCTCCAACCCCACCATGTGTCGGCAGCAGTGGCAGAGCTAAGGATAAAATGAGGAGAGGAGGGGGGATCGTGACATGTATATGAACAAAATAAGTAGATATCTATATAGAGAAGAGCGAGTCCACAAACCAGCAAGTATGTGATCTTTGTGTGCGTGATAACATGACTATGCATTGGTGGTCTTCATCCCTTGAGCACATGCATACACTCTATGCACAAACTCCAAAAAGCTAGCTGATGTACCGAGCAGGGGGGCAACTGCTCAGGATCGCCTCCACGTAGCTCCGCCTGTGGTCGGCAACACCTACCCCTTCCATGCTGGCGACCCCCATCCCCTCTCCACATGTCGGTGACCGCCACCTTCTCTGCGCTAGCAAGCTCCGCCCTTCGTGCACCGGCAAGCTCCGATCTCTCAATGTCGACGAGCTTTGCCCCTTTGCACGCCGACGAGCTCCGCCCACTTCGCGCTGATGAGCTCCGCTCCCTCTTGCGTCAGCAAGCATCGCCCCCTCAACGCATCGACGACCCCCGTGCATCATCGGCCCCTGCCTCCTCAGTGCGTTGGTGATACACCTGTACCCCCTCCACACTGGTGACGAGGCGACATTGATTTCAGCCAAAACCGAGCCTCACGTGTCCATATTGAGGGCTGCTTGTTTGTGTCGTAAGAATATCATTTCGAATTGGTAGTCAAATTCTGAGATCTAATTCCAAAACATTCAAAACCGGTTGTAAAGAAAGCTAGCGGTCCACTTATATGGTACTTTATCAACCTATCAGCACAGTGGTAGATCACGCAATGTAGTAGTGCTTATATTATAGATATTTGAGGTGCGTCCAAACTTGCCTTTAGCCGAGTTTATGATGACAGGATCACCGGAACAGCCAAAGGTCCTTCTCACGGCCGAACAGCCCCACAACACCGAACGAAAAACACGACCAGAATTCCTCTCCTTGGAGGGCTACTGTGCAGTAGTTCTAGCCCACGCCGTGCTCTTTTTATTCCGCTGACGCAGCGAGCCCAGGGCCCAGGCAGCAGGCAAATGCGGCGAAGGCACTGAGGAAGCCATACCGCGCGCCGCTGTAGCCTGCAGGCTGTCGCCACGACGACCCACGCCCGCGCGCGCACTGCTGTTGTCTGCGGTGTGTGGTCTGCCACTGCCACACACCTGACCTCGCCATTTCGCCAGTCACCAGTCAGCAGCAGCCGCCGCCGCTAGGTGGGAGGAGGGCGGAGGGGGGATTCGGGGGTAGTGCCTAGTGCGGGTGCGGCGGCATGGCGGGCGGTGGAGGAGGAGGGCCGGGGCCGGGGCGGGTGAAGGCGGGGAGCCGCCCGCCGTGGGTCGGGCTGGCGGCGGCGGTGTGGGTGCAGGTGGCGGCGGGGAGCGCCTACGTGTTCCCGCTCTACTCGCACGCCATCAAGGAGGCGCTCGGGTACAACCAGCAGGCGCTCACCATGCTCGGCGTCGGCAACGACGTCGGCGAGAACGTGGGGCTCGTCCCGGGGGTGCTCGCCAACCGCCTCCCGCCCTGGCTCATCCTCGTCATCGGCTCCGCCTGCGCCTTCTTCGGCTTCGGCACGCTCTGGCTCGCCGTCACCAAGACCGTCGCCATGCCTTACTGGGTGGTACGCTCCCCTGCCTCTCTGTTCCCCGTCCCTTTTTTCCCTATTGCGCTGATCTAGCTCTTGACATGTGTGCTTGATTCGCGTGCTATTTTGGGCTGTTTGTCATTGTTTTGCTTGATTCGACGAGTCACGAGTGTTCGATGCCACGGGGAATGGCTGAATGAGCTAGTTGGGGCTTAATTCTTAGTTAGCTGCTCAACCTTCTATTTCCGAGTTTGATTAGAAACAAAATCTATTTAGTGTTTTTTTAAATCCTTTTTCTGTTAATTTCTGTAGCAAATGTAGTGTAAAGTCGTGTTCACTGAACAATTCCATGGTGTTAGCCTGGCATATACGTTCCGGAGATATTTTGTGCCTTTTTGTTTCAAGCAAGTGAATCATTGTGTCCACACTCCACACGTGCATGTTTTTTAATTGCATGATTGACAATAAAATCCGCACAATTTTCCTGTTTTCAAGTTGGCTGAAGCTAAATGATATGAAGGCTTTCTTTGCTGCAGTCATTTACATTTTATTAGAATACTGGTTTTGGTCCATAAGTTGCTTATTCATGCATGCTCTGACCAAATCATTCTGCATGCGGAAGAAATCACACAAAAAATCCTGACATGTGTGCTTCCCTTACATGCTATTTTGGGTCATTTGTCTTTGGAGTATTAGTTTGTGCTTCACCCGCTACCTGCTTCATGCCACAACGGATGTATAAGTGCTGGGTGATGAATGAGCTAACGCGAGGCTTGGGGCCTATATATAGTCATTTCTCTTCAAGTCTCCAGTTTCTAGTTTCCTTGATTAAAGCATTCCTATTTTTGTTTTTACCATTCTTGTTATCCTCTTTAGGTAACTTTTCGACCAAATCTAGCATCAATTGTGTTGGAGGTGCAAATTTCGTGGGCATAGCTGGTATAATCTAATGATAACTTATGCATTGTTGTTTCAGTTAAGTAAATCATTTGTGTCCACATGTGCGTATTAATTAATTATTTAATTGTGTGACTGATGTTGACGTGGCTATATATTTTCCCTTTTCGAGGTGTCTTGAAGCTGAGTATGATATGAAAAAAATTCCTTACTGCAACCATATTGAATTCATGTTTTGGTCATAAGCTCGCTTATTGGTGCTTTTGGCCAACCCTTTCTGCCAGTGGTGGTGTACCTACGTAGCAAATCCGGAATTTAATTTTGTTGAATTCATCAATTCCTTGTTTCTTGTGGCATGCCTGTTGCTTTGAACAATGAACACTGACCTGTGGATGGATAGTTCTAGTGCCTTATGTTTGTCGCATACACAGCCAGCCTTGTACCATTGTACTATTGTGCTTCTTTCTCTTAATGTAGTGATGAGATGCAGCTTTCCTGTGTGTTCGAGATCAATTCCTTGTGATGTATTCGCACCCCCAGTAGTTTGATTCACAGATCTGATACAACTATATCAGTGTGATCTTTATTGGTACCGTGTTTTGGTAAGATTGTAAATTTAACTTCTATTACCACAAAGATCTGAAGTTGACTTCAATTATTATGTTTTATTAGATTGTCCGCAATGCACTTTTATACTTTAGCCCAACTTGGGTTTTAACTTACAGCTTTATAAAAGATTAGTGAGCCTGGTAAAACTATAAATTGTAATTATTCATACAAAAACTGTGGTTATTGCTGGTCTCTAACTCTGGAACGCATACTAGAGTGTATGCCATGTGTACTGAATCATGCTATGATTGAGGAGTGTTTGCCAAAAAATAACTGAATAAGGATGGAAGGTGCATTATCAGCCAAAACCAATATGTTGATGGATAATTATACATACTTAACTGGGAATTTATTGTTTATTTCTCAGAAACTATTGAAGGTCTTGATGAACTACTCCGTCTGGAGATAAAATTGTGGTTGTTAGGCTATTGCATATTGTTCTTTCTGGGAAAAAAAAGTAACCCACTCACTTTCATGATACAACCATAATCCTGTAGAGTCACAAGTTGACCACTAGGAGCTGAAGCCATAATCCTATAATCAAATACAGATTGCATTTAACAGAAAGATGGGAGTGGTATTACACCGCTTCATCAGCTAATAAGCTGTGTTGTTAGCACAATTCAGTTACAGTACTAGGCAGAATCCAGGCTATAGATGGTTCATACTTTTGTTATGACTACCTCCCTTATGCACCAGTGGGTCTTTGTAATTTGGTTGATGCAGTGGCTGGAGCTTGAGCCACTATGGTTGGTTTCCATGTGTTGCACTGTGTGTCTAGGTGATTCTCCAAAGGTGCTAGTAACTAGTAAGCTTGGTAGTGGCGCTTTGTATGGTATATGGTCAGACTTCTTCCCACCACAGAGCATGTTGAGGTCATGGGTCTCACATTTTTTGCTGAGGGATCTCCTTAGTCCTCGGTAGGCTGGCCGCCTCCTGCCCCTTCCCTCTACTTGCTCATGTGTTTGTTAGTTCGTCTGGATCTGTCTTGTGGTGTCTTGTTTCCTTAGTGAAATACATGCATGGCACGTTCTAATTAAAAAAAACTATGTAGGTTCTTCCTTGAAGAATTAGCTGCCAAAGAAACATTGGGTAAGGTACTATGATTTCATTTTGAATGTTGGGAGTTCCTTGTAATGATTGTGATCTGTTGATCATTCAAAAGGACCCAAAATTGGACAATTTGAACTTTTATTTTTCCTGCTTACCTCTGGACTAGTAAATTAGGTGGGCAAGACACGTACATGTCCTGTTGGTTGTATCCAGTACAGAGAATAGAGCAAAAGAACTCACAAATTAGTCAGAGATTCATAATGCATGACTTAATGCTCATGATATGGCCTATCATGACGATCTTTGTTTGATTGTGCCAATGAAGTTATCTCTTGACATCACAAGTACTTATCTCTTGACATTTGTTTTTGTGAAACTATGTCAATTGTTGCAACATCAGTATGCATTTTTATTTCAGATTGTTTACAAGAGTCAGCTTCTTTTGTTTCCCCTTTTTCTTGCAGTTATGGATAGCTTTATGTATTGGCACAAACAGCAGTGCATGGTTGGGCACTGCTGCTCTTGTGACCAACATGAGGAATTTCCCTCTCAGCCGAGGCACTGTTGCTGGTCTCATCAAGGGTTATGTTGCTGTTAGTGCTGCTGTCTACACTGAAACGTTTAATGGAATGCTTGGGAATTCGCCTACAAATCTTTTGCTGTTGCTTGCGTTGGGGATCCCAACAGCATGTATTGTGGTGATGTATTTTGTTAGGCCTTGCACTCCATCACTGGATGAGGACAACTCAACAGAACACAGTCATTTCATGTACACACAAATCTCAAGTGTGGTTCTCGGAATATACCTTATGGTTGCTACAATACTTGGTGATACTTTAAAACTAAGTCAGGCTGTCACCTATCTTTTATTTGGTATAATGATACTTTTGCTCCTTGCTCCACTTGCAATACCAATAAAGATGACACTTTATCCAAACAAACAAACAAAGGAAAAACCCAGCACCCTTGCTCCATCTTATTCAACTGATAGTCTGTCTGGTGCGGACCCAGAGAACTCACAACCACTTCTGGGCAGTGCCTCAACAACATTTGCTACAGGTACCAATGAATCTGATGACAGTACTGATTTGGATCTTCTATTGGCTGAGGGTGAGGGAGCAGTGAATTTGAAAAAGAAAAGAGGACCAAGACGGGGGGATGATTTCACATTCCTTGAAGCCCTAGTAAAGGCAGACTTCTGGCTACTGTTTGTTGTTTACTTTTGTGGAGTTGGCACAGGTGTCACTGTTCTCAACAACCTGGCTCAAATTGGAATGTCTGTTGGTGCTAATGACACAACTATTTTGTTGTGCCTCTTTGGCTTCTGCAACTTTGTTGGCCGTATCCTTGGTGGATCTGTCTCTGAACATTTCGTAAGGTAAGCTATAATTAACTTACTCGCAACAACTTTACCTGTACAACTTTCCTTCAGTGCATCACTTATTATATTCCAGCTTATTTAATCTGAAAGCTGAAG